>NC_059326.1:201765000-202390000 GCF_018350155.1 Leopardus geoffroyi | reverse complement strand
CATGCCTTAGGTTCACAGATGTTTTCATATGCTACCTTCTAAAAGTCTTACACTTTTCGTTTTTGCATTTATATTTAGGATCTGTTCTTTGGTAAAAAGGTGTGAGATTTAGATTAAGGTTCTTTTTTTTTTTTCCTACAGACATCCAATTATTTCAACTCCACTTGTTGAAAATGCTAGCCTTCTTCCATTTCACTGCTGTTACACCTTCCTCAACAATTAGCAGGCAATGCTATGTCTGGGTTTTCCATTCTATTCCAAAGATCTATGTGTCTGTCCCTCCACCAATACAACACAGTTTTGATTACTGCCTCTGTATAATAGATCTGGTAGAGTGATAACTCCAATTTTGACCTCTTTCAAACTTATTTTAGCTATCCTAGTTTCTTTGTCTTTCCATATAAATTTTAGAATAACTTTTTCTACATCTGCAATGAATATTATTGATTTTTGTAGGAATTATGTTAAACTGGTATATCAATTTGGGAGATCTTGAGATCTTTACTATGCTGAGTACTCTGATCCATGAACATAGCATAGCTCTTCATTTACCTAGATCCTCTTTGATTTTTTTTTTATCATCGCATTTGATAGTTTTCAGTATGTAAGTCATGTTTACTACTCATTTCATTTTTGGAGGCAATTATAAATGATACTGGATTTATAATTTCAGTTTCCACATGTTCATTAGAATACAAAAATGCTCATTAGAATATAAAAATGCAATTGATTGTTGTGTATTTATGTTGTATCCTGTGACCTCAAATTTACTTATCAGTTCTAAGAGTTTTTTTTTATAAAATCCTCTGAATTTTCTATGTTGAAAATCACATCGTCTACAAATAGGAAAAGTCGTATTTGTTCCTTTTTTCACCTGTATGCCTTTTATTGCCTTTTCTTGCTTTACTGTCATGGCTAGAACTTCCAATAATATGTGGAACAGCAGGTGTTGAAAGCACATGTCCTTGCCTTGTTCCCAGTCTAAGGGGAAAGCACTGAGTCTTTCACCATTAAGTATAAATATTAGTTTTAACTTTCTTCATGTTTTTATCAAGAAAGTTCTCCTCTCTTACTCTGCTGAGACTTCTTGTCTGAATGGGTGATGAATACTGTCAAATGCTTTTAAGTATCAACTCATATGATCACGTGATGCTTCTGCTTTAGCCTGTTAATATGGATTACACTGATTGATTTTCACGTATTGAATCATATTTGTATCTGTGAAATGAAATTCACTTGGTCATGGTGCTTAATTCTCTTTACGTGCTTCTGAATTCTATTTGTTAAAAGTTTCACATCTATATTTTTGGAGAATATTGAACTGTAATTTTATTTTTGTGGTGCTATATTTAGACTTGGTATCAGGATACTACTGGCTTCATAAAATGAACTGAAAAGAACTCCTTCTTTATTTTTCTGAAAAGACTGGATAGGATAGGTGTTAATTTTACTTTAAATGTTTGGTAGAATTCTGTAGGGAAATTATCAAGGTCTGGAGATTTATTTTTTGAGAGGTTTAAATTACAAATTTTATTTCTTGAATAGCTGTATGACTATTCAAGTTATCTATTTCATATTAAATGAGTTATTATATAGTTCATGCTCTTCAAAAAATTGATTTATTTCATCTAAGTTGTTGAATATATGTGTGCAAAGTGCTTCAGTGTTTATTACCCTCTCGATGTCTCCAAGATCTATTTGACATTTCCCATTTCATTCCTGATATTAGTCACTTGTGTCTTTTGTTTTTCTCTTTGTCCGTCTTACCATAAGTTAGTCAGTTTTATTAATCTTTTCAAAGAACAAGCTTTTGTTTTATTTATTGTCTCTATTATGCTTGCTTTTTCATTTTCATTGATTCCTGGTCTATATTATTTCCTACCTTCTGTTTGCTTAAATTTGCTCTTTTTTTGCTAATTTCTTGATGTGAGAACTTAGACCACTGATTTGAAACTTCCTTCTTTCAAATATAAACAGTTAGTGCTATAAGTTTCCCTCTCAGCTTTACCTTGGCTGCTTACCACAATTTTTGATACATTGTATTTTCATTTTCATTCAGTTCAATATATTTGATTCCCCTGAGCTTCTTCTTTGATCCATGGATTATTTTAAATTGTATTCTTTTTTAATAAATGTTTTTAATTTTTTCAATGTTTGTTTTTGAGAGAGGCAGAGAGAGACAGAGCATGAGCAGGGAAGGGGTAGAGAGAGAGAGAGGGAGACACAGAATCCGAAGCAGGCTCCAGGCTCTGAGCTGTTAGCACGGAGTCCAACGTGGGGCTTGAACTCACAAACTGTGAGATCATGATCTGAGCCAAAGTTGGATGATCAATCAATGAGCCACCCAGGTGCCCCAAAATTGTACTCTTTAGTTTCTCAGTGTTTTAAGAATTTCCTGTTATCTCTGCTGATTTCTAGTTTGATTCTACTGTGGCTAGAGACTATACAATTTCAATTTTTTTCTATATTTGTTAAGGTTTATTTTACAGCCCAGGCTGGCTATGGTTTATCTTGATATATTTTCTGTTGGAAATCTGCTGTGGTTGTGTAGACTATTCTATAAATGTTGATAATATCCTATTGGTTGATGATGTTGTGAGTTCTTCAATATCCTTGCTGATCTTCTATCTAGTTGTTCTATAAGTTATTGGGAAGTACTGAAGTGTTCAATTACTGATATATTTGATATTTGATTAGGTTTTTAGAGTAAATAGGATATTGTGCTCATTATATCTTTAAATGGCTTATTTCTTACGTTAAAGGATTCACTGAATTTTTTTGTTCGTCTTATATGTAGTCAATCTCTAGGTACTTTTTTTTTTTTAATATATGAAATTTATTGTCAAATTGGTTTCCATACAACACCCAGTGCTCATCCCAAAAGGTGCCCTCCTCAATACCCATCACCCACCCTCTCCTCCCTCCCACCCCCCATCAACCCTCAGTTTGTTGTCAGTTTTTAACAGTCTCTTATGCTTTGGCTCTCTCCCACTCTAACCTCTTTTAATAGTGCTGACAGTTCTTTTAATTAGTACTCTAAGATTTTCTAAGAAAGCCATCATTTTATGTGCTACGTACAACAATGTTTATTTTTTCCCATTCATTTATATAAATCCTATTTTCTTTGGTTATTAATATTGGCTAAAATGTGTGGGAGATGTTGAAACAGTAGTCACCCTTCCTCCTTGTTTATAAAATTTCCAAGCAGTTAAAAATATGAATGCTTAGTATGTGATGTAGTGGGGGAAATATGCCACTACATCAGAATTCCATACTAAACTCTCCTTTTACGGGGAAGGTGCAGGAAAGGAGGGTGTAAGAACTGAAACAATTCTATCATCAGTCTTTAGTGCTGTCTGAGGGATGCTGTGGAAGTCAAGGAAAGATACTCTCATTAGTTGTATAGACTATAGTTTCCTTACTAAACTCAACAGGATTAATTGATGTTCTACTGTCTCCCAAAACCTACTCTTTTTTAACATATATTCTAATATATGTTTGTCATTTGTTCAATCCATATCAATATATTTTTATCAGGATTAAATATCATAAAACAGTGATTCGTGTATATTAACATAAAAATAAATACTAAGGACTACAAAATATTCTAGCTTGTATAGGGGAGTCTAAAAGATGTTTACATGTTTGTAAAACAAATTCATCTTCTATTTTCCAGCTATTTTGCAACAAGCTCAGACCACTTCACTTCAGAAACTATTTTCTGTCTATCGATATAGGACAAGGTTAGGATAACCAGAAAGTTATCAGATAGAGATTTAGTCATGATGATGTTCTTTTTTTCATTCAGATTTTTTTATTTATAACACAGAGTACAGGGGCGCCTGGGTGGCGCAGTCGGTTAAGCGTCCGACTTCAGCCAGGTCACGATCTCCCGGCCCGTGAGTTCGAGCCCCGCGTCGGGCTCTGGGCTGATGGCTCAGAGCCTGGAGCCTGTTTCCGATTCTGTGTCTCCCTCTCTCTCTGCCCCTCCCCCGTTCATGCTCTGTCTCTCTCTGTCCCAAAAAAAAAATAAATAAACGTTGAAAAAAAAATTTTATAACACAGAGTACAGATCTACCTGAGCTAGAGAGAGAGACAAAGAGAAACAGAAAGAGATAGAGTCTACTAGGAAAAATCTTGGTGAGTGGCTGACCTACTAGTATCATAAAAGTAAACTAGCCTATAATAAATAATTTCAGCTAAATGTTTTCAACATAAGCATAGTTTTAAAAACACTTGGGGCACCTGGGTGGCTCAGTTGGTTAAGCATCGACTTGGCTCCAGTCATGATCTCATGGTTTGTGAGTTCGAGCCCATATCGGGCTCTGTGCTGACAGTGAGGAGCCTGCTTGGAATTCTCTGTCTCCCTCTCTTTCTGCCACTGCCTGCTTGTGCTCTCTCTCTCTCTCTCTCAAAAATAAATAAACATTAAAATAATTAAATGGATGGAACTAGAGTATATTATGCTAAGCAAAATAAGCCAGTCAGAAAAAGACAAATATATGATTTTATTCGTATCTGGAATCTAAGAAACAAAACAGATGAACATAAGGGAAGGGGAAAAAAATAAGATTAAAAACACAGAGGGAGACAAACCATAAGAGACTCTTAAATACAGAGAACAAACTGAGGGTTGCTGGTGGGGTGTTGGATAGGGTGATGAGCTGAATGGGTGATGGGCATAAAGGAGGGCACTTGTTGGGACAAGCACTGGGTGTTATATGTAAGTGATGAATCACTAAATTCTTTTCCTGAAATCATTATTACACTATATGTTAACTAACTTGGATTTAAATTCAAAAAATAAATAAATAAACAAAATTTAGACAAATAATTCTTTTATCACATATTTATAATTGAGTACTCTATTAGACATAATTATGTCATCCAAAAAACTTTTATAAAAACAGAATGAAATAGTTATAATTAAAAATAAGTACAGCATATAGAATCTTTAAAAAAAAAAATAGTACCTGTGCACCATCCATTATGTAATGTTCTTTCAAGAATTTTTTTAAGTTTATTTATTTTTAGTAACCTCTACACCCAACACGGGGCTCCAAGTTACAACCCTGAGATCAAGAGTCTCATGCTCTTCTGATTGAGCCAGTCAGGCACCCTTCAAGGGTATTTTTGGTAGAAAAAAAATCCGTTATAATGCTTTTCCTGAAAGAATGAAAGTAAACTTAGTTAAAATAATCTATAGGCATACACTTTCAAGTCCCCATTTCTCAGTGGAACAACTCTGAATAGGTAACAGGTTAAAGAGATTGATAATTTTGGGGAACACCTGGGTGGCTCAGTCAGTTAACCAGCGAACTCTTGATCTCAGCTCAAGTCTTGATCTCAGCGTCATGAGTTCAAGCCCCAAGTTGGGCTCTGTTCTGGGTGTGAAGCCCACTTTAAAAAAGAGAGAGAGAGAGATAGAGATGGGTAATTTTAAACAAAATAAGGATTCTACTTAAAAGTTTGTTTTACAAAAATATCTGCTCCCACATGCAATTATTATATGAATTATAGAGGGGGGGAAAAAAAGCAATTCTTACTCAATATCAGTAATAGTACTCTCTCTGGCTTCAAAACAAGTTTAAGGCCATGGTACAGTGTAGCTGGGGACAAGTGGCAGAGTACATGTAACACTATCACTGCGCTCATGTTGCATTTCATCGCAAGTGACGAAGAAACTGAAAGAAGAAACGTGAGTCCCGCTGTTCAAAACAACCATGGTGTTAAAAGAATACAGCACACCTGTATCAGCCCCACACGTATAAAAGCATAAAAGGAAGATGCCGAAAATAAACTCATCTTAATTTGTGCAAGTCGACAAACTCTGTAGCAAACTGCCAACTCAACCAACGTAATAGTGTTTGGTGGGGTCTGAGGAGGGTGGAAGATTTCCTGGCTAACATACTGAAGTCTCCTCCAAGGGAAAATAGGAGTGCAAGTGTGCATAAACCATTATTTATAAAATAGTTAACTGAGTGTGTTTTGGGGGCACCTGGGTGGCTCAGTCAGTTAAGCATCCGACTCTTGGGTTTCTCACAATTTGTGAGTTCGAGCCCCATGTTGGGTTCTGCACTGACAGTGTGGAGCCTCCCTGGGATTCTCTCTCTCTTCATCTCCCTCTGCCCCTCTCTTGCCCTCTCTCTCTCTCTCTCTCTCTCTCTCTCTCTCTAAAAATAAATAAACTTAAACAAATTTAAATATAAAAAATAAAAAAAGTAAAGACAGTTTATTGTTTTTATTTCTAACATCTGTTTTGTCAGGATGGCTGAGTAGTCTTTTTTTAACTTACACTTTTTAAAGTTTATTGATTTATTTTGAGAGAGAGAGAGAGGCAAAGCAAGAGAGAGAGAAGGAGAGAGAGAATCCCAAGCAGTCTCTGCACTGTCAGCACAGAGCCCAACATAGGCCTTGATCCCGCAAACTATCATGACCTGAGCTGAAATCAAGAGTTGGACGCTTAAACGACTGAGCCACTCAAGCACCACAAAGAACTACATTTTATAATTTTTTTTTTCAACGTTTATTCATTTTTGGGACAGAGAGAGACAGAGCATGAACGGGGAGGGGCAGAGAGAGAGGGAGACACAGAATCAGAAACAGGCTCCAGGCTCTGAGCCATCAGCCCAGAGCCTGACGCGGGGCTCGAACTCACGGACCGCGAGATCGTGACCTGGCTGAAGCCGGACGCTTAACCGACTGCGCCACCCAGGCGCCCCAAGAACTACATTTTAAAGTGTAGCGTGTCGATTAAGAACATCACAGTAGAAGCATTTACGATTGCCTACAGGTGGAAAATCAGTAACGCTAATCACAGTGAACAAGTCTGTTAGAAGAAAAGCAAAATTGCTAATGTACCCATTGTAGAAGGTCCATATTTTTCAATCTTGGAAATCTCCATGTAGT
The DNA here is from genome assembly GCF_018350155.1 of Leopardus geoffroyi. Classification (NCBI taxonomy): domain Eukaryota; kingdom Metazoa; phylum Chordata; class Mammalia; order Carnivora; family Felidae; genus Leopardus; species Leopardus geoffroyi. The sequence continues at coordinate 202,383,091 of NC_059326.1, read as the reverse complement.
TCTGCCTACTGGTCCTCAGAAAAGCCAAAACTTTTTAATTTTTTTTTTCAACGTTTATTTATTTTTGGGACAGAGAGAGACAGAGCATGAACGGGGGAGGGGCAGAGAGAGAGGGAGCCACAGAATCGGAAACAGGCTCCAGGCTCCGAGCCATCAGCCCAGAGCCCGACGCGGGGCTCGAACTCACGGACCGCGAGATCGTGACCTGGCTGAAGTCGGACGCTTAACCGACTGCGCCACCCAGGCGCCCCAAAAAAGCCAAAACTTTTAAAGAACAATCCTGTTCCTTCTAATTCCCCGACACTATCACATCTACTCACTCATTTTGTCCCTGAAGGGAGGGGACAGTAGAGCTCACAGCCAAATCAAGCACATACTTACTGCACCACGGAAGTACTCGAAGTGACTTTCACTTAAAGAAAAAAAGTTAAAGTCACAGAAGAGATGCTGTGTGTTGTTGCTGTGCTTCTCACTGTGGGTGGTAGCAGTGGTGTTTGGTTTGGCCGGGGCTGTTTTATCCATCCTTTCATGGAATCCTACAACCCGAAGAAGTGAGAGGGTGAAAAATATTGACCTTTGGTAAAAGAATATTTGAGGTAACTCTCCTATTCCGTGCACTACCGCACTCTGTGCTCATGAGAAGATAGGAGTGACAGATTAGACCAGCTCCTCACTAGACCTTAGGTATGAATTGATTTCCATTTCTCTCAGTACATTATTTCTTGGCTGCATTTCTATTTGTCTCTTCTGATGGTTATTATCAAGTGTGAGGTTAGGGTCTGAGTATAAAGAAAAGAACTATGGAGCCCTGATCCTGTATTTCAGGTAGGATTAAGACTTAGAATGAAAAGAGAAATCGGTTTGCCACACAGAGATTTCAAGTAACGTCCCTGGCTTTGTGCTCTATTCACATCTCTCCTCTGTGACACTCAGGCAGCTTTAAGCAGCTGGGTGAGGATTCCAAGAATTAAGATTCCATCTATCTCAAATATAGTTTCAGCTCCTCAGGAATAAGAAAAAGACTAATGAAAATAACTTTTCTGCTGCAAAAGACAGTCTAAGATTAAATGACAGAAGACTTTCTAATTGTACCAGTTCTGATGTGGTAAATATAAAACACTAAAGGGAAAAGTTCAACCTCTAGTAGATTTTGAAAGCCAAAATAGCTTTAAGCAATAAGAGCCAAATCAGTATTAGTTAATTTTATTCTATTCCAAGGCAAGATCTGAGAGTATTACTGTCAAGACAGTGAGCATCTAACTAAAGAGAGTTGTTTGGTAACTGTGGTTCACTTTATTGCCAATTAAGCAGCCAGTGGCCATGCTGTAATAGGATCTCGACTGACCACCATTGGACAGGTTGGAAATTAATGAACTCGATACAGGAAATCTACTCTTGCTTTCAAAAATAATTTAATCAATTATAATCATTCCACATTCTCATCACTCATACCACTTATCAATGGAAACTTCCTAAACTCTGAGGCATAAATAAATAATTTATAATGTTGGAGATACCAAATACTTTTTTATGGTTCCTAAACGAAAGAAGTTACACCTCAGATGAGGAGACTAGATTAACAGGGATGAAACAGGATTAAATAGCATGCAAAAAAATTCTGCTCTGACACAGAATGGTGATTTCCAAATTCAGTTGACCAGTCAATGCTGCTGCAAAGACTTCCCCAGACCATGAATAAAGGAGTAAAAACCAAAAAAAAATGCAGATTTCTCCAATTTAACAACACTGGTTATAAAACACATCATCTGATAATAGCTTATATTAATAGGACTCTTTACATATTTCCTATGTAAAAGGAGGAATTTATCAGAGGTGCACTGTGCTATCTTATATAATCAAAGTGAATGCTGAACCATCAAACCATGGGAATTGCAGAGGGGAAGTGCACTGAAGATTTAGGGAAAACAAAAAACAGCACAATTGTCATTGCTTTTTTGTAGTTGGAATAATTAAGATAAAGTCTCTTAGGTGTGTATATATATATGTATATATATATATATATATATATATATATACATATATATATATATACACACACACATATATATATAATAGTGTCTATATTTGTTATACTGTGGATTCTATCTCTGAGATTTATTCACTACCATTTGTAAGTTTGTACCCTTAAACAACATCTGATAGAACACCTAACTATAGCTATAATGACAATCCTATAACAACATATAAGTGTATCAAATCAACGTAATGGACACCTTAAATTAACATACTGTATATATGTGTCAAATATATTTCAATAAACAAAGAAAACAGAACTCAAGTGCCACCGACAGTCAGCTTCTCCCTCTCTCTCCTCTCAGCTTCACCTATTGTTAGAAAAGGAAATTTAGGACCAAATTGGACTGACTTACATGAAGGGCCTAACCTGATTTGAGCCAGATTAGAGAAGCAAACAAAAAAACGACACCCTCACATAAGTGGAGGGACATGTAAAATGTCATCCTATGAAGTGGGTTCCAAAAGAGAAAAAGGCCACTCAAAGAGGAAGTTAAAGATTCTCAGTAAATAAAATAATACAATGTCTAGTTTTGGGGGGGATAACAAAATCTACCAAATTAAATATTCCAACCAATTGTACAGCATATTTTAGATGTCAGAAAATATTAAAATGTCCAAAACATACACTTCCTATATTTAAAAATACATGTTCACTCTAAAGTTTGAGAAGCACTGCGAGTATTCAGGGGAAAAAAAAAGAAGAAATAAGGCTTGAACTGTAGCCCATGAAAGATGGTAGAATTTACTAGTTGAGCTGAAAGAGTAGGTAAGTCCAGTAAAGAGGAAAAAAAAAAAAAGTATAGAAGGCAACGTATCTTATTCAAAGGGCATTGAAGGAAACTTTCAGAATAAATATATTGCTCCTCTTTTTTTTTATTTGATAATATGCTTCATAGCTAAGAGTAATCCCCGATGGAAATTAGAGGTAGTAAATTTGGAATTGGAAAATTCCAAAGGAGTGCTGACGCCACTGTTTACTTGTTTTATATACTAATTAGTTAGCTAATTTCTTGGGTTGTCAAAACTGATTACTGAAAAAGTACTACCCATTATAGAAGTGAGATTGAAATAAAAAGTGATATAATTATCAAAGTGGACCAGAGTACTCATATTGAGAGCGAGAATAATGCATCTCAAAAACTGCTGAAAAAACAGAATGAATGTCAAAATCAGAAAACTGCCATATGTTAAGCTGAGTTTTTCTTGCTAAACATTAGAAATTTTAAATATCCTCAAATATAGCACCTTCTTAGGTGGAAATTTTTCAAAAAATATTCAGTTTGTTAGTGTAAAATCAGTGCAGATGTCAAACATCTGATGGTGGAAAAGCAGGCTTATATTTAGCTTTAACTGAGACATTTTTGGAGAACTGGATTTATGTTTACTTACAAAGGCATATGTTCACTTTGAATGTTAGTGTGTTGAAGAGAAGAGAAGAGAAATATTTTAAGGTAACAATCATAAATGCAACAGAAATCGAAAACAAATAACATTTGTTGCTGAAATTCCAAAGATTATTCAATTCAAACAAGTTAATATTCACGGAACTCTATTATCCAACAGTTTCAATGCCTCTAGAAAAACTGAGAATATATAATATAAAATGCATTTCTTAGTTCAACTAAGACAGTCTAATATAAAATGGTATAGAAATAAACTTAATTGACTTTAATTCAGAGTATATATTTCTGCATTGTACATCTAACTAGGTGATTTATGTGTCATTCAATCTGTCACAAAAATTCTTTTCACTTCTGTTTAGTTCCCAGCTAGCCAGTGAGCAAACTACATTAGCATGTCAAAAGTTGACATTTTTGAAATAATTTCCTTATTGTAATGAAACACTGAACTTAAGTGATAAATATAAAACTGCTTTCTTGCTGCAATTTCAAGACTGCTGGGAAAACTGCCACTTCCCCAAATCAATCTCTCCATGTTTTTTGGTACGTCTACTTCCTGGATAGGAGTTTATAATCCTTCAGCTCAGAATTTTGATACCATTAGAATTAAAGCCCACTTTGAAAGAGTCCTACTTTGAGAAATTATCAGGTAAATATCCTTTCAGATTAGGATGGCTATTATCAAAAACTCAGAAGACAACAAGTGTTGGCGAGGATATGGAGAACGGGAACACTTTTACACAGTTGGTGGGAATGTAAATTGACGCAGTCATTATGGGACACAGTACAGAGGTTCCTCAAAAAAATTAAAAATAAAACTACCACATGATCCAGGAATCCTGTTTCTGGTTAAACATCCAAAGGAAATGAAATACGTATCTCAAAGAGATATATGTACTCTTATGTTCACTATGGCATTATTCAAAAAAAACAAAATATGGAAACAACTAAATGTCCATGAATGATAAAAGAAAATTTAGTGTATATATATTTATAATGGAATATTATTCAGCCTTTAAAAAGAAGGAAATCCTGCCACTTGCCACAAAATGGGTGAACTTGAAGGACATCAAGTGAAATTGAGCCAGACACAGAAAGGTAAACACTTCATGATCTCACTTACATGTGGATTCTAAACTAGTTGAACTCAGGGAGAAGAATGGTGGTTGGTGGGGTGGGGGAAACAGCTGGAACGAGGAGATATTAGTCAAAAGGTAAAAAGTTTCAGTTACGCAAGATGAATGGGTTCTGGAAAACTAATGTATGGTGTATGGCATCGTGACTACAGTTCATAGTACTGAATTGTATAACTGAAATTGGCTAAGAAGATAGATCTTAAATCTTCTCAACATACACACACAGAGGCAACTATGTAGAAGTGATGTTATTTTGCTTGGTTGTAGTTCTTTTCACAATGTATAAATATATAAAAACATCAAGTGGTACATCTTAAGTCTCTACAATTTAAAAATACCTACATAAATTAATTTTAGCAAAAAATAATATAATTTCAATGGGAAACAGCATGGAGATTCTGGGATGTAATATGGAAAGAAGAAAAGTTTGGGCAGGAATGAGGAGTAACTTATGACAGGACATCCAAAGCCTTATTCAATACCCACATGGGACTTTGATGAATCTTAGGAAACAAGGTGAGGAAAATAAAGCAAGTTGCCAAAGACGAAGGGTATATTACAAGTTTTAAAACACTCAGAACAATCACACCTAAATAATATATCATTTAGGGCTATGCATCTGTTCGAAAAGTATTTTCAGAAGAAAAAAATAAAACAAAATTTAGGTTTATGGTTACCTGAGGGAAGCTGGCAGAACACGTGGGTAGTGTTAACGTTATCGCCAATGTAATCAATCTTAAGTTGGAAGATGGATTCCCAGATGTTTGATTTCATTCTTCATAATTTATATATCTGTTCCATATACTCTTTGATATGCATTAAAAATTATCAACCTTGAAAGGAGCACAGAAGGCAAATACTGTCATGTCCATCCATTGCTGAGGGTTGGGGCCAGGTTAATGAAGGCTAATTGTGTGCATAAGTACTGGAAAGAGGTCACATACTATCTTGACTGTTTCTCCCCCCATGAATAAATCAGCTCCTGGGCTGCGTACATGGGGACAAGAGATAGTGCCACAACAAGGCTGGGAAAGCTGTCTGGCAGATAAGCATGATAAGAACTCTGAGTTCTCTGCCCCACCAACAGAAACAAATGAACAAGCTGAAGCTGGACATACAAATCTAGGCGAAAGACATAATTCATCAATTCAAGCAAGCAGTCAAGTAACAAAAAGACAGAATTAAGTATGAGCAATTTCAAAGGTTAAAAAAAAAGTCAGTCACTGGAATGAGAAGACAAACCACAGAGTGGGAGAAAATATTTATAAAAGAATGATAAAGGACTGTTATCCAAAATATACAAAGAACTCTTAAAACTCAGCAATAAGAAAATGAACCACCTGTTTAAAAAATAGTGATTTAAAATTTTTTTTTATTAGTTTTCTTTATTTTTGAGAGGCAGAGAGAGACAGAGTACGTGTGGGGGAGGGACAGAGAGAGAGGAAGACACAGAATCCAAAGCAGGCTCCAGGCTCTGAGCTGTCAGCACAGAGCCTGATGCAGGGCTCGAGTTCACAATCCATGAGATCATGACCTGAGCCAAAGTCAGACACTCAACTGACTAAGCCACCCAGGTGCCCCAAAAATGATGATTTTAAAGACCTGACCAGACAACTCACAAAAGAAGATATGTAGATGTAAATAAGCATATGAAAAGATGTTCAACATCATATGCCATTTAAAAATTACAAAATAAAAATAAATAAATAAATAAATAAATAAAAATAAAAATTACAAAATAAAACAATGAGATAACACTGCACACCCATTTGAAAGGCAAAAATCCAGAACACTGACAATATCAACTGCTGGTGAGGATGCGGAATGACAAGGAGTCTCATGCATTACAAAATGCAACGCAAAATGCCTCAACTACTTTGGAAAACATTTTGGCCATTTCTTACAAAATTAAATATACTCTTATAAGATACAGTGCTCACACTCCTTGGTATTTACACAAATAAGTTGAAAACTTATGTCAACACAAAAACCTGCACAAAGGTCTTTTTTTAATAGCACCTTTGTACATGATTTCCAAAACTTGACGCAACCAAGAAGTCTTTAAGTAGGGGAATGGATAAGCTGTGGTACATCCAGACACTGGAATATTATTTACCACAAAAAAGAAATGAGCCATCAAGTCATGAAAAGACATGGAGGAAACTTTCATGTATAGTACTAAGCGAAAAAAGCCAATCTGAAAAGACAACATAATGTATTACTCCAACTATATAACATTCTGGAGAAGGCAAAACTGTAGAGATTGTAACCAGATGGATGGGTGCCAGGAGTTGGCAGGAGGGGAGGAGGGAGGGAGGGATGAATAGGCAGAACACAAGGAAGTTTTAGGAAAGTGGAATGACTGCATGACACTCTAATGGTAGATGCATGTCATTATACATTTGTCAAAACCCATGTAATATACAACACCAAGTGTGAACCATAATATAAACTATGGACTTCAGGTGATAAAGATGTGTTGATGTAGGGGCGCCTGGGTGGCTCAGTCGGTTAAGCATCTGACTTTATTTAGCTCAGGTCATGATCTCACAGTCTGTGAATTTGAGCCCCGTGTCAGGCTCTGTGCTGACAGCTCAGAGCCTGGAGCCTACTTCAGATTCTGTGTCTCCCTCTCTCTCTGCCCTTCCCCTGCTCATGCTCTCTCTCTGTCTCAAAAATAAAGAAAAACATTAAAAAAAAAAAAAGATGTGTTGACATAAGTTCATCAACTGTAACAAATGTACCACTCTGGTGGGGGGTGTTGCTACTAAGGGAAGGCCATGTCTGTATGGGATCAGGGAGTATGTCGGGACTTTCTGTACTTGCCATTTAATTTTGTTGTGACCTAAAACTGCTCTAATAAACTATGTCTACTTTTTTAAAATTAACCTTAAAGCCCTGAGGACTTGGGAAATTCCAAGAAATCAGAAAATAGAAAATAAGCGTATTATGTGTGACAACAGAAACACAGAAAACAATCTGCACTGAAGATTCAGTTAAGAGTAGGTTTTAATACTAGGTAAACATTTTATCCAGCAGGAAATAAATTTTAGTCTGTAAAGAACCATAAAGAACATCTATATGACAAACAGAAAAACCACTACAAATTAAAAACTATTTTGACATGCAAACTACAACTAATAAAATTATACAATTTCTCCTTATGATGACCACTAAAAACACATATTTCTTCTATAGTCTAAGAGAGAAGTAAAGGATTGCTTGAAAATCTCAACTCACTACAATTTATATCAGTGATTGCAGGTATTACATAACTATCAGTTATGTAATCAGAGCTATTCTGTGTTTAAAATATAATTGGATAATTAACTGGGCTCAAGTAAAAAATACGTGGACATAAATAAAGGTAGACGCAGACCCAATGAGCATTTTCCTTTAAAAAAAAAAAAAGTATTCAGACTTTGAAAAAGTAGGATTCTGTAGAAAGTGCTCAGAAATTCAAAGATTTGACTAGCTACAACTAATTAACCTTTTAATGCTGCCATTACAATATGCATTCGAAAGCAGATGCTACTGGGTTTGAGCAGGTGTGTTAGATGAGTACGAGAGTAAATGCCAACCTCCTTCCAGGATAGGGCAATTCTTGTCATCTGGTTCATCTCAGAGATCTTTACTGCTACAGGATTGCTCTGAATGACAATGAACTTTCCAGTACAGAATTTTGGACACACTGTCAGTATAAGACAATAGACTTGCTATGGTAAGACCAACAACAGAAAGTATCAGGAAAGTTCTTTCCAAATGATGATCCCAGTAGAAAATTACGGGACACCACCTGGTTCACAGTTTTACCTGCTGGACAGATCATCAGCCTTAAGAAAGACCTGAATGCCGCCTTTTAAAAGAGGTCACATTTGAGCACGACACAGTTTTTCAGAGCTGTTCTGTGGCCCCGCATCTACTTTCTGAGCTCCTCCCCGAAAGCTTCTCTGCCTCTGCTGCTTACTTACTCCATAGATCTATTTAATATCTTTTAGAAAATCACACTTTTCTGTATAGGGTCTTCCTGGTATACTGAGAAACACTTTGGTAGGTGCTAAATTACCCAATCAAGGATTACAGCAAAGTGTTTAAATAGTTTTCCTGTAACATTCTATGCTTTTATAACTGTCATATTTACCTCCAATTATCAAAAACATAGGGCCTAACATTAAAGAATGCTACTATCAGGTGAGGCAGTAATGTGGTCAGGCAAACGCCATCCACACAGCCAGGCTTGTGCTCTTGTTGCTGATGGGTTTTACCTGAAAAAAAAAAAAAGTAAGTATACGTCCATCTTTTGATTTTTATAAAAATATTATCATTTGTTAAAATAGCAGAATTTAGGGGTGCCTGGGTGGCTCAGTCGGTTAAGCATCCGACTTCAGCTCAGGTCATGATCTCGCGGTCCGTGAGTTCGAGCCCCGCGTCAGGCTCTGTGCTAACAGCTCAGAGCCTGGAGCCTGTTTCAGATTCTGTGTCTCCCTCTCTCTCTGGCCCTCCCCCGTTCATGCTCTGTCTCTCTCTGTCTCAAAAATAAATAAACGTTAAAAAATTAAAAAAAAATAGCAGAATTTAAGCAACACTCTTAAAAGTGGTCTAAAAAATGATACTTCAAGAGCCAAGATGAAGGAAACGAATGCAACTGGGTGTTGTTAAGTGCTGTTTAGACAGTACTGATCACAGTTTACGTAAGGGGCGGTCTCATTTCTTCACTCTAAATCTAACCTTTTGGTCAAACATACAGATTCATTCTGAGAAGCCCTCTTCTTCACAGCCTGTCGCTGCAGTTCTTAACTTTTCTCAAACACATTTTTCTACCTTTCCAAAATGAAACCATTTGAATGAGACAGTCATATATACACATGCAAGGCCACAAAGGGCATGAAACCTGTCATGATTAATTCTCTCAATACCTGCACTATTTCTCAACGAGCTTTATTCTTTTAAAACAGTGAAGTAGCCAGTGCTTAAGTTAAGGCAGGTGTAGTAATGATCACTCTACATATTCATGGTGTGGAGTTGGTTTGAACTAAAATATACAGCCTAGGGTGGAAATCATCCGAATAAAACTTGTAATAAATGAATGAGTGAACTATGCTTTGTACAGAGAGGTTATTAAATGAGACTTCTTAGTTGCAGACGGTGTAAATATCACTGCAAAAACTGTGGTATGTCCATTCTCTTAACAATGAGTCGATGATCTTTTCCAACCTGTGAGGTGTCCTGGACCAGCGCTGTTTTAATACTAATGTGCATTCAAATCTAAGGTCCTAGGTGATTTTAACTGTCTCTGGCTATTTTTCTTTGTCACCACACATACTAAAATTCTAGCTGTCATAAATGAAAAAAAACAAAAACAAAAAATCAACACTTCAAACCTAGGATAAATGAATTAAATAAGCCTGTATCCCAAGATAGCCTCCATCATTTTTTTTTTTTTTGTCTCTCTGTGCAAGAATCTCCCTCATTAAAAATTGGCTCTATTTCCACACTTGTTTGTATCCGAGTGGCCTGGGACTGGTCTGACCAACTGAATAAAACAGAACTTCCGCCACACCAGTTCAAAACCTGATCTTCAGTTTCTGTGTTGTGCCTCTTGAAGCCTAAATCACAATGTAAGAATCCCAGATACGGATTATAAATATCAGAAAGCCTGAAAACAAACAGCTCTGAAACAAAGACTGACTGGATAGAAAGAAGAGACATTTCTTACTTCAACAATTACCATTCTCAGTACATGTTAGAATAACTGCACAGAATATCAGTAAATGTGACCTGAACACTATCAACCAAATAAGCATAGGTTTTAGGACACTCCACCCAATGATTGTAGAATACACATTATTTTCAGATACATACAAAACAGTCTTTCATATAGACAATAATTGGGCTACAAAATAAGATTCAATAAATTTCAAAAAACTGAAATAATACAAGTCAAGTTTCTGATCACAACAGGATTAAATTAAAGCCTCACAAAAGAAAATGTGGAAAATCAGAAATATTTGGCAACGAAAGAGCAGACTTCTAAATAACCCATGGCAAAAAAAAAAAAAAAAATTGCAAAGAAATTGTAAAATATTTTGAACTGAATGAAAATAAAAGCAAAACATATCAAAATTTATGGGATGCAGCTAAAGAGATGTTTACAGGGAAATTTACAGTTTGAAACACCTATATCAGAAAAAAAGGAAAGTTTCCACATATTAACCTTACTTTCCACCTTAAGAAAACAGGTTCAAGGGAAGTTTTGGAAATGATCAAAATGTTTTAAAACTGGATGCTGGTGATTTTTGTACAACTCTAAAAATTTGCCTAAAATCATTGAATTATATATTTATAATGGATGACTCTTTTTAAAAAATGTTTATTTTTGAGAGAGAGAGCCCACACATGTGTGTGCAAGCAGGGGAAGGGCAGAGAGAGAGGGAAAGAGAGAGAATCCCAAGCAGGCTCCACACAGCACAGAGCCCGACGGGGGGCTCGAACTCATGAACCGTGAGATCATGACCTGATCAAAATCAAGAGTTGCAGGGGCGCCTGGGTGGCGCAGTCGGTTAAGCGTCCGACTTCAGCCAGGTCACGATCTCCCGGTCCGTGAGTTCGAGCCCCGCATCGGGCTCTGGGCTGATGGCTCAGAGCCTGGAGCCTGTTTCCGATTCTGTGTCTCCCTCTCTCTCTGCCCCTTCCCCGTTCATGCTCTGTCTCTCTCTGTCCCAAAAATAAATAAACGTTGAAAAAAAAAATTAAAAAAAAAAAAAAAGGAGTTGGACACTTCACCGACTGAGCCACCCAGGTGCCCCTATAATGGGTGATTCTTGTGATACATACACTGTATCTCAAAATGAAGACTTCTCTGCTGGAAAGAAGCACTGAGGAACTGATGTATGAATAAGAAGCCATCTTACATGTCCAGCCCAGCTGCAAGGACTGCTCATGCATGAACGATCTCAAGATAGAACCTATCATGGGCACTGGGATGGCTCAGTTGGTTAAGCATCCGACTCCTGATCTCAGCTCAGGTCATGATCTCACAGTTTGTGGGTCGGAGCCCCACATCTGGGTCTGTGCTGACAGCATGGAGCCTACTTAGGATTCTCTCTCTCCCTCTCTCTGCCCCTCCTCTGCGCTCTCTCTCTCTCTCTCTCTCTCTCTCAAAATAAACAAATAAAATTAAAGAAAAAAAATAACAGAACCTATCAGCTGTTTTAAGCCACTGGACATTGAGGCAGTTTGTTAAGCAGCAGTGGGTAAGCAGAGCAAGGTATGTTAGGTTCTAATGTATGTCTATCAGCCTGGTATAAAATTCTGAGTGTGTCCACACCCCCAAACAGTCAGTCATCCGGCAGCAAGTCTCACAGCTCCCCATTTTCTTTCTAGCTCATTTGTTTCTTCCTTTCCTCTCTCTTCCTCAACTTGCAACCTCATCATTGTAACAAGGTATCATTTTCTGGTACAATCCATTCTGTTACAAGAACTTTTCCTTTTGCTTGAGGAAGAGCACTAAAAGAATTTTTTAATCAGTAACAATTCTTAGTCTTTCTGCACAATCAGAAACAATATAAAAAATGAGATTTAGGAAAAAATTTGTCAAACTGCAATTGTAACTGGGGAAAAAAATAGTGTCCCTGTACCCAAAGTTAGTAACTATGTTGTATGTAAATTTATAAAACAATCTTTACTACAGGCTAAACCCAAACCTGAAGGTTTGTATGGTAATTCTTTAAGTGGATTTCTAAAATATTTAATTAGCATTAGCTTTGGCTGACACATGTAACCTGGGAAGAATTATATAGACAAGGACTAAAAATAAAGACAGACACACTATTCTATTTAGAAGTCACCATCTCTTTGACCTGGATAAAATGTGTATGGTGATGTGAGGACTCAATTTAAATTTAGATCAAATAAAACGTTAGTGACAGAATTATACACGCTTCCTACCAGAAGGTTAGTTTACTTGCTATTATTATTGATTCCTTTTAAACCAAAGCACTTCCCACTAACCAGCATTTTTTTTTTAATATTTCATCTGAATACAAAAAAAAAATTTATACAAAAGTATTCTTAAGAGTTTGGAGAGCAGAAAGTAAAAGAGACAAGGAATAGAAAATAGAACAGAACCATGTCTTGAGATTCCTCATGCACTTTTTTGCTGACTCTACAGTGAATCAGAAGACTAAAAAACCAATTACAGACTCCTGATATAGTCTTTTTAAAAATACATGTCCAATAGAATACTTTTATTATCTACAAGACTTTTCCCCCAAACACCTGGAACTTCTCCCACTGAAGAGGGCCTCACATTGGCACTTGCTACCTGAGCTAAGGGGGTGGGTATGTGAATAAACCCCTGATAGAGCATGGTGGGGGCTGCAGGAGTGTGCTCCCTCAGGTACAACCTTGGTCTTTCCCTGTTTTCACTACCTCCCCTCACAAAAGCAGGGTACATGGATGGCAATTTACTTGTGGGAAGTATCTACTTGTTTGCAACTGACAAATGAACCTATATAATATATATTTTCATAGTATTATGCAGGATTCACCTTTTAACCCTGAATATATAAGAGTTTATAAGAAATAAAAATAACATCTAGAATTCTCAGCTATACAGTTTAAAGAAAAACCTACATTCATATACTACAACTGTCTGTGGTAAAACGTATTATCCTTAAATAGCTAAATAATGCCTCAACACTAGAATTTTGACACTTTTAAGAAAAAAACTCTGGCAAATTATTCCCAAAATACTATTCCCTAAAATATTAAATAAAAATTTTAACCAAACCTTTATCACAACCAAGGAAATTCTGGTCAAAATTAGGATCAAATGTATCTTAATCATGTCATTCTTTTCTAAGTACACTAGATTATAAAAATGAGAATTTTCTCTTTTTTTTAAATATAAAGTCATTTCTCTGAGACAGAACTAAATGTCTTGGGATTTATTAGTGTTTTACAATCCATTCTAATCTATAAATCACCTGTGAATGTGTTATCTACTAATATAACTAGCTTTCCCTCTCTCTCCTTACTTGATATCTCTATAGTACATGTTTAAACATAGCATACTGTCTAAGGTCTATTAGATAGCTACTGCCCAAAGTGATCATGGATATTCATGACACTGGCCCTAAGATTCCTTCTAAGTCACTCAAGAAGAGAAAATTATATTCTGGCCAGTTTTAGTGCTATGTGTCTTTTTCTCAAAAAGAAAAAAAATAATGCATTATTATATCACTCAGCTCCTTGTAAGTAGGAATTGAGACCAGCATTCCTCTCTATCCTTATCAATATGGTTTCACTAATAGTGTTCTTTGAACACACATGGAGTGGGTGTTCAAACTCTTTAGGAAAAGAAAGTTAAACTGTCCACATTGGCCACTTTTCTTCTTTTCTCATCATGTCACATGGATGCTGTAGAAAGGATATCACAAATGGTCTGAAGATATCTATAGCACCTAAATTAATGAGGGCACTTCTTTGCAATACCTTAAAGTATCCCAGAGAACATACGGTGATATTTCACTTGTCTTCAAATGGGGCTGATTACTGATACAGACTATTGACACAGAATAAGGTATAAAGACATCTTATAGGACACGGGGACCTAAGTTTGGGAGGCCACTCTCCAAGATTGAAAATCACTCTAAAATGAGAAACTACCACTCTCGTGGTAACTCATCCTTAGAAATGGTTTGTAAAGATATTGTTGCTGGCTGAAATGAAGTTTCTCTTAGTCTTCAACAAAGAGACCAAGTTAGAAGTTACAAGATGCTATGAACTAACATATTAATGTAAAGAAATGAGTCATTCATTTACATTGTAACCTAACTGACTTAAAGATGATGGACAGTGCAAGTTCAGGCCAGTATCTCTTCAGCTCCCAGGGCTGCTGCCCTGTGGAAAGGAGAATCAAGGTTCCCCTTCCAAGCAGAAGCCTGTAAGGAAAAAGGAATATGAAGGTAGCAGAAGCAGATCAAACTGTCCACTAATGCTACCCAGCTCTCTTTACACTGGTTTTGTATCCACCAAGCTACCTTTTTGCATTTGCATGTAAGTTTTCTTTCTAGGATAGAATGTGCTGACCAGCTGTATTTCCTTCCTCTTGGCAGATCTATTTCTAATTATGAATTAATGAACTAGCCTTCTGGCTTATCATGAGTCTCTTATGAGTTTCATTAGCATGAGTCAGTTCCCCTGAGTCATATCAAGACTGCGTTTAATGATGGGATTGAGTTTCTACCTTTGCAAAGCTGAAAATCCAGTCTCCGAGGACCACCAGTCCCACTAAGGTATCACATGTCTAGGGACAATGCCTGAATTTCCAACTGGCCTTTTAACATGGCTCTTTAAATGAAAAAAAAAAAAAAAAAAAAAAGTACTTCAAAAGCAGGAAATTTCTTTTAAAAAGCTCAGAAAAAATAAGCTACCTAAGAGGGTACGTAGGCAAATCCTAAGGGAGAGGCCCTTCACGTTCTATTTTTATCCTCTCACTTGGCCTGTCTGAAAGCACAGGAAAGCACAAATCTAAGCATTTATCCACCGAGTCTGATCAACTCAGATGGTTAAGATCTCAGTCAAATCAGGTCACAAAACCTGCATGTCTGCAACTATGAGAGGGCTGGGGTGGGCACTGCTTTCCTTAATACACAGTTCTAATATCCACCTTATCTGCCTAGCCAGACAAAAACTTTTCCCTTTGGTAACTAGAGCCAAACATTTTAAAATTACAAGAGAAACTTTGGAAAATGGCCATCTGCTCTTTCTAATCCAGGTCAGTGTGGAGACTCTTCAAATGCCCAAGACAAATTTTGGCCAATTACAAAAACCATTATTTAAAATATACACTGTCATATTAAAAAATTTAAGACTGTAGCATGTGAAGACTAAGAGAGAAGCTTCATATTAGAGACTGAATGGATTTAGGAAATAAACATTTTCATATTTCTCAATTTGGAAAGTGTCAGATTTCCAAAATAATGGCATACATGATTGTATGTACTTAGTGCAGGAATATATATATATATGTGTATATATATATATATATATATACACATATATATATATACACACACACATACACACACACATACATATACATACACAAACATACCACACATTGATCTTCTGATTAATCTGAATTGGTAATAATCTGATGAAAAACAACATCTTTTCAGGCGGAATACCTATCAGTCTCTCTTCCTAATTTCTCCCTGTGGTGTGTTCCTTGACAGAGATCTATTCTCTGAGCCAAAGTACAGAACCAAAGTCTGCTTGCCTTCTGAAGTCTATTGTGGTCAACATTGGGATGGTGTTGCTACCCAATGAACAAGTCCTAGACAGCAACAAAGCAGTGTAGATGTTTACCACAAGTGTAGACAAAAATCACTGTTAAGTCTTTGGGGACCACTGTTTCAACACTTAAATAAGATACAAATTATGTTCTCAGCAAATCAAGAGGCTGAAAAACCAATCAGACATATTGAATGTAGTGTTAGCTCTTCTCTACATTTCAAAGAAAATTCTGTTTTGTACACTCACTAGAGCCTATTCTCTGAAATGCTGGCTGAAAAATATGTTAAATATCCATAATAATATGGAAAATAATGCTAATGTTACTTTATTGGAAGCACCATTTACTTACAAAAAATGTTTCTGAATAAGCTTAAAGAAAGATACAACAGAAATTTATATTTAAAAAAACCATTTAAATTCCCTTCTTTCTCAAGATTGCTTTACTAGTCAGGGTCTATTATGGTTCCAGATGAATTTTAGGATCATTTTTTCTATTTTTGTGCAAAATGC
Organism: Leopardus geoffroyi; assembly: GCF_018350155.1. Classification (NCBI taxonomy): domain Eukaryota; kingdom Metazoa; phylum Chordata; class Mammalia; order Carnivora; family Felidae; genus Leopardus; species Leopardus geoffroyi. Next base: position 202,366,707 of record NC_059326.1, on the reverse strand, counting down.
CATTGGAATTTTGATAGAGATTCCATCAAATCTGTAGATTGTTTTGGATATTATAGAAATTTTAACAATATTAATCCCTCTAATCCATGAACACAAGATGTCTTTCGATTTATTTGTGTCCTCTTCAATTTCTTTTATCAATGATTTATAGTTTTCAGTGTAAAGATATTTTACCTTCTTGGTAAATATTTTTCCGTAAGCATTTAATTCTTTTTTTTTTCCCAAATGTTTACTTATTTTTAAGAGAGAAAGAGAGAGAAAGAGAGAGACAGCATAAGCAGGGATGGGGCAGAGAGAGAGGAAGACACAGAACCCAAAACATACTCTAGGTTTTGAGTTGTCAGAACAGAGCCCAAAGTGGGGCTCACACTCATGAGCTGTGAGATCATGACCTGAGCCAAAGTCAGAGGCTTAACCAACTAAGCCACCCAGGTGTCCAGGCATTTCATTATTTTTGATGTTATAAAAGGGACTGTTTTCCTAATTTCCTTTTCAGATAGTTCATAGCATACAGAAACACAACTGATTTCTATATGTTGATTTTGTATTCTGCAATTTTATTGAATTTGTTTATCAGTTCCAGCAGGTTTTCTGATGTAGTCTTTAGGGTTTTCTATATATAAGATTATGTCAGGCTAGGACTTTCAGTACTATGTTGAGTAGAAATGGTGAAATGGTGAGAGTAGGCACCCTTGTCTTGTTCTTGATCTTAGATGAAAAGTTTCAGCTTTTCCCCACTAAGTATGATGTTAGCTATGGGCTTGTCATATAAGGCTTTATTACACTGAGGTACATTCTATCTATACCTAAGTTGTTGGCTGTTGTTACCATGAAAGGAAGCTGAATTTTGTCAAACGCTTTTTTCTGCCATCTATTGAGACGATCATATGTTTTTTACCCTTCATTTTGTTAATATGCTATGTTATATTTATTGGCCAACAAAACAAATCTGGATGCACCATCACTTTCTGATATTAAACTATTTTACAAAGCTATAGTAATCAAAATAGTATGTTTGTGGCATAAAAACATATAAGGAGGGGCAACTGGGTGGCTCAGTTGGTTAAGTGTCCAACTCTGGAGTTTGGTTCAGATCATGATCTCACAGGATTCATGAGACTGAGGTCTGAATTGGCACTTACAGTGTGGAACCTGCTTAGGATTCTCTCTCTCCCTCTCTTCTCTCTCACCTCCGCCATTTGCGTGCTCTCTCCCTCTCTCTTTCAAAATAAGTAAACTTAAAAAAATAGACACATGGATCAATTAAACAGAATAGAGACCCAAGAATAAATTCATGCATATTTGGTTAACTAACATTTGACAAAGGTTCCAAGAAAACACAATGGGGAAAAGAAAGTCTCTTCAACAAATAATGCTAAGAAAACTGTATAGTCACATGTAAAAAAGATGAAACTGGACCTTTATCTTACACAATACACAAACATCAACTCAAAATAGATTTAAGACTTAAATATAAAGCCTAAAGCCAAAACTCCTGAAAGTAAACATAGGGGAAAAATCCCCTTGACATTGGTCTTGGCAATAGTTTTTTGGATTTGACATCAAAAGGGAAGGCAACAAAAGCAAAAATAAACAAGGGAGACTACATCAAACTAAAACACAACACAGCAAAGAAAAATAATCAACAAGATAAAAGAGGAACCTAAAAAATGGAGAAAATATTTGCAAACCATCTATTTGATAAAGAATTAATATCTAAGACACTTCTCCAAAGAAGACATCCAGATGGTGAACAGACACATGAAAAAATGCTCAACATCACTCATCATCAGGGAAATACAAATCAAAACTACAATGCGATACCACCTCACACCTGTCAGAATGGCTAACATTAACAACTCAGGCAACAACAGATGTTGCTGAGGATGCAGAGAAAGAGGATCTCTTTTGCACTGCTGGTGGGAATGCAAGCTGGTGCAGCCACTCTGGGAAACAGTATGGAGGTTCCTCAAAAAAACTAAAAATAGAACTATCCTACAACCCAGCAATTGCACTACTAGGCATTTGCCCAAGGGATACAAATATGCTTTTGCGAAAGAGCACATGCCCCCCAATGTTTATAGCAGTGCTATCAACTATAGCCCAAGTATGGAAAGAGTCCAAATGTCCATCAATGGACGAATGGATAAAGATGTGTACATACACACACACACACACACACACACACACACACACAACAGAGTATTACTCGGCAATCAAAAAGAATGAAATCTTGCCATTTGCAACTACGTGGATGGAACTAGAGGAAATTAGTCAGAGAAAGACAAATATTATATGGCTTAACTCATAGGAGGAATTTAAGATACTAAACAGAGGAACATAAGGGAATGGAAGCAAAAAGAATATAAAAATAGGAGGACAAAAAATAAGACACTCTTAAATATAGAGAAAAAACAAAGGGTTGCTGGAGGGGTTGTGGGAGTGGAAATGGGCTAAATGGGTAAGGGGCATTAAGGAATCTACTCCTGAAATCACTGTTGCACTATATGCTAACTAACTTGGATGCAAATCAAACAATAAATAAATTTACAAAAAAATAATTAATATCTAAAATATATAATAAATTCATAAACTCAATAGCAAGAAATATATAGCTTGATCAAAAATAGGCAAAGGACTTCAATAAACATTTTCCAAAGAAGATATACAAATGGCCAATAGGTATATAAAAAGGTGCTCAATGTACTAATCATCAAGGAAGTGCACAGCAAAACCACAATGAAGTATAACTGTGCACCTGTTCAAGGTCTATCACCAAAAAGAGATAATAAACATTGGAGAGGATGTAGAGAAAAGAGGATCCTTATATACTGTTGGTGAGAATGTACATTGGTACAGCCATCATGGAAAACAGTTTGGAAGTTCTTCAAAAAATTAAACATAAAAATAGAACATATGAGGATATTAAAAATTAAAAGTAATGTTACCAGCAATCCCATTTCTGGGTATATATCCAAAGGAAATAAAAGCACTATCTCAAAGAGATATCTGCATCCCTTCCATGTTTGTTGTTGTTGCGGCTTTTTTTTTTTTTACAATAGCCAAGACACAGAAATGATCTAAGTGCTGACATATGAATGAATGGGAAAAAGTGATATACATATATATATATACATACATATGTATATACATATGAGTGTGTGTATATATTATATATACATAGTGATATATATGTATATAAAATATATTTTTAAGGGGCACCTGGGTGGCTCAGTCAGCTAAGCATCGGACTTCAGCTCAGGTCATGATCTCACGGTTTGTGACTTCAAGCCCCTCACTGGGCTCTGTGCTGACAGCTCAGAGCCTGGAGCCTGCTTTGAATTCTGTGTCTCCCTCTCTCTCTGTCCCTCCCTCCTTGTGCTATGTCTCCCTCTCTCTCTCTCTCTCTCTCTCTCTCTCTCTCTCTCTCTCAAAAATCAACATGAACCAAAATTTTAATTAAATACATATATATATTTAAACACAGAATGGATTATTTAGCCTTTTAAAAAAAAGAAGGAAATCTTGCCATTTGCAACACTGATGAACATGGACGCCATTATGCTGAATGAAATAAGTCAAACAGGGAAAAATAAATACTTGTATGGTATCACTAATCTGTGGAATCTAAAAAAAAAACATTAAATCAGAAAGTAGAAAGGTGTTTGCTAGGGACTGGGGGAACAGGAGAGAGGCTGACCAAAGAATTCAACTTTCAGTTATAAGATGAGTAAATTCTGAGCCTCTCACGTACAGCATGGTGACCACAGTTAACACTGTATTATAAACTTGAAATGTGTTAAGAGAAAATCTCAGGGGCGCCTGGGTGGCGCAGTCGGTTAAGCGTCCGACTTCAGCCAGGTCACGATCTCGCGGTCCGTGAGTTCGAGCCCCGCGTCAGGTTCTGGGCTGATGGCTCAGAGCCTGGAGCCTGCTTCCGATTCTGTGTCTCCCTCTCTCTCTGACCCTCCCCCGTTCATGCTCTGTCTCTCTCTGTCTCAAAAATAAACAAAAACGTTAAAAAAAAAAAAGAGAGAAAATCTCATAGAAAAAACAACAACTATGTGATGTAATAGGTGTGTTTATTAACTTGACTATGAGAGTCATTTCACAATACAAATATTAAATCATCACATTGTACATTTAAATATTTTGTAATTTTGTCAATTATACCTCAACAAAGCTGGAAAAAAACACATTAAATACAATTCCCTTCTCTAATTATCACGGTACATTTTTCTGAGCCTTGGAATAGTCCATTCTAAATCTAAATCAGATTTCTTCATGGGATGATGGTGAATCAGGTCAAGTGGGGTAAGAGGATTATAGATGTTATTTCTGATATCTTTAGCAATGTGGCCTCAATCATTCTGAATTGCATAAATCAAGATAAGATTTATTGGGTGAAGGTGTGGACATGACATTAAGAACAAATAAAACAGACAGACAAATATACACATGCATACAGTTATCCTAATATGAGTGTAAGCTATTCATAAAAAATAAATCAGTAGAGATTTCAGTTCACTAACAGTTACAAATGCTTCATTTAGCGTGTCAAATGCAAAATAACTATGTACTATTAGTTTGATGACACAGCCATTATGTAGGTAATATAAGCAGCAAGAAGAGATGTCTAAAGGAAAAAATTAACCATTTCTTTAAGTTAATAGGAAAACATTACCAAAACAAAGAAGACTGGGAATACTGCTTTTATTGTATAAAGTGTGAATTGTTGACCTCCTCTCTACATGAAAAATGATGGCCAGGAGTTCCTATCTTATTCCTCTGTGACTATAGCAACTTTTATAATGGGAAGAAGGGATTCCTGGATTTGCATAGAAGACAGTGAAGAGATGTACTGCCCCCAGGTGTCTGTACTAGGATTTATTGGGTTGAGAAAAACATTTTTATTTGCTAGAAGCAAAAAATATCTTAGAAAAAGACATCTGGGTTTTTTTGTTTTTGTTTTTTGGGGGTTTTTTGGTCAAGTATATTTTGCATTTTTATTGGAGTTTTCAGTTTTTTCCTGAGTTGTACCACAAAGAAGATATAATTGATAACACTGAAATAGCATGAGCTTCCTAAAGAAAATTGAAGAAATTTAATAAAAATTGAAGAAATATAAATATTATAGAGCACCAACCAACATTGCAATTTTCTCAAGTCCTAGATAAAGATGCTGTATTGTGTTAAGAACACCATCTTAAATCAGATACCAAAGAAATTTAAAAAAAAAAAAAAGCACTTCTTTTAAAAATCTAATACTTCTGGGACTTTTTATCTGTGTGATGTGGAAATGCTTGAGTTCAGAGTAAACAGCCAAAAAAGAATTCTGGAGTTGTCTTCAGTACAAAAAGGTGGTTTTCTTTTTTTTTTTTTTTTTTTTTTAACGTTTTATTTATTTTTGAGACAGGGAGAGACAGAGCATGAACAGGGGAGGGTCAGAGAGAGGGAGACACAGAATCTGAAACAGGCTCCAGGCTCTGAGCTGTCAGCACAGAGCCCGATGCGGGGCTCGAACTCACGGACTAAGAGATCATGACCTGAGCCGAAGTTGGACGCTTAACTGACTGAGCCACCCAGGTGCCCCAAAAAGGTGGTTTTCTTAAAGCACAGGGACAGGACCAGTAGACAGAGCTGCACTGGGGTTGTGACAGGTGACTGATTATACACCTTCAGGTTGGGAGGGAGTTAGGGATAGTGTAAGTCTCTTAGGAATTTTGGAAGCAAGGTCTCCAGGACCTTGAGGGGCTAGCTATTGTTAGGAAAGAGTCAATTATTACTGTTTAGTAAAAACTGTCATGAGACCCTTCAGATGTAGATCAATGGGCCATAGGCTTGGAGTATGATTACCAACATAAATCTTGGGGGAAAGGAAGTTTCCAAACTTTTTTTTATATGTTAAAGTAGACTTAAAGGATCCTGGGAAGTGGAGCTCAGATTGTCTTTTGCCCTTGTCATCATCAAGGGAGCTGAGTTCCTACAGAAACGTCACTCTGCCTATGCCAAGGACTTGTCAATGGGCTGTAAGTTGTAAAGAAATTTAATTTTTCATTTGCCTTTTTTTTCCACATCATGTGCACCAAATTATGTATTTGAAGCAACATATATAAAGCTAAATATTCAAAAATTAGACCAAAAATAATATATACTGCCTTTTAAAAACATGTGTAATATCAAATTTTTCTAAATGCTTTCACATATGCATTACAATGCCTGCTTTCATCTTACAGTTTGGAATCCTGCAAACCAGCAAAATGAGTCAGAATATGTTCCAAAGAAGGAATTGCATTGTATAGCATTTTAAGTGCATATTCAAATGCTAATATCCAAAACTATTATTTCATAACACAGACCCATAAAAAATGGAAAATTCCACCTACATTTTAGTCCCCAGAAAAAGCCACTATGCACCCACTCCTTGTAAGGACATGCAAGCATGACAATAATTACAAAATTTTACCAACCCACTTAATTTTTCATAAAAGGCAACTCGTATAACCTGTAAGTTTACAGAAGCAAAAATAATGAAACATAAGCTTTAACATTGCAAATGTGCCAAAAAGTTGTTAATACTGGACATATACACAGGTACAATGAAAAGACCATATAGACCTTGTTCGTGCATGGTTCATTTAGTGACCTGAATTGGGACTAGAACAGACCTGAACTTCTACCTGGACAACATGTGACCATGGTCAGGATATTTCAGAAAATGTCCCCACATCAACTAGTTTCAATCCAGAACTCTAGTTCCATCTCTCAGGTTTGAATTTTCTTAGGACTTGCCAAGAAAAAAAAAATCTAAAATCTCTTGAGACAAAACAAGTTTGTCTCTTAGTCACATTATACAATCATTTACTGAGTGTTTAAAATGTGCTGAACTCTCTAGTTGCTTTCTTCATATTATTTTAATTTAGAATCATCAGGCTTCTCAAATTAAAAATGTGACGTATAACAACTTCCTTATTGATCTAATAAAGTTTTCGGGACCAACTAGTTAAAAAGTAATAGAAATAAGAAATCCAATTAAGTATGAGGTTATACCCAAATAAAAATGTCACAATGAGAGGACTTAAGCTCTCCCCTTCTGTGGAAATGGCCAAATGTAATTCAGAAAGCCTAAGTGGGAAATAGTTGTGAGACGTACTATTTACAATTCAAACTTCTGTATAATAGAATAATATAAAACATCTTAAGTAACCCAAGAGAAAAATACACTATGCTTATGACAGGTAAGTCGCAAAACTATACAAATAACCAAAATTGAAAGAAAATGGTATTAAAGAAATCAAGGAAATGCAGACTCAATCAAGATGAGCCACCTATGTTTTTGTTTTCCACAGCACAAGGGCACACATTACAACTGCACGTAAGAGCCATTGCTGGCAAGGGTACAGGGGCTTGCAAAACAGTTAAAGGCTCTTCTTTTTTGGAAAGCAATCAGATAATCTCTACTAAAACTTAAATGTGAATAACCTTTGCTTGAATTCCATTATCAGTAATATCTGCAAAAGTATATAAAAGGATGATTGCTGAAGCATTGCCTGTTGAAGTGAAAAAAAAGGCGGAAACAACCTAAATTTCAGCAGAGGAAAGCTATCTAATCCACACACTGGAATATTCTACCAAATGAAGAAAATAAAGAAAAATTTCATACAGAAAAATATATCAAAGAAATATTGTCACTTTTTTTTAAAAAATGATAGAAAATTATGGGGAAATACATATGAAAATACACACATAAACACACACATATACAGACTATTGTGCTAGTACTATGAATATGCTAGATTTTTAAAAAAAAAAAGAGAGAAATGTACACAACAAACCATTACCCTGAAAGAGAAACTGGGAGCTAGATGATAACAAAGGGGAAATTCTCAAATTTTACTTATATCCTCATGTAATGCTTACATGCTGTCCAACAAAAACATACTTGTGTAATCATCTGAGGAAAAGTAAACATGACAGATGAGAATAAAAGAAAATAACAGACACTGGACTCTATTCATTCAACTCTATTCATTCAACTAGTCATTCAATAATGTTGTTATTAATTAAAATCTCTTAAATTGTACTCCTTTATGATGAAAAAATAATTAAAAATTGTTTTGGTCTTTTAATATATAGGGTCAAGGTATACCTGGTTGCATCAAAAATAAAGATAAATATTATAAAACCATCGGCCTCAATGATAAAAAAAAAAAAAGAGACTACAAGAAAGATTGAGTATCCAAGCTGTACTAACTGCTTTTCTTCCCATAAAGTATGAGTACATTTATTTATCTGGATTTTACTCACTTATCCATTTATGAACATTTATTAAATATGTCCTAAAGTGCCGGGATTACTTCTTATCCTGGGATAGAGCCAGATATAATAACAGCTAGTCTTTGACGTCCCTGTTTAGTGAGATCAGTGAGAGAAAAAGATGAAACTCTGCCTTGCAAGATCAAATTTGAGCTTAAAGACAATTTTGAGTTATTCAGGAGTATCACAATGGGGAAGAACACATACATATGAAAGCTAAGGGACATGAAATGGCATGATCTGTTCTGTTTAGCACCATGCTTTTGTTTGGAGATCTAAAAGTTAACAGAACACAGGGAAGAGTCTGTGTGGAATGCAATAGTTGTGGGATATATAGGACATCAAACAGGAAGAGGAGAGGCAGAAACCAAATCATGTTCAGATGTAATCCAAGTGGTTTCATCAAATAGTTAGATACTGGGTTGAAGGAAGAAATATGAGGCCGAAGTTTCTATCTTAGGATAATTGTTTTTGGGTTTTGAGACCATGTACTAAATGGGAAAATCACTTAGAGAAGGGGGTTTTGGAGAAAAAAAATGAGAGTTTTGTTTTTGACATGGTGAGTCAAAGATATCACTCACAGTAAATCTTAGTAAACAGCTGGGCCCACTAAAATGAAACTAAAGAAAAGGTAGGACTGAGAGTTATCAGTATATAAGTAGTAGTTGATGGCAGGATGTAAAATAGTGAGCCAAGTTAAATAAAATAAGGTAGAATGGGAAAGGAATAAAGAATGGAATTTTGAGCAATAGCAACCATTACAGAATACATTAGGAAAGATCTACAAAAACAACTAAGATGAAGTGGTTCTGAAAACAAATTTCCAAATAGCTACTGAGAAAACTGTAAGATTAAGAAAAGGAAGTAAGAGGGAAGAGAGTGGTCCCAAGGTAGGAAAGTTCCACTGATCCTAAACCAAAAGACTCTGATTTCTGAAAAACTGAACAGAAATATAACCCAAACTAAAGAACTGATGTGCATTTACCAACAACTCCCAAGGCCTAGAATCCCTAGAGGAAAGAGCTTTTCCTCAATGATACACTCATATGTTTAGTCATACATATTATGTACACATTTTTCATGAAGTCAAGAAGGACAAAAAAATCCTTCGAAGTTTCTTGAATTATTCTGAGATTCAATCTTGTGATTTGTGATCTGATTTTCTCACTTCTCATCTTTCTTGATTTGTATGAAATTGATACATGAATAAAAGAAATTAATAAAAACCAAATTTATATAATCTTGTTTGAATTAAATCGGTCATGTTTTATCTGTATCATGTGTGTTCATGACAAATACATAGCCTGTTTCATATAATAATCCACTAATGTTAAACGTTTGCTTATTACAAAATATGTTGCCTTGATTTATGGCCAAGATTCTCCTATAGATTAATAGCAAATAGTGAAGAACAACCCAAAAATACAGTAATTCAGCAAATTTTAAACTACCCTCAACATTTTTCAAATGACTTGGCCAATATTTCATAGTAATGATTCATCAGCTAGAGTTAAGCAAATGACCAGCCTGGGAAACAAATCTATGGTGTTGAGTTATATTTATTTTGTAAAATGTGTGGTAGTATAGGATAATGGTTAAAAGCACATATTCTGAATTTAATCTGCTCTCTAATTCTGGCACTACTCTTACAAGTTGTATGCTGTGTACAGGTCATTGAACTTCTCTAAGATCTGGTTTCCTTCTAAATAAAACAGAGGCAATTGTAATATGTACTCCATAGTGATACTGGGAAGAAAAAATGGAGATGGATGGAGAAAGGAAAGGAAAGGAAAGGAAAGGAAAGGAAAGGGAAGGGAAGGGAAGGGAAGGGAAGGGAAGGGAAGGGAAGGGAAGGGAAGGGAAGGGAAGGAAAGGAAAGGAAAGGAAAGGAAAGGAAAGGAAAGGAAAGGAAAGACAGAAGAAGATTGTCCATAGCAACCCCTCAAACATGTTACCTGTGATAATGATTATAAGATCATGATCATGATCATGATGCTGCAATATCTATTCTATAATTTATGTCTAATTGTATTGTTTTCAGGGACTGAACATTAGCACATGTCCACATAACTACTTCCAGTGACATAATCAAAATAAAATACTTTGGCAAATGCAGTGTTCAATTTCCCTAACCCACAGTGTACATTAAGGTCATTTGGATATTATTGTCAGAATCATCCCAATCCACAAGCTCCTGTACTTTTTATGTGATCTCTTTATACACTGTATGAAAGCGTACAAAATAGTATAAAACGTATAACCACACAAAAACCCACACATGGATGCTTACAGTAACTTTTTTCTTAATCGACAAAACTTCAAATCATACAAGATGTTGTTCTGCAGGAGAATGGATAAACTATGGATAAACATCCAGCTAATGGAATATTATTAACTGCTAAAAAGAAATGTGCTATCAAGCCATGAAAAGCAATAGAGGAAATTTAAATGCATAAATTTAAGTGACAGAACCCAGTTCGAAAAGAGTACATACTGCATTATTCCAACTATATGACATTCTGTAAAAGGCAAAACCATGGAGACTGTAACTGCCAATAATTAGGTGGGGAAGGAGAGAATAGGCAGAACACAAGAGATTTTTCAGGACAACTGAAACTTCTCTGTATGTTACTAAATTGGTGAATGACAAATGTTATTATCCATTTGTCAAAACCCATACAATGCACCAAGAGTGAACCTAGTATAAACTATGAACTTAATGCAATAATGATGTGTCAGTGTTGGTTCATCAATTTTAACAAGTATACCACTCTACTGGGGGATGTGGAAAGTCAGGGAGTCCATGCAGGACAGAGGGTATACAAGAACTCTATTTTCTGCTCAATTTTCATTGTGAATGCTAAACTACCCTAAAAAAGCAAAGTCTGTTTAAAAAAATGGGTAATAAACAATTCTACAAATAATTCTGCCTAAAACTTGATAACTCAGATAAAATAGACAAATTCCCTGAAAGACTCAAAATAACAAAAGTATTTCACACAAAAGATAAAATAGATAATCTGAATAGGCCTATATCTGTCAAGGAAATTAAATCAATTATTAATAAACTTCCACAAATAAAACACCAGATACAGATGGTTTTACTACTGAATTCTACTAAATATTTAAGAAAGAAATAACACTAATTTCCCTGCAATCTCTTCTAGAAAATACAAGTAGAGGGAACATGTTCCAGCTCATTCTGAGACCAATTTACCCTAATGGCAAAACTAGACAAACACATTACAACAAAAACTACGATCAATATCCATCATGAACATATATTAATGTTAAAATATTACAAAATTGAATACATCAATATAAAAAGAATCATAGACCACAGCCATGTGAGATTTATTTAAGGTATTCAAGGCTGGTTCAACATTCAAAAATGAACCAATGTAAACCACCACATCAACAAGCTAAAGAAGAAAAAATATTCATTTACATAAATTGACGAATAAAAATGATTAGACAAATTGTAACACTCAATCATAAAAAAAACTCTCAACAAACTAGTAATAGAGGGGCATTTCTACAATTTGATTAAAAAATCTACAAAAATGCCTATAGTTAACATCATACTTAAGAGAAAAAACACAACATAAGCCCTTTAAGATTGACAAAAATGCAAGGGGAGGAGTTAAGATGGTGGAGGAGTATGGCGACCCTGAGCTTTTCTCATCCCTGAAACACAACTATATCAGCACCAAACCATTTAAAACACCTAGGAAATTGATCTGAGGATTAACCCAACAAACAGCATAACTTGAGACACAGAACTGATCAGGTATGCAGCGCAGAGAATGAACTGGAGGAACAGAAAAACCACAGAGGGTAGGGAGCCATTTTCAGAGAGAAAGGACAGAGAGAAAAAGAAAGGGGTAGAGTGCGGTGCATCGGGATCATGCAAGAAAAGTACTCCCCCAGAAAGTAGCTGAAGAGAAAGAGAAAGAATGAAAGCACACTCAGGAGACTAAACAAGAAAATCTGTTCCCCAAAACCACTGACAGGAGAAAGGGGAGGGTTTTAATACCACCAGGATTCTATAAACAGTGGAGCACAGAATCTGAAGTTCTGGAACTAAGTACCTGGCAGTGCTCTGGTGAGAAAGCAGAGTGAGTCCCCAGGAGCTGGCAGCAGAGTCTGAGGGTCCATGTGCCACACGGGGAGAAGTGGTTCCACTGATTGGAGTGTATTTGGTACAGGCCGTATGGCCTCCCCACAGGCAAAGATCCAAGTGAAACTCAGAGAGCAGGTATTGGGTATTGGTATTGCTGATATTGGGACAAAATGCCAGGGTACAGCGAAACCGGGTGCTGGTAGCATGTTTTGATTTGCCATAATCTATGAACCTCTATCACTGCATCATCACACAAACATTTTCTGGGGCAAGCCAGCACCCAGTCATTGCTCAGCAAGACCCTCCCCAAAAGAGTTGGCATGGGTCTAAGGCACGGGGGTCTCTGAAGTGTGGGGTTTTGAAACACATCCCCATCTGAGATAAAACTCTGGATGGATAACAGCTTAGGCACAGACAGGGCAGAGGTGGGGAGTGGGCAGAGGTCTGAGACAAAAGAAGGATGCTTGATTGCGGGTAGGTGAGGGCAAAGTTCCTGTGCCAGAGACTAGGAAGCTGGGTGAAGCCATTTCCACCTCTCCCACAGGAGTGCACACACACTGATCCACCCCAATAAGCTAAGCTAACCAGCACCACCTAGCAGATAACAGAACCATTACACCAAGCCCTGCCCAACTGCACCCTCCAAGCACATCCCTCAGGAGACCAGCACAAGTCACTCCACCTGCTTAGTGTATGGACAATAGAGTGTTTCATAGTTTCAATTCTAGGGTAAACTGGATGTAACTTCCTTTGGGTTTCATTCTGTTTGCTGGTTCATTTATTTGTTTGTTCCCTTTGCCTCTGTTTTTGCTTAAATTGTTTTTTTTTTTCCTTTCTGTTTCTTAAATACAGAAAGAGAAAAAAAATTTTTTACTTTAAGTTTTTATTCTATTTCATTTCTTTATTTTATTCTAATTTTATTGTATATTTTTTTAATTTTAAAATTTTTTCATATCCTTTTTATTTTCCATTCCCATTTTTCTCTATTCTATAAAGCTTCTTTCAACAAGCAGACTGAAACACACCTAGGATCAAGCTTCCTTTATTTGATTTTTTGTTTCTTTTAATTTTTTAATTTTTGCTTTTTATTTTAGTAATGTTTTTCTTTCTTCAAAATGACTAAACAAAGGAATTAACCCTAAAAGAAAGAACAGGTTGAAATAATAGCCAGGGACTTAATCAACACAGATATAAGTAAGAGTCTGAACTACAATTTAGAAACATGATAATAAGAATACTAGCTGGGATGGAAAAGAGCATAGAAGACACCAGAGAATCCCTATCTGCAAAAATAAAAGAAATAAAATCTACTCAGGTTGAAATAAAAAATGCTATAACTGAGATGCAAAACCAAATGGATACCATGACAGCAACAATGGATGAATCAGATAGGTGAATCAGCAATACAGAAAATAAAATTATGCAGAATTACGAAGCAGAAAAAAAAAGGGAGACAAAGACAAAAGAGCACAATAGAAAGAAGACTTAGAGAACTCAGTAACTTATTAAAAAGGAATAACATCTGAATCATAGGAGTCCCAGAAGATGTAGATAGAGAAACAGGGCCAGAAGGTTTAAGTGAGCAAATTACAGAAAACTTTCCTCATCTGGGGAGGACACAGACATCAAAATCAAAGAAACACAGAGAACTCCCATTACATTAAACAAAAACGACCATTACCAAGGCCTATCATAGTAAAATTAACAAAATACACAGAAAAGGAAAGAATTATGAAAGCAACAAGGGAAAAGAAGTCCTTAACCTACTAGGGAAGACAGGTAAGGTTCATAGCTGACCTATCCATAGAAACTTGGCAGGCCAGAAATGAGTGGCAGCATATATTCAATGCACTGAATCAGAAAAATACGCAGCCAAGAATTCTTTATCCAGCAAGGCTGTCATTCAAAATAGAAGGAGATATAAAAAGTTTCCCAGACACATAAAAACTAAAGGAGTTTGTAACCACTGAACCAGCCCTGCAAGAAATTTTAAGGGGGACTCTTTGAGGAGAGAAAAGACAAAACAAAACAAAAAAGACCAAAAGCAATAAAGACTAGAAAAGACCAGAGCATATCACCAGAGACACCAACTCTACAGGCAACACAATGGCACTAAATTCATGTTTCTAAATGTAAATGGACTAAATGCTCTAATCAAAAGACATAGGATATCAGAATGGATAAGAAAACAAGACCCATCTATATGCTGCTTACAAGAGACTCATTTTATACCTAACGACACCTGTAGATTGAAAATAAGGGGATAGAGAACCATCTATCATGCTAATGGTCATCAAAAGAAAGTTGGAGTAGCCATACTTACATCAGACAAACTAAATTTTAAAATAAAGACTGTATCAAGAGATGAAAAAGGGCATTGTATCATAATTAGGGGTCTATCCACCAAGAAGATCTAACAATTGTAAATATTTATGCCCCCAACAATTGTAAATATTTATGCCCCAAATATATAAATCAATTAATCACACACATAAAGAAACTCATTGATAAGAATACCATAAGAGTAGGGGACTTTAATACCCCACTTACAACAATGAACAGATCAGCTAAGCAGAAAATCAACAAGGAAACAATGGCTTTGAATGACACACTGGACCGAATGGACTTAAAAGATATTTTCAGAACATTTCATCCTAAAACAGCAAAATGCATATTCTTCTCGAGTGCACATGGAACATTTTCCAAAAGAGATCACATACTGGGTCACAAATCAATAAGTATAAAAAGATCAAGAGCATACCTTTCATAGTCTCAGAACACAACACTATGAAACTCGAAATCAACCACAAGAAAAAATTTGGAAAGACCATGAATACTTGGAGATTAAAGAACATCCTACTAAATAATTAATGGATTTTTACTCATAGGTGGATCTTGATAAACTTAACAGAAGACCATGGGGGGAAGGGAGGGGGAAAAAAGTTACAGAGAGGGTGGGAGGCAAACCATAAAAGACTCTTGGATACCGAGAACAAACTGAGGGTTGATGGGGGTGGGGGAGAGGGGAGAGTGGGTGATGGGAATTAAAGAGGGCACTTGTTGGGATGAGCACTGGGTGTTGTACAGAAACCAATTTGTCAATAAATTATATTTAAAAATTAAAAAAAAATAAAAGTCTGTAAGGCAATAGCCACCATAAGAAGAGTCAGATGGCAAATGGCTATACACATGTCTTTGCATTTCATATCATGGGAAAATGGATAATTTCCCTCTCTTTAGCTTTATTGAGAGGTGTCAGCAAATAAAAATAAAAGATATTTAAAGTGTAAAAAAACCAGAATGAATGGGTTAAACAAGATATTAAAGATGAAATTAAAAATAACATGGAAGCCAATGAAAATGAAAACATGACAGTCCAAAACTGTGGGAAACAAAAAAGGTGGTCATAAGAAAGAACTATACAGCAATCCAGGCCTTCCTAAAGAAAGAAGAAAGGTCTCAAATACACAACCTAAACTTACACTTAAAAGAGCTGGAAAAAGAACAGCAAATAAAGCACAAAACCAGCAGAAAAAGGGAAGTAATAAAGATTAGAGAAGAAATCAATGGTATCGGGG
The DNA here is from genome assembly GCF_018350155.1 of Leopardus geoffroyi. Classification (NCBI taxonomy): domain Eukaryota; kingdom Metazoa; phylum Chordata; class Mammalia; order Carnivora; family Felidae; genus Leopardus; species Leopardus geoffroyi. Next base: position 202,350,690 of record NC_059326.1, on the reverse strand, counting down.
GAAAAAAACAAAAGAGTGGAACTGATCAATGAAACCAGGAGCTGGTTCTTTGAAAGAATTAACAAAATTGATAAACCCCTAGACAGACTGATCAAAAAGAAAAAGGAAATGGACCAAATAAACAAAATCATGAATGAAAGAGGACAGATCACAACCAACATTACTGAAATACAAACAATAATAAGAGAATATTATGAGCAATTATATGCCAACAAATTGGGCAATATGGAAGAAATGCACAAATTCCTAGAAACATATAAACTACCAAAACTGAAACAGGAAGAAATAGAAAATTTGAACAGACCCATAACTAGTAAAGAAATTGAATCAGTAATCAAAAATCTCCTAACATACAAGAGTCCAGGGCCAGATGGTTTTCCAGGAGAATTCTACCAAATATTTAAAGAAGAGTTGACACCTAGTCTTTTGAAGCTGTTCCAAAAAATAGAAATGGAAGGAAAACTTCCAAACTCATTCTATGAGGCCATCATTACCTTGATTCCAAAACCAAAGACCCCACTAAAAAGGAGAACTACAGACCAATTTCCCTGATGAACATGGATGCAAAAATTCTCAACAAGACACAAACAAACCAGATCCAATAATACATAAGAAGAATTATTCACCATGATCAAGTGGGATTTATTCCTGCGATGGTCTGGTTCAATATCTGCAAATCAACCAGCGTGAAACATCACATCAATAAAATAAAGGATAAGAACCACATGATCCTCTCAATAGATGCAGAAAAAGCATTTGACAAAATACAGCATCATTTCTTGATTAAAAAAAAAAACCTTCAAGAAAGTAGGGATAGAAGGAACATACTTCAAGATCATAAAGGCGATATATTAAAGACCCACATCTAATATCTCCTCAATGGGAAAGAACTAAGGTCAGGAACATGACAGGGATGTCCACTCTCACCACCGTTATCCAACATAGTGTTGGAAGTCCTAGCCTCAGCAATCAGACAACAAAAAGAAATAAAAGTCCTCCAAATTGGCAAGGAGGAAGTCAAATGTTCACTCTTCACAGATGACATGATACTCTATGTGAAAACCTAAAAGACTCCACCAAAACACTGCTATAACTGATGTGAATTCAGCAAAGCCACAGGGTATAATATTAACGTACAGAAATTGGTTGCATTTCTATATACCAATAATGAAGCAGCAGAAAAATAAATCAAGGAATCAATTCCATTATAATTGCACCAAATACCATAAAATACTTAGGAATAAGCCTAACCAAAGAGGTGAAAAATCCATACACTGAAAACTATAGAAAGCTTATGAAAGAAACTGAAGAAGACATAAAAAATGGAAAAACATTCCATGCACATGGATTTGAAGAATATTGTTAAAATGTCAATACCACCCAAAGCAATCTACATATTCAATAAAATCCCTATCAAAATAACACCAGCATTCTTCACAGAGCTAGGAGAAACAATTCTAAAATTTGTATGGAACCATAAAAGATCCTGAATAGTCAAAGTAATGTTGAAAAAGAAAACCACAGCTGGAGAAATCACAATTCTAAACTTCAAGCTGCATTACAAAGCTGTAATCATCAAGACAGTATGGTACTGATACAAAAACAGACACATAGGTCAATGGAACAGAATAGAGAACCCAGAAATGGACCCACAAACATATGGCCAACTATTTTTGACAAAGGAGGAAAGAACATCCAATGGAAAAAAGACTGTCTCTTCAGCAAATGGTGTTGGGAAAACTGGACAGTGGCATGCAGAAGAATAAACCTGGACCACTTTCTTACACCATACGCAAAATAAACTCAAAATGGATGAAATGTAAGACAGGAAGCCATCATAATCCTAGAGGAGAAGAAAGGTAGCGATCTCTTTGACCTTGGCTGCAGCAACTTCTTTCTTGACATGTCTCCTGAGGCAAGGGAAACAAAAGCCTGCTTCCACATTGGGCATGGAGCCTGCTTAGGATTCTCTCTCTCTCTCTCTCTCGCCCTCTGCCCCTCTCTCCTGCTCACACACACTCTCTCTCTCTAAAAATAAAAACAAAAAAATATTTTAAATGAATGAAAGAATAAACGAATATTATGTGCCAAACCCTGTGTGAAGCACATGAATGCAAAGATTATTAAACATAATGAAGACAGTTTGACCATGCTCCCAAATATTTTATTTATTCTCCTTAGTGCCTAGAGTAATATCTGAGTAGAGTAGGAACAATAATATTTCTAGAATAAATAAAACATGAGTACAATGTAATCCTTGGCTTCAAGGATCACAGAGTCCATTTGGAGAGGTGATATACAAAGATAATTATAATACTTCACGTATTTTAATTGAGGTACATAAAAGGCTTATAAAATCACAGATCAATTCTAACTAAAAGATTTCATTATAGCAATGATATTTGAAGAAAAACACATATTCCTGCTCCAAGATTTCCCCTGAAGCCTCCTGAGAAAATATATAGTTTACCCAACTCCTTACTTACTATCACTGTTTGGAAGTGTCATCAGTGTCTAGAACTTAACAGGGTCAATAGGACACATCTTATTCCTCCTCCCCCACTCCACTCTTCCCTCCTATTCTAGTCTTCTCCATCTCTGTAAATAACAGTTCCTTTCTTCTGGTTCCTCAGACAAAAAACCCAACAGTCATCATTGTTTCTCCTGTATTTTTCACACTACACATTGGTTAACCTGTATTCCTTATACCCACAACTCGTATTCTATCCATTAATAATCACCTATCAGGGCTACTTTTAAATTATATCCTGAATATAAAACATCTCTGTGCTTCCACTGCTCCTGGGGTGACATCATATCTCTTTGATCTAATTCAGCTCCCTAATTCTATTCAGGCTTTTCCTAGAGATTATGTCTATAAAGTGGTCAGAGTAATTTTTTTAAACAGAGCAGGTCATATAACTCTCCTGGTTTCCTATGAGACTTATAATAAGTTCTCCTTACCATCACCTACACAACCCACCTTTTATTTCTCATTCCCTTACTCTTCCCTTTGTCCTTTGTGCTGTAGCCATACTAGCCCTCTTGCTCCTTGTTAAACATGCCAAACTTATACTCATTCCAAAGTCTTTACATTGGCTCTTTCCTCTGCTGCAGTTCTCTTTTCCCAGATTCCCCCAAGGCTTTCTCCATCTCAATAGCAAGGTCCCCTCCTTAAAGGGGCTGTTTCAGTGTACCCTTCCAAAAATTGCACTGATATTCATTCTATATTACTTACTTTCTTCATAAAATATACTTTGATATTGGGGCATCTGGGTGGCTCAGTCGTTTAAGCATCCAACTTTGGCTCAGGTCATGATCTCACAGTTTGTGAGTTTGAGCCCCGTGTCGAGCTCTGTGCTGACAGCTTGGAGCCTGGAGCCTGCTTCGGATTCTGTGTCTCCATCTCTCTCTGCCCCTCCCCCCCCCTTGCATTCTGTCTCTCTCTCAAAATTAATAAAAACATCAAAAAATTAAAATACGTACATATATATATACACACATATACTTTGATAGTAAGTGTTTATTTGTTCACATTTATGTTTTATTATTTATCGTCTGACACCCAAGTTACCATCTTAAGCAAGATGTTCTTTGGAGAACATCTGGGAAATGTCTGTTTATAATAAGCATTGATGTATTCATCTAAGAATGTGAACTCCACAAAGTCAGGGACTATCTTGTTCTGAACTAATAAACAAGGCTTGGTACATTAAATAAATGAATGAATGAGTGAATGAAAATAATGGGCAAATTGCCAGGCAAAGAAGGGAAGAAAACATGATAAATGCTGAGGTAACAGTGATACATAGAGTTGGAATGAGAAATATTAGAATAAGATACTAAAAAAAAGTTTTGGGGCACCTGGGTGGCTCAGTCGTTTAAGAGTCTGACTTCAGCTCAGGTCATGATCTCATAGTTCAGGGATTCGAGCCCCTCATCGGGCTCTGTGCTGTCAGCACTGAGTCCGCTTTGGATTCTCCATCCCCCTCTTTCTGCCCCTCCTCACCTGCACTTCTCTCTGTCTCTCTCAAAATAAATAAATAAATAAACTTAAAAAAAAAAGTTTTGATTCAAATTTGTACTTATCTGCCTACTTAACACGTTTGAACTTAATCATGTAGGCAATGAGGGAGAGTCATCAACAGAATGACTTGGTTTTTTGTTTGCTTGTTGTTTTGTTTTTTTTTAATTTTTAGTTTTTGTTGTTTGGAATTTTAGGGTGTTTGGGAGAGGCAGGTGTTTTATTGTTTCCAGAAACCTCACACATGAAAATCGGATGGCTTGACTGGAGTTTGAAAACTAGATTTGTGATTATTTCAGCAAGAGAGTAAAGACTCTGGATTGATTTCAAAGTGTTTTTCTGTGGTAAAATAGATAGCATTTGGTGACTGATTAGGAATGTGGTAAAGAAAGAAGACTAATTTCTGGTTAGAGTAGCTCTATGTTCAATAGTATACTAAATAAGTTAGGGTGTTCAATATGAGAAGGAAAGGTGCTTTGAGGAATAGGAAATAATTTTATTGGGGATAAAATGCATGTGAAATGGCTTCTAGAAATCCTAGTGGATATTGTGGAAATGTATAGAAACATGTCTAATGGACAACTGAAAATAATGTCTGCAATGGTACTGGCTTTATACTGCTGTATCAAAGATCACCACAACTTTAGTAGCTTAAAGCAATACACATTTGTTATCTAAGCATTTCCACGGGTCAAGAGTCCAGGCACTGCTTAGCCAGGGCATAAACAGCAAAGTGAATGATCATAAAACCAATGTTCCAATGTTTATGAGACTACCTTGAGGAGTCCCCAGTACACATGGTAGTAAGAAATACTGCCAAGGAGACTCAGGTATCATAGGTATATAGGTAGGGTCTGGGAACACTATATAAAATTAGAGATTGCCTGCTATACGACCTCACTGCTACCCAAATGAGGTCTGGGAAGATTTGGATACATAAATAATTACTGGAAAAAAATAGTAAGTACTAAAAAAATTCTTTTTTTTTTTTTAATTTTTTTAATGTTTATTTACTTTTGAAGGAGAGAGAGAGAGACAGAGGGTGAGTGGGGGAGGGGCAGAGAGAGAAAGAGAGACACAGAATCCGAAGCAGACTCCAGGCTCTGAGCTGTCACCACAGAGCCTGACACAGGGCTCAAACTCATGAGCCATGAGATCATGACCTGAGCTAAAGTTGGACTTCAGCTTAACCAACTGAGCTACCCAGGCACCCTGTACTAAAAAAATTCTTTTAAAAAAATAGGAAGAGGAGCCAAAGAAGGTGACTAACTTGAGTTTAAAAAGACCAAGTGACAGAACCTGAGTCAGGAAAACAATTGTTAAGAAAGACAAAGAATAAAAATGGTAAAAAGAAAGTACTATGCTACATCAGCTTCTGTGGAGTGGTTAAACTGAATGCTGTATCTAGCAATTTCTAGAAGAAATTGCCACCCCCCCCCCTTCCCCAGTCTTACAAATAGGGAGGACTCGGTATAGAGAACTGGTTACACAAATGAAGAAAAGGCAGAGGAGTCAAACAGAAGAAGGTGAGACAATCAAAAGGTCAGCGACTCTAAGAAGCCCTTTCCATCCCTACAGTAGAAAGGACAAGGGAAGGAGATATTGTTATTCGAGCCCAGAAGTGCAGGTGGGTCCTGGAAGCTGGAACTATGGAGGAGGAATGAACTCTCTAGCACAGGAGCTGTGTCAAAGATGAGCAGCTGCCAGTGGTGCTACTTGAGGCAGAAGGGACAGTGAGAAACCCCCTTGGTGGTTAGTGTTCTACCCTCCACCAGTGCTTCCCATGGGCCATGTCTGCCTGGAATCCTGTAGGCCATCCCGAGAAAAGTGTTCTCTGTCACCGGAAAGGGATGTCAAAGAAGAGAGAACGAGCACAGAGTCAGAGGAAGGAGCTAAATGAAGAACAGATGAAGACTGAAAAGAAGCAGCCCCCAAATAATGAGCCCCCCTTCAGGGTAGAATCTCTATGTTTAACAAACAACTTTTTGAAATTTTAGATGGGGGCATTGCTACAATCATAGATGTCACTGGCCCAAGTACAAATGAGGTGAGAATAAATAATGAGATTGTCGTTGGTGCATGACTTAAGACATCAGTCTTCTTAGTGTTTTTTTATGAAGCTGTCTTGACATTTTAATAGAAGTAAGATTCTTTTCTAAGAAGTAATGAAAGCCACATAACTGATTAAATAAAAGCAGATTGAGATATTAGCACATTTTTAGTATACTGAGCTTTTGAATTTGCTGCAAAAAAATGTATCCATTGGGAAAACAGCTTTGCTATGAATTAATCCCCAAAGGGTCTTTAAACTAAAATCATTTCTAAACAATTCAGTTTCTAAAAAGTCATTAAATTTATGCTTGAATAAAATACCTATTTATTTAAACACTGCTTGTTTTAAGTATTTATGAAAAAAAAAAAAAAAACCTAAGTAGTTAATCTAGTATATCACTGAAATAGAAGCCAGGTACCAAGGTTATAGCATTCACTGCCACTAACTGGCTGTGTAAACTTTGGTAAATCAGTTACAAATGTATGACTAAACCCCCAGTCCCCTGTAGTACATAGAAATGAATAAACCTGTCTTACCAATCACAGGGTGGTACTGAGGCCCAAGAAAATCCAATGTTTAAAACACACAATATGAAAAGCACCTTGAAAAGTTAAAAATGCCTAATAAAAAGTAAAAGAATAATCTAAATAGTAAGACATGTTTGATCAACTTTTAAAATAATGCAGTCAATGGGGCGCCTGGGTGGCTCAGTCAGTTAAGCGACCGACTTCAGCTCAGGTCATGATCTCACAGTCCGTGAGTTCGAGCCCCGTGTCGGGCTCTGTGCTGACAGCTCAGAGCTTGGAGCCTGCTTCAGATTCTGTGTCTCCCTCTCTCTCTGACCCTCCCCTGTTCATGCTCTGTCTCTCTCTGTCTCAAAAATAAATAAAATTTAAAAAAAAATTAAAAAAAAAATAATGCAGTCAACATCCATTATTTACTAAAAATAGCTTTTAGGAGAGGTTACATAAACTAGATTCAATTGGAGGGGGAAAAAAAAAGAAGCTTTAGGCAAGTAATTTGTTACCATATTGTAGCCATTAAAATTTTCTGAAAAATCTCATGTCCTAAGAACTAACCATTTCCATTCTATTTTTCAGATAAATGATGAAAATGCCAACTTTATACTAATACAACATTAACTTTACTTATCAGCTTAATGAAAATTTTGACCACTGGGATCTAGAGAAATCAATATAAGGACTTAGTTAAATTAAAGAGACTCTTCCAAAAGTGAATAACAGTTAAATACATACAATATTATAAATGGAATATGAATAATTCCATGTCACTTTGACAACATTATTTTATTTCAGTGTAAAACAACAAAAAGGAAAGGCTTTCAACATATAAACTACTAGATCAATAATATATGAATGTAACAAAAATTAACTAGGCAGTCCTAATGAACACTATAGATAAATTAACAGAAAGGCCAAGGAAACACCAAGAGCCCAAATTCCCGTCAGAGATATGCAATCATAGATAAACTTATAAGCTCCATGCTAGTACTCCAAGAAGAAATCAATTTCCATTTATTAAACCATATTATGTGGACACCAGTATTACTTAGAGAAACCAGTTTGTAGTAAATAAGGCTCTCTTTTTTCCAAAATCCAAAGTACTTGATATTTCCCATTATATTCTATCTTTTGCTCAAATTATTTGATAACAGAAATGTTCTGCATGTTTTTATGTTTTGCTTTTTGTCCAAGTTACCATCTTAAGCAAGATGTTCTTTGGAGAACATCTGGGAAATGTTTGTTTATAATAAGCATTGGTATATTCATCTAATGGCTGCTTCGAGAACATACTCATCGAACAAAATGTACCATGCCTTATTCATGGGTTTGTGCAGTGCCCTACCTAGTACAGGGCCATGTACACAACAGATAATCTACTGAAAATCATGTATCAGTGAATTCTGCCATTTGAAGAATTTAGTAGGCACAGTATTTTGAGGTATGATAATTTTTTAATGTTTATTTACTTTTTTTGAGAGAGAGAGAGAGAGAGCGAGCAGTGGAAGGACAGAGAGAGGGGGAGATACAGAATCCAAAACAGGCTCCAGGCTCTGAGCTGTCCGCATAGAGCCCAATGTGGGGCTTGAACCCATGAACTGTGAAATCATGACCTGAGCTGAAGTCGGATGCTCAACTGACTGAGCCATCCAGGTACCCCTGAATATGATAATTTAATGTCTAAAAAGACTAAGAAATTCTGAAAAACACCACATACAAATTCAAAATATAAGGTAAAGTTTATATACATATAAAGACTTAAAAATTATTAGATATTTTAGAAACGATGCAATCTAATGCCACTATTTTATAAAATGCATACAGGGGTGCCTGGGTGGCTCAGTACGTTGAGTGTCTGGACACCAGTAATCAGGTCATGATCCCAGGGTTGTGGGATTAAGCCCCATGTCAAATTCTGCTGAGTGTGGAGCCTGCTTGGGATTCTCTCTCCCTCACCCTCTTCCCCTCTCCCCTACTCACACATTATCTCTCCAAAATAAATAAATAAACAAATAAATAAATAAATAAAATATTAGTTTCGTTTTTAAATTTTTATATAAATTTTAAAAGATTGGGTATGAAATAGATCCTAACTTTTACAGACCTAGATTTTATTTGCATTTGAAAATACAGGGTATACATTTTAGAGATTTAAATATTATTTTATTTTTTTTATTATTTGTGTGTGTGTGTGTGTGTGTGTCCAGGTTTTTATTTGGGCATAAGTTTTCAGCTCAGTTGAGTAAATACCTAGGAGTATTATTGCTAAATTGTATAATAAAATTATGCTTCACTTTGCAAACAATTGCCAACTGTCTTTCAAGGTGTCTGTACCACTTTACATTCCCACCAGCAATGATTGAGAGTTCCCCTTGTTCCACATCCTTACCAGCATTTGACATTTGTGACATTTTTGGATTCAAAAATGCCACAAATGTGAAATGCTAGTGAGATTTAAATGTTATTTTAAGAGACAGAGTGTGAAATAAATAAAGCGTTCAACATTAAGAATTGTGGCGTCTTCAGTCTGTGAGTTCGAGAACTGCATCAGGCTCCAGGCTGACAGTTCAGAGTCTGGAGCCTGCTTTGGATCCTGTGTCTCCCTCTCTCTAACCCTCCCCTGCTCATGCCTCTGTCTGTCTCTCTCTCTTTCTCTCAAAGATAAATGAATATTTAAAAAAATTTTTTTTCTTAAAGAATTGTGGAGTCTTTGGGGCACCTGGGTGGCTCAGTTGGGTAAGCGTCTGATTTCAGCTCAGGTCATGATGTCACAGTCCATGAGTTCGGGACCCGCGTCAGGCTCTGTGCTGACAACTCAGAGCCTGGAGCCAGCTTCGGATTCTGTGTCTCCCTCTTTCTCTGCTCCTTCCCAACTCATGCTATGTCTCTCTCTGTCTCTCAAAAATGAATAAATGTGAAAGAAAGAAAGAAAGAAAGAAAGAAAGAAAGAAAGAAAGAAAGAAAGAAAGAAAGAAAGAAAGAAAGAAAGAAAAGAAAGAAAGAAATTGTGGAGTTTCAACACCACCACCAAAAGAGCTAAAATTTAAAGGACTGACAATACCAAGTGTTGGTGAGAATGTGAGCAACTGAAATGCTCATAAATTGATAGCAGAAGAAGGTAAAATGGTAAACTATTTCAGAAAACTACTTAAAAATCTAAAGAAGACCAATACAACATGTATCTCAAAAATTCTACTTCAGGATATATGTCCAATGGAAATACATGTGTATGCCTACCAAATAATATGCAACATTTGTAATAGTCAAAAACTAGAATCACCAAAATACCTCTCAAAACTGGAATAAATTTATTGTTGTATATTACTCATGCAAGGAATCTTAAACAAAAAAAGAGTAAACTACTGCTATAAGCAATGACACGTACAAACCTCACAGATATAATGTCCTGGTTAAATGACAGATAACAGACTAAACCTCATTATCTGATATAACTTTCAAGATGTTGGACAAGAGGTGGCAAAGGTAAAAAAGTGAAATAATCCCCAAAGTGTCCCATGACTAGTGGACTAGTGTCCACATGGTGGTGGACAACAATGCAGAGTGGTGGTCACACTGAGCTTTGGAGATGAACGTTGGAACTGGGGGCTGCAGAGAAGGCTAGGCAGGGTATCAGAGAGAAAGCATCTCCAAGACAGAGAACTAGAAGGCCTAATTAAGGTGATCATATGATTTATCACCTAAGCTAGTACATTTTGGCGAGTGAAAGGGCATGTGATTAATAATTATGCCAGGATGACACATATAAATCAGACCTGCCTTTGGCAAACAGATATAATCAAATCCTACCACTCACTGTTGATTTCTGTTGAAGGTTGGTCCTAAATAGTTTTCTGGAACACACTAGTAGCCTCTGCTGTAAGGATCTTTTCCTGCCCATCCCAGGTGTGAGGTGCTTCTCGTGAGTTCTGTCTCCACAGTGCACCTAGCTGATATTCATACATGCAGTCACTGTTTATCAAAACTCCCTGATGGGTTAGAGATTCTGGCTTGAGCACACTTCTTGTGTAATTTCACATACTTTACCAAAGTCAGCTTCTATAAATCTTTGTATAGGGTAGTGATGTTTGCACAATGTTATGAATATACTAAAAATCATGAATTATATGCTTTAAAGAGGGTAAATTTCACAGTACTGAAATACATTTCTAGGCCCAAGGGAAGCCTGTCAGGGGTGTCACACATCAACAGACCAAAACTTAGATAACTTCCATGTCTGTATAAATACTTCTCTTGACCAGAAGCACAGTATAGCCAGTCAGTCATGCCTGAATACCAAGCCAACTCTGGGCTCTGTACTTATTTCCTTATCCCTAATTCATTTCCTGTTTTTCTCTTCCTTGTTCCTTATTCCTTCTCCCATAAAAGCATCCTGTCTTCTACCCATTTTGTAATTCCTTGAACCCTTGGAAATAGAAATTGCCCACTTAACTGTTAAATAAGGTTTGTATCACCTGCACTGTCTTTAATTATTTTCCACAATGATATGTGAATTGTATCTCGATAAAGCTATTATAAATTAAAAAAAAAAACTTGTGTTGACCATAAAACACCAGTCTAAACGTTCTACCAAGTAATCATAGTCCCTCATGCAATCCCCATCTCTGTCATGGTCCTCTACATGTGGGTCTCAGAAGGCGCAGGTGAGTATCTCAGAATTTCTTTCCCACAGATTAGCACTAGACTTCTTATGCAAGTTGGCACAGCACCATTTCTTTATACTAAAGGGAATGAAGCAGTTGTTATCAAAATTCAGGTGGTGTCCATCAGAAATATCTAGAGAACTTATTAAAAGTAGGTTGCTTGGCCCCACACCAGATCCAATAGGTCTAGGTGAGGTCTAGAATTTATAATACTCACAAGTCCCCAAGTAAGCTAATATCACTAGTCCAGATACTACACTTGGAGAATTACTGAGCTAAGCCTTCATGTACCAAAAACAGGTGAATAAAAACAGTCACTTATAATCTTCCACCAGGTGCCTAGTTGCCTGATATTTGCAAAACTAAGAACAACTCATGTGACCCTTCTCAAAAAAGAATCAGCATCTCTTAAGTTATAATTTTAAAATTGAACCTGTAAAGGAAGGAAAAGATACTTCAGGTGAAGAATGAGAAATTCAATCTGTAGTGACACTGACACATTTGGGAAGAAATCTTGAAGGTTTGTGACTAAGGGTCTAGGTGAGCAAAAGGTAGTTAATAGTTTTTTTTTTCCTTTTTTTCCTTTTCCTAAAATATATTATTGAAGTACAGTTGATGTATAATGAAGTAACATACAATGTTATGTTAGTTTCAGGTGTACAACACAGTGATTTGACAATTCCGTACATTACTTAGTGCTCACCATGCTAAGTGTGGTCACCAGCTGATGCCATATAACATTACTACCATATTATTGGCCATATCCCCTGTGCTGCACTTTTCATCTCCATGCCTTATTTATTTTATAACTGGAACTTTGTATCTCTTAATCCCCTTTACCTATTTCACCCATCTTCTCATCCACCTCTCCTCTGACAAACACCAGTTTGTGCTCTGTATTTAAGAGTCTGGTTTTTTGTTTGTTCTTTGTTTGGCTTTTTAGATTCCACATACAAGTAAAATCATATGGTATTTGTCTTTCTCTGTCTGCCTTATTTCATTTAGCATAAAACACTGTATGTCCATCCATGTTGTTACAAATGGCAAGATTTCATTCTTTTTATGGCTAATATTTCATTATACACACACAACATGTTCTTTTTTTTTTTTTAACGTTTATTTATTTTTGGGACAGAGAGAGACAGAGCATGAACGGGGGAGGGGCAGAGAGAGAGGGAGACACAGAATCGGAAACAGGCTCCAGGCTCTGAGCCATCAGCCCAGAGCCTGACGCGGGGCTCGAACTCACGGACCGCGAGATCGTGACCTGGCTGAAGTCGGACGCTCAACCAACTGCGCCACCCAGGCGCCCCAACATGTTCTTTATCCGTTCATCTATCTGTAGACACTTAGGTTGCTTCCATATCTTGGCTACTGTAAACAACACTGCAATAAACATAGGGATGTATATATATACCTATACACACACACACACACACACACACATATTTGAATTAGTGTTCTCATTTTCTTTGGGTAAATACCCAGTAATGGAATTACTGGATCACATGGCATTTCTATTTTTAATTTTTTGAGGAAAGTCCATAATGTCTTCCACAGTGTTTGTACTAATTTATGTTCCATCAACATTGCATGGGGGTTCCCTTTCTTCCACATCCTCACCAACACTTGTTATTTCTTATGTTTTTAATAGTAGCCATTCTGACAGATATGAGGTTATATCTCACTGTGGTTTTGATGTGCATTTCTCTGATGATTAGTGAGGTTGAGCATCTCTTCATGTGTCTGTTGGCCATTTGTATGTCTTATTTGTAAAAAAACGTCTGTTCAGGTACTCTTCGAATTTTTTAATCAGATTATTTGGGGATTTTTGATATTGGGTTGTACAAGTTCTTTACATATTTTGGATATTAACACTTAATCAGATATGTAACTTGCAAGTTTCTTCTCCCATTCCGAAGGTTGGCTTTTCATTTTGTTGATTGTTTCCTTTGCTGCACAGAAGCTTTTTATTCTGGTGTAGTCTCAATAGATCATTTTTGTTTTGTTCCCCTTGCCTCAGGAAACATATCCATAAATATGTTGCTAAGGCCAATTATTGCTTATGCTTTCTTCTAGTTTTCTGGTTTCAGGTCTCACATCTAGGTGTAATGGTCGAGATTCTGAGCATGAGTTTCTTTTGAACAGTGTTTCAGTTGCAGATACTTGACAGCAAAGGTCCAGGAAGCATCATAGTTGGGGGAAGGAAGAACAGTTAAGAAAGAAGGTAGGGCGGGGCGCCTGGGTGGCGTAGTCGGTTAGGCGTCCGACTTCAGCCAGGTCACGATCTCGCGGTCCGGGAGTTCGAGCCCCGCGTCAGGCTCTGGGCTGATGGCTCAGAGCCTGGAGCCTGTTTCTGATTCTGTGTCTCCCTCTCTCTCTGCCCCTCCCCCGTTCATGCTCTGTCTCTCTCTGTCCCAAAAATGAATAAACGTTGAAAAAAAAAATTTATAAAAAAAAAAAAAAAGAAAGAAGGTAGGGAAATTTACAAACAAAAGCAGAACCTGAAAGCAAGCAAAGGTATTTCACAAGGCAGGCATTCCCACAGTGTTAAGACGCAGGAGGAAAATATGATCTGAAAAGGGATTCTTGGATTTTCAGAGAAAGATAGAACAGAGTTATTTTGGAGCTGGCAACAATCTTCATGATCACATAAGGCAGTGTTTAAAAATATTTGCCCATCCCCCTCAGGAATACATTTTATATATATTCAGCAAAATCCATACAAGTAAAACACAAAAATGGAAGTTTTTAAAGACATGCATTTTGTTATTTTCTGCTTCATTTGGTCAAGCAATGGGTCATGACATGAACTTAAAAAAAAAAAAAAAAAAAAAAACCACTGATCTAGTTTAACCTACTCATTTCATAGAGGTGGGTGATTACAAAAAGGTAAAAGACAATGACAAATTCCAGATTCGCATGAAGGATATATGACATCCAATCCAGTATAAGGCCAAATAAAGGATCCTGGCTTTATCAGTTGGTTCTCCAGAGAAGCCAAAACAATGGAATATACAGAGATCTATTTAAGAGGAAATTTAGTATAAGAATTGGCTCACATGGTTGTGAAGGCTAAGTCCCAAGATCTGCCATCTACAAGCTGGAGAATCAGGAAAGCCAGTAGTGTAATTCAGTCCCAGTCTGAAGGCCTAAGAACTAGAAGGCTGAGGGGGTACATCCCTCTCTGAGTCTGAAAGCCTGGGAACCAGGAGCACCAACGTCAAAGGGCAGGAGAAGATGGATGTCTCAGCTCAAGCAGAAGGAAAGAATTTGCCTTTCCTAGGCCTTTTTGTTCTCCTCAGGCCCTCAGGGGATTAGATGAGGCCCGCACACTTTCGGTTAGGGTGATCTGCTTTACTCAGTCTCAAATGCTAATCTCTTCCACAGACACCCTCGCAGACACACCTAGAAACAATGTTTTACCAGCTACCAGGGCATCCCTTAGCCCAGTCAAGCTGACAAGTAAAATTAACCATCACATAGCAAAATCATTTGCCATGAGTTTAAGCTTAAAAAACACCTCAGACTTTTTTAAAAGCTTTACATATTTTAGCTTTTTAATGCTTATTATTAAGACATTTGTACATAAACATTTGTATTTCTGTCTACCTACCACAATAATAAGTCTATTAAAAATATACAAATATAGTTTACAGTATACTGTCTTGGTTCCAGGTACCCCCAACTTTGTTTGCTCAGGTACGTTTTCAAAATTTTGGCTCTGGGCCTCCTAACAGGCGGGCTTCACTAGTCCCTGGGAGTCCTGGTCCTTTGCTCTCTCCACTATATTATTACTCTGGTCTTCGGTCATCTGCCAAGAAGATAGAGTAGAATTTTTGGAGTCCCAGAGATCTGGTTCAAAAGTAATTTGCGCAATTTTTAATTGTAAGATATTGGGCGGGCACCCTTCTCTCCGTAAGTCTCTGCTTTCTTCATGTCTAAAATCTACGTAATCCTGCCAACTTTAGTAAAATACTGTATAGTACTATGTAAACATTTTTTCTTTCCTCACCCAAGATAAACAGCTTAGTATCTGGCATAAAGTGGCACTCAATATGTATCATTGCCTACACCCATCACCACATCTTTCCAAACCGCTGTCCCAAAGAGTGAGCTCTGCTCCAAATTCTCTCTTCATTATGCCTCTACTTGCTCTCCTATGCCAAAAGCTGGCACAAGTGGTTTGAGTGTCCAATGAGGGGACAGGAAACAGGTTTTCTCTGTATAGCACATCTCTTCAGAAGAATTTACATTTAGGACAATAAGAAGAGGGTCAGGGCTAGCTGAAGAGAATTTTTCAATGTAGGAAGTAAAAATTATGAGAATTTCTCTTTGAAAGAACTTGATTTAAACCTCTCTTCACAAAATTTCATGTTTTACATTTATCCATGTATTCAGCTAACTCTCCCACTAAACTACAAACCTTTTGAGGGCAAGGCCTGTGTCTGTCTTATATTCTTTCCATGGTGCCTATCCCTATTATCTTCATACAGAAAGCCACTAATTGTGTGCTGAATCAGTAATATCCAGTTTTATCCAGTTTGGGGGTTTAGAACCTTGCATAATGGTTCTCTTTCCAGAACCTAAGCTGTTCTTAGTAGAGAGCAGTGAGTAACCAATCTATTACAGCAACGAATAAACAGTCCAGTGAAAGCATCCAAGCAAATGCTACCTAGGGGTTCTTCTCAGTAGAGATCTGGGCACACAGACTAAAAATAAAACCAATGTCCCTCTGTCCCCACAGCTTCAAGTATGTGCTTTGATTTGAAACAGATGGATTTGCTTTGAGTACAATACTCCTGATAACTAGAAAATGAACTATACTTTCTGATAATTTAGAATACCCAAGCCTCATGATTCAAGAAAATATATGGAGAAATGTCATCACCTGCTTAACTCCCCTAAAGAGTTTCCAGAATAAAATGGCTGAGGCTGTTTAGCTATGTTCACGTAAACATTTTTAAAGGGAACAAGCCAGACTCCTTGTCATGCCTGAGGACTAGAATAGATCAGATGTAAATAAGACTCTAAGTCTCTAAAAATAAGTTAATAATATTTTGTGTATATATATGGAGCTGCTTTAGTTTGAAGAACACTCATAGATAGGCCTCATACGATTCTCCCTTGTAAGCACTCTGGGAGATACGAGTGTTTTGTTTCCATTTAACGGATGAGGAAACTGAAGGGTAGAGAAGTGATTTTTCCAAAGTCATCACCCAAAGGTTAATGCTTTCACATCCTGAGCTGTTTTATTCTTTAAATCTTGCAGTTTCACTACTGATCTTTGGTACTATATTGTTCTGATTTTCCTTTATTCTATCTTGGTGTCTGTGGAAAATATTGCTAATGAGGTACTTTCCTCTAGCAGGGTTACCATGTGATGGCAATTTCCACCTTGAATCACAGCAGTAAGAAAAATAACAAAGGAAGAATCACAAAGAGCATCTGCTGATGATAGCAAAGGCTATGGAGGGGCTGGAATGGAAAATTCTGGGAACAAGACTGAAGCTTCCCTTAATAAAAGCTACACAGCACTTTATGCATGGATCTCTTAAAAATTTTTCTTCAGTCGTCAGTAAATGGCAATGATCTAGAATGTAGGACTGCAGTAAGCAATTTTAGGTAAGCTAATGGTACGAAATGACCAGAGACTTTGCATGTGCTGCCACAATTTATATACAACCAGGAAATTTTATGGTACAGCATTAAAGAAGAATGGCTTAGCTAGATGATGTCTAAACTCCATGACCTTCCATTGCCTTATATCTTTACAATAGCAGCAGATGCCTTTATGCCTTTATGCCTTTAGCCTTTATAACTACCAGGACTGATTCATGCCATTCTCTCTTTTAGGGCTGACTTCAAAGGCTTTTCTGTTGCTGCAGTAAGTGCCAATGCAGCTATATTGCTCTGCTTTAATTAAGCTTTCAATTATAATCTTGAATCCTACATGCTTCATGCCAACTGCCATAACTATCAGCTTTAATCTGACATTTCAAAAAACAGAATTTCAAATATCAAATATGCATTCCATATTTCTCTCCCTAAAAAAACATTCAAGCTGTGCCAATATTGGGTTTCAGGATTCACTTATTTGATCAAAAATGTAGTAATAAGCTGCTTAAGAAAAAACTCCCAAGTTTTTGGACCAACTACGGAAATTTTAATTGTGGACTGGGTGTTAGGTGATATTAGGAAATTACGTTATTTTTGTTAAGTGTAATAATGATTTGGGTTTGTAGGGGAACAGTCTTTATTTTAGTAAATACCAACTAAAGTATTTGTTAAAAAAGTGTCATGATATCTGCAACTTATTTGTTACTGATTCTAATAAAAAATAAATATACATATACATCAAGAGAGACAGAAAGTTATAGGTGATAATACAGATAAAACAAATATAGCAAATATAAAACTCACAGGGTAAGTTGTGGATATATGTGCTAATTATATCAACTTTTCATCTTTTCTGTATATTTGCATATTTTCATAATAAAATGTTGGAAAAATAATCCTGTATTACGTGTCTCAAAAATTGAAGCACTAAGGTTGAAAAATAAAAATAAAAATAAAACAAAGCCCCTGACTTCACAGTCCAACAGTCTATATAAAGGTATGTAAATACATATTGTAATTTGCAATGAGGATAGTACCAATGGTAGGTAGTAAGACACTTGGCACAGGAAAGGAAAACTATAATTCTGCCTACTAATGTCAGGCAAGTATTTCCATGAGGACTGATGCTTACATAGGGGCTCAAAAAATACACAAGCAGGGAAGGTACTGTTGGCAGAGTGATAAGCATCACTGCAGACTCTTGAGACGGCATGGAAAGGTCAGGGAACAGCACACTCAGGGTGAGTGGGGCACTGAGTATGAAATGGAAAGAGGGGGAGAGGAGTCTACAAAGCTACACAAAGACTGGGGATCTGATAAGAAGAGCACATTCTGCTAAAGAACTGTGACAGTTTTCTGGAGGCAGCGTGAATACTCAAAAAATTAAAAAAGGATCATTAACTAGACTTAATGTGATGGTCATTTTGCAATATATACAAATAACAAATTATTATGTTATATTCCTGAAACTAACATAATGCTATATTCCAATTACATCAGGTAAGAAAGAGGATGACATTGGTTGGAGTTATTATCTATGACTTCCCAGGTGTAGTTATTCAAACTCCTGGATCTGATGCCGACTTCTTGGTCAGCATCATGTAGAAATGACCTTAAAGTTTCCCAACAATTTGAGGAAAATCATGGCTGATTTTTTTCTGGTTAAATGAGCTGAGAGAATGCATGCCATATTCATGCCAACAGAGATTAAACAGTGAAAACTGTTTATGATAAGGAATTAATATATAAATAAATATGTACCATTTAAGAAAATTTAACATGCAAACACAAGGATTAAGAACTAAGCCAAAGAAAAAATAGTTTAAGGAAGATTGTTCATATTATTAAAAGATTAATAACTTTGAGGAACTTTTCACTTGTGTGTGAATCCAGCCATTAATACTGAAATTTTTTCTTCAAAAATAATTGACTATTTACTTGAAGCTTATGACAAATAATTCTGCATTGAATTCTGGATACCAAAAGCAAATGAAGACAAGGCCCCAGTGAAATGATTATGCAAGGTAGAAAAATACTGTGTTTTAATATGCACTTTGCACTTTTTAAAATCCACCTATGATATACTAAGGGAGCTAAGCTTCCACTGCTGTCTGATTTTGTTGAAGCCTTTACCTACCTTTTATTTTTTTTTTTCAACGTTTATTTATTTTTGGGACAGAGAGAGACAGAGCATGAACGGGGGAGGGGCAGAGAGAGAGGGAGACACAGAATCGGAAACAGGCTCCAGGCTCTGAGCCATCAGCCCAGAGCCTGACGCGGGGCTCGAACTCACGGACCGCGAGACCGTGACCTGGCTGAAGTCGGACGCTCAACCGACTGCGCCACCCAGGCGCCCCTTTACCTACCTTTTAAATTTTAGTCAGTGAGGGGTGTTTGGGTGGCTCAGTCAGTTGAGCATCTGGCTTCGGTTCAGGTCATTATCTCGCAGCTCATGAGTTCTAGCCCTGCACCAGGCTCTGTGCTAACAGCTCAAAGCCTGGAGCCTGCTTCAGATTCTGTGTCTCCCTCAGTCTGCCCCTCCCATGTTCATGCTCTGCCTCTCTCTTTCTCTCAAGAATAAATAAACATTTAAAAATAAATAAATAAATTTTGGTCAGTGAATGAGTAGTTTGGTTATATCCCTAGACTCAATTTTCTGAAATTTTTATTTCAAATTTTGTCTTCACAAATCATATATACTGAATACTATAAGAAAGTACATTTTAAGGAGTTTTTCACTGTATTTTTTTCAGATGCTGTGTGTATAACCTTATCTTCCTAATAGCATGAGATGTCCTAGCTTCACTTTTGAGACTTCAACCTTCACCTGTGTTTAATGTAACACTATTTAATTTTTTCCTCCAATTTACAGAAATGAGAAATTAATGGCTTATGATCATATGGTTATGATCCAGTATTGAATAAAAATAACAATTTGAATCTGCAGGTCTACTTAGTAAATAGCTTTGGAAAATTTTAGGAATCACTTAAATATGTTTAAGTGTAGTTATTTAATAGATTCTTGGAAGAGTATTCAAAGGAAGAGACAAGAAGACTTTAAATTAAATAACATTAAAATCCTTGGTAAGCACTTTTACACTAGATCCTTGGGAGAAACTATAACATCTGCTAGGCTTTTTCTAATTTGAATCCCTGCTACTAATTAGAAATGGAAAATTACTTGAGTTGGGGCTGTAGCCCACAGGGACTGTTTAGACTCAAGGTTTCCCCCACATGAGCCTTTGGTCATACCTCTAGAGAAGACCAAAGAAAATATCCACATTGTCAGAGAAGAAACAGAGAAGTCTTAACTTAAAACAAGGATGTGGAGTTAAAATGCAAATATATAGACTATTATTTCTTTAATCAAAAAGCACTAAAGATAATCCTCCTAAACTTTTCCATTGAGTTTGTGGCCTAGAAAATTTAATACAGCCCTCAGGGAGCCTAGGGGCATAGCCCAAAGGCGCCACCTAAAATTTGAGACACTTAAAGTGTCAGTATAACATTTAAAAAATGCAAGATTTGTATTCTACTCCTTACCATATCAGTGTTTCTTTTACTGTAAATATGGTTTCGGCTACCTACAAATTCAATTATTAACCCTTTCTATCCATCTTTGAATGAAATCAATGTCCTCAAAGGTAATCATGCTTAGTTCTGGCTTTCTATACCTAAACATACACAGCTTGAGAAGCATGACATAGACACAATCTAAAGATTTCTGCGTAAAGATCATGTGCCAGAGGATGATACTGAGGCCTCCGGGGCTCCAGAGATGCACCCCTACCTGCTCTGCAGTGAGTGAATGCTGTCGATGGTGTTGTAGATTTTCTTCATTACTTGGGGAAATAGGTGGTATGGGTACCACTGGTCATGCCTTGATATCCTAAAAGCAAAAGAACTTGTACTCCTCAGTTACATTAAGAAAAATTCAAGGGAAATACAATAATTTCCTCAGCTTCTATCATGCTCATCTTTAGATCAACAGTTGACCTGAAAACTGAATGCCATAATTATTCCAACATAAAACTGTGAGGTCAGATAACACCAGGTGAAGTCTGCTTAGAAATCTGAACCAGAACGGTACAGATGAGATACTAACCTCCTCTTCCCCGCCTTCAGGTCTCAGTCTGGCCACTGTCAGCCTCAGAGAGGCCTGTCTTGACTCCCCATTGTTGGTTTCGTTACTCTTTTCACATATCCCCGTGGACTCTTCCTAAATTGATAAATATCTGTATTCTCGACTCCATCGTATGAATCTTTAGCGCAGGAAGTTTGTCTCTCTTGTTCTCACTGCCTTAAACATAATGAGTCCTCACTAAATACTGACTTGCCATAAGATTAACTAATGATCATTTTTCTACATTGATCGCAAATCAGTAATAATATGATGATAGTAATATTTAGCTTCATGCCCTCCTCTTTCTCTCTTACCATTAATTCATTTCCTCTATTTATAGCAAGTTTGTGCATGCTTGCATAAACCTTTAAATTTTTTCTATAATGGTTTATCTTCCGGGCCAAAAGAAACCAGATATGTCTTTCCTTTCCCAGATTCATGTTTTACTGGAGAAGTCAGTCAGTCACGAAACCTAATTAGCATGGTACTCTCAGCAGCTATGAGTGCTGCTGAAGTGTCCTTCATTCATATTAACATCGTCATTTTAGTAGAGGTTATTAAACAAATAACATAATACCTGGTCTAATGGCTTAAAACTAGGACACACTTCAGCCAACTTAACTACAATGAATTGGAAAGGTATATGGGTGTCTTATTCACTGGGACTCTTCCTGAAAGAAAAGATGCACTTTTTTTTTTAAGAGAGAGGTGATCTAAATCACATTAGGAAACACCAGGTCCTCTTCAATGAATTGTGACTTGTGATTACTTCCCCCTAGTAATTGTGAACACAGACTATAAAACATTAATCAGTTTCAACCTCTATTTATCATTCAGGACAGATAGAAACCTCAGACACAAATGTTATCAGTCATGATTCAGGTCATTTGCAAAAGTATCTTCCGGAACTGGCATGTGTTGGTCAGAGATTCAGAACAAATGTGATTGGACAGTAGAAAGCAGAACGATGTCATTGGTTAAGTCAGCTGAGACAGGTGGTCTGTAGGCTGCACCTTAATTCCCATACCATCTTCAATCTGTCAGATAAAATTAATGACTCACTCCAAACAACAAATGACTGTTGTTTGAGGCTATAGGACAAATTCTTTTGCAAGGTCACTGCATGTGAACACCACATACTTTATTAAATTCTGACTGATATAATCAAGAGGGAAATAACAAATTTAAACCTGACACTGTAGTCCTACCACTGTAGCACTGGGAAAGTGCTGGGAAAGAGAACCAGTACTATTTTATATAAAAAGTATGATAATGTATAAATTGCCACAAGTGATAAGTGACATAAGAAATATGATTCTCAACATATGGCGTAGAGATCAGACACACAGAAGAAAGTCCTCTCCCTAAAATGTTGACTTAACAATAGCATTTTCTATAGGAATGAAAAATCATTTTCCACAAGTGTCAAAGAATTGAATGGCTAAGGCATATGGTGACACATGGATTCTACTCAGGTATCTTGTCACCTATCTCAACACTATACTCAAATACACTGAGAGTGAGGCACTTCAAGTTCGCCAGCTACAAACTGTCCAATTCTTCCAGGAGTAACTGGACTGGGTGACTCAGCAGACTGTGGACTTCTCATCATGAGAAATTCAATCACAGGCCAAAAGACCACTTAGCAAAGAGTTGGGGTACAGCCTTTAAGATCCCTTCAACTCTCATATTTGGGCTACCAAACCATCCTGTACTTCTATCATACTCTTGTAATTGTTTCTTTAAAAATATTCTTCCTCTAAGTGCCAGGAGGGCAGGAGCCTAATTCTAGTTTCTTCCTTGCTGTGTGCTCAGAGACTAGCACAGTGTATAACAGATAAGACACTCAGTAAAATAGTGTTTGTTCATTAACTGGCAAGTCTTGCAAACCTAAAATAAAAGGGTGCCTGTTGAGTTAAATGTTTTATAATAAAGTTGACATGACCTCCTACTAAACTGAAATGGAAGCTGATTTATTTTTTTTAAGTTTTATTTATTTGTTTTGAGAGAGAGAGAGAGAGAGAGAGAGAATCCTAAGCAAGCTCTGCACCATCAATGCAAAGCCCGATAAGGGGCGCAAACTCACAGAACCATGAGATCATGACCTGAGCTGAAACCAAGAGTTGGAAGCTTAACCAAATGAGCCACCCAGGAGCCCCTGGAAGCTGTTTTAAAGAAGGTTCAGATTACTGTAACATACAAAGTTTCAAATTAAAATACACAGAATTTTAAGCTGACTTCATGTATCATTATTATAGGGCAATAACTCTTTGTAATAATAAACATCTAATATTCCATTCCAATCCTAGTAAATAAACATATTTATATAATACATAGTATTATATACTAATACATATTATCTATGTAATAAATAATTATTATTGTAATAATATATTTAATATATGTAATAATTATTTATTATAATAATAAACATCTAATTTTCCATTCCTCTCCTAGAAAATAAAAATATGTATTTACATAATACGTAACAGTACAATACATAGTAATATATATTATTTACTTAATAAGTAATTACTGTAATAATATATTTAATATATGTATATTTAATATATGTAATAAATATATTTAATAAATATTTACTGTAAAAATAAACATCTAATTTTCCTTCCACTCCTAGTAAATAAATACATATTTATACAATACATAATAATACATATTATTTATGTATTAGAAATAATATAAATAGAAGCTTTGAGGTGGTGTATCAAACTGTATTATAGCACACTAGTTATCTTTAGTTGTATTAGTCACAAGTTACCTTAATTGTCTTTATTACTGATGTGATGGATACCATAAGACATACTGCCTTCAAGTGCCACAAAAATAATTTAATAAAATAACTTTAAAGAAAGTATGTCGGAGAAAGTATGGAAAAGATAGCAAGAGCTTGATGTATAGCAAGAGCCAACTGACATCTCCTATCGGTAGAGCACAATGACAATTTTTATAGTAATTCTTACAAGGAAGTACTCCAATAGTTTTAAGTAATATGAAATTTCCTTATTCCTTAAATTACCTCATAATTTAAAAATTCCTTATCAACCCAGTGGATTTACAGAGCCAGAACTATACTATTTATAAGAGTAAATAAAATCTCCTATTTCAAGCCAGAGGACTCCAAGGGCATCAGAACATACCAGTGAGACTGCAGAGGGAGAATCTGGGAAAAGAAACCTTATAAATTAACTTACGGGCTACTAAACTTACCACTGAGCTGTGCATATATGGTTTTGACCCTAAATGGACTCTGAAAACTGAACTAAGATATATATACTGTCCAAGTCTCAGATTGGCCCCTAACTAGCACACACATGGGGCAGACACAAATAGCACTGAAAAGGCTTTGAAAACAGAACTGACATTGTAATCATAGCCAAGGGAGTACCAACTGGGGCTTGTGGTTTGAAGGCCATTGGGTATTTTGCCTGCTAATACAAAAATGTCAACATTCCTCATAGAATTTAAAAAGACTCAGTGTCTCATAACATAATATGCAAAACGTCCAGGATACAATCCAAAATTACTTGGAATACGAACAACCAGGAAAATCTCAATTTGCATGTAAAAAGTCAATCAACATATGCCAACACCAAGTTGACAGAGATGCGGGAATTGTTTGACAAAGGCTTCAATGCAGTTATTTTTTACTTTTTTTAAATTTTTTTTTTTAACATTTATTTATTTTTGAGACAGAGAGAGACAGAGCATGAACGGGGGAGGGTCAGAGAGAGGGAGACACAGAATCCGAAACAGGTTCCAGGCTCCGAGCTGTCAGCACAGAGCCCGACGCGGGGCTCGAACTCACGGACCGCAAGATCATGACCTGAGCCGAAGTCGGCCGTTCAACCGATTGAGCCACCCAGGCGCCCCAACGCAGTTATTTTTTAAATGTTGCAAAAAATTAAGACAAAATCTCTTGAAATCAACAGAAACTAGAAAGGCACTACAAAGAAATAGAAGTTCTAAAGAAACAGCAAATGGAAAGTTTCAAACTAAAATAATAACCAAAATTTTAAAATATTACTTGATGGGCTCAATATTAGGATAGAGCTGACAGAAAAAAGTGGGTAAACTTGAAAAGAGATCAACAGAAACTACGCGGTTTTCTTAACAGAAAACAATTTATTTAAAACATGAACAGACATGAACTGTAGGGAAATACCAAAAGGTCTAACATTTGTGTCACTGAAGTCTCAGAAAAAGAGTAGAAAAAATGTGGTATAAAAAATATACTTAAAGAAATAAGAGATAAACACATCTCAAACTTGGTGAAACTTAAAATTACAGATTCAAGAAGCTGAGAAAAGCCCAAACATGATAAACACACACATAAAAAAAACCATGTCCAATATCCATTATTAATCAAACTGCCAAAAACCAAAGATAAACAAGTCATCTTGAAAGCAGTCACAGGAAAATGTTACATTACTTCTAATAAAACAGTGATTTGGAAAAAAAAAAAAAAAACAAAAACAAAAAAACTGAGGATTTCTAGTCAGAAACAATAGTCAGAAGGAAGTGAAACAACGTTTGTAAAGTGCTAAACGAAAAGAACTGGTGACCTAGCTTTCTGCATACAGCAGAAATATTTTATAGAAAAGGTGAAATAAAGACATTCACAAATGAAGGAAAACTTAGAAAATTCAGAGGTAGCAAAAAAGCTTTAAAATAATTACTAACAGAAGCACTTCAAGGCACAGGAAAATGTTATCAGAAGGCAGTTTTCAGTATCAGAAAGGAAAGAAAAGCAATAGAAATAGGTAACATTTCAGTAAATATAGATTATTGCTTTCCCTCTTGAGTTCTTTAATACATGTCTGATAGCTAAAAGAAAAAACTACATTTTCTGATAGACCTTTCAATACATGTACATATGACATGTAAGATAACTACAAAATAAAGGTAGGGGTTAAAGAACCTGCATAAAAATAAGGTTTCCATATCACATCTGAGGTAATAAAATATTGATCCCCAATAAACTGTAAAAACTTAAGTATGTACTTTTACACACTAAAGCAACCAATTAAAAAATCCATTCAAGGGGCACCTGGGTGGCTCAGTTGGTTAAGTGGGTAAGCGTCCGATTCAATTTCAGTTCAGGTCATGATCTGAGTTTGTGAGATCAAGTCCCAAGTTCTGCTCTGTGCTGAGACTGTGAAGCCTACTTGGGATTCTCTCTCTCCCTCTCTCTCTGCCCCTCCCCCATTCTCTCCCTCTCTCTCTCTCAAAAATAAATATTTTTTAAAAAACATTCAAAACAATATAGTAAACACAACAGATAAAATGAAATAGTAAAAAATGTTCAAATAACCCAAAAGAAGATAAGCAAGGGGAGACAGAAAAATTAAAAATAAAAGGAATTATCAAAAAACAAATATAAAGTGGTAGCCCTAATTCCAAATGTGTCAATACTTAATTATTAAATGTAAATGATCTAAACATACCATATAAAGATTGACACTCATTTGACACTGTCAATAAGGATTTGAAATAAAACAACATAGCCCTATGCTATGGGCATGTAACTCCCTTGAAATCAGTATTATACGTAGGTTATAAGTAACAGGATAAAAAAACAAATACCATGAAAAACTAATCAAAAGAAAGCTGAAGTGGTTATATTATTATCAAAGTAGACTTCAGAGCCAAGAAAAATATTAGGGATGAAGAGGGACATAACTTAATGATAGAAGAATTCATTCAGCAAGAAAACTTAACAATCCTAAATGTATATTCATCTAACCACAAATCTTCAAATACATGAACCAAAACTGAGAAAAATTAAATGAAAACTAGACAAATTCACTGATGTAGTTGAAGACTTCAACACTACTTTATCAGTGTAAACAGTGTAAACACTACTTTATCTAGTAAACAGAAAATGAGCAAGGTTATAGAACTGAATAACATCATCAACCCATAGGATATAATTGAAATCTATAGAAGATTCCTTCCAATAAAGGCATAACACCTAGTCTTTTCAAATGCATGTGGAACAGCTGCTAAATAGAACATATCCTAAACTATTAAGTAAATCTTAACAGATTTAAAGGAAATGAAACTATACCAAGTATGTTCTCTGTTCATAATGGAATTAAACTAAAATCAATAATATAAAGATTCAAGGGTAAAGTCTCCAATGCTTGGGAACCAAACAACTCATTTTTAAATAATTCATGGTTCCATGAGTAAGCCTCAAGGGAAATTAGAAAATAATTTGAACTAAATGGAAATGAATTTACATATTATCAGAATTTATCAGATGCAAATAAGGCAGTGCTTAAAGGGAAATTTATGGTATTAAATGCTTATAGTAGATAAGAAAACTTCAGGGGTGCCTGGGTGGCTCAGTCGGTTGAGTGACTGACTTCGGCTCAGGTCATGATCTCTCAGTCTGTGAGTTGGAGCCCCGCGTTGGGCTCTGTGCTGACAGCTCAGAGCTTGGAGCCTGCCTCAGATTCTGTATCTCCCTCTCTCTCTGCCCCTCCCCTGCTCATGCTCTGTCTCTCTCTCTCTCTGTCAAAATAAATAAAAACATTAAAAAAAAATTTTTTTTTAAAAGAAAGAAAGAAAGAAAAGAAAAGAAAAGAAAAAAGAAAAGAAAACTTCAGATCAATAACCTAAGCTTCCACTCTATGGGACTGGAAAAAAAAGCAATATGAAACCAAAAAAATTAGAAGAAAGGAAATAATGAAAATAAAAGAAGAAATCATTGAAATAAAAAATCAAAAACAATTCTGAAAATCAAAGATACTAAAAACCAGTTATTTGAAAATATGAATAAAAAAATGTAAGTTCTAGCAAGGCTCACAAAGAAAAAAAGAAAGAAGACAAGAATTTCCAACATGGGGGGGGGGGGGTAATAGAAAGGATATCACTACAGAGCATGCAGATATTAAAATAGCAATTAGGAATACTATAAACGACTCTATACATGGAAATTCAACAACTTAGATGAAATGGACTAATTCCTTGAAAGTCATTGGCTATCAAAACTCACTCAAAATGAAATAAATATTCTGAATAGTTTTATAAACTACTAAAGAAATTGAATCTATAGTTTAAAACCTTCTGAAAAAGAAGTCTGGGTTGTTTTACTGGTGATTTCTTAAAAAACATTTAAGAAAGAAATAACACCAATCCTATACAACATCTTCCAGAAAACAGAAGAGTATAGAACACTTCCTAATTCGCTTTATGAACCCTAGCATTAATGTGACACTAAAAGTGGAAAAGACAGGATAAGAAAATACAACTACCTACCAACATATTTCATGAACAAAGAGGAAAAAATCCTCAGGAAATATTCACAAATTAAATATAGCAATGCATAAAAAGAAGAGTGAACCACAATCAAGTGTAGAATTACCCCTGGCATGCACAGTCTGGTTCAATGTTTGAAAATCAATCAGTATAATCCACCACATTAACAGTATAAGGGGAAAAAACATATTATGATATTTAATGCAGAAAAAGCATTTGACAAAATTCAAAATCCATGCATGATAAAAACTCTCAGCTAATTCAGCATATAAAGGAACTTCTTCAATCTTACTTTTAATACCTTTTTAAAAAATCAACATCTAATATCTTACTTAAAGGTGAAAATGAAATGATTCCTACCTAACACTGGAAGCAAGACAAGGGTGTCTGCTCTCACCACTTCTACTCAACATCTCACTAAAGTCCTAATCAGCACAATAACACAAGAAATAGAAATTAAAGGCATACAGATTGGAAAGGAAGAAATAAAACTCTTACTACTCATGGGTAACATGACTGTCTATGTAAAATTCTAAGAAATCTATTTTTTAAAATTCCTAGAACTAATTTAGTGAACTAAGTAATGTCACAAGATAGAAGGAAAACATACACCAATCATATTTCTACATACCAGCAACTAGAAATTAGAACCATTGAAAACCAAAAATTTTTAAATCATATTTACAATATCTCCAATATGAAGTTATTAGGTATGAACCTAATAAAACATCAGCATGATGAAAACTAAAAAACACTGACAAAAAAAACTTTAAATGGCCTAAATAAATGAAAAGGTATATTGTGATTATTACATACTAAAATTATTTAAAATATAAGCATTTCAATAATATCAAGTGCTGCTGTGAATGTGGAACAAAAGCAACGCTCATACATGGTTGTAGGAACACAAAATGAAACAGCTACTCTAGAAAGCATGTGATGGTTTCTAACAAAGTGAAATATATATTCACCATGTATCTTAAAAGTGAAAGATGAAATATGACCCAGCACTCCCACTCCTGAGTATTTGCCCTAGAGTAATAAAAACATATGTTTACACAAATGTTGTCGACAGCTCTACCCAAAATCCTCCAAAACTGGAAACAATCCAATGTCCTTTAATAGGTAAATGATAAAACAAACTGTGGTATATCCATGCAATGGACTCAACAGTAAAAAAAGAACAAGCCCAATATTTGCAATGTACTGAATGAATCTCAAAAACATTATGGTGAGTGGGGCACCTGGGTGGCTCAGTCAGTTAAACATCCGACTCTTGCTTTCAGCTCAGGTCACAATCTCACAGTTCTTGAGATCCAGCCCCGAGTGGGGCTCTGTGCTGACAGCTGGGAGCCTGCCTGGGATTCTCTCCCTCTCTCCCTCTCTCCCTCTCTCTGCCCCTCCCTCGTGCGCTCTCTCTCTCTCTCTCTCAAAATAAATAAACAAAAAAGAAGCAGCAGCTAAACTAATATTGACTTAAATAAACGAAGGTTTATTTTCATATCTAAGAAGCCCCAAAATAAGCAGTTTGGTTAGCAGGTCTTGTTTGGTTAGCTGCTCATGAATGCTTTCAAGGCCACAGGCACTTTCTATTTTCAGGTTATTATCTTGTTGACTTTTCATCCTAATCCTTGTTGTCTCTTGGCCAAATATGACCACTGGGGCTTCAGGCATTAAGATCTTGCTTAAGGATGGAAGAGGGTGTTAAGAAGAAAGCTGTATCTGCCCTCATTATCAAGAAATCAAAGCCTTTGCAAAAGACCACCCACTTCCAGCAGACTTCTCTTTACATTTCATTGGCCAGAGTGAGTCTTGAGCCACCACTATATCCTGGATTGTGTTTCCAATTAGGAGTGAAAGACTGGGGGGTTACCTTCATTCAAAAACTCATGATTCATCTCCAGAAGTTGCTGCCCTGCCGTAAAATTAAGCAAACCACCACACAAGTAACTACTTACTTCTGCAATTAAATAGACTATGAGCTAAAGTTTGCACATTTGTTATTTCAACGCGATATATGGAATGTTTTTAAAAAGACTACTTCACTTTTGAAGTGAAGTATTACTTCATTTTTTCTAATTAAATAATCATTTCAAATCCTTATCGCAAGTTTTTAATACATCCAGCCCATATTATAGAAAACGCATTTTGGATAAACTTAAATTTATTTCACATCAAAGACTTAAAAAATACAGGTAAAGAAGAAGTGTGCATGAATGTACATGCAGAGAAACTACTGCTTTAAAGAAAGGAAATTGATACAAATACCTAACAGAAATGTTAACAGCCAAAATGTTTTCATTTTACACTCAAATCTTTTTTTAAAAAAAATTTTTAAAGCCACCTTAAGAAAGTATTTTCTTCAGAAATGCCTGATGTCATTTGCTTAAGAACTCCATAAGAATATTGTCAAAATACAGGGGATCTGGAAGAAGGCAATAAAGATGTGAAAATACATTCTCACAAAATTCACATTTCCTTTTTATTTTAAAAGTCTGCAATTGCTTTGTTTTGTTTTGTTTCAGTGCAGCCCTTACTCATTCCTGATCTCACTTTCATCTTTCATGTTCTGCACAAAATTTCCAACTAGAGAAGAAACATTTGGTACCTTGGGCTGTTTGTCCTTTTATAGCCTTGCTGATCTTTGCGTCTGGCACCTCCTTACATTTTCTGGTTTCCTTTGGAGTGTGCAAAACCCAAAGAAAGGCTTATTTTTGTCCAAGATGGTGTCAAAGAACAGTATCCAGTGTTCATGTAAGCACCTGCCAGTGGGTCAGCATTTAAACAGCTCAGGTGGAAATTCAAAGAGAATTCAGACTCTTTCTTCAGATCTACTTTTATGAGTGATCTTGCTAACCTCACATCACATTTTGTTTTTAAAAAATGCTAAGCTCTACTGAGCGGCATACAGATAAATCAAATATAAACTGCTAAACTACGTGCGTACCAGCTGTAAAAGATACATCCAGTGTCTGGCTCCTGTTGGTTACTTTCCCCTTAGTGGGGGAAAAAAAAAGAAGCCGTTGCTCTGAGCAATTTCTAGTAACTCACCAGTCCTATTTGAGAGTAACGAGTTTCTTTAAGGATGGCAAACCATAAAGGTAAGATAGATATGCTTGTGAAATTGCACTCATCATCTACAAGAAGGCAAAACATTAAAAACCTATCCTCCTCACTCCCAGCCCAATTTCTGGCATTTGGTTGAGGTATTCTAATAAGAAAATAAAGATGATTCTCTACATGCATGCACCCAAAGAAAGGCATTTACGCTGGCAAACATGTTCAATGAATAGATTTATCTAAGTAATATCATTGCAGGGAATTTAATCCAATAGCATAGATTAGGTTATAAACTTATTCATCTGTTTCTGTGATTTGTAAGTCCAATAGTTTACTTGAACATGTAATTCACTAAATTCTAAGATAAACTGTAAAATTACCAACACCTCCTTTTACTCTTAGAAGATTAATTTAAATACTGCTTCATCAAGAAAATAGTATCTATCATATATAAACTTCCACAAATCAGTGACTTTTTATTCTTACCTGTATCTTTTTTCACGAAACTTTACTAGTCCTTGAATTCAACCCCATGCTCCATACTTAACTAGAGGTATGACCTTGAGCAAATTAGTTATTATATCAGTAATCCAATGTCTTTATTCTAATGTCAATATATTAATAGCACTTACTTCAAAGGATTATTCTACAAAGTAAATGGATTATTACCCACAGGGTATTAAAACAGTACTGATAACAGAAACCATCTCTAATGTTAGCCTTTATTGTTCTTTTGTCTTATCCCCTAGATTATAAATTTCCTTAAATAGTGGCACTATAAAAACTTTAACAGCAGCTAACAAACAGTACTAGCAAATAAATGCATGTCCAATGTCAAATGTGTAAACTTATATATCTCATGCCATATATATATATGTGTATACTATATATAACCTCACATAATATACATATATTTATATGATACACTTACATAATCATGTATAATGCTTGCATGAGTCCCATAAGATAGATATCTTCATCTCCACTTTAATAGATGAGGAAAGGAGGTTAAGGGAGATTGTATTATCTGCCCAAGGCATACAGCTCATCAGGATTCAAATACAGGCCTGTCTTTCTATAGCATCCCTTTCCCACTACTGCACACTATCTAAAGTACCTAAGACAATTTATTCATACCACCAAAACAGCATTTATTAAATAACTAAAATTATTTTGTTTTGTCTATCTTCTCCACCTCTGTGAATGACTCAGCAGGTGACATATTATATTACTCAATTAATTAATGGCAAGCATTAAACACATAAATCAAAATGTGGGCAAAGAACAAAGTGATTTAGAAGGTAGGGACGACCAATTTTTAAACAATTAATTAATGTTTGGTGAAGGAAAAGTCACAGATGACTCCAAGCTTTCCAGCTTAGCCATTAAGATTTAGAGCTCTGGAAGAAGAGAGGGTTTGGGAAGAAAGATGTCTAGACAGAGTGTCACAGGACAAATAGACTTCAGTGCTCAAAAAGAGAGGTCTGCTCCAGATATAGGTATAGGGTTCATCATCACATAGGTGGAGTAAAAAATATTGGAAAGGAAGAGTTCACTCAGAGATTTATTTTTTTAATTAATTATTTATTTTGAGAGAGTGTGTGTGATAGCATGAGTCAGGGAGGGGTGGAGGGAGAGAGAGAGGGAGAGGAAGAGAGGGAGAGGGGGAGAGGAAGAAGGGGAGAGAGAATCTTAATCCACAGCCCTGGGATCACAACCTGAGCCAAAATCAAAAGTCTGACACTCAACTGACTGAGCCACCCAGGCTCCCCAAGAGTTCACTCAGAGATTTAAATGAGATTTCTTTTCTTACAGAAGCTCCAAAGCATTAGTAGCCTACATAAGCAAACCAAAATCTAAACCAGAGTCTATTCCTGTAAATACAACTTGTATCAGAGAAAATAAAATTTATAAACAACCAATCACAAAGAGGCAACTACGCTTTCCCAAATAAGGCAACTGCTTAGGCTGTACCTAATCAGTTAATTTTCTTGCCGTGCTTCCACATCTGCTGTATAAAAAGCCTTTAATTTTGGGGCGCCTGGGTGGCGCAGTCGGTTAGGCGTCCGACTTCAGCCAGGTCACGATCTCGCGGTCCGGGAGTTCGAGCCCCGCGTCAGGCTCTGGGCTGATGGCTCAGAGCCTGGAGCCTGTTTCCGATTCTGTGTCTCCCTCTCTCTCTGCCCCTCCCCCGTTCATGCTCTGTCTCTCTCTGTCCCAAAAATGAATAAACGTTGAAAAAAAAAATTTTTTTTTTAAATAAAAAAAATATAAAAAGCCTTTATCCTAGGTTATGCTAGCAAAGTGTTCCTAACCACTTTTGATTTTGTGCTGCCTGATTCAAACTAACGGTTGTTCAAATTCTTGGGAAAAATTTTTTTTGCAAATTCTTGAAAATTTTTATGTGACTCAATTTATCTTTTGACAGAAGGTAAAAAATGTACATCACAAATGCAATACAACTGTGTCACATTTGAAAAATTGACCTTGCTTATTTTCATCTAAGATTAAAAGACGGGAACTTGGCACAGTTTCTAGCAACTTCTAAATAAAACAGCAGCAAATAAGGTACAGTAAATAGAATAAATCAATTTCCAAATGTTAAGAAACTAAGGCTGTTAGGACACTAATGACCACCTATCCTAAATGGAAATCCATTTTATTGTCTTACAGGAATCTATTCCCCCCTCTCATAAAAAATGTATCAATTTTTCTTCAACAAAAGAACCTTTCCCTTTAGGGCATGTCCTTGATAAGACTGTAAATCAAGGGGCTCAATTCTCCTCTGACCAATGGGTGGACAGATGACCTCAGTTTGGTCAATAAAATTTGGGTTATCTCTCTACCTGAAACTGAATCTTGTTCAGAAAATATGCTGATGGAACTCCTTCAGAGTCCTACAGGTAGTTAGCAGCAAATTAAAAAGAAAATCCTACTTGTGCTTTCCAGAAAACTGCTCTATTTTGACCATACTTTTCAATTTCCTATGTGCTAAAATATTCTATACCAATCGCAGGAAAGATATATCACCATATACCATATTTGCCCTCCACTGACATTATTCAACAGAAAAGATCTTTTTCACTCTATTTGTATGACAAATATCTACACAAAATTTCTTAAATACCCAAATACTTAGTAGCCTACAAATAAAGGCTGTTTAAAAATAACATTCAAGATACTTTGTAAAATATAGTTGTACAACTGTACAGTATAATGAATAGGAGAGGCTTTCCAAAATACATAGCTAGCTCACAGCCCATTATCTGCCTCTCCTGCTATTTTGGTGTGAATGGTACGATTATCATTAAAAACAACTTATTTAAGTGTACTTTTTATTTACCAGTAGCTGGTCTCCTGGGACGAACTCTATACACCTCGCAGCCGCGGGAAGGTCAAGTGCCCTGAGGCTAAGGGAACAGAGAGTTGGGGTTGCTAAGGCCTGGGACCCTGGCTGACTTCAGGCTGCATCCCAGAGCTCCGCACCAGAATCCGGAGGGCCACCTGCAGCCTTCGGTCCTCAGGGAAACAACAGTTTTGCGGCCCACGGTCCACGCCTGCGCAGTTCACCGCCTCAGTCTGCGCTCGGCGGGTGCGCCCTTGCACAGCCTTTGGGCACAGCCGGTTCTCCCCACACCTGCCCTGGCCCCTGGAGCCAAGCGCCGGCAGCACTGTCTCTCGGGGGGATGGAAGGGAAGGAATTGGAGTTTTCTTGATAAGCCAAAGGAGTCTGGGAGAAGAACATCTGCACCTGACATCCCGGTGTTGACTCCCCTGCCGGCACCCGTAGATCTCCAAGATCTCGAGATATCGGGCTTTTTCCTGGAAGAGTGGCTGCAGAAGCCGTGCCTCACGCCTGATCCAGCCTTTTTCTGAGCCTTTCCTGATGCTGAGCGCATCCCAGCCCCTTCTCTCCCTGCCCGTCCACCAGGACCTGCGCTTCATCCCCCCACCCACCTAAAGCCACATAGTGCACCCTGCGAGATATCAGGGTTCCTGTTTACCTTCCTGGGGAACCCCACCCTCCATCCCCACACACATCCGCTCCACCAGCTCCCGGGCCTCGCCCGCAGGCTTCCCCCATGGTGTTCAAACGAGGGAAAAACTTCCTTTTTTCTTTTTCTTTTTTTTTATGTTTATTTTTGAGAGAGACAGATTGCAAGCGGGGTGAGGGACAGAGAGGTGGGGGGGGGGGGGGGAGGGGGGCCGGGAGGGACACAGAATCCAAAGCAGGCTCCAGGCTCTGAGCTGTCAGCAGAGAGCCAGTTGTGGGCCTGGAGAGCTGTGAGACCATGACCTGACCGGAAGTCCAGCATTTCACAGTCTGAGTCACCCAGGCACCTGGAGGAAAACACTTTCTTATAGAGGAGCTTAGGTAAAGGGGTCAGGTCCCCAAGTGCAGAGTGCTGGCTAGTTGGCTGGGTCTGAAAGAGATCAAATCCCTGGGGTTGTCCTTCAGGGGAAAAGCTTGAGGAGTTGGAGCAATAGACTCCTGAGGAAAGTTCTAGACCTGACCCAGCTTCAGGGAGGAACAGCTGGCCTCAAGGATAATGGAACCTTGAATTGGGGATGCTACGACCTTTGACCTTGCCAGACAGACATAGACCTACTGCCTCAGGAGCCTGCCCCTGTATCCTGAGTCTTGGGTCTCAGGGCCCTGGGCATCCTGGAAGGTGATAGACTCCTGGTAGGTGCATGTGGAGTTCCCTCCCCAAACACAGCTCATTTGGCCCTCTTCCCTTCGCACCTCTGTTGAGATAGAATCCAGCCCTTCAGTCCTTGCCCATCTCCTGGGAAACATCGACATCCAGATGGAACTTTGACCATTGTTTCCAGGGAAGTTTCAGAGGACTCAGGGTTGCTTGAGAGATGGTGTGAGCCAGACTCCAGAATGATGAGTCTGGGTAGAGTTGCTTGAAACGCCTAGTCCACCAATTTGTTGTTGGCTGTGTCCATACTTATCTTCTTGCTTGGAAATGGCAGGCGGAGAGGTTGTCTCTTTGAGGTAGCTGTGGCCAAACACGTCCGACATAGTCTCCTGATCAATCAGATGCGAGCAAGGGTGGGAGGGTGGTGGAACCTGTTAGGAGATGACACAAATGGGCAAGTGAGCATCTAATGTGATGAGATTCATTATTAGAGTGGGATGGAGGAGGGGCTGAGTTTTACGGCCAAAATAGCAATTATTGTAATTATGATTATTGTAAATGTTTGTTTATGCATGTAAATTAGATAACTTTAAATATAAAAAAAGACTATCATTAAGTTATACATCTGCATAAACAATAAACAAACATGTAAACAATTATAATTTCTTGATTCACCATTGTAATTATTACCTTTATTATTATTATTATTATTATTATTATTTCTTCAGGTTTCATAATTGTAGCAGCAGCAACAAAACACCCCTGTAAAGTTTTTCTATTAAAAAAACTCCCAATTGTGGCACCTGGGTGGCTCAATCGGTTAGCCTTCTCACCCTTGATTTCCACTCAGGTCATGATCTCATGGTGTGCGGGTTCCCCTCTTCACCACCCCCACCCCCTGCCTGGGGCTGGGTGCCAACAGTGAGGAACCTGCCTGGAATTCTCTCTCTTCTCTCTCTCTGAGCCTCCCCCTACTCACACTTGCATGTGCGCGCCCTCTGTCTCTCTCTCTCTCTCTCAAAATAAATAAAGTTTAAGGAAAAGAATCCCCTGGTTTATCTAAATTTACTTAATACTCTAGTTAGCCGTTTTAGATTAATTGTATCTTGGGTAACATAACCAATAGTTCAGAATGAGATATTTGAGCTTAGTTCAAGATCTGGGAAAGGTAGTTATGAAACATATCCTGACAGTGGAGAAAGGGTTGCCTGGAGAGATCAGGTCATCAATTATCACTATTAGTCCTGGACACAAGTCTGTGGATTCTCACAGTAAGTAAAACAGTCAGTCACCAGATGGTAAGCAAAGTGGAAAACTGGGATGGGAAAGCCCTAACTCTTTCTACTTCTCTGTAATCAGCAAGGAAATTCCATGACAGAAGACAATGGAAATTAAACAGTCTTCACCTAGTGTAAAACCAGTCCACATGCCAGGTAGTAAATGAGAATTGTGCCATTAAGTGATTTCATAATGCAAGGCTGGCTTTCTAAAAATGTCTAAAATTAGCTCTCAACAGAAGATTTTTTAATCTTCTTACTTTGTCTTTTTTTATTCCCTATTCTTGACTGTTTTTCCCCTGTGCCCAATATATATATATATATATATATATTTTTTTTTTTTTTTAAAGCTTAACGTTTCTTTTTTTTTTTTTTTTTTAATTTTTTTTTTTTCAACGTTTATTTATTTTTGGGACAGAGAGAGACAGAGCATGAACGGGGGAGGGGCAGAGAGAGAGGGAGACACAGAATCGGAAACAGGCTCCAAGCTCTGAGCCATCAGAGCCCGATGCGGGGCTCGAACTCACAGACTGCGAGATCGTGACCTGGCTGAAGTCGGACGCTTAACCGACTGCGCCACCCAGGCACAGTTTTTCTTACAGGTGGATTCATTTCTTGCAGGTGGGAAATTTTCTAGTATTTTATAAGTTGCCTTCCTATTTTCTAACTTTTTAGTTCTAAATGATACAGAGATTATGTATATGCTTAGAATTTCTTTAATTTTTTTTAAGAAAATAGACTCAGATCCTCAACAAGATATTAACCAACTGGATCCAACAATACATTAAAAAAAGTATTCCCATGACCAAGTGGGATTTATACCTGGAATGCAGGGTTAGCTCAATATCTGCAAAACAGACAATGTAATACATCACTTCAATAAAAGGACAAGAACCACATGGTCCTCTCAACAGATGCAGAGAAAGCATTTTACAAAATACAGCATCCTTTCTTGATAAAAACCCTCAAGAAAGTAGGGATAGAAGGATCATACCTCGAGATCATAAAAGCCATATATGAAAGACCCAATGCTAATATCTACCTCAATGGGGAAAAACTGAGAGCTTTCCCCCTTAGGTCAGGAACATGACAGGGATGTCCATTCTCACCACTGTTATTCAACATAGTATTGAAAGTCTTAGCCTCAGAAATCAGACAACACAAAGAAATAAAAGGCATCCAAATCGGCCAGGAGGAGGTCAAACTTACACTCTTCGCAGATGACATGATACTTTATATGGGAAACCCAAAATGTTCTACCAAAAAACTGTTAGAACTGATCCATGAGTTCAGCAAAGTGACAGGATATAAAATCAATGCACAGAAATTGGTTGCATTCCTATATGCCAATAATGAAGCAACAGAAAGAGAAATCAAAGAATCAATCCCATTTACAATCACACCAAAAACCATAAAATACCTAGGAATAAATCTGACCAAAAAGGTGAAAAATCTATACACTGAAAACTTCGGAAAGCTTATGAAAGAAATGGAAGAAGACACACACAAAAAAATGGGAAAAAGATTCCATGCTCCTGGATAGGAAGAACAAATACTGTTAAAATGTCAATACTACCCAAAGCAATCTACATATTCAATGCAATTCCTATCAAAATAACACCAGCATTCTTCACAGAGCTAGAACAAACAATCCTAAAATTTGTATGGAACCAGTAAAGACCATGAATGGCCAAAGCAATCTTGAAAAAGAAAACCAAAGCAGGAGGCATCACAATCCTGGACTTCAAGCTATATTACAAAGCTGTAATCATCAAGACAGTGTGGTACTGGCACAAGAACAGACACTCAGATCAATGGAACAGAATAGAGAACCCAGAAATGGACCCACAAACGTATGGCCAACTAATCTTTGACAAAGTAGGAAAGAATATCCAATGGAATAAAGACAGTCTCTTCAGCAAGTGCTGCTGGGAAAACTGGACAATGACATGCTCAAAAGTGAACCTGGACCACTTTCTTAAACCATACACAAAAAATAAACTCAAAATGGATGAAAGACCTACATATAAGGCAGGAAGCCATAAAAATCCTGGAGGAAAAAGGAGTCCAAAACATCTTTGATCTCGGCCACAGGAACTTCTTACTCAACACGTCTCCAGAGGCAAGGAAAACAAAAGCAAAAATGAACTACTGGGACCTCATCAAAATAAAAAGCTTCTGCACAGTGAACGAAACAATCAGCAAAACTAAAAGGCAACTGATGGAATAGAAGATATTTGCAAACGACATATCAAATAAAGGGTTAGTATCCAAAATCTATAAAGAGCTTATCAAACGCAACACCCAAAACACAAATAATCCAGTGAAAAATTGGCAAAAGACATGAATAGACACCTCTCCAAAGAAGACAACCAGATGGCCAACCGACACATGAAAAAATGCTCAACATCACTCATCATCAGGGAAATACAAATCAAAACCATAATGAGATACCACCTTACACCTGTCAGAACGGCTAACATTAACAACTCAGGCAACAACAGATGTTGCCGAGGATGCGGAGAAAGAGGATCTCTTTTGCATTGTTGGTGGGAATGCAAGCTGGTGCAGCCACTCTGGAAAACAGTATGGACGTTCCTCAAAAAATTAAATATAGAACTACCCTACAACCCAGCAATTGCACTACTAGGCATTTATCCATGGGATACAGGTGTGCTGTTTCGAAGGGACACATGCACCCCCATGATTATAGCAGCACTATCAACAATAGCCAAAGTATGGAAAGAGCCCAAATGTCCATCGATGGATGAATGGATAAAGAAGGTGTGGTATATATATATATATATATATATATATATAATGGAATATTACTCAGTAATCAAAAAGAATTAAATCTTGCCATTTGCAACTATGTGGATGGAACTAGAGGGTATTATGCTAAGCGAAATTAGTCAGAGAAAGACAAATATCATATGACTTCACTCATATAAGGACTTTAAGAAACAAAACAGATGAGGGGCGCCTGGGTGGCGCAGTCGGTTAAGCGTCCGACTTCAGCCAGGTCACGATCTCGCGGTCCGTGAGTTCGAGCCCCGCGTCAGGCTCTGGGCTGACGGCTCAGAGCCTGGAGCCTGTTTCCGATTCTGTGTCTCCCTCTCTCTCTGCCCCTCCCCCGTTCATGCTCTGTCTCTCTCTGTCCCAAAAATGGATAAAACGTTGAAAAAAAAAAATTAAAAAAAAAAAAAAGAAACAAAACAGATGAACATAAGGGAAGAGAAGCAAAAATAATATAAAAACAAGGAGGAGGACAAAAACATACGAGATTCTTAAATATGGAGAACAAACAGAGGGTTACTGGTGGGGTTGTGGGAGGGGGGATGGGATAAATGGGTAAAGGGCATTAAGGAATCTACTGAAATCATTATTGCACTATATGGTAACTAACTAACTTGGATGTAAATTAAAAAAAATAAATTAAAGGAAAAAAAGAAAAGAAAAGAAAATAGACTAGGGCACCTGGGTGGCTCAGTTGGTTAAGTTTCTAACTTCAGCTCAGGTCTTGATCTCATGGTTCATGAGTTCAAGCCCCACATCAGGATCTGTACTGACAGCTCAGTGTCTGGATTCTGCTTCAGATTCTGTGTCTTCCTCTATCTGTCTCTTTCTCTCTCTCTCTCTCTCTCTCTCAAAAATAAATAAACATTAAAATTTTTAAAAAAGAAAAAAGAAAATAGAACAATACGTAAGAAAATAATTACTCATGACCCAGATTTTCCACTCTTAACATCTTATTTTTTGGATCACAGTTATCTCTTTTATTTGCTCTCTTGTTTCTATGAACATTATATATACTCACTCATACAGAATCAAACAGTGCAGAAAGTACAAAAAAACCTTAAACTTACCCTGAAACAACCACTGAAAAATTATCATCATTGCTATTAGGTAATATCATCCTAATTTTTTGGAATACACAGATAGGAAAGTGGAAATGTATAAGGTAGACCAGTACATAAATCACTAAGAAGATAGTAGATAGATGTTAGGACTATTTTTATTAAAACGAAATCAGAATAAAGAGGTTTTTTTTAATTTAAAACATTTCATTTATTTGTACTTAATTTAAATGTTTTTAATGTTTATTTCTATTTGATAGAGAGAGAGAGAGAGAGAGTGCATAAGCAGGGGAGGGGCCAAGAGAAAGAGAGACAGAATCTGAAGCAGGCTCCAGGCTCTGAGCTGTCAACACAGAGCCCGATGTGGGGCTCAAACTCACGAGCCATGAGATCATGACCTGAGCTGAAGTCGGACACTTAACCAACTGAGCCATCCAGGAGCCCCTGTACTTAATTTAATAAGGAAAAAATAAAACTAAAACTTTGAATATATCTTCACTACAAGAAATATTATTTCTTAAGAATCTCATCAATGTTGAAATGAAGAAAAACAGATTAAGATCAGCAATATTTTTATTAGTATAAGTATGTCCCTTGCAATATTTTCTATGTACTTATTCTAAAATAATATTCATTGTTTATCTGAAATCCAAACTTACCTACACATCCTATAGCAAATAAAAACATGACACTCAGTTAAATTTGAGTTCTGGATAAACAATGAGTAATTGTTATATGATTTTTTTAAATGTTTTACTGTTTATTTATTTTTGGAGGGAGAGAGAGAAAGAGAGCTTGGGTCGGGGAGAGTAGAGAGAGAGAGAGAGAGAGGGAGACACAGAACCTGAAGCAGGTTCCAGGCTCTGAGCTCTGAGCTGTCAGCACAGGGTCCGATGCAGGCCTTGAACACAGACTGCAAGATCATTACCAGAGCTGAAGTTGGAAACACGCAACTGAGCCACCCAGGCACCCCTCATTATAAACATTTAATCTAGCAGCCCATATTGCATTGAGTTTGGAGTGGGATTAGAGAGTGGGGCAGGCCATTCCTATAGGAGAAATACCTTTGAACTTTGAATCATTTCCCCAGTTCAGAACATAGTGCTAGAACTTTAATTCCCAAGGCCTATTATTTTCTTTCACTTCATCTTTACCAGAAAGGATCTCCACTGTGCTTCCTTAGAAGTTAGGGGGAAAGTGTATCAACATTCTATTTTTCTCCAGGTTTGCGGTTATTAGTAAAAATTCTCCACTCACTAAGAGGCGTTTGGGGTTTGTGGTTACCATAAGGAACAATACCAGGCTATGCTTTTCTATTCTGGTCAGAAATGTATGTCTCATTCTTTACTGAGACATTGGTTTTTGTTTGTATGTTTGCTCTGGTTTTAGAATTAAATGATGCTATTTACCCTATGTGGTGATGGTAAATTTATTGTCAGTTTCTTTTTTTTTTTTTCTTTACATTTTTTGTTCATTTATGGGGGATTTGATAGGGAGACTGGAGTCTATAAAGAAGTTATAATCTTCAGGGCGCCTGGGTGGCTCAGTCAGTTAAGCATCCGACTTCAGCTCGGGTCATGATCTCACAGGTTTGTGAGTTCGAGCCCCGCATCAGGCTCTGTGCTGACAGCTCAGAGCCTGGAACCTCCTTCAGATTCCGTGTCTCCCTCTCTCTCTCTGCCCCTCCCCTGCTTACATTCTCTCTTTCTCTCTCTCTCTCTCTCTCTCTCTCTCTCTCTCTCTCAAAAATGAATAAACTTAAAAAGAATTTTTTTAAAAAGCTTTAATCTTCCCTCTTAGCTCATAAATATTACCTTCAGAATTTCTATTGACTCTATATACTTGGTGAATAAAACCATTTTAGGTAAAATCTTAGAGTAGCAAACAAAAGCTTGCAATGTTTTGGTTCTAGTATAGAGTGCCTAAAACTTGGGCCCTTTAATCAAACTGCCTGCATTCAAAAGTCAGTTGTACTTTTTTTCCTCTGGAAACTTAGGCCCGTCTCAACCTCATTAATCCTCATTTCCCCACCTTGTCATGGGCTGTAATAGCATTGCCTTTCTTGTAGACATTTTCTGAGAATGAAATGTGACAAGGCAATTACTTAACAGTGTCGAGTACGTAGAAAATGCTCAGTAAACATTGATGACTCTTATGATTTCAACCATTAAAATATATCCCCTATTCTTAGAATCACAAGACATTAGAACTGGAAGAAACCTTCACACTGACTTAAAAAATTTTAAGTGCATGTGGGAATTTATTCTTTCTTGGTGCCATAAATAATGAATAAGACATTGTTGTCCAATGTCCCATTTTCTCAGCATCATTTCTTTCCTGGAAAGGAGGAGTTATTAAGAAAGTTGAGATTTATCTGTAGTAAGAACAGCAATCCTATATTTAGAATTTTTTTTTCCTAAACAATGTGATAAATTCAGGTGCTAGGAACCTTTTATATGTGACACAGGATTTTTTCACTGTTGGTGCTGTTGTGAAAGAAGGGACTTTGGGGGTGCCTGGGTAGCTCAGTCGATTAAGCAACTGACTCTTGATTTTGGCTCAGGTCATGATGTCACAGTCCTCTGGGTTCAAGCCCCGCATCAGGCTCTGTGCTGTGGAGCCTGCTTGGGGTTCTCTCTCTCTTTCCCTGCCTCTGCCCTTACCCCACTCACATGCACATGCATGTGCACTCTCTCTCTCTCTCTCTCTCTCTCTCTCTCTCTCAAAATAAATAAACATTGGGGTGCCTGGGTGGCTCAGTCAGTTAAGTGTCTGACTTGGGCTCAGGTCATGACCTCACTGTTCATAAGTTGGAGCCCTGCATCCGGCTCTGTTGACAGCTCAGAGCCTGGAGCCTGCTTTGGATTCTGTGTCTCCCACTCTCTCTCTCCCTCCCTCCCACCCTCCCCAAAATAAATAAACATTAAAAAAGAAAAAAAACACATATATACATAAAAAAAGAGGGGACTTTGAATAAGGTAAAGATAAGACAGTATAGACGAGTAGACTCTAATACTTTGTG
This sequence comes from Leopardus geoffroyi, assembly GCF_018350155.1. Taxonomy (NCBI): domain Eukaryota; kingdom Metazoa; phylum Chordata; class Mammalia; order Carnivora; family Felidae; genus Leopardus; species Leopardus geoffroyi. The sequence continues at coordinate 202,306,540 of NC_059326.1, read as the reverse complement.
GCTTAAAATTAAGAGCAAATAAACAGAGGTTTTCAGCAATTGAGCGCACTCTGACCCCCCCCCACCCGCCAATGACAAGGGATGTCCCTGCATAGTGTGACACTGTCTGTAGCTGGCTTTCTCCCCAGAAGCCTGTATGCTTAAGCTGCAATTCATGTACTTGAACAAGCTCAGGGCCCCAGAGAGCACTTGTTCTGTCAGATTTCATGCACAGACTTGATTCAGCAACCTGACAAGCATGGTTAGTTTTCTTGTCTGAGCTCAATTTTTATTTTAAAGTGTTTCCACACTTTGATTTACTAAATGGTAAAAAGAGAGAAAAGAAAGAAAGAAAGAAAAAGGGTATTTGGGGAGGATTCCAGCCAAACTATTGCTCAAAGCTTCTTTATGAAATAAATATGTGGAATCCATACAATTACGTTTGGACATAAACACTTCTACTGATGAAGCTAAGATTATAAGTTCAATTCCCTCACGGACCAATTAGTTTCTTTTGTTCTTCCTCCATAAATTCTATGTAGTCATTCATTCAACCATTTATTAAGTGCTTAGTACTGGCTAGGCCCGGGCCACATTCTAAGAACAAATCAGTGCTTAGTCAGGGCTAGCGTTAGCAATCAAAGAGCGTGTTCCAGTGACTGTGCCCCCAATTCCATCTGGCCAAACCGTAAATGTGAGAAAAATCAAAGGAAGAAAGCATAGAGAAACAAGTAAAAATATACCATCGTTTTTGGACACTAACCTATGGAGGAATCATTTTTGTATATAAATGAGAGCTTACTCATCTCAGCAGATACTGCTTTTATAAGCCAACATCCAGTCCACAGCAATAGAGGGTAATAGCATGAAGCATGATGGTTCTATTGCAGAATGTTAGAGAATACAGAGAACAAAAGGCAAAATTGGATTCAAGATTCACAGACCTTGGAGAAAAGCACCTCATCAGTTGGTTAAGATGACTTGTTTATGTGACAGAAGTCTCTGTAACATTGCAGAAACGGTCTCTTGAGTAGAGTTAAAGAAGAGAGAAGGGCAGGATCAGACCATTCTAAATACATGCTAGGAGCACCTGGGTGGCTGAGTCAGTCAAGCATCTGACTCCTGGTTTTGCCCCAGGTCATGATCTTATGGTTTGTGGGTTTGAGCCCTACATTGGGCTCTGCGCTGACAATTCTAATACACTTTAAAAAATGACATGCTAATGAAAAACAGATCTTTTAATTCACACAGCAATGCCAAACTATTTATTTTCAAGTTTCAAAGCTGAGTTATCATCTGTCCAGTGAAGAGCTCTCTTTGGATGCTATAGAAAAGAGATTTCTATCAGTTGTTTGGTTGATCATACTGTGAATTCAGTAGGGAATTTTTAAATATAGAATTGTTTAAATGTTTTAAGGAACACTTAAAAAAAGAAGGGGCACCTGAGTGGTTACATAAAAAAGGGGTGGGGGGACACTTACAGTGACACAAATCATTATGTTATTTTATGGAGATCAAGACCATTTAGATATCCTCTGATGACGAGGAGTTGTACAAAAATATTTTATATTTATTCAGCAATTGAAGAAAAGCTTGTGGAAGTGGAAATTAAGGGGAATCAATAAGATGGCCTTCCTGGAGAAAGAACAGACATTTTGCACGTTTGGGAACTATTGATTTTTTGGTAAGTTTTTTCTCAAAAAAAATTAATATTATTTCTAACAATGATATTCCATAATCCTGCCCCTCAGTGGGTGGGGCGGGGTGGGGGGGAGGTAGGAAGAAAGAAAAAGAAAAAACAATATTGTGTGTAGAAAACCAGGTAATAAAGACTGTCATCTATCTTCATAGGAGGTTTTAAGAATCCAGCCATAGGAGGCACCTGGGCTCACTTGGTTAAGCACTGGACTCACGATCTCAGCTCAGGTCTAGATCTCAAGCCCCATGTTGGGCTCTGTGCTGGGAGAGAAGCCTACTTAAAAAAAAGAAGGAGGAGGAGGAGGGAGAGGAAGAGGAAGAAGAAGGAGAATTCAGCCATAGATTTTCAAAAGAAAGGAGAAATTTTCTATGGGCTGTATCAAAATCTTCATTGAATCTGCCCTCCCTGGCTAACAACACAATAGGCTTGGCCTGTTGTCACACACATATACATGTGTATTCAACCACAGATAATTCTTCGCTTAAACTGCCTTTTATATGGGCTTAGATACCCAAAGGTCCATTTTCTCTGTCCGATTTCATAAGAAGCTTAAAACATGTCTCAAAAAGTTGGGTCATCCTTCATGAAATGAATATTTCCTTTCTCTCTCTTTTTTTCCCCTTCTTTTATTACTAGCTAACTTTCAACTCCTAATACATGAATTTTTATTTTCTTTCTTTTTTTCTCTTTACTAGTGACTATTATTAAGACTTTCTTTTCATGTAGAAATATTTGTCTTCAGAAGCACTTGGACAAAATGTAACAAAAAATTTATAAAGCATTATTAGTATCATAATTTTAGGTAAATTTTTAAATATTTGAAATAATGGTTAACTCATTCAGAAAACTTTTGTGTTATTATCAAATTAGTTCATGTCCATGATTAAAATTTTTAAAAAAAGAACATTTAATCCTTATAAAAACCAACAAATCTTACAAAAAAAAAAAAACAGCCATTTCGCTAGAAATGGAAACTGCACTCAAATGTACTTTTAACATTTAATGGAATTCTTTCCATAAAGGTTGCACTGATTACATGTGTTCACAGGAGACTAAAAACCCTATGTCTTGACAGCTGATGCCTGCTTGAATAGCTTAGTAGTTTTTAGTACTCAGAACTAAAGATATTCAATTAGAAGCTTTTCTATGTGATTTCGCAATTAAGGGACTTTTAAAAAGCACTTTTGATAAAGGGGTAGCTCTATTCAGAACTTTATTTAGAAGGTAAAATATTCTAAAAGCTTTTCAGTCATTGATGGCAGCAGTTGTAACTTCTGTCAGAATTTTTATTTTAGGGAATATGCAAATTATCCTCTATTGGACAAACATTTCTGGAAAGTACAAAGAATAGATAATACTTTTACCCATAAATAATCTAGCTTGTTATTTCCCAAGTGAACACTCTTCCTACATAAAGTTTGGGAAATCTATTCTGGAATGCTGTGTTATACATAAGCATGTATCCTCATCTGAACAGATATGAAAGTCTATCCTAGCAAGAAATGAGTGGACACAATAGTCTGGCACATCTATAGTAACATACAATGCCTTTACCTTTCATTCTAGAGTGCACCGTCCAACTCTGGTCAGCTCACATCAAAAAGCAAGCAAAGAAATGAACAAAACCAACAACAAAACCTCAACTATACATGCATATCTCGATTTCCAGCCAAAGTACAGTAATGCAATTCAAAAGATAGTTGAAAACTACTACAGAAGCTTCAGAATGCATAATATTTCACAGAGGGAAGCTTCGAAAATAGTTTCAGTAGTGAGTGCCCTGTGCAACTTAGTATCAGTAAGCAAAGCCGTCCACACTAGCTGACGGAGTTCATCCTTTTAATCAGACCAGCAGCAGTATACCAAATGGTAATTCTGCAGAAAAGGCACATGCTATTGGAAGCTAGAAATAGCGTATATGAGACACTGCTAAGAAGAGGTAAATAAAAAATTGTAAGAAGCATACAAAAACTAAACAAAACTCAGTAAAGAGACCCGCTGAAGTATGAAACAAGGGCTCCAAACAGTGGAGAGCTGGGAAATAGCAGCAAGAAAAAGATTAATTTGCCCTAGAGTAATTATGAATCTCTTTTTCTCTCAATCTCTGTCACTGGTTCTGTCTCCCTGTCTCTCTCTTTTCTATGAAGCTTTTTAAAAAAGAGAAGGGAGGGATGCCTGGGTGGCTCAGTCGGTTAAGGGTCCGACTTTGGCTCAGGTCATGATGTCTCGGTTTGTGAGTTCAAACCCCACATCGGGCTCTGTGCTGACAGCTCGGAGCCTGGAGCCTGCTTCAGAGTCTGTGTCTCCCCATCTCTTGGCCCCTCCCATGCTCATGCTCTGTCTGTCTCTGTCAATAATAAATAAACGTTAAAAAAAATTTTTTTAAAGAGAAGGGAAACTCAAAAATGATACTCTTTATGTGGCTACTATTCACCCATACCAAATAAAATTATTCCCATGCATTTCAGAAATTGGGGGAAGCTCTGAGATCATAATGTAATATGAAATCTATAAAAATTGCATGATGTAATAGGTAGACCTTTGACTTTCAAAATTTGCTTTTCTCCTTTTAATAGTTCATGATGTGTTGGAAAATATTTGTGAAATATTAATATGTTTTACTGGTATTTTCTCCCTTACTCTCATTTGCCTTTTGCCATGTTCAAGCTCTCTGGGTTTTTCTAATGCTCATTTCCTCAAGAAAGGGAAATGTTAAGAGTACCTGGGTGACTCAGTTGTTTAAGCATCTGACTTCACCTCAGGTGATGGTCTCATAGTTCCTGAGTTTGAACCCCACATCAGGCTCTGTGCTGACAGCTCAGAACCTGGAGCCTGCTTCAGACTCTGTGTCGCCCTCTCTCTCTGCCTCTCCCCTTCTCACACTCTGTGTGTTTCTCTCTCTCAAAAATAAACATTAAAATTTAAAAAAAGAAGAAGAGGAGGAGGAGAAAAGGAAGAAGAAGAAGAAGGAGAAGGAGAAGAAGGAGAAGAAGGAGAAGAAAGAAAGAAAGAAAGAAAGAAAGAAAGAAAGAAAGAGAGATGCTAGTTGAGAGTGATTAGAGGATCTGAGAAAGAGGGGACAGACGCCGAACAGCCGAGAGAGGCCTGAAAAAGAATGAACACCATACATAAATTGGTGGGATCTGAGAATAGGCAAGTATGTATGCTGCTTCAGAAGTATAATAGCCCAGAAACAGCAATATTCCAGGGTAAGAATAGATCTCTATCATGTATGGACAGACAGGGCTGTAAATTAAGTCCTTGGAGAGAGCTCCCTCAGCTGGTGAGCCCTGGAGGCAGCCGAGCAGTTCCCTCCACAAGAACGACATACAAACAGCAGAAAAACCCACTAGATCTAAAGTAGTGTTGAAGGCAGAAACAACATAAAGTTGTTTTTCTATATATCATCTAACTTTTGCTGACTGAGACTTGTTTTAGCTAATTTTCAAAATACTTGTCACTTTAAAAATGTTATCATCCATCCATATGGCATTTCTAGGTTTACCAGAGGAGTTTAGAACATGGAATCTGGCTACTTGATTTTTTTTTTTTTAATTTTTTTTTCAACGTTTATTTTTATTTTTGGGACAGAGAGAGACAGAGCATGAACGGGGGAGGGGCAGAGAGAGAGGGAGACACAGAATCGGAAACAGGCTCCAGGCTCTGAGCCATCAGCCCAGAGCCCGACACGGGGCTCGAACTCACAGACCGTGAGATCGTGACCTGGCTGAAGTCGGACGCTTAACCGACTGCGCCACCCAGGCGCCCCTGGCTACTTGATTTTAAATGATGAGCTCAGCAAGTCACTTATCTGCTTTGTGTCTCAGTTTTCTAATGTACTAACGATAGCACCTACCTTATAAGGTTGTTATGGGATTAATACGTTAATATATGTGCTTTTTAGGTGTTTGATAAATAAAACAAGAAATAAGCAAGTGACATAACAAAAGCAGAAACGGAGCCATTATATTCAAGGGTCAAACAAAGGCTAAACAAAACATTGCAGACAGCAGGGTGAGGGAAACTACAAAACCACCTTCCTTTTAGTGTTAAAAGTATTGTATTAAAGGGGTGCCTGTGTGGCTTAGTCAGTTAGGCAGCCAACTTCGGCTCAGGTCATGATCTCACGGTTCATGGGTTCGAGCCCCGCATCGAGCTCTGTGCTGACAGCTCAGAGCCTGGAGTCTGCTTCAGATTCTATGTCTCCCTCTCTCTCTGCCCTTCCCCTGCTCATGCTCTGTCTCTCTCTCTCTCTCAAAAAGCAAATAAAAACATTAAGAAAAATTTAAAAAGAAAACATTTAAGCACAGTATCACCATCCATAAATGATCACTGTTAATAATGCGATGCCCTTTAATGTATACACATTTTTTTATTTCTAAAACATTTTTAATGTTTTTTTTTTCATTTATTTTTGAGAGAGAGAGAGAGAGAGAGAGAACATGAGCAGGGGAGAGGCAGAGAGAGAAAGGGAGACACAGAATCCGAAGCAGGATCCAGGATCTCTTTGTCAGGACAGAGACCCATGCGGGGCTCGAAAATATGAACCATGAGATCATGACCTGAGCCAAAAGTCGGTATATACACTTTCTAAAATTATGACCCTTGGGGCACCTGGGTGGCTCAGTCGGTTAAGTGGCCAACTTCAGCTCAGGTCATGATCTCGCGGTCGTGAGTTCGAGCCCCGCGTCGGGCTCTGTGCTGACAGCTCAGAGCCTGGAGCCTGTTTCAGATTCTGTGTCTCCCTCTCTCTGACCCTCCCCCATTCATGCTCTGTCTCTCTCTGTCCCAAAAAAAATAAATAAACGTTGAAAAAAAAATTTTTTTTAAATTATGACCCTTTAGGGGCGCCTGGGTGGCGTAGTCGGTTAAGCGTCCGACTTCAGCCAGGTCACGATCTCGCGGTCCGTGAGTTCGAGCCCCGCGTCGGGCTCTGGGCTGATGGCTCAGAGCCTGGAGCCTGTTTCCGATTCCGTGTCTCCCTCTCTCGCTGCCCCTCTCCCGTTCATGCTCTGTCTCTCTCTGTCCCAAAAAAAATAAACGTTGAAAAAAAATTAAAAAAATAAAAAAATAAAAAAATAAAATTATGACCCTTTAATATATCAATATACCTGTTACAGATACACACACACACACACACAAATGTAATGATAACTGGATACTGCTGTTTCTCAGTTAATAATATTACGAAATCATTTTCATATACATGCATAAATGTTTCCCTCATTTTTTAATTCAAGCAATATGAATTTTTAAATTTCAACTATGAATAAATAATGCCAAATAACTTTCCAGATCTTGCCATTTCCCAATCAGTGCATTAATATCAAGTTCTTATCTAAAAGCATGTCTTAAAGGTTCTTCTCCCAACTTGTAAAATAGAATTATGTATTTCTCCCCACCTTATATTCAATTTAATTTATTGAGTATCTCGAAAAAGTCACAAAACTCCAACTCTTTGCCCAACGTGAATTTTTGTATCGTATAAGATAGTGTGAGTCTGACACCTGCTGGCTATTTGTGAAGTTACACAATTGTCACAAATTGGAATTAAAATTTAAATTCAGTTTATAAAACTCACTGCTCCCCTGTGAAGCAAAAATCATCAGTGTTTTTTTCTTTCTGATAGGAATTTCAGTTTCTACTTTTCTTAATAAATCTGTATATAATTTTATATTTTTGTGCTCTTGAAACATGGGTCAATATTTTAAACAGAAGTTTTAAGAAAGATTTAAATTTCAATATTATTTAAATTTTATTTAAAAACTATCATATGATAAAATGTTAAACTGAGTTAAGTTATAAATATCCTTATAATTTTTATTGTAAAATAATGTAACAACCTTACCAAATTGATTATTTTTAAAACATTAAGTAAAATGAAGATATATTGCTCCGCCATGCAAATACAAACTATATTCCCATTCAGGAGTTTAACCAGTTTTCACCAGTTTCTATATCCTATGTTCAGCTTACCAGAGTTGTAATCAGAATGACTTGCATATTAATATTTTGGTCTTTATACTTATCACTACCTATTTAAGATTTTTTTTTTCACGTAATCATTAGCATCTTCATTTTTCATGGATGCTTTGAGTATATGGTGATTTACTTAATCATTCACTTTTTGTTAAGGTCCTCACTGTTTCCAATTTTACTTAAAGTTGTACTGAAATGAATATCTTCATTGAAACTTTTCTTTACTAAAATAAGTGAGATATTCTTACACATCAAAAACTGAAGGCCACTGCCCAAGATGAATATTCTTTTAGGCATTTAAAACTAACATTAAATATATTCGAATTCTACAGCAAAATGAGGTATGACAGAGATCTATGTTGTGACTCCAAATGTTAGCAACAGGCAACTATTCATTGAGTCCTCATTCGTGTGAACCACTGACTTAGTATAAGAAGGAATGAGAGTTGTGTCAATTCTTACACTGGAAAATACCATTTGTAGAGATGAGATGTAGACAAACAAATGAAAATATGATTTCCAGAGGAATATTCAAGGAAGGCTTTATTAATAAAAATTAAATTTAAAATGGAGGTATGAATTCCATTCTTTTCTTCCACTTATTTAGTTTCTACAACTTAATGAAAGTAAGACATACTTTTCCGACATAATTTATGTCAGATGTGTTCCATGCTGGCTCATGATCTGGCTCATTAATATGGGAAACCTATGAGGTGATATGGCACATTGAAGTGGTATTATCTGGGATTTACTAAACAAATTCCTACTAATTAAAAAAATATATAGCACAATGTAGTGGAAAGAATACTGATAGGACTGAGTTTCTGCTGATCTAATTTCTGGATTCATCTATTCTTTTTTTCTTAATGTTTATTTATTTTTCAGAGAGAGTGAGATTCGGAAAGAGAGAGAGAGACAGAGAGAGAGAGAGAGCGCGCGCGCGCGGGAGCAAGAGCGGGGGAGGGGCAGAGAGAGAGGAGACAGAATCCAAAGCAGCTCCAGGCTCTGCGCTGCCAGCACAGAACCCAACATGGGGCTCAAACTGACAAACCATGAGATTATGACCTGAGCCGAAGTCGGAGCTTAACTGACTGAGCCCCCAAGTGCTCCTGAATTCATCTACTCTTTGCAAGATCATATCCAAAAGCAGTTCAACCCACACATTGCATATCTCTGCCTCAGTTCATGATATATTAATAAAGTACACACGCACGCGCAGAGTGGCTTTCAAGATTTTTTAAGTAATAGCAGGAATTTTATAAAGATGTTCAACATAGAAAGCAGCTAAAATTTCAGGGGCAGGAGCCTGTGAGAGAGCCTGACGGATTTTCGCAGCTCCTTCCTCCACTCTTGCTTCGTCTCTCAGAAACTTGACCTTCTTAGAAGAGATATGTTAGAAAGGAAAAGGGAATCCCTGACATCTGAGAGCCAACCTGACACAAACAGGCCATGGCGCTTTTAGAAGCTATCCTGGTGCCCACGTTGTTATCTTGTTGGACATAAAGAATCTCCCAGAACAACAAGGTCACTCTGCAACCAAGGAGCTGTGTGACAAATCAAGACCGCTTGATAATTTTGTCTAAGCAGAGAAGAAAACAAGGTCAGTGGGCAAACAACAGAATGTCCAATAGCTTCCTCCCTGGGCCAATATGACTATATTGAGTATATTACTTCTTTATAGTACGGTACTCTACAGTAATATACTTTATCTGCTTCTTCTTTACCAATTATGACTTTACCCTAGCTCTATTCTGGCCTCCTTTTAGGTAAGGTTAATCAAGATGCGCAATTGTATTGTCCCCACTTTCTTGCAGCACCTTATTTAGAATCCCTGCTTACTTGGATCCTTCCCAAATCGCCTAAAACTCATACCTTGTACAGTGTATGTTCTTCCAGTGTGTTCAATCACAAGTGTGTTACTGGTAGTCTTTGATGGTATGCAAGCAATTAATTCTTGTATATTAATCTTGTATCCTGCAAACTTGCTAAACTTGTTAAATTAATTTTTATTTGTTTGCTTTTGCCAATTGCATACAATTTTCTATATTGACTGCCATGTCCACAAATACAGTTTTACTTCTTTTCTTTTCAATCTGAGCACCTTTTATTTCTTTGATTACACTGACTAAATGTTGAATAGGAGCGTTGAGAGTAGAAATCCTTGATGCTGATCTTAGAAAGTATTCGGTTTCTCACTATTATGTATGATGTTAGTTGTAGGTTTTAATGGTACCCTCTTAGCTTAAAGAGTAGTTGAATTAGGAATAGTTACTGGGTTTTTTTCTAATTCTATTTCCTACATCTATTGAGATATTAATCCACTTTTTAATTGTTACTAAGGTAAATTATATTGATGGATTTTTGAGTGTTAAAACAAACCTTGCATTCTTGAGGTGAATTGTATTTGGTCATGATGTGTTTGTTATTTTTTTAACATATAGTTAAATTTGTTAAAATTTTGTTATGAATTTTTGTCTGTATATTCGTGAGAGATATTGGTCTATAGGGGTTTTTTTTTCTGTGATATATTTTGTCTAGTTTGGGTATTAGGGTAATGCTGCCCTCATTAAATGAGTTGAGAAACATCTCCTTTTCTATTTCCTGTGTTTTTTTCTTCCCGAAATATTTGATATTCTCATTGTGTTATTTCCTGTGAGAAATCTGCCAGCATCTTTATTTTTATTTTTTCCTATGTAATATTTTCTCCAATATACCCCAGAGAAGAGAAGAACTTCTCAGATTTTTCTCTTTATCAGTGATTTTTACTAATTTTGTTCTGTGACCTGTTGGCTCCCATGTCTGTCTGCTCCTTCTTGCTCACTATCACGTAGCCACACTGGTTTATTGGCTGTTCTTGAATATTCCAAATATACTTCCACCTCAGAACCTTGTACTGACTGTTTTCTATGCCTCAAAAGATCTCTATACTGCTCTTCAACTCCTTCAAGTTTTTGCTCAAATAGAACTCTTTGAGTGATGCCTCCTGTGATCATGCCATATAAAATCTCCTACACTTCCATACCACACTTCTTATCACCGATGTAATTCCATAACACAATTAATACATTTTTATTCTGTCCTCCCAACTGAACTGGAAGCCATAGGAAAGCCGGAAACGTCTGTTTTGTTCTGTGTTGTATACCTAGTACCTAGAATGATACCTGAAATGGTGTGTTGTCAGAAAATGTTTATGAGGAGAATTAATTATTGAACAAATGAAGACCAAATTAACAGCTTAACTTGAAAATAATATTTAATGGGTGCCTGGGTGGCTCAGTCGGTTAAGCCTCTGACTTCATCTCAGGTCATGATCTCACAGTTCATGAGTTCAAGCCTCGAATGGGGCTCTGTGCTGACAGTGCGGAGCCTGGAGCTAGCTTCTGGTTCTGTGCCTCTCTCACTCTCTGCCCCTACCCTGCTCATGCTCTCTCTCTCTCTCTCTCTCAAATATAAACAAACATTAAAAAAAAATTTTAAGAAGATAATATTTAAAATAAGTGTTGGTTTGGATTGGGATTTATTTTATTCTACAAGAGCCTTAATTTTACCTGTCTTCCTGGTAATTAATAAACCCTTAATAAATATTTATGGAATGAATGAATGGTAAATTCTTTATTATATACTTAAAGGAAGACCACATGTTAATGTGATAGTTTAGTTGACAAATTTAGCAGAATCCTAATTCACTGGTAATTTCTAGGGCATTTGCCATTAATAATTTTTTATTCATTATTAATTATTTTGACTGAAATGTTCTTTTGTCATTTTAAAACTATTTTTAAAAATTTTTTTAAGTTTATTTTGAGAGGGAGCACAAGTGGGGGGGCAGAGAGAGAGGGAGAGAACAATCACCCTGTTTTAAAAATATTATAGGGGTGCCTGGGTGGCTCAGTCAGTTAAGTATCCGACTTCAGCTCAGGTCATGATCTCTTGGTTTGTGAGTTCAAGCCCCACGTCGGGCTCTTTGCTGACAGCTTGGAGCCTGGAGCCTGCTTCAGATTCTGTGTCTCCCTCTCTCCCTGCCCCTCCCTCACTCATGCTCTGTCTCTCTCTGTCTCAAAAATAAATAAGAAACATTAAAAAATTTAAAAAAATAAAAATATTATAATTGGTGTAGTATAATCAAAAAATTATGGGGCACCTGGGTGGCTCTGCAGGTTGAGCGTCTGACTCTTGGTTCCAGCTCAGGGCATGATATCACAGGTCACAAGTTGGAGCCCCACATAGGGCTGTGCACTGGCAGCATGAAGCCTGCTTGGAATTCTCTCGCTCTCCCTCTGCTCCTCTCCCCCTCTCACGTGCTCTCTCTCTGAAAATAAATAAATAAACTTAAAAAAAAATTATATTACAATCAGAAGACCTAAATTCAGGACCTAGGTTTGCCACTTTCTAGATCTGTGACCAAGGAAAATCTCTTAAATTTTCTGTCAGTTTTCTTATTCATTGGTTTATTTTATTTTTTAAGATATGATTTTGAGTTATTAATTAAATATAATGTTTTCAATTTCCTACTTCATTTAATTTCTTTTTTTATATTCATATACAATTGGGGAGATTTTCTTCTCATCTGAAATACCTACTGTTGATCACCTCACGAATACCTTCCTTCTCCTGGGCTCTGTCTTGTCATTGTCTCCAATGTTTGCTAGTTGATTTACACCCTTGCTGTAGGAAGGCTCTTAGGCTACACAGGGCCTTGACAGGAAGAAAACAGTTTTCTAGACAAGGAACCAAGGAAAGGATTCCCTACATCCTGCAGACAACATAAAAATTTTCAAATTTCCATGTAGGTAATCATACTTACGGTTTCCAACTTTTTATTTTGCCAAGGATGATTCATTTAAAGCAACTACCTTTTCTAAATATTATTTTATAAAATAAAAGATACTGCAACAGCAAAATATAAGAAAGACTAATTTTTTAAACAACTCATTATATTGACTTTTTTTTCTCATTTTTTTTCAAGAAATTGCTAAGTGATCATAGGATGCTCACAGTTGTCTGGGAGTCTGTGCTCTATGACACTCCCCGGGTCTTTCAAACTAACACCCCACAGAAGTGTGAATCATTTCAAGCTCATCACATGTGGGTGATACTTGAATTTCCCACAGACTGAGGGAGAAAATCACCAAAAGGACAGAATCCAAAGTGGCCACTTTAGAACTCAGGATACATGAGAAGAGAATGTCTCTGGAAGAAAATCTAGGTAGCATTCTGTCATTCTGTAAGTTTATCCTCCAGATATCTTATCTCGTTGACTGCAACAGCACCAATTCCATAAATATATGGCCTTAATAGACAATGACTCTATTTCTCCTTCCTCCATTGATGCTTCTGTGTCCCCCCTTCATTTCTATATTCTTCAATGAGAACATGGAAGAGGAGAGATAGAGGAAGAGAAAGAGGATGGTGACTTCAGAATGTAGTTACCAAAGGAAGACATAGCACACATGGCTGTTATCGACATTCTCACTCACCATTATTGAGCTGTACTCTATGTTGATTCTTCCTCAGACGTAGAGGGATGAATGAATACATGCATGTCTGAATACATGCATGTCTGAATACGTGAATGAATGAATACGTGAACAAGTTAAATTTACCATTCCATTTAAGTTCAACATAGCGTACAGGAATAAATGATTGATTTGGAGGAAAGAGTAGGGGGGTTAGTTATAATAAAGAGGTAGAGGGGGGTATGGTTTTCAAAATGGGAAAATCAGTATTGGATAGATGGACTGGTTTAGAAAGAAGAGAGAAGAAAACATTACAGGGACAATTAGGTAGTAAAAGATCATTGTTTGGGGGGATTCTATCACTCTCTGATATAGGTTTTAAAAAAGTACAAATTTAGGCTCCACATTCATTCACCTGGGCAACTCATTAAGATGGAAATTCTGAATCTGAAGGTAGAGAACAGGAACCAAGGCTCTATATGTCTGAGATGACCTGTGCTGGTCCATGAACCACAGTATGCAGAGAAAAGTCTTAGAACACAGCAGGCACTAATCAATGGTCAGGGGAGTTCTCTCATTTGACTGGGATGACAGTAGATCTCACATCTGCAGCCTCCAGAAGCTTCTCATCCTGAGTGATGCAGAGCTCAAACACTGCAGACATGGCATTGATATCTAACTCTTGTAGGATTTTTGTCCCCTCTTCACTTTCATTATATTGAACTATGTTTTTTTTTTCCTCCCACCACCCTAACTCCTTTAATTGCTCATCATACACATATGTTTTGCCTCCTAAAAGTAGATATTCTACAAAGTTCAGTTTGGGGATCCTTTATAAACAGATCCCATTTATGATTTTAATTAAAACTGCTACACGTTTGATTTTCAGATGTGTGTGTGTGTCTGTGTGTGTCTGTGTGTGTGTGTGTGTGTGTGTGTGTGTGGAAAGAGAGCCCTCAGAGTGATTTAAGCAAAAAGGAGATCTACTATTTTGTAAAAAGGAGCAATGATATCTTCAAGCAAGGCTTGATCAAGCTCAAGTCTAACATATTTCTTTGCTTCTGCCTGTCTTTTGAGGTGCTGTCTTGATCCTCAGACTTGACCTAGTTATCTCCAGAATATCCAGTTTCTTCCTTTGTGTTACGAAAATGATTATCAAAGTTTGCAGCCTCATTTCCTATGAAAGAAAGAGGTATTTCCCATTCCCCAGAGTCCCACTAAACATCTTTTCACATCTCACTGACTCTAATTTGCCCAACACTGTACTAATCATTGAGGTGGTACAAATTTAGCTTAAAGAATTTGGGTGAAGTTAATAATACTACCCAAACCCCATAGGTGAAAATGGGAAAGAGTACTTTGGGCAGCAGAAAGGAGGAAAAAGCATCAAGGAGCAAATGGACAAAGGTCCCCTGCATTCAGTTCTAGATCCCTATCTCAAACAGTCAGTTTTACCATATTGCCTAACATTGCCCACAACTCTAGGTAAGATATTCTTCAAAAAACACCTCTCATCTCAAATTTCTTCTCCTTGCCATTCACTCTAAAAATTCGCACCCTACTCATCTTTTGGATCTTACCTCACAATTGACCTTTGACCTTTTTGAAGCACATTGTCTTCCCCCACCCAGCAATATTCTTTTAGTTTATATTATTCTTCAATTATTTTATATGTCTCTTCCTATCCAACTAGGTTATAAGTACATTAGAAGATCAAGATATTTTTACATTGTTTATATCCTTCTTCAATACCAAGTAGATTATCAGGCACATAGTCTGCACACAATAAACAATTGCCGAATAAACCCTTTTATAATGAAACAGGCAGCACATTGAGGCAAAAGAACACTGAAGTGAAAAATACAGCTTTAGTTTCAGCTCTATCTTATACCCGTGGCCAATTTTGCATAAAGTATTTAACTGAGAAGCCTCACTATGACATCTACAAAACAGGCAGCTGTCTATATGCTGTGCCTATCTCATTGATTGAAATGAAGTTATTTAAAAAGAAAAGGACGCTTACAAAGAAATTCAGAGGAGAATCTGGCAAAGAATTCTGACCTTTTAGGGAACACTTCCAGGAGGACAATGTAGCTGAGCTTGTAAATGTGAATACCCTTCAAATAAGGAGCAGGAGAAAAGAAAGTACACCTGCTGGGGGAAGGAGAGCAGGGCAGAAGTTTAGAAATGAACATAGCCTTTTCCCTGAATCCTAGAAAACCACCCTAACCAACACTCATCCTTTTCGAGTGAAATTGAAAAAAAGAAGCCTTTTGCTATTACTCTTTTGACAGTGGGGAATCCGGAATTTTCCAGCATTTTCAGCTAATCCCTAACTCTGGCTCTGTGAAATATCAGGAGTTCCTTTAGGAAAATAAAAGCAGCTATTGCCAGTCAAACCACTTATACCACAAAAATCACAGAATCACAGAAAGGGAAGGAACAGTAAGAAAGTATCTGGTTCCTTCAAGAGATATGTCAAGTTTCTGAATCAGACAAGAAGCCAACTTTTCAAAGGCTACAAGGAGCTTTTAAAACAGTCTCCTTTTGATGTAAATTCTTATTGTGTGACTATATGCAGCCTCATACACATATAAATGCATTTAGTTGGCCCTGAATCCCCAAAGCCTTAACTTTGGAAGGGACTAATAGTCTCTCAAACCTAAGACTACAGAAGAGCTAACCAGAGAGAGGTTCTTTGTGAAAACAACTGTAGTCTTAACTGGACACCTGATTCTTTTCTTTGCGGTAACATCACATTGTTAGCTTGTGCTTAATGTAAACGTGATATCCCTGAGAGAAATCTAAAATACCCAGCAAGATTATTACCTAACAATAAGGACAAACAGGAAAGCAGATGGAGGTCATTTGGATATGTTTCAAATCCCTAGCCATTTGAATCCAGCAAACAAATGTAAGCAACTATCAAAATAACATCTACAGGATACCAGTATCTTTTCTCTGATATCCTTTCCATCTAATTTTAGCAAGGGAATTCTTTGGAGTTATTTCTGATGAGTTTAGTAATCACGCAATGATAACTTTGTTTGGTAATCAGCTTAAGTCTTTCTTTAATGCAACTCAGTTCAGTTTCTTAAACCCCATGATACATTTTTATAAATTTTGACCTCACAAATATCCTATAAAGGATAAATAATAGCTTTACAAATAATAAAATATAAATATATGCTTATTTCTTAGTTTTAGTTTTTCACATCATTATCTGTGTGCTTCATTTCATAAACGGAAGAGCAATTGTAACAGAGTACAATATTTCCTCAACATCTACCTTTAAATATGAGACATTTAAAAGTAGTTTTCAAATAAATGGACTTTTATTGCTAGTAGGACTATGGAGAAAGAACACTCCATTCATTGTTGAGTATATATAACAATTTAACTTTTACAGAAGACATTTTAATTATATTTTAAATTTTTACCTAGAAATCCCACGGCCAGAATTTTACTTATAGATACATAGGTATAGAAATTGTATCAAAATATAGGTACAAAGATTTCATTTCAGCATTTTTGTGAGTGCAAAAATAAATTAACAGCAACAACAAAACAGCAAATACAAAAGCAACTATCTCATCTGCAGGGGACTGGTTAAATAAGTTTCAGGATACCCACCAATAAAAATGGCTACCATAGAAAAGAAAAGTGAATACTAGTCGTTCACACTCTTTAAAGTATATGTTCAGTGTAAAATTCCAAAACACTATATACCATGTGATTTCTTTCCTGGAAAGCAACAACAAAAAGAATATACAAATAAACATACCTGAATTTTCTTTTATTCTTCCTTTTGAGAAACTGGAAAATTTTGGGGAAAAAAATCAGTCATTATCTTTGAGAAGTGGAATGAAGGAAAATGGACGAAGGAGGTTTTTATTTATTTTTATGTTTTTACACAATTTTTTTTTCAACGTTTATTTATTTTTGGGACAGAGAGAGACAGAGCATGAACGGGGGAGGGGCAGAGAGAGAGGGAGACACAGAATCGGAAACAGGCTCCAGGCTCTGAGCCATCAGCCCAGAGCCTGACGCGGGGCTCGAACTCACGGACCGCGAGATCGTGACCTGGCTGAAGTCGGACACTTAACCGACTGCGCCACCCAGGCGCCCCTTTACACAATTTTTAAAATCAATTTATTTACCTTGAGAGAGAGAGAGAGGAAGCATGAGCTCGGGAAGGGGCAGATAGGGAGAGAGAGAGAATTCCAAGCAGGCTCCAGGCCATCAGCACAGAGCCCAATGGGAGGCTCGAACCCAGGAACTGTGAGATCATGACCCAAGCTGAAATCAAGAGTCTGATGCTTAACTGACTTAGCCACCCAGGCGCTTTGAGGAGGTTTTTATTTTAGTCCTATAACTTTCCATACTGCTGAGTTTTCTATTCTTATATATATGCAGTTTTTACTATTGTTTTAAATTGTTTTTAATTTTATTTGTATCTGTGCAGTGAGGTTAGAGGCTATAATTGTTTTCCTTTTTGAACTACTATGTGCTTGAAAAAAAAGTCACAAGTCATACATACATGTTTTATTTTCCATACACAATGAAAATAGGAAGTCTGGCTACTTAGGGCTTTAATATGAATATGAGGACTTTCCAGGACAGGAAGAGGGTATGCAACATGTCTCAAAAAGTATTTCACTGCAGAACTTTTAAAAAAATAATATCCACAGACTTCAATATTCTATGCAGGAAATGTTAAAAAAAAAAACTGACTTCACCGAGCAATAAAATATCCATTGAATGGGTTCCTTCTTGCTGTTAATGAAAGAGATTATACAATGCAGTTGACTTAAGTCCTATGAGTATTTTTACCTCGATGCATATTTTTTAAGTTTATTTATTTATTTTTTGTAATCTCAACACCCAATATGAGGCTCTAACTCACAATCCCAAGATCAAGGGTCTCATGCTCTTCTGACTGAGCCAGCCAGGCACCCCTTGGTACATATTTTATAACAATTAAATTTATACTTTTGTAGAGCAGGCATCACCTTTTTCTGTAAAGAGTGTAGGGACCAAGGGCAGGCTACGCCAAGATAGGCCACTTTGGCCTGAACATTATTTTGAGTTAATACTAATCAAAATTCAGCAAATGCAAGAAAAGCTCTCTTCCAGGTCCTCAATTGCCTAAATTGACATTGGAAGGAAGAGCCTGTACCAGGAAGAGAGCTGTTAACAAAGACTCCCCTTTACCTAAGAGATTTATCTGCATGATAGGGCAATCTTTGTGTGTTTGTTTGTTTTTTCAAAACATTTTCTTTCACCTTCTTGCTAATGGCCTTCCTCCCCTTTATATCCTCGGACCCTACTCCTCTCCTTAGCTCATATAAGCTTCATGTTGCCTCACTGTCTTTGGAATTTCACGTCTGTGTGGATTCCCTGTGTATACGTTGTTAAATTTGATCTTCTTTTGTTAATCTGTCTAACGTCAATTTGATTCTAAGTCCAACTAGAAGGACTTTGAAGAGGAGGGGAAAGTCTTTCTCCCTGACTTTTGGCAGATTTGGGAGGATACTTTCACTTGCTGGACACTCCTGGCCACAGACTCTGCTACAGCTGAGAGATCCTTGGGACGCCTGACAAGCAGCCAGCAGAAGTTGAGATTTCTTAAGTCAGACTCCCAGAATCTCCGTGGAGTCCTATGGAGCAAGAGTGGTTACAGTCCTCTTTCTCTCCTTCTAGATTTAGATTAGCAGGAGAAAATATTTGTAGAACTAGTTCCTTGGGCCTAGCAACTCTTTGGTTAAATTTGGTAGAGTACTCTTTTGGATACTGATCCATTTCCTCCCAGAGATGGTCTTTGTTTTATTGTCTCTTTTGTTTGATGTGCACATAAGGTAAAACTGTTGCTAAGGGATACCTCAGAAGTCAAAGTCACAAAACTGGTGGGCACAGGTCAAGCACTTAAAAGGTGTTACAGTGCTTCCCACCTCAAAAAGACTCCTGTGATAGGATAAATTGGTCAAAGAACAAATTAGATTGACACGCAGTCACCTGCCAACCTCAAGAAAATTTCCATGCAATGAGGTACAGTCTAAACCAACACATGGTCTCTAACCCCACAGCGGATCCCTCTTAGGTATTAGTGTAGCTCTAAGAGACCCAGGGCTTAGCCAAGTTTGTTGATGTGCATATATTTCCCTGCTGTCTTGTTCTGTATCCTAAGAGCTTGGCTTTGTGACCAGTGAGAACATTCTTTTTGGTCTTTCTTCTCCACCATTTGGAGATGTACCTACCAAGGCTCACCTTGATGACCAAATAGACTAGGGATCCGACTCTAACTTGCTTCCTCTCTCTCTCTCTCCCTCTCTGTCTCTCTCTGACTGTGCCAGCTGTCAGGGGTGTTTGTCATGAGAGGTTCCAGCCCATTGGAACCTTTGTTGTCTCAACCTTTGTTGCTTATTAGTGCTGGAAAGTCCCATACCAGAATCACTTACTTGGTGTCACACATTAGTGGGTCTGTGACTAGAGGCATCTCATAATTTTGTGGGAGACCGGAGACCTTATTTTCACCACACACCATCCTTACTGCCTGTGCAGCAAAGGTCCTTCCTTTCTTAGACTAGTTTTGGGAGTAAACTTTTGGATCAAGGGGCTGTATCACCTTTGCCTTCTCTGGAGGCATCTTGCATCTTTGGCTAAGCCATTAAGGCTTAGTTGTTTGAGTCACTATTAGTTCCTAGTTGTCATTGGCCAGATGAAGATCCTTTAATCTGGCTACCTGTGAAAGAACAATAATCTTTATAGAAAGCTCTCAATTGTCTTATTGATAATAATGGCTAACCTTAGGGATTCCCTTGACAAAAATGAAATCAAAGAAATTAGACTTAAGATTTAAAAATAAGTCTCCACCTCCAATGTACATTTTTCTTAAAATCTGGCCTCATCTACCTATTTTAACTTACCTTTCTTATAAGATATCCAGGGAGCACTCAAGCCTAATCTCGAAGTTCAAAGTGTACGTGTTACTCACGTAAATACTAAAGCCAAGGGGCGCCTGGGTGGCGCAGTCGGTTAAGCGTCCGACTTCAGCCAGGTCACGATCTCGCGGTCCGGGAGTTCGAGCCCCGCGTCGGGCTCTGGGCTGATGGCTCAGAGCCTGGAGCCTGTTTCCGATTCTGTGTCTCCCTCTCTCTCTGCCCCTCCCCCGTTCATGCTCTGTCTCTCTCTGTCCCAAAAAAATAAATAAACGTTGAAAAAAAAATTAAAAAAAAAAAATACTAAAGCCAGGAAATACATCTAACAAAAGCACCTGAGAATGGCTGTAAGGCTTGCTTTGATCCTACCTTCCAGGGACTGATAATCCAGCCCTGCCCTGCCAGCCTCAGGCATTCCTATGCAATGCCCCTTACAGGTGTATTCTGGATCCCCACTGCAAAAGAATTCCTGTCTCCTCCATAGCAAAAAGTTTTAAATGATAAAGCCCTGTACTTCCACATTGAAAAGTTCCTACCAAATTTAGAGATTAAGAAGATTAATGACAAACCCCCTTTACAGGAAAACAAGACCAAAATTTTCTCCTGGGCTCTCCTACAAATGATCTGTGAAAGGCCAATGTTCTTCAGGGCCAATAGAAGCCAAGGTTGAATTACATACCCGGAAAGAAGGCTTTTGTTAAAATGCTTTATACAGGTTTTACAAAGATGAAAATCTTTTGATTCCAATTTTAGTTAAAAATCTCCCAATATAAAAGAAGCAAATTTTGTTTAAAAGGCAGTCCAATTGCTTGAGATTCAAGTTGTAATCTAGTTCTCTGCAGAATTATAAACAACTTTTTGTCCTTCAAATCTTTACAGAACCAGAAACGCAACTCTAGAAACAAGTCAGAGCTCACCACTCTTTACCAATCCCCAAACCTCACCTATTCCAAAATGTTTGTAGATATTATGAAAGATCAAGACTTTAAAACAAGTGTCCTGTACTTAAGAAAAAAAGGTAAGTTTTAAACCACAATTACCCTGACACTTTGTAAACAAACAACAAATTCATTCTTTCTGTCCCTTCAAATTATAAGCCACATGTCTTTAAAACATAAACACAGCACACAATTGCCTGAAATTGAGGAAATAAAAGGGAAAAGGACTTTAAATTTTTTTTTAATGTTTATTTATTTTTGAGAGAAAGAGCATGAGTGCGGGGGGGTGGGAGAGAAAGAGAGAGAGAGAGAGAGAGAGAGAGAGAGAGACAGAACCTGAAACAGGCTCCAGGATCTGAGCTGTCAGCACAGAGCCAGACGTGGGGCTTGAACTCCTCAACAGGGAGATGGTGACCTGCGCTGAGGTCAGACGCTCAACCAACTGAGCCACCCATGCCCCGAGTTTTTTTGTTTTTTGTTTTAATACAAACTGCTAAAATGGCTTTTGTGTCCAGACTCTTGCACCTCTCATAACAGACAGATAGCCACCAAATCTCTACTTTGGAGAAAACATTAATACTTCCTCTGTCTTTATGATGTAAAATTTCTACCCCCACTTTTCTAGGACTTAAGAGCCATTCTTTGAAATACAAAAAATTACGGAGGACTTTCAGAAAAGTTTTTCACAAAAAGAAAAAAAAAAGAATGTATTTGGGAATTGGGCCTTTAATGTCCTTTCCACAAATAGAATAAAAGCCAGAAGACTGTTTGCATTTTGTCTGTGTGTGTTTCCATGAATTTTGTCTGTGTATGTGTTCATATATGCTATAAACATAAGACATTTTTTCCACCTCTGGATGGTATTGCTAAAATTAATTTGCAAAAGAGCTCTTTTTAGGTGGTTCTAAAGCAAGCACTTGTAAAAATTGGGCATTCCAAAATCCTGAAAGATAGAAACAAATCAAAATGCTTTTTTTTCATGTTTACGTAATCTGGGAAAATATTCAGTACTAAAGTGAATTTAAGGTTGTTGGTTTAATTAAAATAAAATTGCCTTCTGTTTATGTGTTAGTTGGAAGACTTTTAATTTATCTGTGTTTAATGAAGGTCGAATAGGTTCGTGTTGTCTCTGTTGCTTATGTGTCAAAAAGAAAAATTAAAATAATGGTTAACTTTGTCCAATGCCCATGATGTTTGTGGGTAATCTAAACATTATTGTTAAGAATAAGTAGGTTAAATACATGTAAATAAGATTGAAAGGTTTATATGTAAACTACTGGGTGGCCTCCAAAATGTTTGGTAACCTGAAAGTTCAGAGTTTTGCTGAGTTAGATGAAAAGTTGAATTTGTTGCATATCTAGCTTTTCCAAATAAGATAAAATAATGAAATGTTAAGCACTAAATATAGATTTGTCTACTTTTGTCTTATTTCAATAAACTAAAGATACGTATGGGTCTGTTAGTAAACTTGATTTATGCTTTAATAAAATTGCACATTAAAAACACACATTTCTAGGGCCGCCTTAGTGGCTCAGTCAGTTAAGCGGTCCAACTTAGCTCAGGTCATGATCTTGCGGCTCGCGGGTTCGAGCCCTGCATCAGGCCCTGTGCTGACAGCTCAGAGCCTGGAACCAGCTTCAGATTCTCTGTCTCTGTCTGTCTCTGTCTCTCTCTGCCCCTCCCTCAATCATGCTCTGTCTCGCAAAAATAAACATGAAATTCTTTTTAATAAAATAAAAAAACACATTTCTAGAAATTATAAAATGTATTCATAAATTTGCTAATGTAAAAAATACTGGTATAGCAAACTATTCACAATTCCTTACTACTTAGTTTTCACTAGAAACTAAGGTTTCTAAGAATTAAGAATTCTTCTTTTTAATGCTTTTTTTAAGAGAGAGAGAGAGAGTGAATGGGGGAGGGGCAGAGAGAGGGGGGGACAGAGGATCTAAAGCAGGATCTGCCCTGACAGCACAGAGCCCCATGCGATGTGCTAACTCACAAACCTTGAGATCATGACCTGAGCCAAAGTCAGATGCTTAACTGGCTGAGCCACCTAGGTGCCCTGGAGTTAAGAATTCGAATAAATGTAATTAAGACTCCTAGAAATATGAGAAACAATGCTGTAAGCAGAAAAAGTAAGAGTTGAAATTTTGGGGGGAAAAAAACAGTGAGGAATGGAAATACATTTTTCTTAAGGGAAAAGAAAGTAATTTTGTCCTATGACTGGTTATTTAAAGAAGAAAAAACTTGTTAAAAGTAAAGTTATAGAAGGTTTATGGAGAGGGAATGGTGTAGAAGGGAATTTTGTGTATGCAATGCTGGCTAAGATTGGAATAAATGTAAGTAAATGAGTTTTAATATAAAAATTCAAATAACCAAGTTCTTTGTTAAAAAAAAAAGGTGTCTTAGACAATTGATCTACTCTTAATAAGACATTGTAAATGTTTTTATCTTTCAAGTTTCTGTCTAGAAAACAAGGATTAAAAAGGTAAATTTTTCTCACATCTGTGTAACCTTATGTATTTGTTTTTGATATCTTTTATTGTCACTTAGGTTAAATGGATAATTAAATATTATTTCATAATAATCTATGATCCTAGTTAATCAAATGTTCAAATCTTTTGATATTTTCTGACGTACTTCCCAAAGTCAAATTCTAAAATGAAATCTTCTGACCACAATCTAACTGAGATGTTCCAGAGAGCTGGAACATTTCAAAGATTTTGTAAGAAATTAGACTAATTAGACTTATTTGGTGTGTTAAATTACACAGAAAACATTGTCAAATAAGCAATACTATTTGTTAGATTATATTTGTGTAGCTTGTAATTAAAATAAGTGTTCTAAAAATTGTATAAAACCCTATTTATGATATTGAGGTATGTTATTACCTTGTGGTGTGTGTCACAGAAATAACAAAAGGTCCATTGCATCATAATGAACTCTAATCAGATTTTTAACCATGGCCATTTTTAAGTTACTGTTTTACACTGATGTTATTGCAAATGTGTTTCCTCTTCAGTGACTCATAAAAAGAACTCTTGAGTATAAGTTTCTGATTAACATTAAGATCACAAACTAGAATTTCCAGAACTAGTGGAAGAACTGGATTCTATACAAAAATTAACATGGACTGAATGAACTGAGGAAGATAATCATAATTTCTATGGCTTTCTGTTTAAAACTCAGCCACTTTTTAAAAATGTTTTGTTTTTCCAGATCTAAGGAAATCTTTTCTTAAGCTAACTGACCCATAGCAATTTGATATATTATACTATTATAAGTAGAATTGAAAATTTTCCCTTTTCTCCCTACTGAACCCTCCAGAATTTAAAAACCCAGTGAGTATTCTTATATTTTTATGGCAATATATTTATTTGCATAAGTTCAATAAGAATCTGTTTTACTTGTTTTTCTTTTTTTTTATGCTTATTTTTGAGAGAAAGCACACGAGTGGGGGGTGGGGGGGGTGGGGGGGTGGGGGATGGGGGGCAGAGGATCCGAAACAGGCTCTGTACTGACAGCAGTAAGCCCGATGTGGGGCTTGCACTCACAAACCATGAGATCATGACCTGAGCCGAAGTCTGAAGTTCAACCCACCCAGCCACCCAGCTGCCCCCAGAATCTGTCCTCCTTGTAAGAGGACACCATTGGAAACTTTAGTTATATTATCAAGACTTTGACTGGAATGTCATATTTGAGACATGCATAAACTCAGATATGACCAGACAGATTTAAGGAACTAAGGCTGACTTTAGGGAGCCAATAGAGCCCCTTGGAAATGTTGGCCAGATACCTTGCCTATAGAGTTTCCAGCAGCCTCATTGCCAGGTGAACTGGAGAGAGCCTGGAACCTGAGGCCTCAACCCCATCGCTCCCAAAGATGTCACTGAAGGCTCTTGGTCTCTTCAGGAGAAAGAATTCAAGGACAGACACAACACAGTGGATAAGCAGAACAAGCAGGAAAGTTTACTAAAGCAAAAGGACACTGTGGAGATATAAGAGCAGGCAAGCTCAAGCCCAAGAGATTGCATACACCAGAATTTGAGTTTCTCTTTTATTGATGATGGTTAACAAGGGGGTGAAATAGTCATTACTTGGGGCAGGGATTTCTTGGAAGCAGGGTTTCACACTTTTTCTTCCTTATTTGGTCAAGTGTTTCCTGTCATGGCACCTGCCATCTTGGGCCTGTCTGGGTTGATCTGGCTTCTGTTGGCTTTGTTTTGGAGTGTGCCAAAACACGCTTTGGACAGGCCTCTGACTTGCCCCATAGCAGCCATGGCTTTCTTTTTGCTGGCCTTCAGGCCTCCTGTTAGAACCTACCTAGATTCCTCATATGTACACTATTAAATTTGATTTTCCTGTTAATCTTCTTATGTCAATTTGATTCTAAGTCCAGCTAGAAGGACCTTGAAGGGGAGAAGGTCTTCCTCCCTGACAAGAGCCTGAAAGTAAATACTTGAGGTTTTGTGAGCCGTATGGTATCTGTAGCAACTACTCACTCTGAAGATCCAGAGGGAAGCAGCTTCTGAATTCAATGGCTGTCTGAATTTGGCCTATGGGCCACAGACTGAAAATCCCTGGCTGACATTACTTTTCATGTATATCATTTAAACTAAGAACCAAATAGTTCTATAAAGGATGTGGTATGCTGAGTTTGGGGATCATCCACTCTGTAAAAGGCTAGACAACTCTATTTGGCTATGGGTGATTCCCATGGATCGGTGACAGCTCAGGACTGAGCGAGGCAGCATTGCTAGCAGCCAAGAGAAATATTCTTCAGTCCTAAAATAGGAATTGGGGACATAACACAGTATTCGCTATGACCCTCTCTTGAACACAGATATCTGAATCAGATTACTATCAGTATATTTACTTATTTGCTTAATGCTAGAATACACCAGAAATACTTTCAAATTTGCCAGCCCATCCCACTAGGGATTTGGAGAAGAAAGCTAGGAACTAGATTTCGATATTGGTTAGCAGTCTTTTTCATCCTAATGGACATATTTAAAATACTGTGTTCAAAGGTTACTAGTATTCCTTCTTTTCTCGTCTTGTTAGCATGCTTATGGTATTCATTTGAGACTTGTTGCTGTTTGTACTTTATTTTAAGATTTTTTTTCTTTAATCTCTGTTGATTTTATTCATTCATTCATTCATTCATTCATTCATTCATTCATTTTAGATTGGAAAACATTAACATGGTTCCAAAAGTCAAGGCTATATAAAATACATACCCAGAGAACTATCATTCCTCTCCCCACCCCTTTCTTCTATTCCTACACCCTCAATTCTCCCATCCTGATCCCACCCATTCTCTGTAAATAACCAATCCCACTAGTTTTTGGTATTTCTTCTGGTGTTCCTCTTTATAATGTTAAACACATATATTTAGATTTTCTTATTTCTCCATATTCTTATATAAAAGTAGAATAGTACTATTAATCTTTTTCTCTTCACTTTTTTAACTTTCTGTGTTTTGGAAATCCCTCCATTTCAATTCCTAGGAAGCTTGTTCATTCTTTTATAGAGCTTCCTGGTTCCCCAATGTGTGGGAATACTATAGTTTATTCAACTAGTCACTTATGTTGGAATATTTTAGATTGTTCCAATGTTTTGCAGTTGTAAACAATGTATCAATTCAAATTTAAGCATATACATTTTTGTGTTTTTTGGAACTTTATCTTCAGAGTGAATTTCTAGAAGTAGGATTACTAGGTGTTTTATGTTAATAGATTCTCTTTTTTAAAAAATATTGAGCCTACCTTGAATTCCTGAAACAAATCCCATTTGTATATAATATATGATTTTATTAATGTGGTGTTAAATTCTGATCATCAATGCTTTATTTAGTATTTTTACAATAATATTCATAAGTGACACTAATCTGTGATTTCTTCTTATTGTACTCACTTCATCAGATTTAGGTGTCATTGTTATACTTCTGCCTAAAACAAGAATTAAAAAATTTTCTTTTATTTTATCTTGGAAATAATTCATGTAGATTTGGGACCGTCTTGTTTTTGAAGGTTTTGTAGAAGTTTCTGTGAAAATATCTGATATTAGTGCTTTTTTGTCAGTATTTCCTAGATAATTTTCTCTATTTCTTCTACAAAACTTTCTGTATCTTCTAGAAACAATATACATTTAATCTAGGTTTTCATATTTATTTTTTGGAAATGTCGGCAGTTTCATATGTTTTAAAGTTATTCTTTTTAAATATTTATTTTATCCCTTGTCAACTATTACATGAATATTAGTGTTTTCCTTAATTTTTCTAAAGAAGTCTGTTAGTGGTTTATTTTATTTTTTAAGATATGATTTTGAGTTATTAATTAAATATAATGTTTTCAATTTCCTACTTCATTTAATTTCTTTTTTTATATTCATCATTTCTGTGTATGTGTGTATGTATATTGCTTTATTTGTTCTTCTTTTTCCAGGTTTTGAGTTGGGGATTACATTATTTTTCATCCTTTCATTTTTATTAATGCAAATGATTAAGGTTATAGATTTCCCACTAATGTGCTTTAAATGCATTTCAGGGGCACCTGGGTGGCTCAGTCAGTTAAGCATCTGACTTCAGCTCATGTGATCCTGCAATTCATGAGTTGGAGCCCCGCATCAGGCTCTGCACTAAGAGAGCAGAATGTTAAGAAATAACATGGAGATCCAGTATATCCTTCGTTTAGCTTCCCACAATGGTAATAATTTTCAGATCTGTGAGCCTTCTTCAGATT
This sequence comes from Leopardus geoffroyi, assembly GCF_018350155.1. Lineage (NCBI taxonomy): Eukaryota > Metazoa > Chordata > Mammalia > Carnivora > Felidae > Leopardus > Leopardus geoffroyi. Next base: position 202,278,805 of record NC_059326.1, on the reverse strand, counting down.
TCACCAGTTTTCCTGTATTTGTATGTGTGTATTTACTTCTTAACAATTTTATCACATATATAGATTTGTGTAACCCTCACCACAATCCATATACAGAACAGTTCCTTCACAAAAGATCCCAAAGTGGGTGCCTGGGTGGCTCAGTTGGTTAAGCATCTGACTTCGGCTCAGGTCATGATCTCAACGTTCATGAGTTTGAGACCCACATCGGGGCCTGGGCTGATGGCTCAGAGCCTGGAGCTTGCTTTGGATTCTGTGTCTCCCTCTCTTTCTGTCCTTCCTCCACCCATTCTCTGTCTTTCTCTCTCAAAAAGAAATAAACATTAAAAATAAATAAATAAATAAATAAATAAATAAATAAATAAAAAGATCCCTCATGCTGTCCTTTTATAGCACAACAAACTAGCTGTCTTCCCTATCCCTGACTCCTGGTAACAAATAGATCTGTTCCCCATCTCTATAATGTTGTAATTGCAAGAATGTTATATAAATGGAATCATACAATATGTAGCCTTTTGAGATTGGTCTTTTTTCCTCGGCCTGATACTTTGAGACCTATCTTAGTCATTGTATGTATCCAGAGCTCATTCCTTTCCATTGCAGATTAGTATCCATGGTACAGATATACCACACTGTGTTTAACTACTGGCTTGTTGGAGGACATCTGGATAGGGTCCAGGTTTCGGCTGTTATGAATGAGGCATCCTACCTATGAACATTCATGTGCAAGATTTTGCGTGAACATAAATTTTCATTTCCCTTGGAGACATATCTGAGAGTTCAATTGCCGGATTGTAAAGTCATTACAAATTTAGCTTTGTATTAAGCTTCTATACCCTTACCCAGAATGATTGTACCATTTTACATTCCCACCAGCAATATATGAGTAGTGCAGTTTCTCTACATCCTCATCAGCATTTAGTGTTATAATTTTTTTATTTTAACTATTTTGATACATGTACAGGGCTATCTCAATATGGTGGGTTTTTTTTTTGTTTTTGTTTTTGGGCGTGAAGCCAACATAGAGCTTGAACTCAGGACTCTAAGAGTTAGATGCTTAATCGACTGAGCCACCCAAGCACCTCTATCTCAGTATGGTTTTAATTTGCATTTCCCTACTGGTAAATGATGTTGAACATCTTTTCACTGCTTATTTGCCATCTATATGTCCTCTTTGGTGAAATGTGTGTTCATGTCTTTTGCCAATTTTCTAATAGGATTTTTCATTTTTTTTAGAGTTTCTTTTTTTTTTTTTTAATTTTTTTTTTTTAACGTTTATTTATTTTTGAGACAGAGAGAGACAGAGCATGAACGGGGGAGGGTCAGAGAGAGGGAGACACAGAATCCGAAACAGGCTCCAGGCTCCGAGCTGTCAGCACAGAGCCCGACGTGGGGCTCGAACTCATGGACCGCGAGATTGTGACCTGAGCCAAAGTCAGACGCTCAGCCGACTGAGCCACCCAGGCCCCCCTTTTTTAGAGTTTCTTTTGAGAGTTTTATATATTCTAAATACAAGTCCTTTTCCAAATATGTGGTTTGCAAATATTTTCTCCCAACCTGTAGCTTGTTTTCTCCTCTTCACAGGATAGAACAATGGCTTTGTAAAGCAAAACTTTTTTATAGAGCAAAGATTTCTAACTCTGATGAGGTCCATTTTATCAATTTTTACTTCTATGGATTGGCCTTTTGGTGTCAAGTTCAAGAACTTTTCACTGAGCCCTACATCCAGAATATTTTCTCTTATGAATTGCTTTTATGTCTTTGTCAAAATTTTCAAAAATAAAAGTGTATTCCTCCAATAATACCACAGTCTTGATTACCTTAGCTATTTGGAAAGCCTTAATATCAGCCACAATTTTTCCTCCCACTTTATTCCTTGTTTTTTTCAAAACTATTTTGACTATTCCAGGTCCAGTGACTTTCCATGTAAATTTTAGAATATGCTTATCTATGTTTACAAAAAACCTTGCTGAGATTTTATTTTTATAAGAATTGCATTATACCCATAGGTCGATTTGAGGAGAATCGATTTTTTTTACTATATTAAGGCTCTAATCAATGAACACAGTATGCCTCTTCATTTATTTAGATCTTTTCTATTTCTTTCATCAGCATTTTATAATTTTAACCTTACATATATTGTCCATTTTTTAATGTATATCTAAGAATTGTACTTTCTTTGGAGCAATTGTGATATTGTGTTTTTAAGTCGAAATTCATTCTTAGCGTGTGAATTAATATCTGTCTGTTAGCCTCATATCTTGTAACCTGAGACGACTTGTTAGTTCCAGGAATTTCTTTTGATAGATTCTTGCAATAACGTAAACAATAATATGATAATATAATCTATAAATAGAAATGATTTTATTTCTTCCTTTCTACCTGTAAGCATTTATATTCTTCTTCTTACCTTTTGCACTGGCTGTAGTGTTTTTGCCATTATTTTAAAAATTTTTTGTTTTAGTTTGTATTTATCCTTTTCCTGAGGAGAAAAGCTAGTAAAAGCAAGATAAAAGGGGCCAGCCAGATGTCTGAGGCTGGGTACTCCCCTTGCATACTTCTGGCTTCTGTAATCTTCTGGCCTCCACTGTCCACCAACTGCCCGGATAGCATCACTGATAAGTGCCCCCTCCCCTTTTTCTTTTGTCTCTCAACCCCCTACCATCCCAGCCATGAAAGGAGGCAGATGGCAAGGTTTGGGGCTCAGCCTTTGGAGTGACTCCGCTGGGCTGGCAGCAGTGTGCAATAAACAGTCTTTTCCTGATTCCCCGAGTGTTTGTGGCTTGTCTCTTCCTGGGTGCCGAGTATTTACTGTAACATTACCAATATACAAATCATGTATTTTTATTCTGTATTTTTGATGCTTTCACATTTTGGGGTCCTGCTGGAAAGAGTGCCCTTCCCAAGGCTAGCTAATTCCTAGAGATAGCAAACAACTCACCTAGGGTATGTCTTTTGTATGCAAACCAACCAACCCAGAGCCCAGACTCCCAAACACCTCCTTTATCAGGCTCTCACATTCTTGGCCACTATTCACCTCCTATGCTTTCTTCCATACACAGAAGCACTATTGTGCTTTTTTTTTTTAATGGAGTAGTTCATATTTTCCTAAGTTTGAGTATATGACACGTGCATTCAGTTTTTGTTTTCAGTCTAAATCATCTGTCTAAAGTGTCTTCACTAGATTTTTCTTGTATAAGTAGATATCTTCCATGATTCCAGCTGATGCATTTAACAATACACAGACTGATTGCTGGAATTAGTAACAGCACAGCACATAGCAGAAAGGTGAAGCCTGTGTATTAACCAATGGTGACTGAGTAAGTAACTGTAAAAGTGTTACGACACCAGGCTGGAACGCTGGCAGAAAAACCAAGCGGCACTCGGGGATCTTGGTGGAACAGAGATTGATTTAACACCGGCAGGCTCAGAGGAGACTCTTTCTCCAAAGATCTGAGCTCTGAATAAAGGGGGGGGAGGGTAATTTATAGTTGTCAGCTTCCTTATCTGTGGTGGGTTTTTGCGCACTTGGCAAACAGGGCAAGAAGAACCCGGAAAAGGGGTCTGTAAGCTAGAGATCAGAGCTTGTTTTAGTCCCTTTGGCCCTTTGGTGTAAAACTTTATTCATTTTCCCAACAAAAGTAGAAACTGCAATGACTCCACCAACCCTCTAAGAAAGCAGTGCAAGCCAACGAGTGTGGTTCACTGTGTAGTCCCCATAGTAAGGCTCATGCCTGTTCCTCTTGGGATCTGTGAGCATAACAGAGTATCATTTCAATGGCAGTTGTCTTCTGATCTTTTGGCCTTGCCATACCTAACTAATGATAAAACCTGTATTTTAAAATAAAGAGCTGCTAACAAAAGGTTTTTATTCCTGGTAGAAAGACCCTTTGTTTTATATCTTATAACTAATTTCTAGTTTTATTGTGTTGTTACAAAATGTTATCAGCATATTCTCTTTTTATCAGGGTGATGTGGGAGCAGAAGGCAACCTTGAGGACAAAGTACAAGCTAGCATATCCTTCCACCCCCAACCAAGGTGGGCTATGTGTGACATTCCTCAGGCACTCCTGGCTGCCCAAGAACAAAGGAAAGGAAAGAAAACAAATGGCTGACTGCCAGAGATCACAGTCATATAGGACATGGGTCTCCATCAGTTTACAAATATCTTAGTAAATTACAAGAAAAAGGCGATCTTATTAATAGCCTTAATCTCCAGAAACCTTTAGACTCAGCTTCCTGGAGCTCCAACATCACCCCTCCATAGTGATGTGGGGAACAAAGACAAGAAATAAATGGCAGGTAAAATTAAATTTCCTTATAAGCTGCAGCCCATTGACAAATACTTGACACAAGTAAGGAATATGACATTTCTCCAGGAACCCCCTACTGTCCGAATGTTAATGCTTTGCTAGAGGGAAAAACAACCTTAGCTGGACAATAGCAAGGCCTCAGGTATCTTAGGAGTCCTCTTTAGCATATCAAAGTCCTTCTGGAGGCCTCCCTTTTAACTTTACCTCTCCCATTCCATAGTATACAACCCTCATTCTTCACAACCCCAGTGCAGCTCTTTCTGCTCATGGGTCCTGTCCCTGTGTTTAATAAAATCACCCTGTTGCACCAGAAACTTCTCAAGAATTCTTTCTTGGCCATCAGCTCCGGACCACCCCCCGCCCCCATCATCCCAAAACCTCATCACTTGGGCAGAGTGGAGACTAAACAATATCAGTCTTTTCAATAAATATGCATAGGCTTAAGATTCTCAATTTAGCTCACAAAGCAACACTATATAAGAGCACACCCAAACAAAGGGATCTAGAAAGGTTAAAAACAAAGAGATGGACAAAGGTATACCAGGCAAAGGGAAATAATTAGAAAGCATAGGTTGCAATTCTGATATCAGACAAGTCAAGTTTGAATCATATGTATTAAACATGACAAAGAAAGGCACATTTTATCTCAAAGGTACAATTGAAAATGAAAATATAATACTTATGAATGTCTATGCACCAAATAACTATACAGCAGACACCGTAGGTAATGTAAGAAAACACTGATAGAAAAAAACTTGGGGCGCCTGGGTGGCTCAGCTGGTTAAGAGTCCGACTTCGGCTCAGGACATGATCTCACAGTTCCTGAGTTCCGAGCCCTGCGTCAGGCTCTGTGCTGACAGTTCAGAGCCTGGAGCCTGTCTCAGATTCTGTGTCTCCCTCTCTCTCTGCCCCTCCCCCACTCATATTCTGTCTCTCTCTCGCTCTCTCAAAAATAAATAAAACATTAAAAAAATTTAAAAAACGAAGAGACTTTTATACAGTCCAATATAGAAGATCTGAAAAACAAAATCAACTAGGAATATAGTTACCGTTAGATATTGATCTTTTACACCCTCGATGGGGTTTTGGAATGGTGGGGGTGCAGAGCTGGCCGTGGGGGGCTAGGGAGGTTGTGGAGGATGGGGAGGTGTGCTGCCAACTTGCACTTTGTCTCAGCCCTCCCACGCTCCCTCATCATTTACGGCTGGAGGTCCTGATAAATTTTTTCTTTACATTTAAATTTGAATAGTTTTACTAAAATATGTCTATGGCTTGATTATTCTGGATCACTTTTCATAAATAACTAGGAAGTCCTATAGATCTGTATTTTATTTCTGAAAACTGTTCTGTCTAATAAATACCAATATTAACGTTATTCCAGTGTTGTTTCTTCTCCAGTAACTTCATTTGTATTTATGTGGGCCTTGTTTGTCTTTTTCAATTGCTGGCTCTCTGACCAATTTTACTCCGTTATCTCAAGTTTGATTCTCTTTGATGTTTTCCTACTTTTGTTTCTCAGGCATCTTTTAATTTAGTCTTCACTTACTATATGATTTTCTTTTTTTTCTTCTATTTCTTTCCTGAAGTAAGTCAACTACCCTTTTATTATTTTTTTTATGGCTTCGGTAGTTTCTTTCTTTTTTTAAATTTCTAATTCAAGGTTATTGTGATATTTTTATATCACAAAATGTTTGAGAATTTAATTTATTTCAGAATATTGGATTCCTTCTGCTGTGCACGTGTGCACACATGTGTGCATATGCATAAATGTGTGTGTGTTGGGAGCTTGCGTTAGCTAAAATAGTTTTATTCTTATTTATGGTGTTCTTCTAACAGCTTTCTGGACATCAAAACACCTTTTGCCTTGCATTTCATGAACAAGGCTTCTGGTGTAGGGTGGCTCAGAATATTCTTAGTTGAAGAATGAATGACTCTTTTCCCTTAGTCAGTGTAGGAAAATGCGGTTTTTAAATCAGTGGCACTTGGAGGATAGTTTTTTTTTTTTTTAGTTCTATAATTTGTTTTCTTTTTCTTTCAAAATTTCTCCTTACTTGCTCTTGTACTCTTCATTGCATAATTTCCAGAGAACACTTCTCTCTTCCTTTTTACCCTATTGCCTCCAGAAGCAATAACCTTCCAAACTGCATACTTTTAAGTCCCTTATCTGTAACCAGTGCTCTGCTATACAAGACCTCTTTTTTCAGTATTTTAGCACCTAGGATAGACTTTCTTCTTTCTGGTCATGATTTAGTTCAATCTTAGGCCCTCCATCTCCTCCTATCTTCTGGAGAGTTTTTCAAAATGTCTACCTTCTATTTTCTGCAATGGTTTGGTCAGAACGCAAGAAATAGCTCCACAAAAACATGATGTTTGTTTTTCTACCTAACAAGTCATTTGAAGTTGTACTGTTCTCTGTTTTCTACTTATAGTAAAGGCTTGAGATTTGTGTGGTTTTCTTTGTTGTTCTTCCTGATCTGTGTAGGTTTGAAGGACATGTTGTGAGATTTAAATTTAGATGGTCACCGCTACCTTGGCTATCCAGAATCAATGTATGTCATTTACAGAGTGATTGTTGTGTTTCATCTATAAAGTCTTAATTATGTATAGAAGAAAGTATAAACTTTTTGAGTTTTATTTTTATTTTACTTTTTTTTTTTTGAGAGAGAGAGAAAGAGCGCAGGGCATGCACAGCTGGGGAGGAGCAGAGGGAGAAGGAGAGAGAGAATCCCAAGCAGGCTGCACACCCAGCACAGAGCCCAACTCAGGACTCAATCTCACCACACTGAGATCCTTACCTGAGCAGAAATCAAGAGTCGGAAGCCTAACCAACTGAGTCACCCAAGAGCCCCTAAACTTTTCAAAATTTAATTCAAAATTTTTCACCATATAAATCCAATTTACTTTTGCAGATGCATCAACCCACTTAACTCCGAACTTCTCACATCTATCCTCTATTATAATAACTGGTGCCACAATTCTTAGCATTCATTGATTTTGCTTTCTTATTCCCATCTTTATGCCTTTGCCTGTGCTCTCCCTAACCTGAAAAGCCCTCTCCATTAATTATTCAGTAGTTGAGAATATTATTTGTCCATTGAATTTTCACCTTTCTCTTCAATAAATACTCACTCTATGGTTATATGGAAAGATACCAAATCAGGAGAACTCTCCCAGTCTTGAGACTAGAACCCACTTAGTGGAATGACTACAAGCAACATATAAGCAAGAGAATATTTTTCTCTTTTTTCAAAAGATAATTATTATGGAAGGAATAAATTTAACTAAATCAATCATCTATGATTCATTAAGATTGAACTCCCACTTAGTGTTTTAATAACATATGGTGACCTTTTCCTTGATAAACATTGATGATCAAGTTCCAGTTTCTGCAACGTTTCATATTCTTCCAAAGAGATATTTTAAAGGTACAGGAAGTTTTAAATTAGTAAAGTCCTGATTTTCTTTTTTTCACAGATTTAGTATTTTCTAATCTTGATTAACTATTACATGAGGCATAAATCAGAACCTTGAATACCCATTTCAAATTTTTTTTAAAAGTCATGCGTTTTTCTAAGGTGGCTCAGTTTGTTGAGCATCCTACTCTTGATTTTGGCTCAAGTCATGATCCATGGGATCAAGCCCCACATTGTGCTTGGTACTAAGTGTGGGGCCTGCTTAATATTCTCTCTCTCTCTCTCTCTCTCTCCCTCTGTAACTCTCCCTCACTCACACTCTCTTTTTCCAAAAAAAAAAAAAAAAAGAAGTTTTTTTTTTTTTTTAATAAGACACTTGGATAATTTCCAGGTCATAACTGTGGAGATTGACCTCCACCTTCATTTGGACTCATGAACCAAGGTGATCTCTCAGTGATATCCAAACATCTACAGCAGAATAAGAAGTAAATAAAATTCTGGGGAAGTCTAATTCACTAACAATCTATGATGACTCTATTTGAAAACTTCTGCGTTTTAGTTCCTAACCATTTTTAGATGTGGGGATTGTTCTAGTCCAGTTAAAGTAGATTTATATGGCCATGGCCCTTATAAATCCAACTTGATAGTGTAAGTTTGTTGCTGATTTGGCACATTTATTTATTGAATAACTTCTTGAAATAATTCTGTCAAGCTCCCAAGCATACTAAAATGAAGCATGAACATACTGAAACATTCTTATTCCTATTCTATATAGGAAGACACTGTACCATCCATCATGCTGCCCCCCAGAAAACTGACTTTTGGTGTCCTTTTTATGTGTGCCTGCTTTTCCAAGTAGTGCTTTCCCAAATCAACGATTGCACTGAAGGGGTGTAATAAATATCTGTAATTGGTGGAATTTTTCTACCACTGCTCATATCAGACCACAACACAGAAAGCTGGCCTTGACAGCAAGACACCAAACACATCAAGTCATTTAGGAAATGCAATCTAATGCTCTTTAGCTGATGAAAAAAATAATCACTTCTTTCCTGGCTTCTTTTCCTTTTCATATTTTTCTCTCTCTCCACCTTGCTTCAAGCATGCACAACACAAACTGCATTTCCACAGCCAAGTTGGAAGATGTGTTTGTTCAGAAACAAAGCATGCTTTTTCTCTCCTTGGAGAAAATAATCATACATTGTTAAAAAAAAATATTTGGTAGGAATGGTTAATGTGAAAAATTACAGGAAAACAGTAAAAACTGTAAGTAACTTTACCAGATTATCTTTCTTTGCTGGATTTCAGGCCAGGACCTCCCATTAAGATGGCTGTTACTTTTTTTTTTCTTTCTCTCTTCTTTCTTTCATTCTTTCAGCTAGAGTTTGGCTTCTCATTGGAAGGAGATTTATACTAAGAAGAAATTATATTGCAAAATCTGGTCCATCTAAACCATGGCAAGAAAATGATGGCAAAATGCTTTGTCCTGAGATTATGCTCTGCAGTGAATAACGTTGATTTCAATTATTTCTCTAAACCTATGTTTCACTAAACATATATTAATTTGTCTTGTCATAAGTTTTGCACAAGTTTATATATTTAATATACAGATAGCATTTCCTGTCATGGAGATTTGAGGTTACAGAAGAAGGCTTCTGTATTCTCACTTGACCTTTCTATTATTTTGAAACAAATATTAAGTGAATAATCAAGCAAAGAGAAACTTGGGGAAGTAACACCAACAACTAGTATTTGGCTTGTTCCAAAGTAAACCCTACCTCTACAAATCTAAAGCCATTACTAAGGTGACCTTAATAACGTTTAGTTTACTACTGTAGACCTTTAGCTGGTCTCCCTGCTTCATTTCTTACGTCCTCCATTCTCTACACGGCAAGGTGATTTTTTAATAATGAAAATCAGATCGTATCATGCTTCTGCTCAACACCACCCAATGGCTCCTGGTGTCAGAACCAACTCATTTTCCCCAATACCTATTTACCATTCTTCTTTGAGAATTTAACCCCCAATATATTCACAAATGTCTAGAATGAAAACTACACTTTCTACTTTCTCTCAGAGCTAGGTGTGGCCTTAAGATACACTTTTCAGTAAATAAGTTTATAAATAGAAGCATTTGCTTTGCTCCTTTGTACTTTCTGATCATTGAAATGCAGAGTTGATGGCTGGGGCTCATTCAGCCATCTGGGTCCCAGGCTAAAGCCACATTCTGAGAAGGACTGACCCCTAAGGATAGAAGGAGCTATGCCCCTGACAATTTTTTGAAGCTGAACTGGGATGCCTATATCTTAATGTCTTTATACGAAAGAGAAGTAATCATCTGTCTTTCTTAAGCTATTCTAAATATAAATTTTTCATCACTTGCAGCTGTACCTAATTCTAACGTTTCATATGACTGAGATTAAAATTAAAATCCTTTCTGTGGCCTCCATATTGCTTGGCTAATTTTATCCCTCATTTCCTACCCTTCATCCTCATTCAGCTATACTGGACTTCCTGCTGATCCTTTGACACATCAAGCACATTATTATCTTTCGGTCTGCGTACTTTCTGTCCCTCAGCCTGTCATGCTCTCCCCAGATATATATGTAACTTTAGTCTGGTCTCTGCTTAGACCTCCTCCGGAAAAGCCTCCCAACTACTGTCCTTAAACAAAAGCACAAGTTAGTCTTTCTTTGCTTTATTTTTTTATAGCATTTATTAATCCCAGTTAATATATATTTTATTTGCCTTTTCATTTATCTGTCTTCTCCATTAGAAGGTAAGTTCCATGAGGTAAGCACCTCACTCTGTTTGCCACTCCATCTCCCAGACCCAGAACCCTTACAGGCACAGTTGTATAATATGTACATGAATGCATGAGTGACGGATTATACGTCTAGGCAGCCATCTGCTATTCTTATGTTGTCATGAAGTATATATCCTATCTATTATACCCAGAGAGTTAGGCTCATAAGCTGATATGACACTGGGCACTTTTTGTTTAATGGTGAGTTTGTTAAAGTTTTCCTGAAGAGGCTTCAAAATCTTATGTGGTGAATTACTATGTGGTTGGTTTCATTTGACACACAAGAAATAAGAAGAAGTTTGGTGAGATTAGGCCATAAGATTAGTTGTAATTTTTTTTTTTTTTATTTGATGGGAAGAAACCAAAAAGGAAATGCAATGAATTTGGTGTGCCCCGTTGTTAACTGAACTGGTTTTGACACAAGTATTATCTACTATTATACAATTCAAAATTCAGCAAATATACCGTTCTCACACTATTATGGGATTGTTTTATGGACAAGAGTAGAATTTTCCCTCAGTGGATATTTCTATCATCAGTCACACTGGAAAGATGTCAATCTTGAGGAAGAAAATGAGCCTCCAGAGGTACACCAGAGGCTGAGAAGTGCAAAAGCTTTCATTTTCTCTAAGCGTTTTTCAGACATGTGTCCAGGACTCTGAGAAGGTGAGACAGTGGGAATTCTCCCACTGGTGGAGGCAGCCTGGATTCACACAGGAAAGGAGTCTGGTAACCATTCTGCAGTACAGGGCTACAACCCTGTAAGAATTATAAATTATTTTCAGGACGCCTGGGTGTCTCTGTCGGTTGAGCATCCGACTCTTGGTTTCGGCTCACATCATGACCTCATGGTTCAGGAGTTCAAGCCCTGCATTGGGCTCTGTGCTGACAGTGTGGAGCCTGCTTGGGATTTTCTCTCCCTCCTTCTCTCTCTGCCCCTCCCCTGCTCATGCTCTCTCTCTCTCTCTCTCTCTCTCAAAATAAATAAACTTTAAAAATTACTGAAAAGAAAGAATTATATTTTCTATGGTATATTTCCTTATAGTGTAGTGAAGCTTATAGTAACATCTTGGTAAATGTTCTCTATGTCGTGGGGAATTTATTTATTACTGCACTAAAGCCATCATCCCATTTTAACAAAGGCCACCTAGATAAAAATCTCCTTTATATGCTCTTTTCTATTTATATCCCAGAAATTATTTAGCAGAGAAGAAAGCATTTTTCACATTGTATTGAAAATTGGCTCTTATTTTTTCACCCAGCACTAGTCTATAAATTCTTTAGGAACTGCTCCTTTCACCTACGAATTCCCAGTGGCAAGCACACTACTGAGCAAAGTAAGCCCTCAATAATGGCTTGTGGTAGGCATAAACAAGTCTTTCCAACAGCATTTACAGCCATTCCTATGACTTGAATGAAATAACATACATAAAATTTCTGTCATAACAAATTTATTTATTTTTTTTTAATTTTTTTTTTTCAACGTTTATTTATTTTTGGGACAGAGAGAGACAGAGCATGAACGGGGGAGGGGCAGAGAGAGAGGGAGACACAGAATCGGAAACAGGCTCCAGGCTCCGAGCCATCAGCCCAGAGCCTGATGCGGGGCTCGAACTCACGGACCGCGAGATCGTGACCTGGCTGAAGTCGGACGCTTAACCGACTGCACCACCCAGGCGCCCCTGTCATAACAAATTTAATTGAATCTTATGTGGTGCTATGGGCCCTTGACAAGTGAAGGCTAAAAAAATGAGCAAGAAGAATTTCAGTATGCCTGTACTGCAAACTAGGGGATGAAAGGAAGTGACAAGAATGTTCTGTACAACTTCCATCGAAGTTCTTTCCCACAATTTTGCAATCCCTATTCCATCTTTCAAGACACATAAAACTAGGATTGAGGGTAAAGGACCTGGAAAGATACTTGGGGATAATTCGGGCCCTTTCCTCTTAGCCCAACTGTGACCTAATTCTGAGAAAATAAACTAGCTTCAAATTATGATCTCTCTAAATACCTTCACTTCTTTCCCCAAAATGCAACTTCTTGGATTTCTGAGGCTAAGGCAAAGGAAAGTGCTGGCTAATAACCTAACTTTGTTCCTCACTAGATATGGGTAGGCAACGGTTTTGCCAGATAACACTTAGTAAACTCCACTGCATTCTATTATGTGTGGTATGAAGGGGAAATCGATAGAAGATGAACATGTAAGTTCCTATTAATGACCTCAATGGCTCAAAGCTCCTGAAAGTAAAACATTTTGCCATGGCTCCCAGGATTTTGCAAAAATTCAACTGTCCTAGTTCATTCCTTTGGCCACATTCTTTCTCAAGTCAGCCCAACACAAGACCTTTCAGCTACTGTCTTCTAATAGCTCTCTTTTGGGCTGAGAAGCTTCCAGTCTAAGCTCAATCCTATGGACACTGATTGCTTTTGTGAAACATATTATCACAAGTAATCGGAGCCCATTTAGTCTGCGTGCACAATGGTAGGGACACAGATACAAAGGAATTAGTACTTTTGGCAAATCCCTATGATTAAAACAGAAAAGTAGGAATGACAGATAAATTTCACATGGTGGAAAGTCAGACCAAGAGTCCAAAATGAGATGATGTCTCCTGCTATTTCACAAGAGAACATTACCATTTCTTTCTACAACTGACTTTAATGGACGAGTTTTTGGGTCATGAACTCAAAGTGTACTTTCATGATGAATTGTTAAGCTCTAAATGATATGATAGAAAATAGCAAGACACTACTTAATAGTTGTGAGATCAGAAGACTAATTTTCATGGCTAAGGATTCATTTTCTTAATTGTGGGTTTCCCCTATATAAATAGATTTACATCATTTCTATCATCTCTTCATGTACTTTTATAACATTTAAAAACAAAACAAAACAAAACAAAACAAAACAAAACAAAACCTGGGAATACAAACTGGTGCAGCCACTCTGGAAAATAGTATGGAAGTTCCTCAAAAAATTAAACGTAGAACTACCCTACGACCCAGCAATTGCACCACGAGGTATTTATCCAAGGGATACAGGTGTGCTGTTTCGAAGGGACACATGCACCCCAGTGTTTATAGCAGCACTATCAATAATAGGCAAAGTATAGAAACAGCCCAAATGTCCATTGATGGATGAATGGATGAGAAGATGTGGTATATGTATACAATGGAGTATTACTCAGCAACCAAAAAGAATGAAATCTTGCCATTTGCAACTATGTGGATGGAACTAGAAGGTATTATGCTAAGCGAAATTAGTCAAAGACAAATATCATATGACTTCGCTCATATGAAAACTTTAAGATACAAAACAGAAAGGAAAAACAGAAGGGAAGGGAAGCAAAAATAATATAAAAACAGGGAGGGGAACAAAAACATGAGAGACTCTTAAATATTGAGAACAAACAGTGGGTTACTGGAGGGGTTGTGGGAGGGGGTATGAGCTAAATGAGTAAGGGGCATTAAGGAATCTACTCCTGAAATCATTGTTGCACTATATGCTAACTTGGATGTATATTAAAAAAATAAATTAAATAAAAATAAAAAGCACCCTTGGCTTCTGTTTAGATGAAATATACTTATTTGTTATAATGCATTACGCTGACTTATTTTATATTTAACTAAAGGTTTTCTTTGCCCCAACTCAGGAAACTTCAGGGCTTTACCGGGAGCAAAATTAAAATGTAATTTGATTATGAGTTTCAGAATTTCAGGAGAAGTTTTGGAAACATAGAATGTTTCCAAAAGCATAGAATTTTAATGCTTCCTGAGCTACCTAATCTAGAAGAGTAAATACGCTGGCTCAAGGTGTCATGAGAGGCAGATGTCTGCCTCCCTTGTAAACACATACTGCCAAATGCGATCTCTATGCACAAACTGTCCCCTGCCACTACAAATCACTGGGAACCCTGACTGATCACCCTTATCTCCTGCTCCCCATGGCAGCAACAATAATGGCTCCACACCCCCATTTAAAGAAACAAATATGAGTTAATATAGTTATGATAGGGAGGTGATGTGAATATGAATATTTACTATTATTTTGCATGTGCAGATATATTTTATAAATGTAAAAGGTTTCGATTCAACCTCCTTGATTATGGATTTATTTCCAAAATAATGCAACTTTTTTGTTGTTAGTCAGCATAAAGCTAAATTGCTCACATATGGTTAGGTGCAACGAGAGATTTAATATAATTTCCATTTCTTACACAGATACAATAGCTCAGAATAAAGGTTCTTATGCTCAGATGATCTTTCTCAAGTTTGTACATAAATATTGTCAACCAATCAATGATGGGAAGAAACTTATAAACATGTATTGACATTTAAACAAGAATAAGAAATGGATTTCTTTTTTCCTGGCCAGGACCATCAGATAAGAAATTACAATCTTAGCTCATCAGTTTGTAACCATCCCTACTCTTTACTTTTTCACCAGCTTTGAGCTGACCTTTTAGGTTGATTTTCTACCTGAACCTATAATTAAAAAGTAAACATTTCTACCATATTCTTTTCAGAATCTAATCATTTAATGCCTAGCCTACTCAACCATTTCAAACATTTTCTTAAACATTTTAGTTTGAAAAAATTATAGATTCATAGGAAATTGCAAAGATAGTTCAGAGAAGTCCCATTTACCCTTAATCTTATTTCCCCCAAAGGTAATACCTTAGGTAATTGTAGTATAATATCAAAAGAAAAAAAATGGCATTGGTATAACGTGTATGTAAAGTTCAATGCCTTTTTCACATATGTAGATTCACACAACCACCAACATACACAACTAATGGATCATCACAAAGGTCTCCCGAATGCTATCTCTTTGTAATTGTATCTGTGCCCTCTTCCAGCATGGCTAACTCTTAAGAAACATGAATTCATTCTCCATCTTTATAATCTTATTTTGAGAATGTCATGTAAATGGAATCATACTTTTTGAGATGGCCTTTTTTTCACTTAGCATAAAGTCTTGAAATCCAACTGGTTTACATGTATTACTAGTTTGTTCCTTTTTATTGCTGAGTAATATTCCATGGTTTGAATGTAGTACAATTTGTTTAAATAAGTCATTTTGGTTGCTCGCAATTTGAGGCTATTATAATTAAAGCTGCTATGTACAGTCATGTACAGTATTTTGTGTCAACATACGTTTTCATTTCTCGGACATAAGTGCCTACGAATGTGATTGCTCAGATAAGGAGTGTTTACTATCGTTAAGAATCTGCTACACCAAAATGTCTATACATCTCCACAAGCAATGTAGGTGAGATCTCATTTCTGTGCATCCTTGCCAGCATTTGGTATTGTCAAAATTCTTTATTTCCACTATTCTCATATGTATATAGCAATAGCTCTTCATTTGCATTTCCTTAATGACTAGTGATGTCGAACATGTTTGTATGTGCTTATTTGCCCTCTATATATCCTCTTTGCTGAAATATCTTTGTGGTTTTTGCTCATTTTCTGATTGGATTGTTTCTTTTTGTTTCTACTACTGAGTTTTATGAGTTCTTTATATATTCCAAATATGAATCCTTTGTCAGGATACATGTCTTTTTAAAAAAATTTTTTTTAACATTTATTTATTTTTGAGACAGAGAGAGACAGAGCATGAGCAGGGGAGGGTCAGAGCGAGAGGGAGACACAGAATCCGAAACAGGCTCCAGGCTCTGAGCTGTCAGCCCAGAGCCCGATGCAGGGCTTGAACTCACGGACCGTGAGATCATGACCTGAGCCGAAGTAGGACACTCAACCAACTGAGCCACCCAGGTGCCCCTGGATACATTTGTCTTTTTATCCTAAGGGGATATTTTGCAGAGTAAAACTTCTAAATTTTGATGAAGTATAATTTTTTTCTTTCATGGATTTTTTTTGATGTCATGCCTCTACTCGCTTATACCAAGCCCTAGGTTCAAAGATATTATTTTACTTTTTCTGCTAAAGGATTTATAGGTTATTTTTTTTCATTCTATCACTCTTTTTTGTTGTTTTAAATTGTAATAAGGGGCGCCTAGGTGGCTCAGCCGTTAAGTGTCTGAGTCTTGGTTTCAGCTCAGGTCATGATCTCGCAATTCATGAGTTCAAGCCTCGTGCTGGGCTCTGTGCTGACAGTGCAGAGCCTTGCTTGGGATTCTCTCTCTCACTCCCTATCTGCCCTCCCCCACTCATGTGTGCACTCTTTTCCAAAATAAATAAACCTCTTAAAAAATTATAATAAAATTACCATAAAGAATATTTGCCATCGTAACTATGTTTAAATGTACAGTTCAGTAGCATTAAGTATATTAACATTGTTGTAAAACAGATCTCCAGAAGTTTTCATCTTGTAGGACTGAAACTCTATACCCACTAAACAGCTCCCCCTTTCCCTCTCCCAGCAGGAGCTAACCAGCTCAAGGCACACTTTTTTGTTGGGTTCTCTTGAGAAGAATGAATTGTTTTACCAAACTTCCCATGAGTATAATGAAAGGGAAAAAAATCAGTTTTTTCTATTGAAAATATATTTTCTTTTTTAAAAATGTTTATTTACTTTGAGAGAGAGAAAGAGAGAGAGAGAGAGAGAGCAGTAGAGGGGCAGAGAGAGAGGGAGAAGGAGAGAGAGAGAGAGAGAGAGAGAGAGACAGAGGTGGAGAGAATTCCAAGAAGGCTCCATGCCAATGAGGAGCTCCATCACACAAACTGTGAGATCATGACCAGTTGGTTGTGGAACTTAACCAACTGAGCCACCCAGGCGCCCAAAAATATATTTTCTAATACTCACTCAAATCCTTAATTCAGAGGAAATTTTATTGAATTTAATTGCATATTAAGTACACTCTTTGAGTTATATGCAACAAAAAGCTTTCTATAAACATTCCAATACGGACATTTTCTGTGCTATTTACATAAATCAGAAAGGCATTAATGGAAATTTAGACACGTATGCTAAAAAAAGAGAAAATATTAAAATTATTAGGAAATATGTCATCATAAATCCATGGTCCTTGATTTTAACAAAAAGTAAAGTTTATGGTCAAATTTTTATCTTAAGAGATACAAAAGCTGTTAATATAATCATATTTTGTGATATTTTTGTGCCATTAAATAACATTATAGTTAATTACATATGTAATATGTCTAATATTTCCATTTATCAAATAAAACATAGAAAAATGAGAATTTGTGCTTTCCCTGAAGTACAGTACAAATTAAATAGCAAAATCAATTTTTGTGAGCAAAAGTTCTGAACCATAATAGATAACACACCAAAATAATATAAGATTTTAACCAATATCCTGTAAACAAGTTTCCCTAGCATTTTCTTTTTAAAATTTTTTTTTTTTCAACATTTATTTATTTTTGGGACAGAGAGAGACAGAGCATGAACGGGGGAGGGGCAGAGAGAGAGGGAGACACAGAATCGGAAACAGGCTCCAGGCTCTGAGCCATCAGCCCAGAGCCTGACGCGGGGCTCGAACTCACGGGCCGCGAGATCGTGACCTAGCTGAAGTCGGACGCTTAACCGACTGCGCCACCCAGGCGCCCCCCTAGCATTTTCTTATTTGGAAAATGAGAGAGTAAGAAACATAGATGTTCCAAGTTAATCACGTGATTAAAAGTAATTTTGACAATGCTATTCATGAGTAATCTTCACCAATTTTGTAAGTAAATTTTATTATAAAAGCATAATGAGGCATTCCTGATTCACTGACAATCACAGATATTATTATGATACATTAATCACGAAGATAAGCAGATCCAAAGAATTGCCCAATTCATTTCACAGGTTATCAAAAACATGACTTTCTTTTCCAACATCTCTCATAACTGTGAATCATACTTTTGAATTATAATAAATTTTAATCACATTACCTTTGGAAAGTAATAAATCTTTAAACTTACTAAATTGTCTCATAATAGGTATTTGTCTATAGTGACTCTCACCTGGCATTTTCTAAAGATAGTTCTTTCCCTGACCTTGAATTTATCACTCAAACTTGCTATACATGTTACTGCTATGCCTAGGCTAGAATATCCATAAAGTACTTAGCTCTTCCCTGCAGACGAAAAATGTGACCATACAGGTCCATTTTCTGTCTGTTGTCCTGGTGAAATGATACATATGCTTTCTTTCATTCTCAGTGTTTGGATGATAAAGCTAATGTTCACACTAACTACTGAGGAGTAAAAATAGGGGGAGGTGGGAAGAAGGACTCTC
Source organism: Leopardus geoffroyi (assembly GCF_018350155.1). Lineage (NCBI taxonomy): Eukaryota > Metazoa > Chordata > Mammalia > Carnivora > Felidae > Leopardus > Leopardus geoffroyi. The sequence continues at coordinate 202,260,066 of NC_059326.1, read as the reverse complement.
CAAAGGAACAGAAGGGTCATGATTCCCCAGCACCACTCACAGGGACACAAGTATGCCACAGCACAGATCCTATAAGCCTTGAGGATAAGATTGTGGAACTTCTTTAACTGACCATCTGAGAAAATAAAAATTTTTTTAAAAGATACTTGATATAGATAATAGCCTCATTTTCTAAGACGCATGTGAGTAGGGGCTAAAGATGTTCAACATGGTTGTTAAACGAAGACTCCTGAGAAGGACTCCTTGAATTTCCATCCAGCTCCAAACACCATCTCCCCAGGTTTTGGGTTTCTCATCTCTAATACAGCAAATGGTAATATTTCCTGTAGCATAAGGATGTGATGTAGGGATTCAAGGAGGCAACACATGTCAAAGCATTCAGCACAGTGCCTGTCACATGCTAAGCACTCGACAAATGTCAGGTTTTATTATTTAATGAAATTTATATATTCTCAATGAGGAACTCAATTTGGCATGTAACTGACCATCTAGATTCAGTGCAAATACATTCCTAAAGATCACAGAATTGAACATAGGCAGTTTCAGTTTTCTTTTTCTCTGGATAGGATAGAGTCAAAGTTAATTAATCAAAATCAAAGTAGATATTATGTAAATATGTATAATTTAAGATTCCAACATAATTGAGTCATTCATCTATTTTTCATTCATCCAGTAAATATTAACTCAGAGCATGCTTTAAGTAGGTCACTGTGCCTTTTTTTAAATGTTTATTATTTATTTTTGAGAGAGAGAGAGAGTGAGCCTGAGTGGGGGAGGGGCAGAGAGAGAGGGAGACACAGAATCCGAAGCAGGCTCCAGGCTCTGAGCTGTCAGCACAGAGCCCGATGCAGAACTGTGAGATCATGACCTGAGCCGAAGTTGGACACTTAACCGATTGAGCCACCCAGGCACTCCTGTGCCTTTTAACTGATACTGCAACACATGCTTGAACTCACTCCCACCTGAAGATGAACAAGGGTAATAGGGAGTAAGTCCCCTAATTCACTGACTGCATAGCCTTTTTCAATTAGAAAAGTGCATTTTCTGTAAGGAAGTATAGTAAATATTCAGTAACCATCTTGTATAAATCTATTTAAATGCCTCAAAGATGAAGACCTAGGGAATAAGTGAGCGGAACTGACATTTTTTTTCTTTCATGAATTTGATTAAAGACAAATCTTCAGTGATCAAAACTAAACAATGAAACCTTTCTTTAAAAATTTTTATTTAAGATAAAATTTTGAATGGGATTCCGAGAGACTCTAAAGTACTATAAGGTATTGGTGGGGAAGAGAAATGAGAAATGAGTGGGGGGGGGGGGGCGGGGGACACTACAGCACCATGAAAAGGCTATAATTGCTAAAGTTGTTTATATTTAAATTCAATACATTATCTCATTAAAATAAAAGATAAAAATAGGGTTAATATCCCAACTGTCCATGAAAAATAGAGGACAATAGGAATTTTAAATAAATTGAAGGGGGCATACCTTGTATAGCAGTTTAGGAATCAGAGCTCTCTTCACTCACTAGATATTAATACATTATGAAAATCTGATGACGCTTTTGACTCTATTACTGTGTAGTTTTCAAAGTAATAGAAGCAAACATTGACTCAAAACCTTGTTTATCTCTGTTAAAACAATGTGTTTTAATTCTGATGTCACAATTTAGACTGTTCTAAAAATAACTACAAATTTATGAAACTTGATTTTTACTGATACATTTACCTATTCAACACACATTTTGTGTGCATCTCTAATGCACCCTCTCTGTGGTAGGTTAGGTACAGGACACAGGAAGAAGACAGATGTTACAGGGTAATAAACACAAAGAAATGTGGAGTTATTTGATGAAATAACATGGTATATATTCCACTGGGTGTGAAAGATCTACCAGGAAATAACATCAGATTAAAATTTTGAAAGCTAAACTCGAGCCAGTCCATGGAAGCCGCACAGGGTGGGGGACAGCATTCTGCACCGGATCTCTGTATATCAAGGCTAAATCAAGACACTGGGGAGAGATTAGCAACTTGGAAAACTGCAGGATTAAGAAATGGGCACCTGGGTGCTCAGTCGGTGGAGTCTCCGACTCTGGATTTCGGCTCAGGTCATGATCCTACAGTTTGTGAGTTCAAGCCCTGTGTAGGGCTCTGCGCTGGGATTCTCTCTCTCCCTTCCTCTCTGCCACTCCCCCGCACACACAGGTGCGTGAGCACATGCTCTCTTTCTCTCCAAATAAACTTAAAAAAAAATAAAAGGAATATCAAAGGTGAGTCTGCAAAATGGAATCTGCCATATTAAGTTAGCATAGCGAGATCTGTGTTTTAGAAAGATGAGTCGGGCAGCAGTACAAAAAATGGACTAACAGAAGATGAGACAGAAGAAGGAAAGCCAAGCCCTTGTTACTGCAGTGGTGAGAGTGGGGTGGGGAAGGCAATGGGTGGATGAGTGAACTACTGAGAAGGGTAAAGAAACAGATTCATTAATAATGAGTATTAGTTAATAGAGGAGAAGAAAATGTCATAATGAGCTCTGGGTTTTGGCCTGAGTACCTAGATGCTGAGAAAAAAAGAGACAGATACAATGGGGGAGAAGATTTACATTAGAGCATAAACTGAATATGAAAGTTCTGGGAATTTTAAGACATCATTAAACCTACTTATTCTGCAAAACCCTGTTAGCTGGAAAGATTAATAGAACTTCCCAACATGTCTAATATATAAACATAGAGCAGTTTTCCTACTTCAGCTTTTCTGCTTACTTAGAATTTTCAGCCAATTTACAATTGGTTATTATGAGTGAATCCGTCTATCTTCCACATGAGGTTAGTTAATGGAAGCATTCCATTTTTAATCTAAGAGTCTGAAGTAATTTTCCAGAAGTTCTTCCAGAGAGGATCTAAAAAGCCAAAACTCAACTTTAATTTTCTGAGTACTTTTTCTGCTTAAAGTCACTGAAATGAATTGCCTTTGCTAGGAAAAATAGCAAGCATTGACCCTTAAAAATTCAACTTACTATTTAAACATTTCAGATTACCAAGGGGCAGAAATTTTTCTCCCTTGAAAAATATCTTAGCCTAAATAGTGTTGCAAAACGTAAGGATGCGTACTGCCTACGAGCTACAAATTGTTTTGTATATACCAATCATAAATACACCATTTTGAATTGTACTTAGTCAAATAATAGGTCTCATTTTTCACTGAATTCAAATTGTTTATATTAATTAAGTGACCTGATTGGTCGTCTGCCATCATATAGATACCATCCAAGAGAATTTTATCAAATACTGAATTAAACCAAAACAATGCAAGGCTTACGGCTCTGAGACTAAGAACGAAATAAAATCTGCCATTACTTAAGGGATATCTAGTTCAATAAAACGTGTATGTGTAGTTAACATGCTTTACACAAAATACTCTGCAACAAAACAATGATCAGCTTCTAAGTCACTTTATGTGTATTACTCCTATTAGTAATACTTTTAACATTAGTTAAGATGCCATATAAACTCCAATTTTCATTAACACAATTTTATTATTTTCTCAGCCAGGACACAATGTAAATTTCTAGAAGTTATTATTATTATTATTATTATTATTATTATTATTATTTATTATTATTACAAATCACTGAACTCCTCTTCTCCAAATGGGAGTCTCCTAGTCACCAAAAATCATGGGTTTCTTGTCACCATCCCAACTCTTCCCTCTTGGCTTCTGCTTGTTCTGAATGCTGCTATACTGGACCCACCAGCACTAGGGACACTGAGGCTTCACATCATCATCTTCAACACAGTCTAGTATCCTGCAGTATGATTTTAATAGTCCACTCAAAGCCACTGACAATTTTTCATGATCTATTTCATTTGATTTAGTTAAAGTGATTTTATGAAATATTTCAGTTATACACACCATTGGAACCATTCTAATTTTGAAGAAAAGTCTACGGCATTTACAACAGAGAAGAAATACTTTAGTACCTCTGGGTTTCAAACAAAGGAATCGTGACTAGAAAGCACTAGCAAAGCCTTTTTAGATATTTAGCTACCCATGAGTATCAGGGCACCAGGTACCAAGTCAAAGATACCAGGAAACCATGAACCACAGAAGCAGTGCTTTTACAGAACCCTGTAGCAGTGCTATAGTATGACTATATGGACCTAATCCTACAGCATCAGCCCAGGTGTAACTTATGAAATCCCAAACCCATGGCATTTAAAAAATGCTCCACATAAAGACTAAGAGTCACTTTTGCCTGCTGTCTGAAAGCAGTGGAGAGGAGTGAAACAAAGGTTGGGAAATGGGCTTTTTTTGTGGTGATGGGAGATTTGGGGCAAGTATATGGTTATATTTCCTTGCCTTAAACTGCTATTTGTGGAGGAAAAGTATGTTTTTCTTGTGGCGATTGTGAATTGTTAGCAAAGGCAGAAAGTATTCATTTCCTAGTGAAGACGTTTTTTTTCCAGTGTGACAGAGGATGAACCTTACATGAAAATTATTACAAATATTTCTATACGTAGTAAGCATGATTAGAAAAAAACAACTTTTTAAGGCAAATGGCAAAGATTTTCTCTTTAATGAATTCTTTGGTTATAAACAGGTCTTGAATGATGGTAGTTCTGTGTAGTATTAACTGGTTTTGCTGGTATCTGTTCTGTGCATCCCTTGATGACCAGGATGAAATTAATTATCCTAGGTTATAGCTCATAGAACATATTTAATATAATTTACCTTGCTTTAATGTAAAAACAACTGCAGACTGAAAATATATCTTTAGATCCCACATACATATATTATTACAAAGCTACTGCTGAGCAATATATTGCATAAACTTTTCATCCTTTCAAAAATAAAAATTCAGATGTTCTTAATAGGAAGCATAAATAAAGCTGAAATACAAACTGCACATGTTCCCATGACTCTTGACACGATGTTTCGCTCTCATTGGCTCACGGATTCCTGAGTTAAATAAAGCATAATGAAACATAATTAGCATGTCCTAATCATTCTAGAACTACTTATCACTCTAGCAAAGCAAAAAGTGCTAGCAAGGAGTGATCCAAACCACTGCCAAAACCAACAGTGTCCATCCTAAATACTGTGGAAAAAATGTTGATGAACTATGAAAATTTGGATTCTAATCAGTAAAGAAAATAAGCTAATATGGATTTGTTCATAGCACCAAATATATGGCAGTATATGAGAATAAAAGAGGAAGATCCAGAAAACCTATGATAGAAAAAAAAAATAAGACTATATGAAAAGTAGTAAAAGGAACTAGCTAGCCCGTGGTGATATATATATATATACACACAGTGCAATAGATTTACTTTTAGGTTTGTTGCTACATGTTCTATGGTAGAAAAAAGATGTCATTTATTCTTGCAGAACTATAAATTTTCTTCTATAATATTGTAAACAAGCATATTCAAGCACATAGTAAATGATTAGGTCTTGTATGAAACTAAAAAGTGTAGCTGGAATAAGAGTCTGTGTATATGAATTTTTCCTTTTATTTGGAATATCCTTTGGAAGTAACTTACATTTTTTCTGTGCCTGGGGGCATTATTTTCTACACCATTGGTATCGTCTGATTTCCTGTATAGAAAACAAAAAAGAAAACCACTAGATATTTACATTACATAAAATCAAGTCAGTACACCATCTATACCGTGGCCATCAGGTTAAAATGTAAAAGGTCAATACAGACAATTCACTTTTCCTAAAAATGTTTTACTCATAATGTTGATTTTGTTTTTATACCATTGCTTAGAGAAGTACTATTGCCATAGATGACCGTAACCAAGTCCCATTTATTTTATGCAGAGGGAGAACTGCTTCTCGCCCAACATGAGTGAGGACTTGGGTATATGACTATAACTTGTGTGCTGTCTTGAGGCCTGCAAGATAACAGCCAATCAGAAATTCAGCCAACACATAAGAGACGGGTGCTGTAATCTAACATGTTTATTACAATTAGATGTCACACACGGTTCTCTGTCTACCCGATGTGCATCAGGGCAAGACCACAAATACAGGCTTCAGATTCTTAAAGGCAAGAATGACTAAACAAGGTAACAAGAGTGCATAAGAATACCCTTCTAGGTCTTTCGGGCAGGCCTGAGCTCATTAAGCTGTTACCACCAGATAGTAAATCAGCTTATTAAGCTGTTACCACCAGATAGTAAATTCAACCACCTAAGCAAAATTTGGGGGAGGGGTGAGTAGATGAGAGTGTATGCATTAAACATATGAGTGGATCAGATAAATGAATGAGCTCCTCATTGAAATACATGAAGTGATTAGCTTGTTTTGATGTTACGCACTTAGTACTGTTTTTAAGATTTATTTTCATCAAGGAACTCTATGACTCTCCCTGGCATCTAAACATATAAACATTATATATAAAATGTAATGATAATTCTAAACTAAAAATTCTAAAAGAATATTGGTAAAAGTTACTGCAAATGAATTCAAGTGCCCTTGACCCTTGTATTAAAATTAAAGATACTGAAATAAACTGGAGATGAGCAGGACAGGGTAGAGAAAATTATGTACACTATCCCAATTATCCATAAAAGAAAAGAAAGTTAATCATTATACTATAGATTGAGTCAGTTTGACATTATTCTTAGGATATTCTAGACAAAAATACTGTAAGAATATTTTTTAAACAGGGTAAGCTAGATAAATGAAAAGTAAATTGAGAATTGATGTCTATTCCATGCTTTTCTGATGTCATCCTTTCAGAGTGTGTGTTACACAAACCACAAAGCCTCCAAATGTGAGTACAAGGGAATGGCTAGAAACACTGGGGCAGCTGAGCTGGAAGAACAGAATTCAGGCAAGTCTATAACTGTTTCAAGTATCTGAATGATGGTCTTGTTTTTATATGACTGCAAGTATAACAATGGGAATCAATATGCGGGAACCAAAAAGATAAAACATTTAAAGCCGTATAAACAAGGTATCCAAGTTCTCCAGAAAGAGGTGCAACTTCCTTCCAACTGTAAGTGTTGATGCTAAGACAACACTATTTTGTTTTGTTTTCTTCCTATCTGTGGTTACAGAGCACAGAGCTCCTGATATAATTATTTCATGTCCTTACTTTAGAAGTTCATAATTTATTTTACTGACCATATGTGAAGAGTAAAAAGAACTATCTGAATAACGTCTGAGAATATCTAAATGACAGCGGTCTACCTCGCTCCCACTCTCTAACCATGGCTATAGACCACACCTCAGAACTTGTGTCGGCTGACAAAGATAAACTTCAGTGCCATTCTGTATTGGTCACATTTGCTCAGGCCTTCCATTTCCTAGGTTTCTATCAGCTGCTTTAATCTGGTCTCGTTTTCCTGGTCCAGCCCTTGGCTATGTTACTCAGATCTTGAATCCCAGACTTGGGCACCTCTATCTATCACTGGACTCCATGTTCACTCCTCCAGCTTAGAGGACCTAGTAACTCCCATCTTCGCCACACTAAGCTACTTTCCTGATAATTTTCTTCTCTGCCCTCTTCAGGCTTGACTCTCAACAAAGGGGCTGTAAGAGAACCTGTGGCACAATAGGTGTTCTCTCAAAAGTAGTGACTAATAAAATTCTAGGCCAGTGATTTTCAGCATGACAGAGAATCAGAATCAGTGATCGACATTTTAGAGAAATGGAGATGCCCAGGCACCAATCCCAGAGGTTTTGATCCAGGAGATCCAGTAAAGTCTGAGCAACTGTATTTTTTTTTTAAATATTTTTAATGTTTGTTTATTTTTGAGACAGAGAGAGAGACAAGTGTGAGCGGGGGAGGCAGAGAGAGAGGGAGACACAGAATTGGAAGCAGGCTCCAGGCTCTGAGCTGTCTGTCAGCCCACAGCCCGATGCGGGGCTCCAACTCACAAACTGTGAGATCATGACCCAAGCTGAAGTCAGACGCTTAACTGACTGAGCCACCCAGGCGCCCCCTGAGCAACTGTATTTTTAAGGAGCATCCTAAGTAACCAAAGTTATAGCCAAGTTTGAGAAACACTACTTTACACAATAATACTTCCTTATGGTTATTGAACACCCCTGTGCATCAAAGCCCAGGCTAAGCATTTGGTCCAAAAGCCTTGTATGGCAAATGCTATCATTAAAGCCATTTTGTTGAGGAGAAAACCGAAGCACAGAGAGGTAAAAGTGAGTGGTGGAGGGAGGAGGGGAGGCTCCCTTGCAGGCAAGCCTCCCCACAACACAGATGAGTACAGAAAATAACACCTGCATAATGTTACACTTGTGGGTTTTGTTTTCACCTGCAAACTTTTATATTCAATTTCATACTTGTCTGTATTTTACTCAAGTGAAAATTAATCTGTAAAAAATAATACTTACAGCTGTTCAACTTGTTCAAATTCTTTCCCATCATCTGTGTAGCAAAAGAAGAATTTATTAAGATTGGTTTGTTATTCTTACAGATCACGTATGTTGAATTCAACTTTCCCCAAGTTAAAAATACATTTGTGCAGTTTTCTCTCTTTGGAATGAAAGAGATATACCACACAAGACACTTGCACATCGATCATGTTCTCCCCTTTCCCTGCTCTCTAGACCTCAACTGCAATTTTTAAAAATTTTTATTTTATTTTTTTTAATGTTTTATTTATTCTTGAGAGAGAGACAGAGAGAGACAGAGCATGAGTGAGGGAGGGTCAGAGAGAGAGAGGGACACAGAATCTGAAGCAGACTCCAGGCTCTGAGCTGTCAACACAGAGCCCAACGTGGGGCTCGAACTCGCGAGCCGTGAGATCATGACGTGAGCCAAAGTCAGATGCTCAACTGACTGAGCCATCCAGGCGCCCCTCCTCCAATCTCTGATCAGGCATAGTCTAGTGTCTGGGATTTTCAAAATAGGGCTGACTAATTTGTAATTATTTAAGTTAATAAAAATTTAGTACAAAATCAGAAAAGTATATAGAATGTAAGATAAATTTTCTTAGGGGACCATTGGCTTCTCAACCTGTAATCTGTAAGATACATGCTACAAAAATAGAAAACTGACCAGAAAATGTCTCCTTTATAAGAACTCCAGAATGTTTGATAAAATATTTTGAAATGTGTTATCTAACTGAAAGACAGTCTGAGATCTTCTATGTTAAGCTACGATGGGACTTTCTAATATTCTAGTACCAAACCACATATCACCTAATTGGTGTTTAGGTACCAGTAACACCAAAGAAAAAGGGGGAAAAAAGCATATTTTCATACTAAAATATTTTAGGAAGTTGAAACAGAAAGTCTATCAGTATAAATTCATAGTACTTTCACCATTAATATTAGCATAAATACCACTCCAAATAACAAAAGTTAGACATTTCCCCCAAACTCTAAAGCCACTATAATGTATTAAGTCATAACGTGAGAACATTACCTAAAAAAAAGAAATCTTACCTATGTGCTTCTTTTTCTTTTGGGTGTATGTTTCACAAAGCAGAATAACAGCCACTAAAATAGCAACCTCAACAACTATTCCAAGAAATGGTTTGAGCGGCACCAAGTAACTCAGCACCACAAGTTGAATGCGCTCTTCACTCTCGCCTAATTGGAATACTGCATGGCACCAGTAAGATCCCTGATTGTCCTCTGTAAGTTGCATTATCTTCAGCCTTGTTTCATTAGCATTTGTTCTATTGATCACATACTTCTCGCTCATTTGAACATCAATAGGAACCTAACATGAGGAGACATTAAAAGCCATTCCTATCATATTGCATAAAAGATACACATCCTCAATAATCTAGTTTGAGCAAAAGGTATAAGGCATAGTAACAGAGTCCAAGAGTTTGCTCTCCCAAAGGTAGCAAAGGAAAGGGATATTTTAAGTGCTAAGCACTCAGTCTTTGAAACTAGTGTATAGGTGCTCGTGGGTAAATATCAGAATTAAAATTACACAAAAATTCCAGCCATCTGGGTTACATGTCCTAAGCCCTAACTAGCTGTTTAAAGTACTTCCTCCTTCCCAAGAGCAGGCATACATCAAATCAACTATTGAACTTAATGAATTAATGAAGCTATTAAATCTGATCATTTGTATAAAGGAAGATCACTGGCCCCTGGCACCGGGAGGTCCTCAGACTGGAACTGAGGGTGAAATCTTCAGGCCTTTGAAGCTGACATAGAGGGAAGGGTAGAAATCCTCTGTGAGTCTGGTAAATGTGCTTGTCTGCACACCTTCTGTCTTCTCATATCTGAATTTCTTTCTTTATCAGGCAAGGTGGCTTCTGGGATTCACTGGATTTTCCCCAGCCTCTAAAGAGCCATACGAAACTGCTGTGGAGCTGATTTATTTAATCCGTTTAAATTAAAATTTATTCTCAGGCCATTTGATGCCTTCACTGCACTATCACTCAACTGCCCTGCTTGATAAGTGCTAATCTGCATACAAATATTCTTAGAGGTTATCTGATAAAGAATCGTCTGTGAGTTTATTATTTGCACCCCCCACCCCGCCAAAATTTTAGCAACCTGGCTCCCTGTGCACAGAGCTGCCTGTGACGTTCAAACAAAACCCTCTCTAACTCAGAACTGATGAATCACAGTAATGCGTGTTTAACAGGCACCCCGGATGGCTCTGATGCAGATGGTTTGTCTACATTTTGAAAAAGAACACTTGACTTAAAGTTTTGACCTGCACCCTCTTCCTTACACTTTCCTCACATCCTAATATGACCCAAGCTGAGGACCAAATTGAGAGAAAATTACGATAGCAAATGAAGAGAGGCACAGACTACATCCTGAGAGTTTAATATCATCAGATTTAGGTTATTTTTTCCCTAGTATCCTATATACATAAATAAATCAGGCTAATATATTTCAAGTACTACAATTGATACTTATCTTTATAAATTTACATACTTAAAAAAATATTTACACACACAAAATGATTGCCTTTCCTAATCACCAATGAGAAGATAAGCAGAAATGTGACTGGTTTAAATTTACTCCTAAGTGACTTGGAGCTTTCTCTGAAAAATCAAACCCACCACGGAATCAGACACTCTCCCTTTTAAGTCCTTCCTCTGGTTCTCTTCAACAGTCTATGGCAGTATTAATTTTGTCTAAGAAGGAATTTAGTATTTCATTGTAAGGTCTACACTGTTTCATGCTGTCCCTCCTAGAATTACAGCTTGTTTTAATTTCACTGTTCACTAGTAGCAGAGTAATAGACGGTGTTCCCCTGCAGGACAATGTGCTAAATTTCTTTTCTCTTAGAGGCTATTTGGGAGGAAGAAAAAGAGTGAGAAATGATTTTTTGAATGCTCATGTTTTTCTTATTATCAGCTCTTTGAACAGCCATTAATTCTTTAACAGGAATGTAAAGTCTTTTGCTTCCCTTAGGATTCCAGAAGGCCAAGAAAGGCCAATGACACTCCCAAGACCTAAGTTTAAGTTACCAAATTTTTATTCTTTTCTCAAATGGCGCCACTGTGTTGCATTCTATCACAAATGTTTCCAGAGACAGAAGCTGAAAAAGAAAACTGTCTACTTTTTCTAGATACTTTCATGGGATGATAAGAGAAGAGAATCTTTTTGTTAGGGTCATTTCTAAACTCATCAACTAAAAGCGAATTATAACTTCCTTTCAAAAAATTTAAATTAAGTCGCTAAATCTAAGAAACAAAGTACCAGTTAATGGAACATTAAGAGTATCTTCAGATGTAAAATGTAATATGCTAAAAACATTCAATGACAACTGCATTTATCACTGTTCTTCTTCATGAATACATATTAAATAGTAAGATAATAGAAGTACAAATGGTCCTAGAAATTCTGATTCTGCTGGTAATCTTATTATTTATGAAATAAAAGTTTCCATTTTGTTTTCTTCAGATCAAAGAAATACGATCTTACCTGCACACTCCCATTACTATGGTACCAGGTCCAATGTAAAGGAGAGCAATGTTGACATTTACACATCAAGACAGTTGAATCCCCCACGTAAGTGATCAATGGTTTGTTTTTTCCATGAATCTCAGGGACTAAGAAATATTTAGAAAAACATGTTACTGAAAGAGTTTGAATAAGGAAACTCATTCAAGTTGAGGACAAATTCTCCTTTCTTTCATTTTCTCATTAATATAATTTGCTTTATGTAATTTTAGCTTCATACAACGTGAAACCATTTATTTTTTAATTGGAGCACAGATGACACACAATATTACATTAGCTTCAGGTGTACATCACACAGCGATCAGATAAGTCTATATGTTATGCTTACCACATGTGTAGTTACCATCTAACACCATGCGACACTATTACAGTATCATAGACTATATTCCCTATGCTGGACCTTTCATTCCACGCCGAAACTGGAATCCTGTACCTCCTACTTCCTATTACCCATTTTGCCCATTTTCCCCACCACGCCCCACCCCTCTGGCAACCACCAGTTTGATGTCCCTATTTATGACTCTTTTTCTGTTTTTGTCTGTTTGTTTTGTCAGACAAATTTCCTAAGAAATTTACTACTCACCGGTAACAGAATCAAAGTGAACACTGAATTTAGAAATGTTAAGTTTTAAGGACGTGAATGACTTGCTAAAGAAAATTAAAACAAAAGAACATAAGCAAAGCAATAAAAAGACAGCCACCAGCTCCATGGTGGAATCGGTTTCTTCTTATTGACCTCAAAGGATATATATATTTTTTTTTTTATTTTTTTTTTTTCAACGTTTATTTATTTTTGGGACAGAGAGAGACAGAGCATGAACGGGGGAGGGGCAGAGAGAGAGGGAGACACAGAATCAGAAACAGGCTCCAGGCTCTGAGCCATCAGCCCAGAGCCTGACACGGGGCTCGAACTCCCGGACCGCGAGATCGAACTCCCGGACCGCGAGATCGTGACCTGGCTGAAGTCGGACGCTTAACCGACTGCGCCACCTGGGCGCCCCCCTCAAAGGATATATTATGGAATATACTTACACTAGAGATGTAGACTGATCAACAAAGATTACTTTTATTTATTTATTTTTTTACTCATTTGAGCAGATTTTTGGTTTTGTGTTGTTCTTCCCTTTTTTGTTTGGCAACAGAAAGTATAAAAGATAACTGGGCACTTGCTGGATGTATGAATTGTAAAGATGAGGAAGGGGAAAATAATTACTAATGACTAGGAAAGAAATTCTAACTTGTATAATCGCCAGGGAAATGGTAAAAATAGGTTGGAGAATAGGTTTTCTTTATAGAATCTGTCCTTAGGTGATTAATGTTACAATGATGGGTGTGGGGAGTCTTCTTTATTCCTCATTGTTTAAATTGTGCCTAAATACAATTGTGCGTATCACCCTCTCCTTCATCAAGACTGCTGACCAGCAGAGTGTTGAATGAGGCACTGCTAATAAAAAAGAGACGCAAATAAGAGGAACATATGTCACGCATGACAGTATAAATGCTTTAAGTAATCATAAGAAAGATAACTGAGCAATCTATAAGTCAATGGTTCTCACGCTCCTCATAACTAAGGAAACATGTTTTTATGAAACTGAATGGTCTACAATTTTACATTAAACAAAGATGTGAACTGCCTATCTGAATTTATAATCACCCACTAATAGTATATGAAAACCTAGTAAGGTTCCACTAGGGTGCTCCTGAGAGAGGAGAGAGGTGAGTATATACGACTATCTTGATTGAAGACATCCCAGCCAGAGAAGATACTCTGTGCATTCCTTTGACTGAGACCACTAGTGTCCCACACTCCTTCTTGGTCACCATTAGGCTGAGAGATATTTAGTTAATATGTGGTTAGTATGTGTGCATTTCAAAGGTCAAGTCATTAAGTGTTTGAAGGAAGTCAGCCCAATGTGACAATGATGTGACAAAGAATTGATTTGGGTGCAGGAAATACATACATTAAAATTACAGTTTCAGTGTTACTCCTGTTGAGGACATAGGTAGGACATACCTATCCTGCAGTGTTGTCGTAGAGGATTAAGTATGGGATCATAAAACATAAAGTACTTGGTACAGAGTAAACACCAGAAACTTTTGATCATGGACTAGTTCTGCTTTTCTTAACCGATCCTTCTTACAAGTTGTAATGCCCATGGCCTTACTACATAGTGGTCATTAGCCAGCTTACTAGGATAGATTATCATTATGTACGAGGATGATTTCTAGGTCATGTAGTCATTTTGGACAGAGAAGAAATAAGACTTAGAATAAAAAAAGAAAACTGGAAATTCATCTGAATATATCTCAGAACTGTAGGCACCTGTAAAAACACTCCAAAATGGGGGAAAGCCTCCAAGCTGAGTCCTTGATGGACCACCCAGCCCATGTGAGAAAGGAGATTATCAAAGTAAAATAATGAAAAATTCAAGGGATGAATTCACAGGAAACAAGACCCAAAAGAATGTAGAAACAGTAGCTTTGAGATGTGGGTGATGGCACCAATCCATCCTTTAATAACATACATTAAACAACTGAGTGAAGCTGTAAAACAAATTCTACTGCTTGACACACACATTCAAGTACTTGGTGAAAGCAGTTAAATAAGATTTTGTTTGTATAAAGATTACAATTTCAGTATAAATTAAAACAATTAAATCAGAGTGCCTCATTACTGTTCCTTTGAATGAAATTAGTTCAAAGGTTAAAAAGTTAAAAAGAAAATCTTGTCAGGGTGCCTGGGTGGCTCAGTCAGTTAAGCCTCTGACTTCAGCTCAGGTCATGATCTCACGGTTCATGGGTTCGAGTCCCACATCGGGCTCTGTGCTGACAGCTCAGAGCCTGAAGCCTGCTTCAGATTCTGTGTCTCCCTCTCTCTCCACTCCCCCTCCCCCACACTCTGTCTCTCTCTCTCTCTCAAAAATAAATAAACATTAAAAAAAGAAAAACAAAGAAAAAGAAAGAAAGAAAATTTGTTTTCAGACCTATGTAGTATACGGAGCAGAAAGACTATATGGAATAATTTTACATACTACATATAATCTAAGAACAAAAAGAAAAGGGGCCATCTACCACACACTAGTTTTCACAAGAAAAAGCAGAATAAAGCAACTAATACTTTAACATAATCTATGACCTAAATTTTTAAATTACAGAATAATTGCTGTCCATGTGCCTTTTTAAAAATAAAAGTAGAGTGTGTCCCTTGCATAAGTGTTCTGTCCTATTAAGTCAAACCACTTTTGTTCAGTGTCCTAAGTCTGTGGCTACGCACCCCCCCTCCCCCCGCCCAGGCTCATTCGTAGACTTGGAGAGCCCACTCTAATGTAGGAAAATAACCAATATAAGAAAACTGGAAGCAACTCTAGGATCTAAGAGGATAGATTGACCATCTGTCCTGATATTAACATGCCTGTATTTTAATTCTTGAGAAGACCATACTTTTCAGTGTCAAGATGTTACAGGCCTACATTATGCTGAACCATAGGACATTTTGTTCTGTTTTGTTTTTCTTATGGTAGATCCAGCTTCCTCACTAGACACTGGAGTTGGTGGCTATAGAAATCTGGACTGAAGCCCCTGGTGACCTCAATAGAAGTTCCCTTCTCCCATCCAGCCCTCCAGCTTCCCAGTCCTAAAGAGGAGGATTATCCTGTATTGGTCATGGTCCAGGGCACTGATCAGGCCCTGTTCTTCAGGGATAGAAATTTGGAAGTATAAATACCATAGCCTCATGCTCAGCATGTTTTTTTCTGGCTCAGGAGGGTATATACTCTTGTCTTGGTAGTAAAGACCAAATGGACCTTGGGCTGAGAAGGAATATATGGCTCTGCTTTAGTTGAAGGTCAGTACAATCTAATTGAGAAAAGAGAAGCCTTCCATGTGGCATAGGCTTCCAAGAATTTCAGCAAGGTTTGTGGCCAAGACTGGCTAATAACAAACTGTTACTTTGCTTGACCATCCGTTTCTTTGTGTATATTTTCTTATTTGAGATTTTGCTGTGAGAAGGAATGACTGGACCAAGTGAGAATGAAGTTATTTGTGGGCCTTCTGACAAAACACGATCTATCAATTCAAGATCACTTCCTAATCATACTTCATCCCAGTATGTCCAACACCTGGTGTGGCTTTATTCTTAAATGAAGTATGAGAACACAGAAGCTCTTGGAAAGATCAACCCTACTTCAGGTGAGGCCTCAACTAAAGACTTATAAATGAAGCAGAGATTTGAGCTTGGCTAAAATAAGGATTCTTTTCGGAAGCCACGACGCTCCTTCCAAACCTCAGATGAAGCAGAGCCACACTTCTTGAGTTTCACATGAAAAGGTACAACATGTATATATCTGGCACTGTTTTTCAGTAGTGCAGCTCTGTTATTGTTACTTCTAGAGCTAGGCTAGGCTCGCCTCAAAACAAACACTGCTTTGAAGGCAGACTTTGAAACCAGTTGTGTTGGTCACTAGTCAAGGGCACAGTTTCTGCTTTCCTTGTTTGTTGATCTCCTATCTCAGATACCTTTCCTGGTTCTCAACCTCAGCATGATTCTTTCTGGAAATTCATTAGGACATGCTTTATTGGGAAAATCCGTGTTGAAATAAGATCAAAATATTGAAATCTACCTGTAAGCTAAGAATCAAAAGTGGAAGAAAGGCAACATTTGGGGGAAGAAACATGGCAGAAAAACACTGTTTTTCAGTAGGCCTCTAAGAGGCACAGGGTTGGAAAGCATGACTGGTAGCTGAAAGGGGATTTTCAAGAAAATCTGGGATATTTTATGAGGTTTGGGTGAGGAACATACAGCTCTGCTGCTAAACCATTCCAATGAAATGCTAAGATCAGGGTACAGACAGCAGACAACTAACTGTGCAGTGACTTAGTCATGCTACAGGGAAACAAAAGCAAAATTCTATTTTCTTTTCATCTCCTCTGTTTTCTTGACTATCCCCTAGACTCATGACCAAGAGGACATGAACCACTGCTCTGCTATGCTTTATATGGCTGATAACAGCAGTATGGATCTAAATAATAAAATGCACTATGGTCAGGAAACATGAATTTGTTTGAACTTCTCCAGAGGTCACAGTTGGTTGTGGGCTGCTACTTATGTTTGGAAATATTTATGCAAAGGACAGTGATACAGTAGTCGAATGTGTTCTGTTGACCTTCTGAAACTTTGGATAAAGCAGGACAGGTGAGAGTCTTGGGAATGGAAGAATTCCAAGTTTGAAGACGGCAAAATTGCTAATTCAAACTCATGTCTAATAAGATGCAGTCTGGGATGTACCTGGTGACAGTAAAAGCCCAATGGAGTTGTAAGGTGAGAGATTTATATTTGCATATTCATGGACTAGAAAAAAATCAGCTTGTGTCATTTTGGGCTCAAAGACATTAAGATATTATCACATTAGGAAAAAGATCCTTTCCCATAGTTGAAGATAGCTAACTAGACTTCAACACCAGGGTTTGAAGCTGAAGTTCCAACTGACTCTATTATGCTACTCTTCCATACTTTGACTCCTTGGAAACTTCCTAGTAAAGGCAGATGGCCACTCCAAGACAGGTTTTGCAGTATTTGGTACTATTAAAATCTCACCATGACTTCTAAAAAGTTCTATGTGCTATTACTTGTCCTTCACCAACCAAATTTCTGCATCTTTCTACTACAAGATTTTAACATTAATGAATATCGTAGAAGTTTTCAGCAACTATGTCGGAATACTTGACCCACTGCCGAGGAACACCATAGCCCAGCATTCATTCATCTTTCTTGAGGGAAAAGTAATCACTGACATATTAGCACTTGCAAGCTTCCGGGATGACTTTGCTCTCTCGCCTGTACCGGCATCAACAGCCAAACACACAAAGTTTGCTTTATACTAATCAGTGATGTTGAAGTCTTTTTACAGTCTTGTGGTAATAAACCAACCCGCTCCCATAAAGGCCAAAGCAGGGATTTTGCGGATGAACTGTTCTGAGGACTCAGGCACATACCCTATAGTTGACTCATATAGTCAAGAGCAGAATGCGTTTTTTGGCTGGATTTAAAATAGAGGATAAAAAAGCCTTTTCAACCACACTCAGCTGTAGCATTGCTAAGGAAAAATAACCCTTCTTCTTAGGAAGAACCACAAACAAGCCATGTGGAGACATAATATAGTAGGATATTTATAAAAATATGTATCTTATAGATCTAACTACATAATAACTAATATGAATGAATTATTCTGCAGATGCCTTGAAATTGTAATCAAATATAATTTCTCCTCCAAGCAATATTCAATCTAGATGAATTAAAGGAAATTATTCTTTT
Organism: Leopardus geoffroyi; assembly: GCF_018350155.1. Classification (NCBI taxonomy): domain Eukaryota; kingdom Metazoa; phylum Chordata; class Mammalia; order Carnivora; family Felidae; genus Leopardus; species Leopardus geoffroyi. The sequence goes on along the minus strand of NC_059326.1, from coordinate 202,241,834 downwards.
ACCAAAGAAGATCTGGAAAGCCCAAACTTACTAATTTTCTAAATAACTTCAGGATACAGTAGATACTTAAAAGTTACATTAATGATAAGTGGGCATTAAAGACTAATAAACTGAACTAAACTACTTTAAGAATACTATAAAAAGAAAAAAAAATAGTAAATATGCAGTGGCTCTATGCATTCCTCAAGCATTTGATTTCAAACCTAGGCCTTGTGTTGGTGCTCCGGAGACCAGCCAGAATTAGCATAGATATCACAAAATAGATATGGAATCCAGAGGCCTTCTCCAAGAACACTCAGCATTAAGTGTATTGGCACGTTGAAAAGTAAAATGCTTCTGTTCATCTTCACATTAGAGGCAGGAGAAATCACTACTAAATAATAATTTAAGTAATTTATTATAAGAGAGCTGATAGGAAAAAGCATAATATATTCAATATTTAAATTCTGAACAGGCATTACTAGTACATATTTTTATTTATTTTATTTTATTTTTTAAATATTTATTTATTTTTGAGAGAGAGAGAAAGAGACAGAGTGAGAGAGGGGGAGAGACAGAGAGAGAGGGAAACACAGACTCTGAAGCAGGTTCCAGGCTCTGAGCACAAAGCCTGATGCGGGAATCAAACTCACAAACCATGAGATCACGACCTGAGCTGAAGTCGGACGCTTAACCAACTGAGCCACCCAGGTGCCCCACTAGTACATATTTTTAGAAAACAGTACTATTTAGGAGGGGGGGGAAAGCAATATTTAAAATTGAATCTCCTGGAATCATTTTAAGCCTGAAGATTTGATGAGTATTTCCTCAAAACTATAGGATTTCTTTACACATTGAAAGGAGACTCAGTAAAATGTTTACTAGGATTGTGTGTATGCGTATGTGTTTAATATTCTTTTAGCTCATTAGGAAGGAAGGAAGGGAAGAGGGGACTGGGTGAGGGGGAAGAGGAAGGAAAGACAAAGACAAGGGAAGGAAGGGAATAAGAGAAGGAAATGTATAGTGTATCTATCCTTTACTAAATTAAATTAAGCAAACAGAGGAAAAGAGGTTAAGAGAGAATGTCCATGATCAAATAATCAAAGGATGGTAATAGTTTCTGCCTTTGCAGAGACCAAATTGCATGAACACAAGGATTTATTACATTTACCGAGTAGGAACATTTACAAAACCACATGAAGGAAACGAATCTGTGAGTATAGAGGGAATATAGGGAGGGTTGTAGGAGCAAACCATCTTAAATCAAGACAATACTGAAGCAGGCCATTCTGCTATTGATGGGGCTTTGGAGATGGTATCCATATTTTGTCAGAGCAGCTAGCCAGACTTCAAAATTTTCAGGAAAAGTAGAGAACAATTTCTCATGTACCCTGGGAAATTAATGTAAAGCAAAGCCCAAAATAGTGAATATGGCAACAGACCACATTTCCCAAATACTAGCATGGACATTGTGGTTCACGAATCCATCACAAAATAGGGGTTTTTCATGAAGATAATTATCCAACTCAAAGATCAGTCTTTATTATGAGATTGAGACCTTTAAGGTTTTGGTTTAATGATAGTAAAAGTAAAATACTCTGATTTTCCTTTGTTTGTACCACAGGAGAGTACTATGGATTGTATTCTGGAGTGTGTCCTTATTTGAGGAGACCAAAAACAGGCAACCCTTTGTGCATCTCCATATTATTTTTAAATGTTATGGATCCCTGAAACCCCTAAGTCCTGGAGCCACTGACAGATACATAACACCAGATCGCATTCTCACAGTCCAGGGGTGCAATAACAGATACCTAGAGGGATAGTATAAAAGCTCTGAGTTTAGTGGGCTAAGCAAATGAAAAAATAAATGAACTCAAGAGACTGTTATGACTTGCAAATAACCTGGCACCCCAATCTTTCAAACTAAAATTTGTGCTTTAATCTAGGGGAGGGAGGCTGGATGGCAAGTCGATTGGGAAACACAAAGTCTACCACTGGGAAGACTGGGAAGCTCCATTTTTAAGGTCACAACTTAGGATTCAGTGAAAAGCATATGATTTTCTCTCAGCTCATTATGTTTAGTGCTGTAATGATAAGTTAAATATTTGGATATTTAGAATTTTAAAAATTTAATGCTGAAATTATCACTCTATAAATTATTAGTACTGACCTTTGAAGTTAAATGTACCTCTTTGTTCCTTTTCTCCTCCAAAGAAACAAGAATAGCTTCCCATTTGTTTGCTATTAATGATGGTAAACCTAAAGAGAATTTATTAATATAGACTTAGTTCTCAAAACACTTCTTGATCAAACTGAAAAAGACTTAGCATTCAGTCAAAATTCTAAAATAGAAACAGTCCCGTAAATATGCAAAATAGAACATTAGCATAACTTTCAAGAGACAGCAAAGGAAAGAATGCCCAGTCAGCAAAAATGTTAAGAAGTTAACAAATTTCATCTAGCCATGCAGGTTAAAATTTTATATACTTACATGTACTGGGCATACAGGATGCATCCTGTTGCATTGGTGAGATAATTCTCAAGTAGTTCATCACCTTTTTTCCAAGTCACATTTACTGAATTCACACCCCTAGATATTGTGATTTGGCATGTGAGTTCTATATTAGAAGGTCTTTCTAAAGTGATATTTTTTTCCACCGGTACATTGGAATGTTCTATTAGCCACAAAAGAAAACCAAGAAAAAAAAGTTGTAAAGTTACATTTAGGGGAGACCCAATACATACATATATATATATATATATATATATATATATATATATATATATATAGCAGTTTTAAGTAATCAATAACAATGCTCTATCAACCTTTTTTTTTAATGTTTACTTAGTTTTGAGAGAGAGAGAGAGAGAGAGAGAGAGAGAGACAGAGCATGAGTGGGGGAGGAGCAGAAAAAGAGGGAGACACAGAATCTGAAGCAGGCTCCAGGTTCTGAACTGTCAGCACAGAGCCCGATGTGGGGCTCAAACCCATGAACCGTGAGACCATGAAATGAGCCAAAGTCAGACACAGACCGACTGAGCCACCCGGGTGCCTCAATAGTTTCTTAATGTAACATTCCTTTGAAGAATTATTCCTCTGTCAACATAGATTAGGTTCCCTACATTAATCTTTTTCATTGTCACAGCTGAAGAAAGGGTTTGTTACATTGACAGAATAGCAAAAGCCTAAGGCTATGATGTTAATCTTTAAATCTCTAGCTGACAAGGATATAGGGAATGAGCCCTGTATAAAGGAGTGCTTTATGCTGATAGCACAGAAACAGTCCAACTGCAAAAACAAAGGAAACCTAAGGGAGAGAATGAAGTAACTGTTGGGACTCCTTTCAGGAATCATGTTCTTTGTAGTTCTGACAAGAATGTATCGGTATCCAGCAAATGAATGAAGAAACTCTAGAAATCTGACACAATGATGTCGCAGATCTGGGCATTTTGCATGAATTGCTGCAACCCTCCCAAACACACAATTGTGTGTCCCTTGGGGAGGAACACCCCACTACCTAAGCTGTACTTTTGTCCCAAAATATAAAATAAAATAAAGGGGGAGAGGGTCCTGAAACGAAGTCTCTACATCCATCTACCAGTTTACAGGAAATACAGAGGATGGGAAAAACATGTTAAACTGCACCCCGTGAAAGTGATCAACAAAATCTGGAGTGTGAGAAAACTCTACAAGACGAATGATCTGGTTTTGTCAAGTGATAAATTAGAAAAGGGAAAGAAACGAACCTAAAAATAAAAAGATACTTTAAAAACACGCCTTTAGAAAAGGAACTAAAACCAACCCATAATATTTAGGGATGTACACCTGCGTAATAAAACAATTTTAAAAACCAAGGCTGTGACTGTATAAAAATCAGAGTAGTGCTGGTTACTCTTAAAGGGAAGTAAAGGGTTGTGTTTGTGGGAGGGCACTGCCTCATGTAAACACGTTTCTCAATCTCATGCTCAGTAGCGTGGTATCACTAAAAGCAGAACGCAGAGCCAAAAATGTGGAAAAGAAAAAAGAGAACCTAAGTAGCATAACATCACTTTTAATTCCACTTAAAACTTTACAGAAATGCTTCCTTAAGCAATGACCAGGTGCAAAGGTAGCACAGGTAGTGTGAGGTGCTTGGTGAGCACAAGCTTGAAATAACTGCTCTCGGAATTACAAGAGTGCTGAGTAAAAAACAAAAACAAAAACAAAAACACCTAGGTATAAACAGATCTTAACAACATTCAGTTATACAGGGAAAAAAACTGAGTCAGACAAACTGAAGGAATTTACACGTTTTGGCTCATTTTCTGAGTACACCAAAAATAAGACTAGGTACTAGTAAGCATGAGACAAGGTTTTAAGATTTTTTATATTCGGTCCTAAGCTTCTGTCTTCTGTTCCTCATTCGCCTTTAGCTCTGGGGTACCCTTAAAAGTTAGTCCTGTCTCTGTCAAATGAAGAAATTTACTTCACTGGTCAATTTCATAAAGGAGTTCTCTACACAGTCTCTGCCTTCACCCACTATAGCATATTCTGGTATCTTATTACCACATTACAAAAAGTGCTTTACCATAGGTTAAAAATGGTGTTGTTCAACCTGACTACCTCTTTTCACAGCTCATGTTTTATTTAATGTCTCCCAAGTATCAGCCATTGCCAGGGACTACATACGCCTTGAAATTCTCTTTCCCTTGCTTCTATTTCAGGATTTTAATACTTTGCTGGCCACACCAACTCCTCCAACTACCCATAAATGTGGTATCCCTTGGGACTTTGCTCTCTGGCCCCTTTCCTTTTCAATTTGACACTCCCATGTTGGATTCAACTATCATCTCTAATATCCTTTATTCACAAAACTCTTAGCTCCATTCCAGACTTGCTTCTGGATCCCCATGTCCATAGCTCTGGGTGTCTACTGAGCATCTAAACCTAGATATACTGCAGGTGCTTCAAACTCAATATATCCAAGGGAGATGGATTAGCCTTCTCTTCCCCTGCCCCACAACACTGAATCACATATGGGAGAGTTCAGTTGATTCCACCTCTGAAATGCAAATATATTTGCCCAGTTGTCTGCAGCCACTTTTAATTTATGCCTTTGAGGTGATTCAGGACACACTCCCCTCAAAATATGTCACCTTGGTATCCTGGATTTTTAAAAACATTTTAAAATGTATTTTATTTACTCTGAGAGAGAGAGAGAGAGAGAGAGAGAGAGAGAGAGAGGTGGAAATCAAAAGATGGAATCAATTTCCACCAAAAGAGATGGAAATTGGCAACATGCAACAACATGGATGGACCCCAAGGACACCAACCACAAGTGAACTAAGCCAGCCATGGGAGGACAAATACTGAATGACTGCACCCATCTGGAGGGGTCTGCATTTCTTCAGCATTTGCTCATAGCAGTTATGGTCTTTGCTGGTGCTTCAGGGATCCTTAGAAAGCTGAGCTAGTTTGCTTTATCTCCTTGCTGCTGTGTGACAGGAAATCTTAACTTACAGAGAAGGAAGGGGCCACAGGAGGTCAAAATGTCCAAGGCACGTCTACTGAAAATTCTTTCACATCCTGCAAAACTGCTCACTTGTTGCTTCAGGGACAAAGTCTTTGGAGATTTCTGTGAGTCTTTTCCCCAGGGCTAAGCTGAGTGTCAGTCATTACTGCTGGCCCCTGCTCAGCAGAGTTTATGCTGGCAAGGCACCCCTGCTCAGAATGAGGAGTCCCAGGCCTTGGAGCTGCAGGCCATCGAGCTGCCAGAGGCCCGAGAGGCCGGAGCACCCAGAGAAGGCTATTTTGACCCTTGCATTATTTCCCTGGCACCTCGTGGGGCTGACGACAGACTATCTTTCTTGCGGGAGGACTCACGAGAAGACATGGCAGCACTATCACTCCTAGCAGGAGGCCTTTACATTCCAGAAGGTGACTCCGGGACACCACGCTCCGGGACACCAGCCTTCCAACATTAGGAAGTTAGAATATGAATTTTCACCCCCATTTCACAAGGCAGCAGCCCAGTGTCAGGTTCCTTGCCTGACGTTGCTGACAGGGCAATACAAAGTATCTTCATGTTGGACACCTCAGTTTCCTCATCTGTAAAATGGCACAATTCATATTTCCTGAGACCGCAGAAAGAATTAAATGAGCTATCATGGGGTAAATGTTAGTAATATATTAATTGCTGAATAATTCCCCCACTTAACTTCCTCTCACCATTTATCTCACTAGGGAATATAACAAAAGCTATGTGTTACCTAAAGTTATGTATTTTTCACATCATTCCATCTTTATAGCAGTTCTATGACATAAGTACCATTTTTATCATTCCTACGTCATAGATGAGGAAGCTGAGGCAAAGGAAGGTTACCCATCTTTCCCTAGATCACATATCAAGACAACGACAGATGTTAATACAAAATTAGGTGTGGCCGGGTTCGGATTCTTACAACCAATGATGTGTACCGACTCTCAAAGATACGAAATTCTTATGATAATGGAATGTGCTTCCTCATCACTTTCAAACTATTAAACTGCGATCTTAAGTGAAAGAAAATATGAATAAAAGATGAAAGAAACTTATAATGCAGCAACATAGCAATGTGATGACAGATGGTGTGATCAACATACTTTAAACATTCACACTTTCAACTGAATGCGTGTAGCCTTTCTTTGTGTCAGGCCAGTTTCTCAGCCTTCCTTGTCACCTCCCTGCTTCTTGTAATACTTCGCAGAAGCTTCTGCAGCTTGCTTTCCTATCAGAAGATCAAAAATATGTAAAAAGTTTTGCCTCTATTTTGTAGTTAGCCAACAAACTAATATGTCCATTGAACTCAATGGACAATGTTTCGACTTCCCCAAAACCACAACTGCAATGTATTTCTGCTATTTTGGAGTGTTGCAAAAACATCCATGAAATCAACATTTCTAAGACTATACCCAATTGCTCAATTTCTGAACTATATTTTTAAAAGGCTGTTCTTAAAGTCAAATGGTAATTTACATCTGTCTCTTATTTTCCTAATTCTCTTTTATTTTCATAATTAAAAGTTTTTAAGTATATGGACATTTAAGCAATTTGAAATCTTCAGAGAAATGACAACAGTAGGACCTTAATGGGTCTATTTAGGAATCATATCACTCAAAATAAAAGTCTACTTTGTTCTTCTATAGAAAAAAAAGTGAAAAAGGCAAATTGAAATTTCTTGCATAAGACAGTGTTTCCAAACATGCTTTAAAAGCAGTAACTTTTATTTGCAAGAGTTAAATGTACCACAACATAAAAAAACTGGTAAAATGGGACAATTCTGACTGGGGCAGAGATAGGAAATATGGGGCTCTTCTTTATTTTACTGTAGATGTCAATGAGGTCCCATGTTACATCCTAAAATATAGATGGAACATTTAGAATCCTGACAGAAATTGTCAGAAGGCCACTCTAACATGAGGCCAACATCTGTACACAAAACGGATTCCTATTTTTAACATTTTGTAGCTCCATTTATATGATGTTTCTTACTGTATGGAATTTAACTGACTTTATGAAACAATTCCTCTGAATAAGAATAAAATATGGTATCTTAAACTTCATATTCAAAATTTGTACAGTAACACAAGAAAATTGCTCCTTGCTTCTTGTAATTTTCAGCTCCTCCCAAATTAAATTTCATATTGAAGTAAAGAATCATGATCATTTTTTTTCTCTGCATCTGTTATTGAGATGCCATCTGATCAGCACAATACTGATGCGATAGAGTCTAAAATACACATGGTTTGTCAATAAGATACTACCTCACACTAGTCAGAGTGGCTAACATTAGCAACTCTGGCAACAACAGATGTCGGCAAGGATGCAGAGAAAGAGGATCTCTTTTGCACTGCTGGTGGGAAAGCAAGCTGGTGCAGCCACTCTGGAAAACAGTATGGAGGTTCCTCAAAAAGTTAAAAACAGAACTACCCTATGACCCAGCAACTGCACTACTAGGCATTTATCCAAGGGATACAGGTGTGCTGTTTCGAAGGGACACATGCACCCCCATGTTTATAGCAGCACTACCAACAACAGCCAAAGTATGGAAAGAGCCCAAATGGCCATCAATGGATGAATGGATAAAGAAGATGTGATATACACGCACACACACACACACACACACACACACACACACACACACAATGGAGTATTACTTGGCAATCAAAAAGAATGAAATCTTGCCATTTGTAACTACGTGGATGGAACTAGAGGATATTATGCTAAGTGAAATTAGTCAGAGAAAGACAAACATCATATGACTTCATTCATATGTGGAATTTAAGATACAAAACAGATGAACATAAAGGAAGGAAAGCAAAAATAATATAAAAACAGGGAGGGGGACAAAATATAAGAGAATCTTAAATACAGAGGACAAACTGAGGGTTGCTGGAGGGGCTGTGGGTGGGGGGATGGGCTAAATGGTAAGGGGCATTAAGGAAGACACTTGGGATGAGCATTGGGTGTTATAGATAGGGGATGAATCACTGGAATCTACTCCTGAAAACATTATTGCACTATATGCTAACTTGGATGTAAATTAAAAAATTAAATAAATAAATAAATAAATAAATAAATAAATAATAAAATACATGCAGCTCCTGAATTCCATAACCTTAGAACAGAAAATCACCAACATGCACAAGAAACCTAAATGGGTATAAGCCTAACCTGAGTATAAAATGTATATTTAAAAAGTATATAATAAGGGGCACCTGGGTGGCTTAGTCGGTCGGGTATATGACTTTGGCTCAGGTCATAATCTCACAGCTTGTGGGTTCAAGCCCTGCGTCGGACTCTGTGCTGACAGCTCAGAGCCTGGAGCCTGCTTCAGATTCTGTGCCTCCCTCTCCCTCTGCCCCTCCCCTGCTCGTGCTCTGTCTCTCTCGGCCTCTCAAAAAATAAATAAATGGTAAAAAAAATTTTTTTAATGTATGTAAGAAAAGTATGTATGTGTATGTATACGTGTGTCTGTATACACACACACACACACACACACACACACACACACACACACACACAAAGTCTCCAAGTCTTCCCTTTGGAATCCCTCAAGCTCTAGGAACTATGTGACTGGTGTTATATAAGCACAGCTTAGTGTCAAAATTTTTGGAATTTTATGCAGGCAGCATCAAAAGTCAGGGAAATACTAGAAAATGTAGATGGCTTCTACACAAATGAAGCAGGGTTTACCAACCATAATTCAAAGATTCAGCAATATGATGGAAAATGTTATAAAATTAGCCAAGAAAAGATGTTAGTTAAACTTCATTAAACAAAGTTCCTGCTGGTCACTTAGTACCAGGTATAACGGTTATTTCTCTACTTTCTAAACTGACTTGAAATCATTTCAAATAACCATTTAAAAGGGACATGGTTCCATTTGAATTTTAGAAAGGCACATTTCTTCTTGTTTTCAACAATGTAGCCTTTAATTTGAGGGTATAGCATTGAGTAATAATCCATCAACTAAATACCTTTTTATACAACATAAGGAATAGGAGGTACTGTAATAACTGTTCATACCAGTTAGAGAGAAAATACAACTAATAGTTAAACTGTTTTAGTAATAAAACAGGTTACTATTATTTCCAGATAATTAACACAAAATTAATCCAACACTGTAGTAGTAGATTATCATATTTTTGATAACCAGAATCTGAATACCATTCCCATACGTGTAAGTTGTAATGAGAGGCAAAGCCCCCTCAGTCACTATGTAAGCCGAAAAACCAGATATTTCTTCTACCTCTCTGAGGGTAAGGGCATGGCCACTTGACAAATCACATCCTCCCATCCAGGACTTTAAAATTAGAGAGAATGACTTAAGGCCCTACACAGAATTGAGAAATTAATCACACAGCAATGGCAAACATCTAGCAATGATAGGGTATGTGTTCATATAGTCATTCACTCAAAACTTATTTACTACGTGCCTTTCATTCATCCATTCATTCACAATTGTACTAAAAATCTACTAGGTGCCTTTACTCTGAGCATTGATATCAAGAGTACAGTACCAGCAACAATATCTTAACCAGATGATTTCAGGGTTTCTTGCTGTCTGCCCTCCTTAGGTCTTTGGCATATTCTAGACTTTGGTTTCCATCCGAATCATAAACCTGGAGAAATAGAAAGCCTGGGGGACAAGCTTTTTGACATTGGTGTGGGCAATGATTTCATGGATATGAGCAACAAAAAACAAATATAAACATGTGGAACTATAGCAAATTAATAGGTTTCTGTATAGTAGGGGTATGCAGGTGGCTCAGTTGGTTAAGCATCTGACTCTTGATTTATTTAGGCTTAGGTCATGATCTCAAGGTCATGAGATAGAGCCCCGTGTTGGGTTCCACACTGAGTGTGGAGCCTGCTCAAGACTCTCTCTCCCCCCGACCCTCTCCACTGCTCACTCTCAATCTCTCTCTCTAAAATAAATAAATAAATAAATTGAATTGAAATGAAATGAAATAAAATAAAATAAAATAAAATAAAATAAAAACAGGCAAAGGAGCTGAATAAACATTTCTCGAAAGAAGAGATACAAACGGCCAACAGATACTTAAGAAAAGGGAACTCCTGTACACTGTGAGTGGGAATGTAAATTGGTTTAGCCAGTATGGAAAACAGTATGGAGATTCCTCAAAAAATTAAAAACAGAACTGCCATATGATCCAGGAATCCCATTTCTGGGTATATACCTAAAGGAAATGAAATCAGGATTTCAAAGAGATATCAGCACTGCCATGCTCACTGCAGCATTGTTCACGAGAGCTAAGATGTGGAAACAACCCAAGTGCCCATAGAAAGAAGGATGGATAAAAAGGATGGAACATTATTCAGCTGTGAGAAAGAAGGAAACTCTGCCTTTGACGATAACAGGGATGAACCTGGAGGACATTATGCTAAGTGAAATAAGCCAGACAGGAAGAGACAAATACTGTATAGTTCCACTTTTATGTGGAACCTAAAAATAGAAAGAAAAAAGTTGAACTTGTAGAAGCAGAGAGAGTAGAAGGATGGTTACCAGGGATTGGAGGAGTGGGGGAAATGAGGAGATGCTGGTCAAAAGGTACCAAGCTGCAATTCTCAGGGTAAGACTAGAGAGCTAATGTACAGCATAAAGACTACACTTAATAACACCGTACTGAACACTGCAAATATGCTAAGACAGTAAATTTCAGGTGTTCCCATCATACAAAAAACCAACTTTGTGAGATGCTATGTTAATTCATTGACTATAGCAACATTTCACTATATACGTATAACAAATCAGTATGCTGCACACCCTAAATACATACAATTTTTCTTTTCTTATTTTTCTTTTTCTTTTTTTTTTTTTAAATTTGCATCCAAATTAGTCAGCATATAGTGCAACAAGGATTTCAGGAGTAGATTCCTTAGTGCCCCTTACCCATTTAGCCCATCCCCCCTCCCACACTCCCTACAATAACCCTGTTTGTTTTCCATATTTATGAGTCTCTTATGTTTTGTCCCACTCCCTGCTTTTATATTATTTTTGTTTCCCTTCCCTTATGTTCATCTGTTTTGTCTCTTAAAGTCCTCGTATGAGTGAAGTCATATGATGTTTGTCTTTCTCTGACTAATTTCACTTAGCATAATACCCTCCAGTTCCATCCACATAGTTGCAAATGGCAAGATTTCATTGTTTTTGATTGCCAAGTAATAATCCATTGTGTATATATACCACATCTTCTTTATCCATTCATCCATCCAATGGACATTTGGGCTCTTTCCATACTTTGGCTATTGTTGATAGTGCTGCTATAAACATGGGGGTGCATGTGTCCCTTCAAAACAGCACACCTGTATCCCTTGGATAAATATGTAGTAGTGCAATTGCTGGGTCATAGGGTATTTTTTAATATATTTTAAAAAGGAAAAAAATTAATTGCAATAGATATTCTAAGTCGAATGAGATTTAAATCACAGGTGATAATATAATATCAGAAAATCATTCATTCCCCTCCAAATTATTCTACAGATTCAGTGAAAAATCAGTCAAAAATCAAGCAGTATTTGTTGTGGAATTTGATTCCAAAAAAATCTACATGAAAGAGTAAAAATACAGGACATTGGAAAACCTATCAAAAAGAAAAGAACAAAGATATAAAGATGTATCATAATGTTTCACAAAATTAATATTAATGTATTCATGATGCTAGAAAACACCAAGAAATTAATGGAATAAAATTTCTGGATTGCAACTTGGAAACTATTAGTGGTCAAGAAGTCAAGGTAACAGTTACCATGAGATTTGTTTTTTAATGAATTAGAAGAGAAGAGAAATTATCAGTGTAACACAACTATTAGGTGTGGGCATAGCTTAATGAACATTTTGTTTAGTGTGTGTGTGCATGTGTGTGTGCTGCGTGTGCATGGGTGGTGAATCAGGTTATAAGGTAAATTCATTTCTTACTGTGCCCAACTCTATAAAATGTCCAAAACACATTGAAACAATAAAGGAACAGAATAGCACATGGGAATTTGGAATATGATTAGGGTGATGTTTCAAAGCTAAAGGAAGAAGGAGAACTATTCAATACTGAGGGTTGAGACAATGGCTATCTACATAAAAATAATTTAATAAAGTTAGTGCCCTATCACACACAGTAAATAAAAGTACATTTCAAATGGATTGAAAACTGAAAGGTGAAAAACTCCTATGAAAATACTTCTATAAAAATGATAGGAGAAAACAAAAACAGTGAAACTTCCTCACAATAAAAAACACCATGCAAATGTTTAAAGACAACTGGGAGACAGTATTTGTAATTTCAATAAAAAGTACAAATTAGCACTTAAAATTTATAGCTGTCTTCCAGACATCAATTTAAAAATATATAAGCCCAATAGATAAATGGATACAGGATGTTAACACACACACATATACATATATATAAGTATGTCCAACTCCAAAATGCAAATTAAAACAAAAGTGATACAGCTTTTAGCGCTCATGCTGCCAAAAACCAAAGAGTTTAATAATATCAAGTGCTGGTTAGGATCGAGGGAGAATTATAGTCAAATATGGGACTAAGGGAGAGGTAAACTGTCACTTTAGAGGGCAAATTGCAAGTCTGTATTAAAATTAAAATGCACATAATTTCTGATTCAGCAATTCCACTATGTGATATTATCCCTAGAGGAGCACATGCAGTCATGCCCAGAGAGAGAGATGTAGAAAGAAGTGTTCATTATTGAACGGTTTACAATAGAATAAAAGTTCAACAAACTGGGGTACATTGAGAGGAAAATGTCTAAGAAGGCTGGTATATTTATACTGTGTGCACAAGTAAAAGAAACAAGCTATGCCCATGTAATATGGCTAGATCTCCAAGAATTAATACTGAATGATAACAGAAAGCAATATGCAGAACAATACGTTTGGGTTTAAAACACTAATTTTAAAGAATACAAAACAATGCACACAGTACTCTATAGTTTCTATGAATACAAACACACACACACACACACACACACACACACACACACACACACAAACACATTGAACAGAGGTTACTCCTGGAGAGGAGAGACTTGAGACAGAAGCAGGGGTTGTGCAAAAGGGCTTTGACTTCCTCTGTCAAGTTGTTTTCAACACCAGAAATTCTATTTGGCTATTTTTCAAACATGCTTTGTCTTTTCTTTTTTTTTTTTTTTTTTGATAGCGTAATATTTTCTCATGTTTTAATATTTCTTTTTCTATACCTCTACCTACTATTTCTATGATATAAAAATTCTAGACAATCTAATCTTGCTGTTCCTCAGTTGACTCCCAGTCTTGGGGACTACTCCACTGTATTTTGTATTTCTGACTTGTAAGTCCTCAGTAGAGATTCCACAGCCAGAGCAGGCGATGTGTCCTTCCATAAAGTTTTTTCATTTGCTTCTCTGCAGAATTAATACCTGCCAGGGTCATGTTTGTGTTATTTTTCAGCTTGCAGGCTCCTGTATAATCCAAGTAATGTAAATGTGCACTCTAAATCTCATTGAGGGCAGGCCCTTGACTTTGAGTACTCAGGGTCTTTGTTTTTGATGCAGAACAAGGCTAAACCAAGGCTAAAATCATGGCCTGGTGCTAACCCACTGTTCCCCACCCCTTCTCACTTCCTAGGCCAAACCTCTTTTCACTGTATTTATAGCCTTCTGTCGGTTTTCAGTTCCACCTTTCTGGAAGGATCGGCTTTCTGGGGATTTTCAGTTCGAGCTCCCCTCCTTGCTTAGATTCAAGGCCTTATTCTCAGATCTGTGGCTCTTGGAACTCAAATACCTTGTTGACAAACACAAAAAAAAGCAACACATCAGTTCACAAACTTGATGCCTGGTCATCAGTTTTGGCTGGCAGTTATTGTTTTTACTTTTTGTGTACTTAACTAAATATTTATTTATTTATTTATTTATTTTTATTTTATTATTATTTTTTTTTTAAATTTTTATTTTTTTTAATTTTTTTTTTCAACGTTTATTTATTTTTGGGACAGAGAGAGACAGAGCATGAACGGGGGAGGGGCAGAGAGAGAGGGAGACACAGAATCGGAAACAGGCTCCAGGCTCTGAGCCATCAGCCCAGAGCCCGACGCGGGGCTCGAACTCGCGGACCGCGAGATCGTGACCTGGCCGAAGTCGGACGCTTAACCGACTGCGCCACCCAGGCGCCCCTTAACTAAATATTTAAAAGAATGTTTGAGATATTTTAAATTTTCTAGATATGGTAGGAGGATTTTCAGATTCCCTAATTTACTATATTGCTGGAAATAAAAGGTTACAATATTTTTTTTTAATGTTTCTTTATTATTGAGAGGCAGAGAGAGACAGAGCATGAGTATGGGAGGGGCAGGGTCTGAGGGAGGCACAGAAGCCAAAACAGGCTCCAGGCTCTGAGCTGTCAACACAGAGCCTGACGCAGGGCCTGAACCCACAAACCGGGAGATCATGACCTAAGCCAAAGTCGGACACTCAACCAACTGAGCCACCCAGGCGCCCCAAAATGTTTCAATATTTTTGAAAATCAACTCACTTTTACTTATGTAATTAAAAATTAATTTAAAGTGCTAAATACAAGGGTGCCTGGGTGGCTTAGTCAGTTAAGCATTCGACTTCAGCTCAGGTCACGATCTCTCGTTTCATGAGTTTGAGTCCCACGTCAGGCTCTGTGCTATCAGGAGCCTGCTTCTGATTCTGTGTCTTCCTCTTTCTCTGCCCCTCTCCTGCTCACACTCTGTCTCTTTCTGTCAAAAATAAACATTAAAAAAAAAAACCTAAAATGCTAAATACATATCAGAGAAACAGAACCTACTTCTCTATATGTGCTTTATTGAAGATGTAGCTTTTGACCTAATTCTGAAAGACTGGGAAGATTTGAATGTAAGCAGCAGACAAGGGAAGAGATGGGACTATATCCTATCAGGTTCCCTGTCCCACTTATGCTAGGATGTCCCGTCCCTGCTCCTTACCAGCATCATCTAACTTTTTCATTAGATTCTTCACCCAATGTTAACAAGCACGTGATCATTAAATCATTTGTCTTCTCATGTTGATGGGGTGGGGCACAGTTACACAGCTGTTCTTTAGGTATAGAGCAGTGGCTCTCAACTGGGTAGATTTTGCCTCCCCAGGGGACATGTGGGTGGCACCGTGTGGAGAGCTTTTCGGTTGCCACAACTTGGTGAGTGCTACTCAAATCTAGTAGGTAGAGGCCAGGGATGCTACCAAACATCCTCCAGTGCCCCCCCAGTAGCCCCACTGCCCCTACAGCAAAGAATGATCCTGTTTAAAAGGTCAGTATTTCTGCTAATGAGAAACCATGGTGAATGCGTGCAGCTACTGCCACTTATATCACTACGGTGGCTCCCTCTTCCATATCTTTCTGTCACTCTGAATGCTAATATTCACTTCGTTTTTCTCTGTACATCAGCAGCATCTGCAGAAGGTGTGATGACTGAGAGTCTGCCCCTGAGAAACATCACACCCATTTGAACCTCCTCGGAATCATTCTAAGGTCTTCTCTGCCACAAGGGGTCTGAGCAGCCAAATATAAGGGACTCATTATTCTTTTTCTTTTTTGACTAAAAAGTCCATTTCTTTTTCTCTCTTCCTGAATCCTTTTTCTCAATCTCATGGACCAGGTTAGAGTCTGAGAGGTCCTAACCCTGACTTCTTGCCTCTAGCTCTAGGCAACACGGCTACCTTCCTTTCCCCGACCTTAACGACTCTTCTCAAATTTCACTCCATACCTTAATTTAAATATCTATTCCATTAGTGACTGCTTTGTCTGACTCCCCGTTTCACCAGGACCTTGCCAGGCCAGCTGCTAACATTTCAACATGGCAAATAAAATTTGTCATCAGGGAGAGCCTACCCCAACATTACCAGGGTGGTCAAGAAAACTGCCTGATGTTTTGATTTTAACCTCTTTAGTTAAACTATAACACATTGATTGAGATACCAAACACTATAATATGCAGAGGGAAAGAAAAAAGAATAAAGTAACAATAAAGAAAACACTCTAACTGCTGTAACACAAACAATGAATTTCAAACACTGACAATGGAAAAATTAGTGATGTAAAAAAAAAAAAGTCCATTATCAAAAGAGCAGCTTTAAAAGCCCAATGATATCAGAAAAGGGGAAAAAAAGGGAAAAAAAAGAAAACCTCTTATTCTTAATCAGTTATACTTTCACAAATATATTCATTATCTCCACAAATGTAATTTCTATAACAAATGTATTTAAGAATAAGGTAATTAAAATATTTTTCATTGTTTTTGAAATTTTATATATTTTCAAAAATAATGTAAGTTTCCTTAAAATAGGTATAATTGTTTTAATAATACTGTTGAGGGAAATGGATAATTGGGCATTAAGAAAGACAGCATATATACTGATTAATAGCATGGCCCCCGGCAGCACACTTCCTGGATTCAAAACCAGGCTTCAACTTCTCATCTGGGACCTCGGTCAATTCACTTGATTTCGTTGTGCCTCCTTTTCCTCATGTGCAAATTGCAGATAGTAATAGTACCCACTGCACAGAGTTGTTATGAGGACTGAACTACATTTTATTTAGAAATATATACATTGTCTGTAGTCAATCAATCCCATGTGCCTATTAAGTAAATAATTAGCAGCATTTTAAAAACATAAAATAAGTAAACGGTCAGGCTTCCATGAATCAAAGGTCATGTTTTCCATTCTTCCAGGCACGGGATCCTGTGTTTCCCCAGTCTCTAGCATCTTTGGTAAGTAAGCATGCTAGGAGCTGGGCCAGTGTCGTCACGATGGTCCAAAATGTGCAACTAATGTATCATATTTGAATCTCTCTACAAGAAACATTTTATCTCCTACCAGAGAGATCCATTTCTAAAAGGGCCTGAGGGAAAGAGAAAATAATAAGGACAACCTAGAAATGTAAGTGCGGTTCAAGTACACAATAATATCACAGTATGAAAACATTCCACTCATAAAGTGGAATAAAAATCCTAGTGACAGCAATAAGAAGAAAGCCCATGGTTCCTAATGAGCTTGAACACATCTTCAGACTTAACTTCTGTATTTCAGTAAAGGCGGTCCCTAACACCAAGCATTTCGATGGGCAGGAACCATGAGAACAACCTACATGAAGACACAACCAGCTCAAAAGTCCACTGTTTCAAAATCAACGTCAAATCTTTTCTTTTGTCGAATAAAAATGAATCCAGATTTACCTAAGGAGAGATTTTATTCAAAGAGTCTATTGCGGTAAGGAAGATGCTCCAGACTTTGGATCTGTAAGTATCTCAGAACCAAACAGAAAACACTTTCCTTTTACAGGAAGCAGGGGTGTGGGGTGCGGGGAGGGGGGGGGAGGGGCAGGTCAGTGGGCACTTTTGAGGGGAAACAGAACAAACTGGTGGATGGAGGCAGCATGATTGGGCTGTGCTCAGGCCTCGTGCTTGCTCAGACTTGGGGCAAACCAAAGTTCAGGGGCCTGGGAGGAAGAAAAAGCCTGACTAAAGCTTGATAAAGCCAAGGCAGATGGTAACTAATAGACCACTGTGAGTGCTAGGTCTCTTCCGAATGGCAGGAATACTGGTTTTAATAGAAGAATTAGAATAAAAGAGTAGTTAGGAGTTAAACCCTCCAAACGGGTTAAGTAAGTAAATAACCAGCCCAATACCAACTGAAAAGCCCACTTTTTTCTCTCTTCCCGGACACCGACCCTTTTTTTCTCAGGGTCCTTACTGGGTAAGTGAGGGGCATGATGTTGCCAACATCACCTGGCTTGTCAAAGGATTTGCAAGCTTAGGTTCTCATATGGGTCTGTCTTGAAGAAACATTTCATCTGACGAAGAAAATCAACAAGTAGAACGTGCAAAAAGTAAAAAATTAGGTAACAACACAAGACACAATTACGTTTTACAATTAAGGATAATTCCAAATACTGGAATAGAGACTGAGAACAAACAGTTGTACAAAGTCATAAGAAATGGTCTCCAAAAAAAGGTCAGTGCAAACATCCTGCAAAAAGGTCAGTATCAGAGGGGAGATGTGGGAAGCATACTGTTTGTATGAGAAAAAGAGAAACAGTTCTTAAGACAAAAGGACAGTTAAAGACTAGACAGGTATTGGATAAAACATGCTATTGACCCAATAAATGGGTTTACAGTATTTTAAATTCTAGTTATACTTTTAACATTGTTACTAAAACAGACAACCACTCTTACTCATTTAAAAAAATCTGAGATTACTTTTGAAATACTGGAATCCAAAACTGTGAAAACGAAAGCAGAGCTGAGTTTCAGCACAGAATACTTTACTTATTTTTCCACAGCACTGTCATTGGCTCATTTAGTAGCATCTTTCATTTCCCTGCCTGAAGGCCTCCCAGGACCTCCTCAATGCAGAGAGATTTGAATGGACGTACCAGCAAGAATTGATGAAAATGTACGAGCATCTGCCAATCAAAATGAACCTTCCCTTCCTCTCTGGCGTCCCTCTTCTAGAGAGGCTTCCTTAACCTTCCCACATCTGACCAGCTGCCCCCTCCCTGCACACCAAGCACATTGCCCTCTTTGCCTTAGACTCCTACATGCTCCCTTCTAATTGGATGAGGTACTGGTGTGTTTCTCCCATCAGGCCATGAGCAGGGATTAATACCTCATGAAGCAAAATGCAGTCACTTAATCAAACACAAAAACTTTGGGGGGGGGAACTGTATTATTTGAAATGTGGTACATTTACCAGTCAATGATATGTTATGACTCTCCAAGGAAAGGTTAGAATACTTTGTCATCATTTCTCCTCGGATGGGTAGACTTGTCAAAGGTGAAGCTATAAGAAAAAGATCAGGTGACTACATATTATTATCAAGATGAAACAATATTTTACTTATTTTTCCACAGGACTGTCATTGACTCATTTGACAGCATCTTTCATTTCCCTGCCTAAAGGTCTCCCAGGACCTCCTCAATGCAGAGAGATTTGAATGGACATACCAGCAAGAATTGATGAAAACGTACGAGCATCTGCCAATCAAAATGAACCTTCCCTTCCTCTCTGGCGTCCCTCTTCTAGAGAGGCTTCCTTAACCTTCCCACATCTGACCAGCTGCCCCCTCCCTGCACACCAAGCACATTGCCCTCTTTGCCTTAGACTCCTACATACTCCCTTCTAATTGGATGAGGTACTGGTGTGTTTCTACCATCAGACTATGAGCAGGGATTAACAGTTCATGAAGCAAAATTCAGTCACTTAATCAAAAGTAAAAACTCTGGGGGGCACTGTATTATTTGAAATGAGATACATTTACCTGTGGGTGGTATGTTATGACTCTCCAAGGAAAGGTTAGAATACTTTGTCAAAATTTCTTCTTGGATGGGTAGACTTGTCAAAGGTGAAGCTGTAAGAAAAAGATCAGGTGACTACATATTATTATCAAGATGAAACAATACTTTACTTATTTTTCCACAGGACTGTCATTGACTCATTTAGTAGCATCTTTCATTTCCCTGCCTAAAGGTCTCCCAGGACCTCCTCAATGCAGAGAGATTTGAATGGACGTACCAGCAAGAATTGATGAAAATGTACGAGCATCTGCCAATCAAAATGAACCTTCCCTTCCTCTCTGGCGTCCCTCTTCTAGAGAGGCTTCCTTAACCTTCCCACATCTGACCAGCTGCCCCCTCCCTGCACACCAAGCACATTGCCCTCTTTGCCTTAGACTCCTACATGCTCCCTTCTAATTGGATGAGGTACTGGTGTGTTTCTCCCATCAGACCATGAGCAGGGATTAATACCTCATGAAGCAAAATGCAGTCACTTAATCAAACACAAAAACTTTGGGGGGCACTGTATTATTTGAAATGAGATACATTTACCTGTGGGTGGTATGTTATGACTCTCCAAGGAAAGGTTAGAATACTTTGTTATCCTTTCTTCTTCAATGGGTAGACTTGTCAAAGGTGAAACTGTAAGAAAAAGAACAGGTGGTTACATAGTATTATCAAGATGAAACAATACTTATTTTTCCACAGCACTGTCATTGACTCATTTGACAGCATCTTTCATTTCCCTGCCTAAAGGCCTCCCAGGACCTCCTCAATGCAGAGAGATTTGAATGGATGTACCAGCAAGAATTGATGAAAACGTAAGAGCATCTGCCAATCAAAATGAACCTTCCCTTCTTCTCTGGCGTCCCCCTTTTAGAGAGGCTTCCTTAACCTTCCCACATCTGACCAGCTGCCCCCTCCCTGCACACCAAGCACATTGCCCTCTTTGCCTTAGACTCCTACATACTCCCTTCTAATTGGATGAGGTACTGGTGTGTTTCTACCATCAGACTATGAGCAGGGATTAACAGTTCATGAAGCAAAATTCAGTCACTTAATCAAAAGTAAAAACTCTGGGGGGCACTGTATTATTTGAAATGAGATACATTTACCTGTGGGTGGTATGTTATGACTCTCCAAGGAAAGGTTAGAATACTTTGTTATCCTTTCTTCTTCAATGGGTAGACTTGTCAAAGGTGAAACTGTAAGAAAAAGAACAGGTGGTTACATAGTATTATCAAGCTATGTATTATCATACATACAAGCTAGTATGTAACAGCTAAAATGTTATATTGTATACTATTTTTTTTTTTTGTATACTATTGAGTGAAAAATGTTTCAGGAAGCTCCAATGAACTAGGTCTCATATGCTCCCAGAGATTCAGAAATATATGGAGCTATCAAATGTGACCAAATTTCCAACTTTTTCTATATTCTTTTTTTTTTTTACTGAAAAATACCTACTGATTTATATCAAGTAGTTTTAAAAAAGTTCATTGTCTTATCCTACCACTTGTAGTTTCTTTATAAAACATAAATGAAGACATTGAGGAATTAGATAAGAGTGGTAGAAAAGACAGACATGAAGAGGCAGAAAGAAAATGAGTAAACAAAGAGAGAGAGACCATAATAAAGGGGCATTAAAAGAGGACAGAGAAGATACAATGAACACACAGTGAAGGTTTCTGTTTGTCTTCCAGTGACAGACCCAACCGCCCTCTACCAAAGTAACTTTTGGTTTTCCTCTGTCACTTCTTTCATCTTTTGAAAACCTTTATTGAAGAAGAAAATTTCCATTTCCACCTGGCCCACTCATCTGGAGAGTGTATTCTGGTTATGGTTTCTTTGACTTCAAGGCACCTGAACTTACCTCCCATGAAAACCACCCCAACTCTATCAAGTAAGTCAAAAAAGGGAAAAAGGCTTATTTATGAGTGTAGTCTTGGCTGCATTCTTTCAACATCTCATTCAATTTAAATTAAACCTGAGCCTTTTTTATTTCACTTTCTTAATACTCTGCTCAGAAACTTACTCCTAGTGCAAGATTAGATTTCCAGTTCTTTTCTCATGTGCATGAAAAATATTATCAAAATTAGTGATCACCTTTGTTGGTTCAGCTTATACATAGCTTTTACAATACTGCCTAATAAAAAATCTACCTAGCAGAACCTAGCTCTCCAATAAGCTGTATTCCAAAGGCTTGATCACTTCAACGCAGCTTCAGAAGGTAGAATGCACTTCCTCCTTAATGCTTTAATGAAATTAATATGTAAATCATACCACGCTCTGACAATGATTATAAAGGAAAATATGCCCTGAGTTTCTCACTGGGCTATCAGGAATACAAAACATTTCTTCCACCCACATCTAATATTCATTCATTTATATTCTCTCTCTCTCTCATTTTCTCTGTGTGTGTGTGTCTCCCCTCCTCTCTCTCTTTCCCTGTCTCTCTCTCTCTGTCTCTCTCTCTCTCTCTCTCTCTCTCTCTCTCTCTCTCACACACACACACACACACACACGGCCAAAAGGCTCTTATCATCATTCTTCTCCTGATTAAAAAAAAAAAAAGTATTGTTTTTTCCATTCTTGAGCATAGCTCACTTAGAGGTTGTGTTTAAGAGGAAATATCTCAGGAAGATGAAGGCGGATGTGATTGACTTGTGGATCGGAAGCCAGGAGGGTGCGGATGGGAAGGAATGAGCTGTTCTAGATCATCTGTTCCTGTGAAACTTGCAAAACATCAACTTGGATATCTTTGCTTCCTTGCTTGGGAGTTCTCTTTTCTTGGCCTAGTCTGCTGCAGAGCTGAATACAATTGTGAGGGTTCCCACCGCATTCTTTACCCCTAAAAAAGCCTATAATCCTTTGAAAATAATATCGCTAATAATACTAATAAATGATATGAGATGGTCTAATATCTGATATTTATTAGACCATATTATTTATTATTAGCAGTAGTATTCGTACCACCAACAGCAATAAGAAAGTGACATAAGCTGAAAAAAGTGTTTTATTTCTAATTCTTATTTCCTTAAATAAGTAAATATGTAGAGCCCCTGATACATGCTTGATGCTGGTAAGGACAATGAGGCTGAGTAAACTTGGTCCCTCCAGGGTGACATGGGTCATATTAATATCGATTAAGCCCACAATGTGATTGAGAGTCATTAAAATTTCAGAGTGCCACCCACTGGCTGTATTGACTATAACTAGCTTGCGTATCTCCCAAATTGGTGTGTGAGCTGCAGAGTACGAAGCCAGGCTTCCATCTCCGAGGGACTCTGGTGATGGAACAGAGGTGGAGATAATGCCAAGGAGATGGGCTTGGAGGCTGGGGTCATTTTGCATTTCTCGATATCAGGACCTGGATAGAAGAGCCCACCAGTATTCGAGCAAGAAGAGAAAAGAGGTCTAGGTGTGGCATGGGCAAAATCCAAGCTTACAGGAGTTGAAGGAATAGGAGGAAAAAGAAAAACCAAGCTTCAAGAGCAGGGAAGTTTGGGTAGCTCCAGACTGTGCTAACTGTTGTGACCACTTTCCACGGCCAGTCCATATATTAAAAATACAGACATCCGTAAACCAGCCGCCACCTGTATCCTAACTTTATATCCCTTCTAAAGCATTCATTTATCTTGATCAGGCTCCAGGTTCCACTGAACAAGCCCAAGTGCAAAAGGAAATGTGTAACTCTTGTGATGTTTTGCCTTGGGAACAGTCCCTTTAAGAGGCAAGGTACACAAACCTCTTGAGTGGAAAAAGCAGGGCAAGTCTCCGGAAGGTGTGAGAATAGTAACAGTGAGAAGTCCTTTGTTTTTAATCAAAAAAGTGGGAATGTAAACCTTACTGCTTTCAGTAGGAGGACACTGGCAGGAGGCTGATTCAGCTGAGGTTGATGTTTAAAGGAAATTGGCAGGAGAGTCAGGCAGATTGGTTTGAATACTTTTCCCAAAGGATTAGGCTGAGTCGCAGAAAGAAATTCAAAATGGAGAGGCAGGAATTTTGTATCCTAATCCAAGTGCTGCCTCTGACTTGTTACCTGGGGTTTCATTTCATGGAGGAAACAGGAGGGATCAGAAAAGCTGTATAATATTGAGTGACGGTACCAAGATCATAGCATACATTCCTCAATGTATCCTGCTCACCCCTTTCTTAACCGTTGCTGGAGACTTTCCACTTGACATTCTTTTATAGGTAGTGGCCAAAATGCCACATGAAATAGTAACATCTAATAGTTTTTTCTTTTTTTAAAATTTTTTAATGTTTATTCATTTTTGCAAGACAGAGAGAAACAGAGCACAAGTGGGGGTGGGCAGAGAGAGAGGGAGACACAGAATCTGAAACAGGCTCCAGGCTCTGAGCTGTCAGCACAGAGCCCGACGCGGGGCTTAAACTCACGGACCACGAGATCATGACCTGAGCCGAAGTCAGATGCTTAACCGACCGAGCCACCTAGGCACCCCACATCTAATAGTTTTTCTTTTTTTTTAATTTTTTTTTTCAACGTTTTATTTTATTTTTGGGACAGAGAGAGACAGAGCATGAACGGGGGAGGGGCAGAGAGAGAGGGAGACACAGAATCGGAAACAGGCTCCAGGCTCTGAGCCATCAGCCCAGAGCCCGACGCGGGGCTCGAACTCACGGACCACGAGATCATGACCTGAGCCGAAGTCAGATGCTTAACCGACCAAGCCACCTAGGCACCCCACATCTAATAGTTTTTCTAAGGATTAAAGATTTTTCTCCCTCTTCAGGGGCAATGGGACATGAGGGTGTTGCATCAAAGAACTGAATAACATCCTAATTTTCAACTATTGTTAGGTTCATGTAAGATAGCAAAATGGTCTCTACTTAAATATCTTTCACATATTATATTTTAAAATAGACATTGCTAGATGGGTTTATAATTTATACTATTAACATTTTTAAATGAAATAAACATGTTCTAATTTCTTCTTAAAATATTAAGGTAACATTTTCACATATTTAATTCTGGAGCTCCATTTTAATTGAAGTAAATTGGGAAGATAAAGAAGAGGGTAAGTAACACTAGAACACTGCATTGGGTCTTAAGATTTGCTTTCACCTGTATCAGAAAATAAGTTCAACCGTACCTCTGTTTAAGAATAAGCATTTTCTCTAAATCCCTCCCCCCCCCCCCAATCTCTTTATTATATTTTACAATCTTGGAAGGACTTCATTTAGAGAAAGGTGTAAGTAAAAGCCATTATTAGGATAAATATTCTCTCTCTTTTTCTCTCTCCTCCAAATAATGTGTTGATTGCTATCAATATGTATAACTAACGTTTTTAATAAATCTTAATTTTAGCATTGTCTGATACACAGCATTATAAACGTGCAGCCCAATTACAAAAAGACTATAACCTAGGAATGGATAATATATACTATTTATACAACAGAGGTTTGGAACTCAGAATATATTTCCTCATGAAAGCAATGCTATATATAACCATGAGATCCCATGCCAAATTACAAAAGCCTTTTAAGCCATGATATGACTAAACTATAGCATTAAAATATCGAATTACCAATATTTCTAATAAACAGTGCTTTTAGAATTTTACTTCTGGATTCAAGGAATATGGTATTCCTATCCCGTCTGTAACAGGAATAGTAGAAAGAAGAGGAGAATAAGACTATATTGATCACAGACACATAATCCAGACAGAGTTTGTCAAAAGAGAAAAGAAGGTTTGACAAAAAATAAATTCCTGATGGGGACATTTAAAAGTCAGACTTTCTAAGTCAGAGACAGAAAAAAAAACAAACAGGGAACTCATATTTTTTCTACATAGAATGAGAACCATTGGACAAAAAGGCCATTTTTAGACCAGCAAAAACAAACAAACAAAAAGCTGAAGAACAATTAAAAAGCCTAATGGCAAGAACAGTGTGCTCTTTTACAGAGCCTTGTAAAACTGTTTTTAAAACGTGGCCACATTGAAATATAAACAAATTGATCCTTTCGTTTTTTTTAAATATGATTTTCACAATTAAATATATTTTGAAGGGCAGTGTGAAAACTTGTTTCAAACTACCTCTAAATGGCCATTAAGATATTTTAACAGTGAAACTTAGGCCAAAAAAAAAACTCTTAAAAAATAAAACCCCCAAGGTTTGACTGTGGGTTTGTCGAATGTGTCACCCACTAGATTATTCTTTAATGAGACTTACATTCTGTTCAGTGGTTCTCAGCTTGGGCTGACCTTTGCCTCCACAGGCCATCCGACATTCCGGAGGTCACAAAATGGAGGCCGTTACCACTTGTATCTAATAGGTTACAGTAGTTTTCTAGTAATGCCACACAAATTACCACAATGTAGCAGCTTACCACAACAGAAGTTTATCCTCTCGCAGTTCTAGAGGCTAGAAGGCTGAAATCAAGGTGCAGGGCTTTGCCCCTTCTGCAGGCTTTAGAGAAGAATCCTTGCCTCTTCCTGGCTGTTGGCGGTTGCCGGTAATCCTTGGCATTCGTTGGCTGATAGCTGCATCAGCCCAATCTCTGGCTCTGTCTTCACAGGGCCATCTTTCTTCTGTGTGTGTCTATCTCTGTATTCAAATCTCTCTTGTTTCTTTCACAAAGACCACAGTCATTGGGTTAAGGGTCTATCTTAATCTCCTATGACCTCCTTTTAACTCGATTACATCTACAAAGACCCTACTCTCAAATGAGGTCACATTCATGGGTACCAACAGCCAGGACTTGAACGTATCTTTTTTGGAGACACAACTCATGATATAGGAGAGGCCAGCGATGCTGCTGGGCATTCTAAAATGACAGCCCCCCACAATAGAGAATTATCAAGCCCCAAAAGTCATAATGCCAAGGTTGAGAAACCTTGATTTCAAAACAGGTACCTCCTTACTTCTGATTCTTCAATGTGATTAGTAATCTTCAAATGGCCCTGTGGCCCTCAGGTCCTGTTCTATACACTTTAGGTGTAGATATTTTAAAGCAAGAACATCTCTTGCCACCTTTTTTGCCAGCCACACCCTCCTGCCAGGGGCCTTTTGAGGACCTTTCACAGACAGGCACTAAGGGCTGGAAGGAGTTTTGAAACACAAACCAGGAAATCTATTATAGCTATTAGCTAGCTCCAGCCTCTTGGCTACATGAGGAAAGCACTTGGGCTTCAAGATCAATCAAATGATGTATCTAAATTCCCTTTCAGGATGTCAGAACTATGTAATTATAAGGCTATTGAAAAAAAAAAAAAGATTCTATCTTTGGAGTGAAGATACATTAGTAATAATATAATCACAACTTTTTAAAAATATTTTTTTTAATGTTTATTTATTTTTGAGACAGAGAAAGACAGAGTGTGAGTGGGGGAGGGGCAGAGAGAGAGGGAGACACAGAATCCAAAGCAGGCTTCAGGCTCTGAGCTGTCAGCACAGAGCCTGATGCAGGGCTCAAACCCACGAACCGTGAGGTCATGACCTGAGTCAAAGTCAGATGCTAACTGACCAAGCCACCCAGGTGCCCCAATGTAATCACAGCTTTAAAAATTGCAGAAAAACATTATTTCTGATTAAAGGAAAAACACCATTTTCAAAGATAACATCTATTATTTCTAACAATATATTATTTGAGATATTATATGTGAACAGTGACTATGTCTTATCAGGAGTAGGGGGGTTATTATTTTCATAGAATATTGTGAGGTTTTTTTCTTTTCTTTTCAAGATTTTATTTGAGTCCAGCATAGGACTCAAACTTACAACTCTGAGATCAAGAGTCACGTGCTCTACCGACTGAGCCAGCCAGGTGCTCTGAGGTTTTTTCCTTCTATGTCACTGTGTGTGTCTTGTTTTTTATTTCTATGGTTCACATTATATTGTGAAATATGGAGGCCAGTGATACAAAAGTAATTTCAAAAGAATACACTGTAGGATGAACAGCCTCCACACTTACAATCTGTTTAAGGACAAAAACTCCTTTGAAAAATGATACTTAATTACATAAACTAATGACAGTTTCTCAACTCTCATTGTGGTTTAATGTCTATGTTAACTAAAGCTTTCCCAGAAAGAGTTGAAATTCTTTTTTCTTTAAGTTTGTTTGTTTTGAGAGAGAGACAGAGAAAGAGAGAGAGAGAATGGGGAAGGGGCAGAGATAGCGAGAGGGAGAGAGAGAGAATCCCAGGGAGGCTCTGCACTGAACGCACATTTCAGGGCTCAAACTCAAATTGTGAGATCATGACCTGAGCTGAAATCAAGAGTCAGATGCTTAACCAACTGAGTCACCCAGGCCTCAAGAGTTGAAATTCTTTTTCCTTCTTTTCAAACGATCTCAAAGAGAATAGTTTCAAGCACAGAAAATTTTTCCCCTGAACCATCTGAGAACAAGCTGATGACCTGATGACCTATTCCCCTCTGAAATGTTACTATACATTCCTTACAAAGGACATAACCCTCACACCATCCCACAATGCCATTCAAATTGGGAAATTAACATTTATGCTATTACCATCTCATCCCACATCTCATTGAAGTTTCAACAAAAGTCCTTAAAATGTGTTTTTTTAGCCAAAGGTTGCAGTTCGGAATTACATGTTGCTCTCAGCTGCCGCGTCCCTCTGTTCCCCTTCACTCTGGAACAGCGTTAGTCACTCTTGACTTCTATGACCAGTATGGCTCCAGGATAGGTATGTTGAATATGATCAGATTTGGAGTAGACCTCTTTGGCAAATATATCACAGAGGTGATGTTGTGCTCTCGTTGCATCCTATCACATGGCTCACAATTTTTAATCCTCTCTTTGCTGATGGTTTTCACTTTGATCATTTGATTAAAGCCTTCTCCACTGTAAAGTTGTTCTCTTTACCTTTTCATTAATACAACTTCACCAATTTTGTGGGAAGTTACTTTAAAATTATGTAATATTTTGTGCCTCATCAAACTTCCAATTGATTCATTTAATTAATTTACATCAGTATGTACTCATGAATACCTATATTATTCAGTGGGCATTCTCCAGTGGATACTAATGGATACTAGTCCATTATTATTATCATTTATTTTGATGCTCAATTTGTCCCAGGTTTGTCCACTGGGAACTCTCTGGCTCTTGTATCTTTTTGACATGGCCCATCATTCTTTGAGCACTTCATTGCTTTCTGGCACAAGAAGTTCAGGGTTTATCTTATACTTTCTCTTCCTTTTTTGTAAAATAAGTCATTTTTCCAGGAAGTCCTAGTTACCCATTAGTAAAGAATCGTATATAGAGTCAAGATTTGGCTGCTAAGTATGTTCGTCACAATTGAGGAATCAGTGGTCCCCACCTCTGTGGGCAGAGCTAATGCATGTGTATATTCACACACACACACACACACACACACACACACACACACACCGTAAATAAATATATGTGAAAGGTATAACATACATACATATATAAATATATGTGATGTATATGCGTTATATGTATACTTACATATACACATCTATATCTATGCATCTGTTTATATAGACACACACATAAAAGACAAATAGATTTAAAGTCATGAATTCACGCTAATGCTGTCAATTGCAACCCAACACTGCAAGGTTCATTCTAGTTTCCCCTCTTTATTTCCTTCTGCTGTAAGAGAAAAACCTACATCCTATTATTCTTACTCATTCTACTTATTTGCTCAATCCTCTTGTATGTAACTAATCTCCCACTGCCACAGCCACTCCTGGCCCCAAAGAAATGTCTTCCTCACCCATTTGGGCTCCAACATCTTGCACTGTTAGCTCTTCTGTGTGCTTTCCCTACACCCCCCTGATCAAGATCAGACAGCACAATGTCTGGCTGCCCCTGCTTTGAAGCCCCTGTCACGCTGTTCAGCTCTGAGACCTGGCTCTAGGCCACCCCTTTGCAGGACACATCTCAACGTACTCGGGCTCTAACACTCCACACGAGGCTGCTCCCCTACCTGGATGCCATCCTGACCTGTCCCACTTTCTAATTCCCTGACCTGGGACCCTCTGGCTTCCTCTAATAAGGGAGCTTACCTCCCTGCATTCCCCAACCTAATGACTATAGAACCCATTCCTAGAAGGAAGAGGAGGAGATGGGAGCAAGAGGTGGGGACCAAAGAACAGGAAGAGGAAGAGCCAAGAACTAATTCTTAACAAATGCTTATATAATTTTAAATGTGATGATAATTTAGGCTCAAAAGTTTGATGCATCAGATATAACTCTATTAAACATGAGCTTATAGTTAATCTGTTCCTTTAAACAGTTTAAAGAAATGACTCAAAACTGCTAAAAAATATTGCTGAAGTTTTCTACTTAGATCTAGACTAACACAATGTCAGGCACATGTAGGTGCTTCAATAATACCCATTCTCACAAATATTTATTACTAGGTGGTTGCTGTATATGTGGGATGGGGAGTATCTCTAGAAAGGTAGTTGAGCTCTTCCTATCTCTTCCTACCTCTTCCTATCAAGAGATCTCTTGATCCCTTCCTATCTCTAGGAAGGTGGTTAATCAAGAAAGTATATAAGCAATGTCCTCCAGAAGTTAAAAATGATCACTTCAAATGTTTCCCTTGCATTGCAAACATATTTTTCAAAAGATAAACACGACTCGGGGCACCTGGGTGGCTCAGTCAGTTAAGCGTCCAACTTTACCTCAGGTCACGATCTCACAGTTTGTGGGTTCAAGCCCCGTGTCAGGCTCTGTGCTGACAGCTCAGAGCCTGCAGCCTGCTTTGGATTCTGTGTCTCCTTCTCTCTCTACCCCTCCCTCACTTGTGCTCTGTCTCTATCAAAAATAAATAAATGTAAAAAAAAAAAAATTAAAAAAAAATACACATGACCCATCCCCTCAATTTGTTCCACATAAGAGTAATATTAATGATGTTTAAATATTCCCATTTATCTGATATTTGCTTTAATAAAGTGAGTTTACATTTCTTATTTAATTGAAACAGCTTAAAAGAATTAAAGTGAGTCCTTTTGTCTAACTTTATTCTAGAACTCAAAGTGTGTTAGCATGCTCTTCAGCTGAAATGAAGCATTTAAATCCATACACCGTGTTCTGTCAGTGGTTCCAAACTTTCATAGACATACCCAGTTATCTCAGAGAGACGAGTGAATATTGTGTTTAAGAAAACAGATATTGGAGGGGGCTCCTGGCTGGCTCAGTTGGTAGAGCATGCGACCCTTCATCTCAGGGTCACAATTCATGCCCCACATTGGGCTTAGAGCTTACTTTTAAAAATTAAAAAATAAAGAAAATAGGCATTGGAGTCAGACTGAACAATGCTTAATTTCCTATTCTACTGCTTAAATAATTATATATACTTGGGCAGTTGTTTAATCTCCCTAAATTCCAATGTCCTCATCTGAAAGTCAGGGACAATAAAAGCTAACCCATAGGGTTATATACTGCACAGTGTAATGCCTGGCCCACTTGTTATATAGTAAATATGATAAATTATAACCATGTTTATTATTAAAATTTTGCCCAAACTCTTAGGCTTATAGAATACCTATTTCCAAGTAATTCAAAGTACCTACATAAAAAATAGTCAGTAAACTTCACAATAGCCTTTAGCAAACAGAAAACTGAATCTCCCAGAGATCAAAAGAGATTCTATAGAATAAAATGAGGTCGCTTCACGATTTTTAATCCTGCCTTAAAATGAGATGCTAACTTCATGCCTTTTATACAGCACATCATTCTACAGTTTTCGCCTAAGCGGAGGTGAAAGGCCAGGACTGACACTATATACATACACAGACAATTGCCATACCTACATACACCATCCCAATTATTTATAACTTTGTTAATTTAACCCACTTTCATTTGTTCCCTACTTTTTTCTCTTTAGAAGTCTGCTCTGAATGTCAACTTAAACCTGACTCTCTGCTACCAACAGCATATAAATATTCACCCAATGGTGCACTCTCCAGGCCACCGCAATTTTAAAGCAGTGGGTTGAAAACCAGCTTAGGATCTCTTGATTAAATCACACGGGAGCTTTCGAAATACCTGATGTCCAGCCTAAATCCCAGGCCAACTGAATCAAAAGTTTTGAGGGCAGGATCCAGTATTTGTAAAGCTCCCACATAATTTTAACATACAACCACGTGGAGAACCATAGGACTTACCCAGAATGCAATGGGCCTCAGAGCTGCAACAGTCTCAGGTGAACCAGGGGTGAATCAGGAATGGCACGGGGGTGGGGGGTAAAAAGTCCTTGACCACTCTTTATAAGTGGTAGGAATGAAAAAGAGGTACGTGGCTAGGAAGTGGGGCAAGGAAATTTAGGAACTGAAGCAATCCATAATGCTTTGTCCAAGTTAACAACTAGACCCTTTAAAGGACATGTAAAAAACTGAAAAATCTTATCCTTTGATTATCTTTCCATCTTTATGTTACAAAAAAGTCTACATGCTATAAGCTCATAAAGGTGGAAAATCTTGTGTAGACTATCTTAATTTTAGTTGGTGATAGGCAGTATCTGTCAACCTGAAAAGCAGTCTATTCTCCTAATTAGCTGCTAACACTTTGAAATTTGTAACACAGAAACCTGCATTAGAAAGTAGGTTGGATGAAACACTTTCAACATGGCAAGTGATTATAAACAGGTGAAACTACAATGCCAAATCTGGTGTTGGTTTCGGTAATGTTTTGCACACAGATCCCTGTTTCAAAGTGTCTGAAACAATTAAAACAAAACCCGCAAAACATTCGTTTTCAGAGACCTGGGTGCTTAAAAGAAGATACACACACTACCCAATGAGCGGGGGGGCTTTGGTTGATCGGTTGTGGTTACGTTGTTATTTCAACTCAGCTCTAAAAAACATCCTCAAGTCCAGCCCACCTGCCAGGCAGGGAGGTGATATTTAAACCTACTATCGATTCCAGCGAAGGGAGTTGGCCTCGGGGAATGTGGCTTTCAGAAATCCTGGCACTTTAGCGGAGCGAGTTCCTTGCTCCCGCTCGCACCCCCACACCGTGCCGCCCTCGTCCCAGGAACACCCAGACCCGTCCTGCTACCAACGCCCCCGACTCGCGGGGCGCTCTCGGTTCCAAGATTCCCTCCCTGGAGCGGAGGAGCCCGAGCCGCCCCAGTCCTCCCGTCCAGCTTGGACAACCCAAGCTGGCCAAAGGACGGAGGCGGCCGCCGCTCCGCACCCGCGCGCGGTCTCCAGCATCCCCGCGCCTCTCCCCACCAACGCCTCTCCCCA
Organism: Leopardus geoffroyi; assembly: GCF_018350155.1. Taxonomy (NCBI): domain Eukaryota; kingdom Metazoa; phylum Chordata; class Mammalia; order Carnivora; family Felidae; genus Leopardus; species Leopardus geoffroyi. The sequence continues at coordinate 202,208,791 of NC_059326.1, read as the reverse complement.
CGGGGACCGAGGCTCGCGCGTCCCTTGCAGCGCACCCTCCTCCCTAACTCGGCCCTGCAGCCATCGCACCTGAGGGCTGGCCGTCCGCCAAGCTGCCGCGCGCCGCGGCGAGGAGACACAAGAGGGCCAGCGGCAGCGGCCCCCGGGGCCCCAGCAGGCCGGACGGGGCGCGCATGGCTCCGGCGAGTCAGCCGCGGTCCTCGCGCACCGCCGTCGGTGGCCGAAGGGCCTGCGCACAGTCGCCGGTACCCCGGCGCCAGCAGCTAGTCCCCGGGGCCGGGCGCGCGACTAAAAGCAGAGTGGGAGGGGCCCAGGCGCCCTGCCCTCCTCCCCTGAGACGCTCTCGCCGCGCCCGCCGCCGACCTAGGGCTGCGCGCGGTCCTCCATCAATTATGCAGCACGCTGGCCGCGGCAGGCGCGTCCGGCCGTGCAGTAGCCACCTCCGCGCCGCAGCCTTTCCTGCCTCCGCCCTCCCGGCTGTGGCAGGGCTCGGAGGGAGCCTGCTACAGACGCGGCAGGTGATGTCTAGCCCGTGTCCGGGAGGCGAGCTTGAAACTCCTAATGTGTGCACACATATATATATACATCTACAGACTATTCTGTGCAGTTCGTCTGAAGCAGCGGTCACTTATTTGATGACACACAGGAGAGGATGGAGAACACTTTCCCGCTCCCCCCGGGACATCCCTGGGTTATTAAGGAGATTTATGTTTGCGCAGGTGGTAGGCGCTCTCCAGCTGCCCTGCATCCCGGACGACTCTCTGCTCTCCAATAGCACACACCCTCCCCTCCGGTCTCTGAAGGCTTAACCGGTTCTCTCTAGATTAAGGTTTCCGAGTCCCAAGGCCCCACTGAGTCTGCTTCTCTTTTCCTTTTGTTTGCTTTGCCTAACAGCTTTTAAGGAGCCACCTAGAGGTCAAGAAACAGAAACTACCGAAAGCAGATACTGTGTAAATGGCACAAGCCTGTTGACCTTCGTCAAACTCGAACACAGTTTTAAGATAATACTACTTCTAACCCGGCAAGACTGTAGCTTGGGATTTTCAGTGCTCCCCACCAAATAAAGTCAAACTAAAAGCTATCAGAGAGGGGAGGAGAAATCTATGTTATAACATAAGAGGCAGTAAGACCTTATGATTCTCCAGGGTGTTAGAACACATGAAAAGATTTTAAGTATTTCTCATGAATCTTGTTCCCTTTTCCTTTGTTTTGGGAATGCCAGATTTGATACTCATAAGTTCATTTTATATCAGTGTCAAAAAAATTAAAGAAGATGCGAGACACAAATTTTGAAAACTGAAGCGCTGAACAAGAGAGAGCGATGCTCACCTTACTGAGGAATGGTTACGTTTTAATTGGTGTACTTATAAAGTATGCCTGTTTCCGGTTCAGTATTATATAGGCAAAATTTCAGAGGAATGTAGATTATTTAAATTGGTGTTAAGAGAATATGAGTAATACAATTCATTAAGCATATTAATATCGAATTAATATTAAAAAATCTGCCAAGCGCCAGGCACTGGGTTCAGAATAGGCTGCATGGGGGGCACCCGGATGGGTCAGTCAGTTGAAGGTCAGACTTCCCTCAGGTCATGATGAGTTCAAGCCCCACTTTCTGCTGGCTGCTGTCAGCAAAGAGCCCACTTCAGATCCTCTGTCCCCCTCCCTCTGCCCCTCCCCCGCTGGCACTCTCTCAAAAATAAACATTAAACACACACACACACACACACACACACACACACACACACTAGAGAACTACTTATTTATGAACTACAAATCTCAGGAAAAATTCTTCTCAGTGAGAAAATTATGGTTATAATGATTAACCCTTTCTAAACAAAGCCTTATAAGAGACCCTGTAGGATTAAGATTTTACATCATGGACTCTCTTGGGACCTTGACCAGACTTGCTAAACCCAAATTGCCTGATCAATGGTTGCTAAATCACACCCCTGTCTTGCTGCCCTGAATCCTGTCTCAGGATTAACTACAATCATTTGTCTATACCTTCAGAGTTTGAACAGCAAGCACTTTTCCAAACAAGCTGAACGTTGACTGACCTTCCCAGGTGTTCCTGGGAAATAGGCCCAAATTCACTTTATTTCAGATGAGCTGACCTTGTTTAAGGAAAAATTATCTTCTCGGTTGAATCAATGTGTTGGTGAACAGGAAAAAGGGACTTGCCAAAGCTGAGGCAATTGCTTTTGTTGTTACAGCAAGATAAATTGAGAAAGAAATATAATTCGTGTTTTGCTAAGCCTTTTTTTAAAAAATTTTTTAACCTTTATTTATTTTTGAGACAGAAAATGAACAGGGGAGGGTCAGAGAGAGGGAGACACAGAATCTGAAACAGGCTCCAGGATCTGAGCTGTCAGCACAGAGCCTGATGCAGGGCTTGAACTCACGGACCGCGAGATCATGACCTGAGCTGAAGTTGGCTGCTTAACCGACTGAGCCACCCAGGCACCCCTTGTTTTGTGAAGTCTTTTGACAGTCTTTTCCCCATTGTTACCTGTTTTATATTTAGATAGTTGATATTTTTGACCTTATCTCAACTTCACTTCATTTTTTCAAACGTCTATAGTCTTTAAAACCAGGGTCTGTAATACTTTTCCTGTATAGCTTTTTCTGACCTTTCTAGTCCAAATTGACCTTTTCTTTCTTGATGAATTAAACATGGCCACAAATACTTTGACCAGTCCTCACCATGCGGAGTACTGAGGGGAAACAAGAGTCCCGTGTTTCCCTTCTTCAAGCTGGCTGGTTGGTCTCTGTGACTTCTCTGGTCTATTGAACATGGCAAAAGTAACATTGTGTGAGTTTCCAAATCCAAACCACAAGAGCATCTTCTTCCTTCCTCCTCGTTCTTGCAAGACAGACGCCAGGAAAGACGTATGACTACTTTGAGATCAACATGCTGTGAGAAGCCCAAACTGCATAGAGGGACAGGAACAATGAGATGCCGGGCGGAGAGAGGCCAAAGAGCAGGAAGGTGCTACATTTGTGACAGTCTCTTCTTGGAGCCTTAGGCAAGGTCAGTCCCCGGCTGAATACTGTGCAGTGACCCCAGCTGATACTCTGTGGAGAAGAATGGGCCAGCTGAGCCCCGCCCAAACTCTTGGCCCACAGGATTGGGAGATAGCGCTGTCACTTTAATCCACTAAATTTTAGGGTAGCTTGTGTCACCACAGTAAATTATCCAACAGTCTCCTCTGAACTCATACTGTCCCTAGGATTAATTTGACAATTAATAATTTATAGCTTTGTGACTTGACCTTCATTGTTGGCTTCAAGTTACATTTAAATATTTTATTAGTATTCAACTGGTTATGTGATTATATCTTCTTTCCCAACTATATTACAACTCTTCTCAGTACCTCAAAATAGTTCTATGCATCTTTGTGTTTCCTGCAGTATCTTAAAAAAAATAGTTACTGCTAGTGTGCTCTGTTTTTTACTTCTTAGAGAATCAGTTAGGAAATACACTTTTTTCCTTTTTTTGCTAAAACTTGTGTTTTCACAAATAATGCTATAAAATCTTTATTTTTTTTTTTTCTTTTAGGATATAAGCTGTTGTTGAGTGAAAAGTATATGACAGGATCCTAGAAAGGTATGAAAATGAGAATGGCAGGGGGAGGGGCCTAGGTGGCTCGGTCAGTTGGGTGTCCGACTCCTGGTTTTGGCTCAGGTAATGATCTCACAGTTTATGAGTTAGAGGCCTGCGTTGTGCTCTGTGCTGACAGTGCAGAGCCCGCTTGGTATTTTATCCCTCCCTCTCTCTCTCTGCCCCACCCCCACTTGCCCACACTCTCTCCCTCTCTCCCTCTCTCCCTTTCAAAATAAATAAATACATAAATATAGAAACACATAAAGTGAGAATGGGAATGTGGGTTACCTCTTTTGGAAGGCACTATTTAATTTTTAAAAATTTTTATTGAAGAAAAACATTATATCAAACAGTAATACACGAGAGGGAAGGATGTAATATGTTTACCTGTATCACTCAACAAACCGCAATTTCTGTCTTTGTCAATCTGACAGTTGAAAACAGCATGCATTTACAGTTTATATTTGTTTTATTGTAAGTTGGGGTGAGCATTTTTAATATGTGAAAATGTAATGTACAAGCATTGTTGCAAACAGCAAAATTCTGTCTCGGTCGTTGAAGCAGAAAAACAAGCATTTAAAACTTGTCAGGTACTTCTTGGGATTGTTGAAAAAATAGACTCAAGGTAAACTTTGAGGAACACCAGAACTCGTGGAGAGCACTGATGCCTGCCCCATCAAACACGAAGGCCAGGGACTCGGTACCCTGCGTCCATTTCTGCCTCCATCCCTGAGGCCTCTTGGGTGTCAGCAGCTGACCCTTGGCAATCCCTGTAGCCCCTTCACCAGCCAAGTGGGAGGGCTGTTCTGCTCCCCTCCGAATCGGTCGCTCACCTGGGAGTGTAAGGCCAGAGCACGAGCCTGACTGCTAGCTTCCAGAGACCCTGAGTGTTTGAGAGAAGGCAGGATTCCTAATGTGGAACTCTCCCTAAATACAGAAGCGTTTCCCAAATACAACCAGGGGCCCTGAATATGTCAAATATCCACTCCAGTCCTCCTCCCTGTGACAGGCAAACTTTCTTCATCCTGATTCTTTAAAACAACAGCAGATGCTCCCCAACTTGATATGCCTTGTACCCACTTAAATGCAGACACGCCATCCAACCCACAAAGAGAACCTGCCCCACTAGAAGAGGAAGTTGGATCCCTGCCTTGTACAGATGCACATTCTCAGGCCCCGGGACAGGAGCTCGTAGTGTGTGCATTTGACATATGCTTTTGTAAAATTTGCTGAAGTAAACACTGTAACTGGAATTATTTAATATGACCACTTATTTCTACTCCAACTGCTCTTGTACCTCACTTTCCCACAAGTCAGATGGCATGCTGGGTGCGTTTCTGGCATCTCCCTAAGAGCAAGTTGAGTTAAGGATACATTTCATAGGGCTTTATTATAATATAGTTTTCTGTTTTGTGGTCCCTTTGGTATAGAGACAAGTTATTGCTAGCCACCCAGTTTAGAAATGGCTTAAAGGTACACAGACTTCTTGCTGTGTGACCCAACTAGCACTGTGACTGAGTCAACTCTCTGGGCATCTTGACATAAACGTGAAGAATCAAAGACCAGACCCTGATATCATATTGTCACTTGGCACCAGAAATAAGTTGATAGGGAGGAAAAAGGATGCCATAGCCAAACCAAAAGTGTATTGGTCTGAATTGTATCCCCCCCCCAACCCCCCACACACCAAATTCATATGGTGAAGCTCTAATCCTCAGTACCTTAGAATGTGACTGTATTTGGAGATAAGCCTTTAAAGAGGTAATTAGGTTACATGAGGTCATATGGGTTGGCCTAGAATCTAATATGACTAATCTTGGACCTAATCCAATATTGAATCCTTATAAGAAGAGGAAGAGATACCAAAGGAAGCACGCATGCACACACACACACACACACACACACACACACACACACACTCAGAAAAGGCCATGTGAGGACACAAAGAGAAGGCAGTCATCTGCAGGACAAGGAGAGAGGCCTGGAGAATCCAAGTTTGTTTCCATCATTTGTCACTGTCTATTTAGTTTTTGGTAATAACTTTTCCCAGTGTGCCTTCTGTCTTGTGACATTACCACCAAGAATTATTTGTTATGTAGCCAAATTAACCAGCCTTTTAAAAAAGGGCTTTTGATACAGAGAAAGATACCATATGGTTTCACTCTTATGTGGATCCTGAGAAACTTAACAGAAACCCATGGGGGAGGGGAAGAAAAAAAAAAGAGGTTAGATTGGGAGAGAGTCAAAGCATAAGAGACTCTTAAAAACTGAGAACAAACTGAGGGTTGATGGGGGGTGGGAGGGCGGGGAGGGTGGGTGATGGGTATTGAGGAGGGCACCTTTTGGGATGAGCACTGGGTGTTGTATGGAAACCAATTTGACAATAAACTTCATATATTGGAAAAAAAATAAAATAAAATAAAAGTAAAAAAAAATAAATAAAAAATAAAATAAAATAAAATAAAAAAGGGCTTTTGTTTCTGTCATACCTAGAAAGGCCTTCATTGCTTTAAGGAAAAAATAAAGACATCCTATGTTTTCTTCTAGTATTTTTTGCTTTCTCTTTTTTATGTTTGAAATTTAAGTTAATGTAAATGTTAATCTCTATAAATGTAAGATTATTATAAAAATTTATGGTAATAATTATGACTTACCTTCCTGTCGTTTTCAGATATCTTGTACTTTAGAATTTTATGTCATCTCTGCATTTGGGCAATAAACTAACCAATCATTTAAATGAATTGTTTGTTATTTGTTTAATATTCCTGATTCTTTCTCATATTTCAAGTTACCTTAAGGAAGTGGCAATGTCTAGTTAAGAGGATGGGTGGGGGGAGAGGCTAACCAAATACATGAATAAGAAGGAGAATTAAATAATCTGAATATCTGAATATGTACCTGAATATATACCTGAAAGTAGAAAAGATTCTGTAACTGGACTGAGTCTCAAGAGATCTAGCTCATGGTCACATTTTAGAGACAAAGCAATTTATAAAAGGCAAAATCGAAGATCTCAAAGCCTTTATCCCTAAAATTTTATCTCAACCTTTACAATGTTGGGGGGAGATGGAGAGGGAGAATATTGTTCACTATAAATCATTTCAGAGTTTCAATTATTTTTAATTTTTTTAAATTTATTTGGAGAGAGAGAGAGTGTGTGTGTGTGCGCGCGCATGCGTGCACTTGAGGGAGGGGCAGAGAGAGAGAGGGAGAGAGAGAATCCCAAGCAAGGTCCATGCTCAGTACTCAGCACAGAGCCTGACATGGGGCTTGATCTCACGACCATGAGATCATGACCTGAGTGAAAATCAAGAGCCAGAAGCTTAATTGACTGAGCTGCCCCAGGCACCCCTACAATTTCAGTTTTTATCCAAATGTTTGACTTTATGCAAAGAGTCTTATCTCAGAACAGAACCAATATATTACTTCCCATGACATTTTAACTGTTTTGTTAGTTTTCTTGAATAAGAATTAAAAGTGAGGTAAAATGAATTCATCTCTACAACTAGATAGTTGCCCATTTGTAGTGATGTCCTTGTTTCTTTTTCATTAAACCGTTACCGAGAAAGCGTGCTCTATTTTAGTTTTAACAAACTGTGAGGTGCTCCATAAAGGTCTTTTTGAAGATGTGGCATAATCAATAAATAGTAACTCTGGTTTGTGTTCTGATGCAAAGCAGCTTTGTATTCACCCTGGAAGATTAATGGTTGCTAAGGAGAGTGTTTATCTGATAAATGTAGGTTTTGTTTGGTAAGGAACTTTTGAAGAAGGTTTAGTTTTTCTCAGGGTAGAGAATCAGCAAAAATGGAGAGAGCATGTGAAAAAAGAAAGCTCTGTGTGTGGATGAGACAGCCTTGCATATTCACACTGGTTAAAAGGATATTTGAAGGCAGTAGTTTTGAGTCACAGCAGTACCACTTAATCTTTTGGTGAATTTAGAAGTAACTACCCCTCCAAATTTCAGTTTCCCTTCCTTTAAAACAGGGGGATCGTACACATCTGTCAAATGTTGTTGAGATAAAAGTTTTGGCAGTATTGCAAACTATAAAATAGAATATTTGGATGTTTGTTGTAGTGATTTTTGTTGTTACTACTATTATTGTTATAGATTACACAATTATGGTATTTTTTGTCTTGAGGATCTTCTGTGCAAAAATGCATCCAATTTGGAGCTGTGTTTTGTTGTGCACTGTAGCTGAGAATAAATGTTACCAAGTCACTCTAGTGGATTAAGGAACAGAATTATTGACAGGGGCGCTGGGTGGCTCAGTCGGTTGAGCGTCTGACTTCAGCTCAGGTCATGATCTCAAGGTTTGTGAGTTCAAGCCGGGCATTGGGCTCTGTGCTGATAGCTGGGAATCTGGAGCCTGCTTCAGATCCTCATTCTCTCTCTCTCTCTCTCTCTCTCTCTCTCTCTCTACCTCTCCCCTGCTCATGCTGTCTCTCTCTCTCTCTCAAAAATAAATAAAAACGTTTAAAAAAAGAATTTATTGGCAAACCTTACAATGGATGTGATCACCAGAAAGAAAGACACAAGCCATCCAATACCTCCTCTTAATTAGCACAACACCCCTGAGGAGGCCCGCTCGTGCCAGAGTCCTCCACCAGACACACAACGTAGGTTTGGCATTCAGCGGAAGAACTGTACCTCACTGTTGATAGAGAGCAGCCTTTTTGATGGAGTTTGTGGCCAACACATACAGGCATGGTAGAGAAATATCAGCTGCCAGCATGCTGTGACCTTGGTGCCCGTGCAAAGCGAGATTTAGACACAGCAGCTTTGTGAGGGACCGAAGGAAGAAAAGCGGCACTGGAGTAAAGAGAATTGTGTAACGTTGAATTTAGAAGCAGATCTCCAGGTCCCCACCTGAATTGTACGTTGTTGGGCAAATGCTCCTCTCCCAGCCTCAGAGAAAACGGAAAAGAGTAAAACTGGTCTTTAGTCTTGACCTGCAGACTTGAGGGTGTGGGTACTCAGGACTGGACACATAATTTTGGGGGCCCAGAGCAAAACTCAAATGCAGGCCCGATGTTCAAAAATTGCTAATTTTGAGAGGACTACCATAGAGAATTAAACCACGTGTAGGGCTGTTATTAGGACTCAGTGTAACTTTACAAGTTGGTTCTGCCTCCTATATAGCTGGCTGCGTGGGTACTTTACTGAAAATAGTAAGATCGGTGTCCACAAAGACCTCTTTTATTTTCTTTTTAAAAAATATTTTGGGGCACCTGGGCTGGCTCAGTCGGTCAAGCGTCCAACTTCGGCTCAGGTCATGATCTCACGGTTGTTTGAGCCACGCATCAGGCTCTTTGCTGACAGCCCAGAGCCTGGAGCCTGCTTCGGATTCTGTGTCTCCCTCTCTCTCTATGCCCCTCTCCGCTCATGCTTTGTCTCCCTCTCTCTCTGTCAAAAATAAACATGAAAAAAAATTTACATTGTTTAATTTAACTAAAGTTGACACATAATGTTACATTAGTTTCAAGTATACAACAGTGATTTTATAACTATATGGTATGGTCACAAGTGTAGCCACCATCTGTCATCATAGGATGCTATCATAATATCAGTGACTATATTCCTTATGCCCTACCTTTTATTCTCATAAATATCATAATAAAAATCCTCAGATTAAAAGATGATATTGTATCTATGAAAAAAGAACAAGCTGTTATGAAAAAGAACATTTAGGGGGAAAAAAGGTCAGATTTTAAAACATGATAAAAGAAACGAAAGGAGTTTGGGAAAATAAAGTTGAGGAAAATCTCACAGAAAGTAGAGCAGAAAGACAAAGAGATGGCTGTAAGAAGAGAAAAAAGATAGTATTATATAATTAGTCCAGGAGGTCCAATAGCTAAATAATAGAGAAAATGGAGACAATCGACGACAAAATAATTAAAAAATTGGGTAAAACTGAAGGAAATGCAAGCTGAAGGTTTCCACTAAGTTCCTGGTTGAATGAAAATACACCCCTCTTGTATAGCTGGAAAATACCAAGGCACATCACTGTGAAATTTCAGAACACTGTGGATAAGAAGAAAATCCTATAGGTTCCATAGAAGGGGATATGGAACTGGTCAAAAAATAGAATGGCTTTAACATTCTTAACAGAACAGAAACACCTCCAAAATTCTGCAGGGAAATGTTGTCAAGCTAGAGTTGTAGGCCCTGTCAATTAATGTCAATTAAATATGAGGACAAAAGAAATGTATGTTAAAGAATGAACTATCTCAAAAAAATTATCCCCCGTGCATACTTTTTCTCAGCAAGCTACTGAAGAAAGTTCTCAAAAGTAAGAGAGTAAATCAAATTAAAGGGGAAAACATGGCAACAGGAAGGGAGCTCTTAAGATGAGAAAATATTGCAAAAAATATACTCATCAAAGCATACTGAATAGTAGCAATGAAAGTGTGATTTATTTTCTTACTTTAATTAGAAATCCTATAGTAATCTGTTGTTGAATGGAATTTTTGTTGCTAATTTTTGTTAGTTTCTCTTTTCATATTAAATCTTCTCCTTGCGTGTTGGGTGATGTTGAATTGTTTATTCTTGTTTAAGATTGTGGGAATTAAAAGTTTATTTTAATCACTCTGAGCACATATATGGGACTTTTCTGACTTTGAGCTTCACTTGAAGGTTCTTTTTCTTTTTTTTTTTAAAGGTTTTATCTGTAAGCAATCTTTACACCCAAAATGGGGCTCAAACTCACAACCCCAAGATCAAGAATCACATGCTGTATAGACTGAGCCAGCCAGGCATCCCCACTTGAAGATTATCTTAAATGTTTTTGAGGAATCTTGGGCTGGTTGTACATACCTGAAAATACGGTTTTTGATAGATACCCATAATTATACAAAAGAAGTTTTCTTTTTTTCCTAAATTACTAAAGGTTTTTTGTACTTAATGAATACTTTTGAATCAATCTCTCATGATCAGTTACTTTTAAAAGGAGAATTTATTTATTTATTTATTATGCATACATGCATGAGTTGGAGAGGGGCAGAGAGAGAAAATAAGAGAGAGAGAGAGGGAGAGAGAATCCTCAGCAGGCTCCATGTTCAGCATAGAGCCTGATGCCGGGCTCAATCCCTTGAACCTGGGATCATGACCTGAGCCAAAATTAAGAGTCTGATGCTTAACCAATTGAGCCACCCCGGCTCCCCAAAAGTAGAATTTAAAAAGAAATCACACTGAATTTACTGATTGATTTAGGGAAGGTTGAGAACTTTGTAATGTTGATTCCTCTTTATTTGGTTGTCTCCATTTTATGTAGTCTGAGGAAATGTTTACTTTTCCTTCATGTAAATTTTACACGATCTTAGTTAAATATTTCTTAAGTATATAATTCATAGCATTGTTTTGTTTTTGTCACTGTTAAGGTTAGGTTGTTTTTTTTTTTTTTTTTTTAAGTAGGCTTCATGCCCAGCATGGAGCCCAACACAGGGTTTGAACTCACCATCCTGAGATCAAGACCTGAGCTGGATCAAGAGTCAGATGCCCAACTGACTGAGCCCCCCAGGTGCCCTTAAAGGTATTTTAAAACAGATGTTTGTATTTTGTTATTTCTATAAATTTAAAAAGTGGGTTGGACACAGAGACTGGTGGGAGGGCTGGGGGAAGAGACCCAAGCCTAGAAAAATGGCTGACTAATGGCGGGTGGCCTAGGAGGGGGTGGTGCACAGGTGCCGGCTGGGGTCATAGCACCTGAGTACAAGCAGAATGGGCTTTGAGCTCATGAAGAAGCTGGGGTCTGGACTTCCTGCCAGGGGCCCTACCCAACATTCCAGGGGCAGGGGTTACGCTTTGCAAAGGAGGAAACTGAGGCCCAAGGAATTTGGGTATCTTTCCTAAAGTCGCAAAGCTGAGTCCAAACCACACTGGGACTCCCTGTCACTAAAAGAATCTTTCCGGTCCTTGTGTCCTTATTCTGTCCTCCCAGCTTCCCAGTAAGCACACAGCCCCCAAACCATCTTTGACACCTTGAGCCATGCTGTGCATTCCAGAGCACCCCACTTACCCACCCCTCTACTGTCTGTGGCGTTGCTGAGCAGCCTGTGGCCGGTGGGACTGGCCTCATCCTCACCCTGGCCCCAGAGCTGCCGCAGGAGCTCCCGCTACTGACCTGGGCTGCACAGCCCTATCTGGCCTGCTCCTGAGCCTGCTGTCCCACCCACTCTGAGCTGGTGGAGGGAGCGCTCCCTGGGCGGCTGCGGTCCCTGCACGCCTCTGCCCTGCTCCCTCTGGCTGCTAGCCTAATGGGTGTGCTGCAGACAGGCCTCAGGGTACCCAGTGCAGCTGGTGGCCGTGGCCATATGCCTGTCCACCTGGTCACGCTGGGCGGGGCAGGGTTACTATTCTAGACAGCCACAGTGGCTGCTGCCATGGCTACAGGCTCAACAACAAGCCCCCCTTCCTGCAGCTCTTCTGTGGCTTCCTTGTTGGCCTGGTCTATGCAGACAGCACTTTCCTGTGGCTGAAGCTCTCTGAGCTGTGGCTGCAAGCACTGCAGAGAGCATCTTGTGCAGGGCCCGGGCAGGGTGCCCTTAGACTCCTTCTTACCTCGGGTGGCCTGGCGGCGCTGCCCCTCACCCACCCCGGTGGAGGGAGGCCTCCAGCTCCTGGACCTCCTTACATGGCCTCCCCTAGCCTCAGGCCCCACGGTGAAGGCCCAGCCCAGCCCCCGCCAGGCCTGGAGACAGTGCAGCAGACCTGGGAGGGCTCCTCCGAGGTGGGCCCGGCCTGGGCCCCACTATGGGCAGGCCCGGAGGAGCAAATGCTGCAGGTGGGGATCCAGCCCTCATTCCTTGGGCGGGAGGGGGGACAGCCCAGGGTGCCGAAAGCCCCCTATGGCTGCCCAAGTCCTCCATCCCCGCTGCAGACACAGCAGCTGGAGCACACGGGCTTCCCCACCCGCAGGCAGCAGCGGCAATGGCAGCCACGGGCCGCGTGGAGGGCGTCCTGTCACTCCTCGTGGGCGGGGGCGGGGAAAGGTGGCACTGAGGCCCTAGTGACTCAGGGAAGAAGCTGCTTGCCCACCCCCGGGGCCCTGGTCCTCCCTAGCACATGTAAGCCTTCGGGTGACGGGAGGCTTGGCCTGTGGGTGGGTAGTCCGAGCCCCAGACCTGTCTCCGTACAGCCAGACAAGCAAATAAGCAGGGCAGGGTAGAGCAATGGTGGGAGTCTGAGTCCGTTGGTCCCCACAAGCTGGCAAAGAGAGTCTGGAGAAGTTTGCCACAATGGTGGAGTCAGGTGGGAAGTCCACCTGCTGCAGCACCTGGAAGAGCGTCGCTGACCTCTGTCCCCTGGTGGTGTCCTCTCCGGGGCCTCGATAAGCTGCGCGGAGATACCTCCGCATTTTGCAGGACCCAGTGCAGAATGTAAACGTGGGGCCTCTGTTCAAAAAGGAAGTCCCGTTACAAACACTAAACCATAAAGTTGTTACCTTTCTTCTGCGGTCTCTCTCTTGACTTCTGTCTTTTCTACTTGGTATCTAATGTTGTTCTAAGTAGAAGAAAAAAGTTGTAATTCTTCGAAAGAATTACGCCATTTATATTGTTCAATACCAGATTAGATGCAAATGTAAGAGCCTTTAACTCAGGTGCAGACTCACTGAAATGACAGAATATAATTACTACCTATAAAATACTGTCATCTCTTTACAAAATATTTTGTTTGCAATAAAGATTATATAACAATCAAACTTTAGAAACTATTAAGATAATGTCTTATATTTAAAGTTAAGCAAGCATTTTACTTTAGAATATTATCAGAAATAGCTCAATGAATATATAGCAAAAATCTTTTTAATTAGCCACATCTCATTTTCCCTTTCTTTCTTTCTTTCTTTCTTTCTTTCTTTCTTTCTTTCTCTCTCTCTCTAAAAATTTTATTTATTTATTTATTTATTTATTTATTTATTTATTTATTTCTAGGGCTAAACATATTTATTATTTATTATTTATCTATTTATTTTAATTTTTTTAATTTTATTTTTTAAAATTTACATCCAAATTAGTTAGCATTTAGTGTAACAATGATTTCAGGAGTAGATACCCCTTAGCCTTAATGCCCCCTAATGCCCCTTATCCATTTAGCCCATCCCTCCTCCCACAACCCCTCTAGTAGCCATCTGTTTGTTCTCCATATTTAAGAGTCTCTTATGTTTTGCCCCCCTCCCTGTTTTTATATTATTTTTGCTTCCCTTCCCTTATGTTCATCTGTTTTTCTCTTAAAGTCCTCATATGAGTGAGGTCATATGATTTTTGTCTTTCTCTGACTGACTAATTTCACTTAGCATAATACCCTCCAGTTCCATCCAGGTAGCTGCAAATGGCAAGATTTTTTTCTTTTTGATTGCCGAGTAATACTCCATTGTATAAATATACCACATCTTCTTTATCCATTCATCCATCGATGGACATTTAGGCTCTTTCCATACTTTGGCTCTTGTTGATAGTGCTACCATAAACATGGGGGTGCATGTGTCCCTTCAAAACAGCACACCTGTATCCCGTGGACAAATGCCTAGTAGTGCAATTGCTGGGTCGTAGGGTAGTTCTATTTTTAGTTTCTTGAGAAACCTCCATACTCTTTTCCAGAGTGGCTGCACCAGTTTGCATTCCCACCAGCGGTGCAAAAGAGATCCTCTTTCTCCGCATCCTCGCCAACATCTGTTGTTGCCTGAGTTGTTAATGTTAGCCATTCTAACAGGTGTGAGGTGGTATCACATTGTGGTTTTGATTTGTATTTCCCTGACGATGAGTGATATTGACCATTTTTTCATGTGTCAGTTGGCCATCTGGATGTCTTCTTTGGGGAAGTGTCTATTCATGTCTTTTGCCCACTTAAAGATTTTATTTTTTTAAGTAATTTGTCCCTAAGATCAAGGGTCACACGTTCCACTGACTGAGCCTTCCGGGTGCCTCAGTCCCATTTTGACTTTAAAAGCAATAGTATTTGGCACTTTCTGGAGTACTTTCAAATAACTGGTTATGCCCACCTGTGACCCCACACAACCTATGTTTCCTATTTCAACAAAGCCTTTATCTTTGAAGTGGAGTAGTGTGAGATCAGATATTGTTGTTCCCCAGAGAAGTGAAATTTTAGACACTCATCGTTCAGTTTCACCTTTCTGATCAACTCAGGTTTATAAACAGGAAGAAAGTGTAACATCTTATATACACAGAGGAAGAGAAAGGCAGAAGAGAAGATAAACTCTTGCCAATTTCTTACTCCAGAACCTCCTCGGTGGAATTTGCTTTCTTCCACGAGTTGAGCTGTTCCAGTGACTTTATATACATTTCCAGTAGAATTAGGAATTGACTGGGTTAGCATCTCTGCTCTCAGTGTTATTGTTTACTTGACGGCAATAGACAAATGTTTCTCTAAAATTTGAACTTCTCAAAGTTCCAAATAGAATCTGGTCCTAAATATGTACAGTTGTGTGTGTGTGTGTGTGTGTGTATGTGTGTGTGTGTGCGTGTGACATATGAATCCTGATCATTCTCTATTAGGTAGGATCTATACTTTATATATCTAATACCAATTTCAAGGAGAGTAAACACAAAACAATTTTATCAAACCTAAACGATTTAACTTTAAATATGTATATATATATTTATCAGATATATTTATCAGATTTATATATTTATATATTTATCAGATAGCTGTACTGCTACATTCTGTGTTATAAATAAATGGACTAGAAATATAAAATGGTATTTTTCTCTGTATTCCCAACTAATAGGGAATTTCATCAACATTATATTATAATTTCATGCTTTTTTAGTGTTATTTCTTGTTCTCTATTTAATACCTTTTATTGGCTTGAATTATAATTAATTATATAAAACACTTTAAAAATATTTTGTTTGTTATGTCTGCAGAAAAGAATATTCAGAAATTCTCAGTTAACAAAACACTAGTGCTCTCTTGGAATGGAAGTATATGAGATGCCCTTAAAATACATAAATTCATTCTTAATCGCTCTCACACACACGTATGCACACACATCTATATATCTAGATAAGATATCTAGTTATACACACCTATATAGGTTTATATATATATATATATTCATATATATTATTTCAAACTCATATATATGACCAAATTTTCAGTTAAAGTCTATATCCCCAAAAGTGTGATTGGAAAAGTCAGAAATATCTGACCGAAGGTATAAATTCTTTATAAAAAAGCAAAATTTAATGTATATTTAAAATATAAAATATGAAACCATATATACAACTTAAACATTACCAGAGCATTTTGGAATGTGAGCTGAATACTGTTGTTAAAATAGCAACATAATAATCCTGTCAAATAGCAGTGGCTGCTCCATTTAAGTCTAATTTTCCCAGTCTAGGAGCAAACCTAAGTTTATTTCAATCTCTCTCATTCTCAAATCAAACTATACAGTAAAAAAAAGGCAAAACAAAAATGCACTGTAGTTTGAAAAGTGTATGTTAATGAAGCAGTAATATTGGTTATTTTTAAAAGTATTTTACTAGAAAACAATTTCAAACCACTGAATTTAAAGACATCTAAAAATATAGCAAATGCAAGAAAGTACAATTTTAACACTGTAATCAGTTGTGGTTAATTTGGTTTAAAAGCCAGGACTCTGGGGGCGCCTGGGTGACGCAGTCGGTTAAGCGTCCGACTTCAGCCAGGTCACGATCTCCCGGTCCGTGAGTTCGAGCCCCGCATCAGGCTCTGGGCTGATGGCTCGGAGCCTGGAGCCTGTTTCCGATTCTGTGGCTCCCTCTCTCTTTGCCCCTCCCCCGTTCATGCTCTGTCTCTCTCTGTCCCAAAAATAAATAAACGTTGAAAAAAATAAAAATAAAAAAAAATAATAAAAGCCAGGACTCTGGATGTACAATGTTCTCCTTTAACATTCCTGTATTGTATTCAAGTCAGCATTGACTTTGAAATTTTTTTATGACTTCAGATTTTGTGTAGTTATTTTTCTTAGGCTTTTCTATTTTTAAAATTTTGTTATGGAATAATTTAGAACGACATTCCAGGTGATTCTTGTTGTGAGAATAAGTTTAATGGAGATGAGCTTCTAATGAGGGTTTTTTTTTCCCCCTCATTGGAAACATTCTTTCTGCCACTATCACCCATATTTATTCAGCCTCCACAATCTGCTTTTTCTTATAGGCAACATGTTAATACAGTTCTTTCATGTGTACCATTGAATTTATAATCTAATTAATACAGAAATTAATCAATAGAAATATAATTTTAAAACTCTTAATGCCTCAAAATTTTTCTAATTTTTAGTAAAACTGTTGAGGAACTTTAAAATGGAGACGTCAACATCTTTTCAAGGAAATGGTCAGTTTCCTGAACAAAGGGCAACTCAGAAAATTTGCTGGTGTTTGATTTACAGGTGATCGAAGGAGACAGCAGTAAAATGTGATCCAGATCCAGAACCAGAAGAGACATTTGCTGATGCAATTCCAACTGGAGGTGTCACTCATGTTCTATTAGTAGATCAGTAGCTTACACTGGACTCATAGATGATTTTTTTGTGGTTGTGTGTTCATTTGTTTATCAACACATGACCACATCCCTCAGATGATGGCTCTCGAACCTAGGTGCACATCACCATCAATTCTGGAAATGTCTCAAAATGCAGTTTTATAGTAGCATCCAATTCAGTCTACTGAATCAGAATCTTTGGAAGCAACACCTATAAATCTTTCCCTTCTGTCCATCCCTCTCCTCCTTTCCCATCCTTCCTTCCTCCCTCTCTCCCTCTTCCCTTCAAGCATATTACAAAAACAAAAACCAGAGGTGCAATATAGAAAAGGAAAGAAATAATAAAGAAAGATAAATTAGTGTCAAAAAATCCTTACAAAAGCAAATATTCAAATAGCTCTGAGATTCTTTTTCAAGTGAAAAACATGATGGTTTATCCAGTTCATTTAAAAATTATACCAATAGTGGTCCCCACTATCATTTTCCTGTAGTATGTTATTAAGATGGTTTAGCTGAAAGCCTAGTCTGACCATACTTATTTGCCTACTTAGGTTCCTATAATATGAATTCCCTAAAGGAAATTCAATAGTACCAAGCTTGTCCCTAATTTTGTTCAATTTACCCTGCCCCTTAATTGCTCCCACTGTCTAAAACACCCTTTCCCACCTTATTCAGCTCTTGAACTCCTATTTATCCTTCTAGATGAAACTGGTACATTCAGTAGATAATTTAATGACTGAGTGCCTATTTAGTACTAAGAGTTGTGATTGCACAGAAAATACAAAATGGAATTAGGCTTTGTCCCTTCACCAAGGATATTACTGTCTAGCTATTGAGAGTGATAAGTAAATAAACAGTTACAGCAGGTATGATAAGAATGATGCTAAGAACACTTTGCTAATGCAGCAAAGCAACATATAAACTGAACTGAAGGCCATACCAAGGTGAAGCAAAAGTACCATGTGTCTGTGCCCTGTTCTCGAACCTCTCCTCTTAATATTTTTATCATCTGAATGGAAACATAGAAAATATTCTCAGCAAGGCTTGAGGGAAAGCAACACAGCAGATGGGAGATTTAATACACTAGAGAATTGAAGCAAGATCCAAACTAATGTCAACAGTCTAGGTTGATGGTCCAAAATCAAGGTAATCGCACTGAACAAGGGAAAAATATAGTATGGGATGGGAGGCACTTATCTGGATGATATTTTTAACAGAACATATACAGATTTAAGAAGACAATTTTTACAAGTCTTCACTGTCCTACAGCTGTCTAATATTTATTTAAAATTCAAAAATGCTTAAAATTAAATAATATATACATTAGAACCTTAAGAAAAGCAAAGGAACGGTAAGCATAAAATCCAGAAGAGTGGTTACCTAAGAAAGAGGGGACAGGTGGAGAAATACAAATGCAACAGTGATGGCAGTTGCACCAGCAACTGGTGTTGGCAAAGGGCAACCAGCATCAGGTGTATCAGAAATGTCTTACTTCACAAATGGGGTACATCAGTGTGTGCGTGTGTGTGGATTATTTCAAAATTAAATTTGAAAATAACAAAAACTTACTCTAATTGTATCCATTCAACTAGGAAACCAGAATCACTAGGAGAAAAATATATATAATTTGCTCCAGAGAATTGGGCAACTGTGGGAGCTGGTTAAGCACCCCTGGTGATGTGGTTGTTGCTGCTTCTCATGCTGATGCATAAAGTCTGCTAGGAAGGCAGTCAGGAAGGGAAGATAGCTGGAAACTGGAGGAGACAAGGGGAAATTGGAAGGCACAAGACTGAACCCCAAAAAGACAGACTGAAACCATGTTAGTTTCTTTGCCTTGGACCTTGTTGACAAAGGTATTCTGCAAGATTTCCAGGGTCCTCTGTTCACAGAGGTAACAAATACACCTGACTGAGGAATAAAAGAAAACAAACTTGGATCCAGGGCAAACTAGGGCGCTTGGCAGACCCAGCTGCTACTTCACCCCAAGGAGGTGATTCAGCAGATTGGAAACGACATGTGTGAGCTTGGAAACAGCTGTTGCTTCTCCTCTGCTTCCAACTCTCCCAAGTACCCCCCCTGTGGTCCGCCCTACCATACGACAAAGGGAATGGAAAACGTAGTTCAGCATGGTTTACACAATAGTGACAAACGGTTGACATACCAGGCTGTTTTAAAAGAAGGCATATCATTTGTTAACTGCATTTGGCAGGCGGTATCTAATTCAGTTCTGAGTATTGCATTTTAAGAGGGTCTTGTAGAAAATGATATGGGATCTGAAGATTTATTCATAACATCTAAAGAAGGAAGGTTCTGATGATTCTTCAGATTTTTAAAGAACTCTCATGTGGAAGAGGCAATAAGTTTGTTTGGTTTGATGTAGAGCATCAGCAATTAAAATGTTACAGGAAGGTAGACTTTTAGTTCAATTTAAAGGCTAAAAATCCCTGTCTTTATTTATTTATTTATTTATTTATTTATTTATTTATTTATTTATATGTTTTTAAAAGAATGAAAAAAAATTTAAGTTTATTTATTTATTTTTAACACACACAGAGTGTATGCACACATACACAAGTGGGGGAGGGACAGAGAGAAGGAGAGACAGGATCCCAGGCAGGCTCCATGACATCAGTGCAGAGCCCGATGCAGGGTTCAAACTCATAAACTGTGAGATCGTGACCTGAGCTGAGATCAAGAGTCAGACACATAACCGAATGTGCCACCCAGACTCTCCGAGGCTAAAAATCTCTTTAGACTGCAAATTCTACAAAAGCGGGAAATAGTGTGTGTGTTTGCGGGCATATGCTTTTAACTTCCAATGTTCAGTACGTATTTGCATATGTGTAAAGTGATAAAAAAATGTTTGTTGGATTAGTCAATTAATTAATGGACAATGGAGACAATTTTCTAACAAATAAAATTGAACTAGCTAACTGTGAAATGGACTATGTACATATTACATAATTCCCACTTGACCACAGCAGAGTAAACACACCATCTCTTCATAAGCATATGTTCTTTCAAGGTTGTAAAAATCAAATAACAGGAAAGTTTAGAAACATAAGCAATCTCCATAAAAGAGTCATAAAATCTCAGATCTTTGAGAAATTACAGTTTAGTAAAATCATAAAAATAGCACAATGACTAAAAATATTTTATACTTCCTTGGGCAGCTTGAATGTGTCTACTGGATTATAAAACTAGGTGGAGGGTAAATAAAGGTTTCCATTCTCTCTGGTAATAACGTCTGTTAGTTCCATATGCGATAATAGACAAAAATACAATTTCATTTTTCATTTACTTTCAGGGGCTTAGAAGTCACCAATCATTTGAATGTGACTAGTTCTACTTCACAGATAAAAACACCGAGGAGACGAAATAGTGATCACTTGGGAATGTTTATGGTTTTGCATATAGATACCTGGCATCCTTTGAGCAATATATATATGAATATATATTCACTAATATTTGCATCACAGGGAGCCTGTGTCTCTCCCAGTGACCTACGGGTGCAATAAGAATACCAATCAATTCTCTTTAAAACCCAAGGATTTTGAAACGTTTGCATTGTTTTATGGAGTAGTCTCTTTCCTTTTTTTCTACTTTTGACTTTGTACGGGAGGGGGAAAATTCCTTTACTCTCTAACATTCTTTCAGTTGGTTTAGTAATTAAACTGACCTGAGACAGATTAGCAGGAGAAAAAGTTTTACTATGTGTACACAGAGGTCCAATAATGAGACCCAAAGAAATGGCCAAGTCAGGTAATTTTTATACATTTTAGACATAGAGACAATAAATTTGGGAGGAATTGACAGGACAAAGAAAACAGTGTGGGAGTTTTAATTAGTAAGAAATTCTAAGTGGAATTGGGGCTGGGGTAGTAGATTAGCAAAAAGTAACAAAGTTGTTTCTACAGCTTTCTCTGCTTTAAACTCCCTATCTTCAGTGATAAGGATGTCATTTTACTGCTTAGTACATGGAGCGTACCTTTCACATGAGAGAATTATTTCCTGTCTCCAGGGAGACAGAGGAGGGTCTGAACGTCCTTGTACTGGCTCTTTCCCAAGTAGCTTCAGCTCAAAATAATTAATACACTATTGGGGCAGCCTGCCTTGGGTTCCTCGAGTTTTATCTTTTAAGTTTTGTAATTTATTTTTTCAAAATTTTTAAGTTTATTTATTTTCAAAGACAGAGAGAGAGAGAGAGAGCGGGAGCCAAGGAGGGACAGATAGAGGGGGAGACAGAGAATCCCAAGCAAGCTCTGCACTGTCAGCACAGAGCCTGATGCAGGGCTTGATCCCACAAACCATGAGATCATGACCTGAGTTGAAATCAATACTCAATTCCATTGATCCGGACACTTGACCAACGGAGCCACCCAGGAGACCCATGACTCAACCATTCTATTCTATTTTATTTAAACTTTGTAATTTAACTTTATTTTTTTATTTTTTAAAATTTACATCCAAATTAGTTAGTATATAGTGAAGCAATGATATCAGTAGATTCCTCAATGCCCTTTACCCATTTAGCCCATCCCCCCTCCCACAACCCCTCCAGCAACCCTCAGATTGTTCTCTATATTTATCAATTTCTTTTGTTTTGTCCCCCTCCCTGTTTTTATATTATTTTTGTTTCCCTTCCCTTATGTTCATCTGTTTTTCTCTTAAAGTCCTCATATGAGTGAAGTCATATGATTTTTGTCTTTCTCTGTCTAATTTCACTCAGCATAATACCCTCCAGTTCCCACATAGTTGCAAATGGCAAGATTTCTTTCTTTTTGATTGCCGAGTAATATTCCATTGTACAAATATACCACATCTTCTTTATCCATTCATCCATCAATGGACATTTGGGCTCTTTCCATACTTTGGCTATTGTTGATAGTGCTACCATAAACATGGGGGTGCATGTGTCCCTTTGAAACAGCACACCTGTGTCCCGTGGATAAATACCTAGTAGTGCAATTGCTGGGTCGTAGGGTAGTTCTATTTTTAGTTTCTTGAGAAACCTCCATACTGTTTTCCAGAGTGGCTGCACCAGCTTGCATCCCCACCAGCGGTGCAAAAGAGATCCTCTTTCTCCACATCCTCGCCAACATCCTCGTCAACGTTGTTGCCTGAGTTGTTAATGGTAGCCATTCTGACAGGTGTGAGGTGGTATCTCATTGTGGTTTTGATTTGTATTTCCCTGATGATGAGTGATGTTGAGCATTTTTTCATGTTGGTTGGCCATCTTGATGTCTTCTTTGGAGAAGTGTCTATTCATGTCTTTTGCCCATTTCTTCACTGGATTATTTGTTTTTTGGGTGTTGAATTTGGTAAGTTGTTTATACATTTTGGATACTAACCCTTTATCTGATATGTAGTTTGCAAATATCTTCTCCCCTTCTGTCGCTTGCCTTTTAGTTTCGCTGATTGTTTCCTTCACTGTGCAGAAGCTTTTTATTTTGATGAGGTCCCAGTAGTTCATTTTTGCTTTTGTTTCCCTTGCCTTTGGAGACAATGTTGAATAAGAAATTGCTGCGGGCAAGATCAAAGAGGTTTTTGCCTGCTTTCTCCTCAAGGATTTTAATGGTTTCCTGTCTTACATTGAGGTCTTTCATCCACTTTGAGTTTATTTTTTGTGTATGGTATAAGAAAGTGGTCCAGGTTCATTCTTCTGCATGTTGTTGTCCAGTTTTCCCAGCACCACTTGCTGAAGAGACTGTCTTTATTCCATCAGATATTCTTTCCTGCTTTGTCAAAGATTAGTTGCCCATACATTTGTGGGTCCATTTCTGGGTTCTCTATTCAATTCCATTGATCTGAGGGTCTGTTCTTGTGCCAGTACCATACTCTCTTGATGATTACAGCTTTTTTCTTTAATTTTTTTAACGTTTTATTTATTTTTGAGACAGAGAGAGACAGAGCATGAACGGGGGAGGGGCAGAGAGAGAGGGAGACACAGAATTGGAAGCAGGCTCCAGGCTCTGAGCCATCAGCCCAGAGCCTGACACGGGGCTCGAACTCACGGACCGCGAGATCGTGACCTGAGCTGAAGTCGGCCGCTTAATCAACTGAGCCACCCAGGCGCCTCGATGATTACAGCTTTGTAGTATAGCTTGAAGTCTGGGATTGTGATCCCTCCTGCTTTGGTTTTCTTTTTCAAGATTGCTTTGGCTATTCGGGGTCCCTTCTGGTTCCATACAAATTTTAGGGTTGTTTGTTCTAGCTCTGTGAAGAATGCTGGTGTTATTTTGATAGGGACTGCATTGAATATGTAGATTACTTTGGGTAGTATTGACATTTTAACAATATTTGTTCTCCCTATCCAGGAACATGGAATCTTTTTCCATTTGTTTGTGTCTCCTTCAATTTCTTTCATAAACTTTCTATAGTTTTCAGTGTATAGATTTTTCACCTCTTTGGTTAGTTTTATTCCTAGGTATTTTATGGTTTTTTGTGCAACTATAAATGGGATTGATTCCTTGATTTCTCTTTCTGTCGCTTCGTTGTTGGTGTATAGGAATGCAACTGATTTCTGTGCATTGATTTTATATCCTGCAACTTTGCTGAACTCATGGAACAGTTCTAGCAATTTTTTGGTGGAATCTTTTGGGTTTTCCATATAGAGTATCATGTCATCTGCGAAGAGTGAAAGTTTGATCTCCTCCTGGGCGATTTGGATGCCTTTTATTTCTTTGTGTTGTCTGGTTGCAGAGGCTAAGACTTCCCAATACTATGTTGACTAACAGTGGCGAGAGTGGACATCCCTGTCTTGTTTCTGACCTTAGGGGGAAAGCTGTCAGTTTTTTCCCACTGAGGATGATATTAGCATTGGGTTGCTTATATATGGCTTTTATGATCTCGAGGTATGATCCTTCTATCCCTACTTTCTTGAGGGTTTTTATCAAGAAAGGATTCTGTATTTTGTCAAATGCTTTCTCTGCATCTATTGAGAGGATCATATGGTTCTTGTCCTTTCTTTTATTGATGTGATGAATCACATTAATTGTTTTGCAGATATTGAACCAGCCCTGCATCCCAGGTATAAATCCCACTTGGTCGTGGTGAATAATTTTTTAATGTATTGTTGGATCCGGTTGGCTAATATCTTGTTGAGGATTTTTGCATCCATGTTCCTCAGGGAAATTGGTCTATAGTTCTCCTTTTTAGTGGGGTCTCTGTCTGGTTTTGGAATCAGGGTAATGCTGGCTTCATAGAAAGAGTTTGGAAGTTTTCCTTCCATTTCTATTTTTTGGAAGAGTTTCAAGAGAATAGGTAGAATGTTTGGTAGAATTCCCCTGGAAAGCCGTCTTGTCCTGGACTCTTGTTTTTTGGCAGATTTTTTATTACTAATTTGATTTCCTTACTGGTTATGGGTCTTTTCAAAGTTTCTATTTCTTCCTGTTTCAGTTTTGGTAGTGTATATGTTTCTAGGAATTTGTCCATTTCTTCCAGATTGCCCATTTTATTGACATATAATTGCTCATAATATTCTCTTATTATTGTTTTTATTTCTGTTGTGTTGGTTGTGATTTCTCCTCTTTCATTCTTGATTTTACTGATTTGGGTCCTTTCCTTTTTCTTCTTGATCAAACTGGCTAGTGGTTTATCAATTTTGTTAATTCTTTCAAAGAAACAGCTTCTGGTTTCATTGATCTGTTCTACCGTTTTTTGGTTTTGATAGCATTAATTTCTGCTCTAATCTTTATTATTTCCTGTCTTCTGCTTGTTTTGGGTTTTATTTGCTGTTCTTTTTCCAGCTCCTTAAGGCATAATGTTAGGTTGTGTATCTGAGATCTTTCTTCCTTCTTTATGAAGGCCTGGATTTCTATATACGTTCCTCTTATGACCACCTTTGGCTCATCCCAGAGGCTTTGGGTTGTGGTGCTATCATTTTCATTGACTTCCATATACTTTTTAATTTCTTCTTTAACTGCTTGGTTAGCCCACTCATTCTTTAGTAGGATGTTCTTCAGTCTCCAAGTATTTGTTACCATTCCAAATTTTTTCTTGTGATTGATTTCGAGCTTCATAGCATTGTGGTCTGAAAATATGCATGGTATGATCTTGATTTTTTTGTACTTACTTAGGGCTGATTTGTGTCCCAGTATATGGTCTATTCTGGAGAACGTTCCATGTGCACTGGAGAAGAATGTATATTCTGCTGCTTTAGGATGAAATGTTCTGAATATATCTGTTAAGTCCATCTGTTAAGTGTCATTCAAAGCCATTGTTTCCTGTTGATTTTTTGATTAGATGATCTGTCCATTGCTGTGAGTGGGGTGTTGAAGTCTCCTACTATTATGGTATTACTATCAATGAGTTTCTTTATGTTTGTGATTAATTGATTTATATATTTGGGTGCTGCCACATTTGGCTCATAAATGTTTACAATTGTTAGGTCTTCTTGGTCTGTAGACCCCTTGATTATGATATAATGCCCTTCTGCATCTCTTGATACAGTCTTTATTTTAAAGTCTAGATTGTCTGATATAAGTATGGCTACTCCGGCTTTCTTTTGTTGACCATTAGCATGATAGCTGGTTCTCCATCCCCTTATTTTCAATCTGTAGGTGTCTTTAGGTCTAAAGTGGGTCTCCTGTAAACAGCATATAGATGGGTCTTGTTTTCTTACCCATTCTGTTACCCTATGTCTTTTGATTGGAGCATTGAGTCCATTGACGTTTAGAGTGAGTACTGAAAGATATGAATTTATTGCCATTATGATGCTTGTAGAGTTGGAGTTTCTGGTGGTGTTCTCTGGTCCTTTCTAATCTTTTGTTGCTTTTGGTATATATATATATATATATATATATATATATATATATATATATATATATCAAATTAAAATATGCCAAATTAAAAATATACAAAACATACCAAATTAAAAAAAAAATATATATATATATATATATTCATTCTTTTCCCCCTCAGAGAGTCCCCTTAAAATTTCTTGCAGGGCTGGTTTAGTGGTCACAAACTCCTTTAATTTTTGTTTGTCTGGGAAACTTTTTATCTCTCCTTCTATTTTGAATGACAGCCTTGCTGGATAAAGAATTCTTGGCTGCATATTTTTCTCATTCAACACACTAAATATATCCAGCCACTCCTTTCTGCCTGCCAAGTTTCTGTGGATAGGTCTGCTGCACACCTGATCTGTCTTTCCTTGTAGGTTAGGGACTTTTTTTTCCCTTGCTGTTTTCATGATTCTCTCCTTGCCTGAGTACTTTGTGAATTTGACTATGATATGCCTTGTTGATGGTCGGTTTTTGTTGAATCTAATGGGATTCCTTTGTGCTTCCTGGATTTTGATGTCTGTGTCTTTCCCCAGGTTAGGAAAGTTTTCCTCTATGATTTGCTCACATAACCCTTCTACCCCTATTTCTCTCTCTTCCTCTTCTGGGACCCTATGATTCTAATGTTGTTCCTTTTTAATGAGTCACTGATTTCTCTACTTCTTAAATCGTGCTCTTTTGCCTTAATCTCCCTTTTTTTCTGCTTCGTTATTCTCTATAAGTTTGTCTTCTATATCGTTGATTCTCTATTCTGCCTCGTCCATCCTTGCCGCCGCTGCATCCATCCATGATTGCAGCTCAGTTATAACATTTTTAATTTCATTCTGGCTATTTTTTACTTCTTTTATCTCTGCAGGAAGGGATTCTAATCTATTTTTGACTCCAGCTAGTATTCTTATTATCGTGATTCTAAATTCTGGTTCAGACATCTTGCTTGTGTCTGTGTTGGTTAAATCCCTGGCTGTCATTTCTTTGTGCTCTTTCTTTTGGGGTGAATTCCTTCGTTTTGTCATTTTGAAGGGAGAAAAGGAATTAATCAGGTAGAAAAATTGAAATTAAAAAATTAAAATTAAAAAAATATTAAAATTAAAAATTAAAAGACACATCCACACAAAAATCGAATAGATGATGCTAGATTCTAGGTGTGTTTTGGTCTGGGTGTAGAAAGTGGTTTGACAAATTAGAGAAACAAACAAACCTACAAACAAACAAAAGTGGGGGGAGAGAAAAAAAAAGGAAATCGTTTGAGAATTTGAAAAAATGAATACACTAAAGTAGACTAAAATACACAAAAGTAGAGAATATAGCAGAAAAATTATAGAAAAATATTTTTAATAAAAGTTAGAAAGAAATATGAATTTTTCGTTTTCGTATTTAAGAAAAAGAAACACGAAAAAGAGAAAAAAGATAAAAAAAGAAAAAAGAAAAGACAAAAAAAGAAATCGTTTGAAAATTTGAAAAAGTGAATACACTATAGTAGACTGAAATAAAATGATGGGAGTAAGATAGAATTTGAAAAAATTTACATAAAAGCAAAAAATATAGTAATAAAAATTAAATAAAAATATTTTTTAAAGAAAATGAAAGTAAAAACAAAGTTTTTCTCTTTCTGCATTAAAGAAAAAGAAATGAAAAAGAGATATAAGAAAAAGAAAGAAAAAAAGGAAATTTTTTGAAAATTTGAAAAGGTGAGTACACTGAAGTAGACTAAAATAAAATGATGGAAGTAAAGTAGAATTCGAAAAAAATGACACAAAAGTAAAAAATATAGTAATAAAAATTAAAGACAGATATTTTTAATAAAAATTGAAAATAAAAATGAGGTTTTTACTCTTTCTGTATTCAAGAAAAAGAAAAGAATTATAAAAGGGAAAAAGGAAAAAGAGAGAGAAAAAAATGGAATAGATGAACCTGCTAACAGATTGAAGTAGGACTAAAATTGCTTCATTTTCCCCTAGAGGTCAGTCCATGTAGCTCTTTATAGTCCATAGATTAAGCCGGCGGTGAGGTTTGTGTTCTTGAAGAGTGAAGTTGGCGCAGTTGGGCGGGGCTCGGTATAACAGCTCTGCTGTCCCCTAGATGGCGCTGCTAGCCTACGGGGGTGGATTGTTGGGGTGCTCGTGGGCGCGCACGCATATGCGTGGGAGCGGTGAAAAATGGCGCCATCCAGCCACCCAGTCTGTTCTCCCGGATCAGCAATCGCGCACTGGTCCTCCGTCTTCAGCTTTCTTCCACTCTCTGCTTTTCCACTGTCTGTGACCGGGCCCCAGGCAGTTCCTCTCTCTCGAGCTTTGTCTCAGATGCGGCTGTTTTCCCCAGCCCCTTACTTCCAAAGGACTGAGGCTTTGACCCGCTCCATCCCTCTGCGGGAGGGTCTCACTGAGCAATGGCTGAATGAGGAGTGGCCGAATGTTGGCTGCACCCAGGAACGCCTGCTGGACCCTGCTGTTGCCGGTGCCCCGAGACTGCGGCCAGGTGCCAGCCCGCCCCCCCAAAAATCACGAGACAGTGTGGCCTCAGCGTTTCAGGGACCATGGAAAATCGCAACACACATCTGGCACCAGGCTTCACCCTCAACAACCTTGCCCCAGCACCAGCGAATGTGGCTGCCTTCCGGGGTCTGCTGGGACCAGGTGGCTTCAACAGTCTCTACCAAATGTCCTTCCAGCAGTGGAACCGCTTTTCCCCGTGTGGCCCGAGAACCTCCCGGACCCCACTCTGTTCCTGGGTATTCACCTTTCCCACCAGAGCACCACCAGGTATGGAGCTGCGGAGTTTCAGACTCTGCGCTCTCCCTGTTTACAGTCTCAATGGAATTTAAACCCTCCCCTTTCTCCTTTCTCCCTTTTTAGTTGAGTCCCTGCACTGTTTCGAATTTTCCACTTTCTCTCCAGCTGCTTTTGGGGAGGGATGCTTTTCCCGTATGCCCCCCCCCCAAGTCTCCGTCCTCTCTCTGCCTGCAAAAGGAGGTCCCTACCTTTCGGGGCTTCTTGCTCCCCAAGCTCAGCTCTTCGTGTCGCGTACCTGCTGAATTCTGTGGTTGACGTTGTGCAGATTGTTGTGTTAATCTTCCAATCGGTTTTCTAGGTGTGTAGGATGGTTTAGTGTCGGTCTGGCTGTATTTCATGGACGCGAGACACACAAAAAGCTTCCATGCTGTTCTGCCATCTTGGCTCCTCCAACAATTCTATTTTAATTTGCACCTTTCACAAATGCGGCTGAAGAACACGCTGTGCTCTCTGGTCTTCTGTTTCGTTAATGCAGCGACTCTTTCATTCTGGGCTCAGCCTCCCCCTCATACTGTTAATAATGATATCTTCACAGGTCCTGCTTATTAGTTTAAATTACTCAGAAAACTTAATAATGTTGGCATTTTGCGGCATTAATGAATCACATTTTTAGACTTAGGTTTTCCAAGGTGTGTATATGAGACCACCCACAAAATTCCTGGTTTGTCAGGTAACACAGTAGAAGCAAGTTAGAAAATGCATCATGCTGGGAAAACCTCTTGCTCCTACTCACAGTTCAGAGGATGTTTGTACACTCTTTTCTTCTCAATAAAGTACACTCAAAGAAAAGAAACTGTTGTCCATGGAGAGAGGTTGTGATCCTATGTAAAGACTTTGAGGTCAAATTGTAGGATTTGAATCCAGTGCTACCTTTTGCTTACTACATGACCTTGCACTTATCATTTAACCTGTTTCCCCATTTACAAAATGGAAATCTTAAGGGACACCTGGGTGGCTCAGTTGGTTAAGTGTCCAACTTCAGCTCAAGCCGTGATCTCACAGTTTGTGGGCTTGAACCCTGCATCAGGCTCTGTGCTGACAGCTCGGAACCTGGAGCTTGCTTCAGTTTCTGTGTCTCCCTCTCTCTCTAACCCTTCCGCACTCGCACTGTCTGTCTCTCAAAAATAAACATTAAAAAAAGGAAATCTTTAAAATTTAGTAGTACATAGTAGCCAATTTATAAATACTAATTCTTGTTATTATGACAGTTGTTTTCAGAGTTTCCAAGAGGTTTTAAGTTCTGATTCTAGAAATCCACTATTATTATATATCCTTTCCCCCCCATTTTCTGCCCTCTAGTGGCAATTTCAATTATGACTTCTGTGTTTTATTTTAAATGAAATTCTTGTTCTTGGAAAAAAAAAATATATATATATGTATATGTATATACACACATACATACATATATACCCACTTTGTTTCCCTAGTCTTTTTAGGCTCAAATCATTTTAAGTGCAATCTTATATATGTACAATTGCATGCAATTTGCAACCTTTTTTTTTTTTTTTTTAATTTTTTTTTTCAACGTTTATTTATTCTTTTTGGGACAGAGAGAGACAGAGCATGAACGGGGGAGGGGCAGAGAGAGAGGGAGACACAGAATCGGAAACAGGCTCCAGGCTCTGAGCCATCAGCCCAGAGCCTGACGTGCGGCTCGAACTCCCGGACCGCGATATCGTGACCTGGCTGAAGTCGGACGCTTAACCGACTGCGCCACCCAGGCGCCCCAACCATTTTTTTTTTTTAATGAATTTGGTAAGAAATAACTTGGGGATTGTTTTACAAAAATAATTTCCTCTTCAATGCCTATTTACATTCATTTCTCTGAGAGAACTCTGTCCAAAAGCAATCCCTTTTTCTAGAAACAAGAACTCTTCCTTTACCTGACCTTACCAGTGAGATCCCACCCATTTTGAGCCCTATAAAAGCAACAGAGCATTTTTATATTAAAGATATTACAGTACTTCCCTGCTCCCTGAGAAGTAAGCATTTAACTCCAAAAATAACAATGCTCCAAAAATAGAATGGTAACATCCATAAGCTATTGGAATATTTAATCAAAGAATGATAAAAAGACTTACTTGAAGCTATTTGTTGCCTTGAAAACTCTGTCACCTTCTTCTCTTCCTTTGAACACAAACTCCTTTCCAATATACTTACTCTAAGTCTGGATTTAGAGATAAAACAGATTATTCCTTCTTCCTCAGCTTTACTGAGATATATGTGGCATATAATTATGTGTAAGTTTAAGATGTATATACACATATATTGTGAAATGATTACCACAAAGGAGTTAGTTAACATCTCCATCAACTCACATAATTACCATTTTTGTACTTGTGGTGAGAACATTTAAGATCTACTCCCTTAGTAACTTTCAAGTATATCATACAGTACTGTTGACTGTAGTCATGCTGTATATTAGATCTCTAGAACTTATTCATCTTGTAACAGGAAGTTTGTACCCTTTGGCCAACATCTCCCCATTTCCCCTTTTCCTCAGTATCATAGTGTAAATAAGAGCAACAACTAACTGGCTTTCTTCTTTTTCTTCTTTTAAAGACTTTTAGGGAAGTTTGGGGTTCACAGAAAGATTGAGAGGGAGGTAAAGAGATTTCTCATATATCCTTTGCCCCCCACCTATGCATGGCTTCCCCCCTAACTGTCATTCTTAAGAACAGATCTTTGGTGTTTTTACAACATAGCTCTTTATATTGAGCTCAGAAATATCACCTTGGACCAAACAGTTTTAGCATATAGACATATCACAAAGAGGGATATATTAAACTCTAAGAAATTAATTGAGTTATCTGGAAGACCTTGTATTTTTATTTATAAACCAGGAAATGAGGTTAGGAAGGATAATTGAAGAACTGTACTGAGTTATAAACCACATGATTTAGTGAGTAGATCAAATATTCAAAAAACGCACTTGAACTATTTAATTTCATCTGTACATTATTTTGTCCTTGATCAGGATAGGACCATAAATATAAGAGAAAGAAAGAAACTCCTGGCTTAACAAGTCTGTTCAGTTTGACTGGAAATATTTATTTCATGCTCCCTAAAACTACCTTCTTTGAGCTTGGAGTGGAAAAATGCTTACCATAAAGAACGTTTTATTACCTTCCTTTTCTAAGTTAGTGAAATGTTGAAGACATCTCCTTCTGATGTCAGAAACATAAGATGTAAGGTCGTAATCATTACCATAGACCAAGAAGGATACACTCAGAATAAAGGGAGACCCTGACTACTCACTTCAGAAGGAAGATAGGAGAGTCCCTCTAGAAGTGGCCAACAATGACTTTTCAGGAATATTCATAAACCTGATATATAAGCAGCTATTATTGGGCAATAGCATCAGTGTTAGAAATTAGTATCTTGGTGCCAATTCATATCAATTTGCTCTCAGTTTCAAATGCTACATGCATAATCAGTATGAGTCGATATAGCTCTGTTAAATTTATATCATATATCACAGTTTATTTATTTTTAAGTAATCTTTCTACCCAAGGTGGAACTCACGACCCCAAGATCAAGAGTCAAAGGCTCTACAGACTGAGCCAGCCAGGTGCCTTGATATTATGCATCAAGGATTATTTAATACATTTAATTTGCTTTAATTCTGTTGGATAGAAACATTAGCAAAGGAAAGGCAAAATATAAATTAAAAAGAGGAGATTTTAGAAGTATTCAAAGAAGTGCCATTGGTTCCCTCCTTGACCAAACTTTAGCCAGGCTCCTCTGAGTCTTCTTCTTGACAAGCCTCAATCTTGGCCTATAAAGACTTTTTTTTTGTTTTACCTTACGTTTTTATTTTAATTCCAATTGGTTAACATACAGGGTTATATTGGTTTGGGGTGTACAATATAGTAATTTAACAGTTACATACATCACCGTGTGCTCTTCCCAAGTGCACTTCTTAACCTCAACCCCTGTCTAACCCATCCCCCCACACCCTCCCCTCTGGTAACAAAGACTTAAATATCAGTATAGTTTCTAACAACACAAGGCCACATCCCTAGGATGACTCTAGCGCCCTGTTAAAGTCCACCTAAGAAAACTCAAAGCTGCCAAAAGAATTCACTGTTTGTTTCAGCCAATACCTGAAGATGGGGCCTTGTCTCCCAGCCTCTGTTGGAGGATAGGAGCTTCACATCCATAAGCGCGCCAGTTGGCAAACCCAGATGGGTTTCGTGTGGGAAGAACCCGTTCACTGCATTTTGTAATTTTCCACTTCCCTGACTCTACTGTGCCCATGATCACTCCCTCCCCAATTCACTCATTCTCCTTTTAAAGCAGCCAGTCACTTCTGTACAAATTGAAGTTGAGTTCAGTTCACACTGGACTCTCTTCTTTATGTGATAACGTATTACTGATTAGAATTTGTCCTTACCACTTTGTCGAGTGCCCAGTTTTATTTGTCTTTGACAGAAGGAAGTGGAAGAGACAGAAAAATAAGAAGGCAGAAAGCACCCAATCTAGTCAAAATAATAAACCTAAAATGAAATATGTGAACTCACCAATTCAAACATGGTTTATTAGTGCTTATCGTAGTAAGATATAATGTTAGGTACTGGAGACAAAATAGTGAACAAAAGGTTTCACCTAGTAAGAAACAGCAATGTGATGGGCCACCCACTTAGAAAGAAAATGACGTGTAAGTACTATGAAGGGATCGAAAATAAGGTTCTTCAGAGTCCATTAAGATTTACAAGTGGAAATAACATTTAAGATGAATTCTGAAGGATAAGTGGGAGTTAGGCAGAGGAAGAGCTAAGAAAAGAGTGTTCCAGACAGAGCAGAGAGCATGCGCAAATGCCAGGAAATAAGAAAACAAATGTATAAGCACAAGACAAAGAGCAGTTTCCAGGAGCTGAAAGAACCACATCATGGCTGGAGAGTAGTTATCAGGTCAGGGAAGAGAATGGTGGAAAAACCCAGGGTGAGGGAGGAAAGCTGGAGTCAGAGTCTAAAAGGTCCTCTGGGGTTGGTTTGTACTCCTCACATAGGGAGGAGGAGAGGTCTGAGCTTCCCATAAGGGCTAATGTGGCTTTTTTGTGGAAAATGGATTGGAATAAACAAGAGAAGAGATGGAAAGAAGTGGATTTATTCATGAGTTATTTAGGAGGCCATATACAGGAACTCAGGGGTACTTAGCTGTGGGGTAGAAGGGACAGAAGGGAAGAAGCCGAAGTTGAAATTCCCACTTGGGGCTGGGCAGTTCAGTGAGTGGTGCTGCGTTGTGTTTCTAAAATAAGAAATACAAAGGGGCGCCTGGCTGGCTCAGGCAGTAGAGGATGCAACACTTCATCTCAGAGTTTTGAGTTCAAGCCCCACGTTGGGTGTATAGATCACTTAGAAAAGTAAATAAAATAAAATAAGAAATACTGGAAGGAAAGCTGTTTTGTGAGAATAATGGGGCAGCTGTATTCCATGACTAAAGATACACTCCACCTTAACGTGCAAGTGAGGAAACTGTCATCTTTGTTTTAGTTGAATAAAAAAGCACCGCACTAAGATCTAACTACACACAAGGTTTTAGTCAATTACTTTACCAGAGGACAGAAGGTAAAGTGTAAATCAAAACGTAGAACATAATGATTGCAACTGCATTTCCTCTATACAAGAGGTAGGTGACAAAAAGGGGGGAAGGACTGTAGAAAAGAGGAATAAAAACAAAGAAACAAATACAAGAGGCTCTCACTCTATGAAGGAAGAAAGCAGATAAAACATATCTCAGAAGTTGGGTAATTGAGAAGTTAAAAAATAAAAGTTAAAATAGGTAAGAAGTGGGCATTAGAATTTTTCTTTTTATTATTCTTTAGGAACTATGTTAAAAAAAAAAAAAGATTTAGCAATATAACCAGTAGGAAATACCAGACCTCAAAAATCTAACCACCGGACACACTCATGCAGGTTTCACTTTAAACTTTTAAAAATATTGCACTTTTCTGTACTTTAACTGAATGTTTCAGTCATTTACACTTTAACATATTTTACATGGGTGATAATTCTGAAGTAGGAAAAATCTTTGCTTTTTCCACCCAGGTAAAAAACTCATGCTATGAAACCTGCAAATTTATACAAAAGATGGGCAATGAGGAACTTCTAAAGTTTGTTGCTTTCTTCCTCTATGCTCTGAAACCACACAATTTCAAAAACTTTTTTTTGTTGTTCTTACCACGAAAGTGTGTAAGTTCTCTAAAAGAAGTCACCGGCATTCTAATTTTTGAAAATCCTCTTAAGTTATTGGTGTTTAGTTTAACATATTTTAGATTTAAAAGTTAACAGTTCTGTTCTTAAGGAGATTCTATATTACCAAAAAAACAAAAACAAAAAAAACAAACCCAGAAAGTTTCTCTTAATTAAGATATATATTGTTTGGGGTATATTTAGAAATGCTTTATCCTTACCTTATTCCTAATATTACCTGTAAAGTGTAGGTAGTGTAGCAAAACTTCACAAATTAAGATTTCATGCAAGTCTTATCATCTAATACAAATCTGCCTGTGAATAGACCCTACTGAATTCTTCTTTTTGTGCACTATTTTGCCATTTATTCATCCATAAATTGTTTATCCTTTACCTTGGGCTGGACACTATTTTAAATGCTGAAGATATAAAGCAAGTACAACCAGAAAGGACCCTGACTTTATCGAGCTTGTGTTCAGCCCAGTACCATAAGGAGGAGCTACAGAATGAAAGACCAAAGGCCATGGGAAGCTACATAAACCAAGGCCTCAGTGCCATAGACAGATGAAGGAAAATGATAATAATAATAATACTGCAATCTATTGTTTCCCTCAAAAAGTACACCTTTGCTTTAAACTTTATTACTATCAAGGTACAAAAATGACACTAGAGAGGCAATACTTGAGATCAAGATGAGAATCTATGTTAAGCTTTACAGAATAGTGGGACAGAAATGATTATATTTTAAGATTTCTAGTGAGTGATATTTCATTTTTTAATGCACATAATCCCAAGTACCTTCCAAGAAATGTAAATAATATACAGTATATACTCATACCTGAATACATTCACCATAACTAAATGTTTATTCATTAGGTTTTGTGAATGAAAGACCTAAAATATTTCTTTCTCTCAATTTTTAAAAAAAATTTTTTAATGTTTTTATTTTTACTTTTGAGACAGAGAGAGACAGAGCATGAGCATGGGAGGGGCAGAGAGAGGGGCAGACACAGAATCTGAAGCAGGCTCCAGGCTCTGAGCCGTCAGCACAGAGCCCCATGCAGAGCTTGAACTCACGGAGTTGAGATCATGACTTAAGCTGAAGTCAGACACTTAACCGACTGAGCCACCCAGGCGCCCCTCTTTCTCTCAAATTTAAATGAAATAGAATTTTGTGATTTGTGCTTATATCGAATATCCTGACAAGTTTTTTTTTTTAAGTTCTCATGTATGTTCCTCCCTAGAGTACAGTTTAATAATAGGGCTTCTACCCATTAGATTTTTCTCTCATTCTTTGGTTTGTTTTTTCTTTGTTTTTTGTTTTTGCGTGGAGATTTAAGAGATTTTTTTTTAAATTTTATTTATTTATTTTGAGAGAGCAAGTGGGGGGGGGGGCAGAAGAAGGAGAGAGAGAGGATCCCAAGCAGGCTCTGAGCTGTCAGCATGTAGCCTGATGTGGGGCTCAGATCCACGAACTGCAAGATCATGACCTGGGCCGAAACCAAGAGTTGGATGCTTAACCCACTGAGTCATCCAGTGCCCCAAAAGTAAATTGTTTTTTAAAAGAGATACTGACAAGAAGCATCCTAAGAGTCTACACCATAGCAAATGTGACTGTATTAGTCAGGGTTCTCCAGAGAAAAAGAGCAAATAGAAGATATCTATATCTATCTATGTATCTACAAATTATATCTGTATTTATCTTTTAGTATAAATAAATCTATATTAAATAGATAAATATAGATACAGATTTGTACATATATAGATATACATTTAATATAAGAAATTGGCTCATGCAGTTATGGAGGCTGGAAAGTCCCAAGATCTGCAGAGTGAGTAAGCAAGTTAGAGATCCAGTTGAGAGGATGGCATAGTTCCAGTTCATAAACTAGTAGGCTTGACCGAGGAAGATTCAATGTTTCAGCTGGAGTCTGAAGGCAGGAAAAAGCTGATTATCTCAGTTCAAAGGCAGTCAGGCAGAATAAGTTCCTTCTTACTCAACCTTTTTGGTTTATTAGCCCTTCAACTGATTGGATGAGGCCCATCCACATTAGGGAGGGCAATCTACTTTACTCAGTCTACTGATTCAAATGTTAATCTCATCCAAACACTCTTACAGGAACATCCAAAATAATGTTTCACAAAATATTTGGGCACCTTGTGGCCCAATCAAGTTGACACATAGAATTAACCATCACAAGTGACTTTCATTCATTTCCTTTGGTTTCTCAAGCCAACAGATAATGCCACTGCATTGAGAGGAAAGAGAAAGAGTTGGAATAATTTCATCCAGCCTTAGAGTATCTTTCTTGTTTCTTAGTCCCAGAAAAACTAACTAATACAACCACAAACATGTCTTTACATAGGTTTTCTTTTCTTCTTCTTTGCTTTATGCAGAATTTAGTAACCTCTGGGTCTTCTGTTCCATTGACAGGGCTGCAGAAAAAAATGTTTTTGAACTTTTTCCAATGTATTTCAAAAATGATATCCTATTTGGGCTTCATACTTGATTGGATGTTTTTAAGTTTATTTCTCTTAAAAAAGTACCTATCAGAATGTAAAAAATGTCCCCTCCTCCCATTGCAAGCTATTTTAAAATTGCCCAGGTGGTGCCTTCATCAGCATTTTGCCTGTTCATCATGCATATGTGATATTCATCATTTTGTGTTTCCTACAAGCTTTGTAATTTTTCCTAAAATACTGATTTCCTGCTGAGATACTTCAATTGTGGATACATGCCACTTTAAAAAATTTTTTAACCATCTGTTAATTACAAAAATCAAACTATAGCTCATATCTAAATAATTAGAAGCAATACCTGTATGTAGTAGGAATTCAGTAACTGATGAATGAATAAGTGAATGAATGAGTGATGAATGAATGAAAGTTAAATGCGGCAATGTGGGGGGCGGGGAGGGAGGTATTGATCATACTTGTCGTTGATGTGAAAAAAGTTCAAAAGATAAATATCTTTGGTAAGATAAAACTTGTATCTTGGCCAGCATCAAACTAGAACTACAAATAGAGAGTAGTGATGATTTTAAGTTTATATCACATGTAAGTAATACATAAGTTTATTCTCTGTGTAAAAATCTTTAAATATTGAAGATAAGTTTAAGATACCATTGAACACTACCCCATAAACAATATTACAATACTGTTTTGTGGATTTGTGAATTTTTTTCCTCCGTGAACTCTGAGTAGATGTTTTATAATAGGAATGAGGGACAAAACTAGGGCAGAGTATCCACATAGCAATAATAGAAATAGCTAATATCTACTAAATTCCAGTCATTTTTTTCTAAATACTATGCACACATTAACACACTTAAGCCTTTCAAGGACACATGGTATCATTATTATGTACTATCCATTATTCCCATTGTGCAGATGAGTAAACATCCATTTCCCCCAGCAATTTTCCATAATTTCTCCAAAGTCATGGACCTGCAAGTGGTGGAGATGGAATTTGAACCTGAGTGTTGTGGCTCCTGCACTTGATCAAAACCACTACATCATATACAAAATATGTAGACAAAACGGGAGCCTGTGGTCGAGTACTGGTTGTACAACCATCTGCATGTGCACTGGTACAAAGCAAATGCCCAGCCTGGTCAACTCATGTTTCTCACTTGACTACCAGATATTTTGCCAAACTCTAGGATTTATATTCCACTTTCTAATTTGCTGCCCTTCTCTTATATGGGAATCCCACTTCAGTTCTCAAATGTGGTTCTTGATAAATAACTGAACTGAACTAACAAGGGAGGACTCAGATAACGCCAAGATCTCACTCCAACTTTGTGGATCAATATTAACATACTCTTCTTCAACATGGACGATCCCAACTAAGCATCCTTTCCATTAAGCTGCGCAACCATGTGTTAGGTGCCTTCACTGTGTCTGAAATGTTCTTCTTTTGTTAGTTTACATGTTAACACCTATTTCTCTCTCCAACTCTTGCTAGGGTGCAATGTCCTCAGTGAAGTCTTCCTTGTATGTATTATTTCTATCTCTTTTGCGTTCTATCACTACTGCACCGTAAGTCTAGATTTTAATTCTTTTTTTTTTTTTTTAACATGCTGTTCTCACACTGGACAGTAAGATATTTGAGAATAATCATGGTTTGGGTAAACCAGATGTCAACACTATGCCTGGCACATATTAGATACATCATGAATGGTGTGAAACTAAATGGAAATGTGACTATTACAACAGCATCGTTGAGCCTGGCAATACTTTTTACAACCATGTTTACAACTCAGTATTTACCTGGTATATGAATTAACTCCAATATGTTGAGAAAAATTCATTTCATATTTCCCCCAAATAGTCCACAAAGCTACATTTTTCCATTATATTTTATTTCCCTATAACCTTAAGATGAAAATCTTAATAATGTTTTACACTTGGAGGAAGATTTTTAGTTGTTTCTTTATTAAATTTAGGAATAATTTGGGGCGTCTGTGTGGCTCAGTTGGTGGAGCCTCTGACTCTTGATTTTGGCTCAGGTTGTGATTCCAGGGTTGTGTAATCGAGCCCTGTGTCAGCCTCTGTGCTGAGTGTGGAACCTGCTTAAGATTCCCATTCTCTCTCTCTCTCTTTGTCTTTCCCCCCTTCTTCCCCTCTTCCCCACTCACACTCTTTCTCTCTAAAATAAAAAAAATAAATGAATAAATAATTGGGAAAAAAGAGCCTACTTCCTTAAAAAAAATAAGAATTCTACCAATTAAAAGCGTTCACAAATATTCGTAGTGGGGAATTGTATGTAGTGGCCATTTTTAAAAATATTACACCTTAGCAGTATAGAAGATGGTGGCTAATTTTACCAAAATGAGATCACTAGCAATTGTTATTCCCATTAAGGGGTAATTTCTCTCTTCAAATAATTTTTTCTGACTATAAAGCTACATAAAACTCTCATTTATCACAGGGTAGCTGACAAAGATAACTAGAACCCTTTCCACTACAAATACCAAGATATGGTGGATGGAACAAACCAAACTTATTTTTAAATGCATAGCTAAATTTTCATCAAAGAGAGGAAAATTTGTCAGTTCCAGAAATAAAATAGAAACTGAAAACCAAAGGGTAAGCACGTGAGTGGAACCTGAGACTGTCCTGTGATGTACTTCTCTTCCCAGTACTTTAGGGACTCAAGTTCTATTTCCCACATGAGAAAGGGGACATGCCTGGGCTGACACATGACAGAAAATTGGGACTAAGAGATCTGAACAGAGCTGGGACCCTCAACTGTCTACACATTTGGTGGACCATTTAATTTTTAAATTGTCCAGTGTCACAAAGAAACGTGTCTGTCTCGGCTATGTGGGAAAAAAATAGAACCCCAAATAAAGTGAAGTTCTACTTTATTTCCATAGGCTACTGTGGGCTTGAGGATAAAATTAGCATATTGTTAACGTTAACAATATGCATTACGTTGTTCTTGAGACCATGATTACCACCAAGCCACCTGGCAAAGCGAATGCAAAGCTGTTCCTTAAAGCCATGCCACAGTATTATCTGAAAAATAAAGAGAGGAAAAAAGGCTCACTAAAATAGGCAATTAACAAGTAACAGCATGTATGGAAATCACAGAAATAAACCATCATGAATGAGACTGAGCACACAAGAGAGGGGGATTACAGATTCAAGAACTTGAGACATAACAAGGTAATCTAAAAAAGAGTATACAATAAAAAATACATACCAATATAAAAAGCCCTTTTTAATATGCAGAAGTAGAAATATGGCTGCATTGAACAGGAAAGGTCACAGGATCAGATGATCTAGACAAGGAGAAGGTAGGATCAAAGGCAGTTAGGAAATAGAGGACATGACTCACGTGGGGGAAACAGTTTAAAGGATAAGAATTTAGTAAAAACAGCCTAAGTTTGGTGCATATTATAGAACTATGAGGAATAAGGTTGACCAGAGAGAATGAGTCTATTTCAGTAGGCAAAAACAGTACAGTTCATTTCCAACATTCATCCCATCAATTCCCGAATAAGTATTGCGTGATTTGGGCGTGATTTGGGAATGGAACTCAGTTTTCGGGTGGGTCTGATTTGTCCACTACTTTTCTCCCCAAACCATGTCTGACCTATACGCAACACTTTAACTGTAAGCATTATGACTGCCCACATCTCATTGCTACCTATGTCTCTGTAAATTCCCATGCTCTGCTTCTCCCCATTTTGTTTTCCAGAATTTATAGTGTCCAACTGGACAAAAAAAAAACCCAACAAAACAAAACACAAATAAAAGATTTGAAGATGCCCCTGTTGTCTTAAAAGTAGGACGTTTGCAGTAGAGTAACAACCGTGTAGAGTTCTGATTGGTGTAATGATGTGAAGGGAGCGGAGGTGAGAGGAGTGCAGTGCTGACAAATGTTTAACAACCCGCGGGGAAAATGGGCTGACTTGTAGCCTTTGATGATGATTTCTATGATATAAATACTCCTACCAAGGCTGATTTCAAGCCTCGGTGGAACAACCATCTTGCAAAATCCCTGATAAATGAGCACTTGCGTGTCTCGAACCGCTGTGAGCTGGCTCCAGCACACTGCCGCTCCCCACACACCTGTAGAAGGCAGTGTTGCACCATGTCACGTGCTCTTTCCCAGGTGGGTCGGCCACTGCCATTTTCTAACTGGTTGTAGCAGCCTATGGATGATAAATGTTCTCAGACTCTAGTGACAGGGTTATGGCCATCTAAGTGTTGATGATAGTGTGGGCTTTGTTTTTTCCAGAAATAAGATCGAAACTGAAAACCAAAGGGTAAGAATGTGAGTAGAACCTGAGCCTGGCCTGTGATGTACTTAATGGGGGGTTGGGAAAGAATACACCAAAAACTATTTTAAATTGGACTCCCAAACTATAATATATTGACAGTATTTCTCAATTTATTAGTCATTTATTCAATGAAAATGTATTGAGCACTTTCTAGACACAGTTTGAGCTAGAAAGGATTGAGCAGTGAGGAAAAAGTACAATGACTAAAACCAAACAACCCCTCCACCGCTCTTAAAAAGTTCTTCCCTAATTTGGTTTTAAAATATTCCATTGCTTTCTTTTATGTAATTGAATACAAAGCAGTATCTATACACAGTGATCTTATGTTCAATGTATAAATGTTGGAAGTAAATAAATCTCAAACATAAACATATGGCAAGCCCTGGTAAAACA
Source organism: Leopardus geoffroyi (assembly GCF_018350155.1). NCBI lineage: Eukaryota > Metazoa > Chordata > Mammalia > Carnivora > Felidae > Leopardus > Leopardus geoffroyi. The sequence continues at coordinate 202,166,747 of NC_059326.1, read as the reverse complement.
TCTGCAGGTAGAATTTTTATTTTAAACAAACCACCTAAATCATGGCAAGTCACAGGATCAATAATCCACCTATTATAGTCAATAAAATAATTAATGGCAGCATTTTTTGTAAGAGAAAAAAAAATGGAAAAAATCTGAAATGTTCATTAATTGGAAAATAGACAAGTAAATTGTGACAGATCCATACAATGAAAGGGTTTCATACAATTTTTAATTTAATTTTATTTTATTTTATTTTATTTTATTTTATTTTATTTTATTTTATTTATTATTTTGAGAGAGCACATGTGCTAAAGAGAGGGGCAGAGGGAGAGGGAGAGAATCATAAGCAGACTCAGCACAGAGCCCCATGTGGGGCTTGATCCCATGATCCTGGGATCATGACCAGAGCTGAAATCAAGAGTTGCATGCTCAACTGACTGAGCCACCCAGACACCCCCATTTATTTATTTATTTTGAGAGTAATAGAGAGAGAGAATGCACACACACTCACGTACGAAAGGGGGAGAGGGATGAAAAGAAAGAGAAGGAGAGAGAGAATCCCAAGTAGGCCCTGCACTGTCAGCACAGATCCCGACATGGGGCTGGATCTCACAAACTGTGAGATCATGACCTGAGCCGAAACCAAGAGTCAGAGACTTAACCTGAAAAGCCACCCCGGTGCCCCCATACAATGAAATGTGACATAGCAAAGAAGATGAATAAATGGGTGGACCTTACAAATTTAATGTTGAAAAAAATTGCCAAAAAATACATAGTATAATGCTTTTTAAATAAAAATTGTAAAATGTTTATATATACACATATAGGTATGTGTACGTATACATGCATATTTATATTTTATATGTATATTTACATGTATACATACAATCTGCAAGGCATGGTAATAATAAACACCAAATTGCATGAAAGTAGTAACCTCAGAAGCTGAAGGAAATATGATGCTGTTAAAAAGAGATTCATAATCAGCTTTAACTATATCAGAATGTTCTATTTCTAAGCTGAGTAATATATAGATTTTTGTTGACATTTTGTTCCTTTGGAATTATGAAATATTCCATAATACATTTTAACAATTAAACATTTAAAATTTGCCTGGGTGGCTCAGTCAGTTAAGCATCCAATTCTTGGTCTCAGCTCGGATCTGATCTCAGGGTTGTGAGTTCAAACCCCACACTGGGCATAGAGCCTACCTTAAAAAAAAATTAAATTCATTGGCTAAACATTTGTCACGTCATAAATATTTGTGTGATTTGAGCATTAGTCAAGAATATTATCTTGTGCATAAAAACCCTCATTAGTCTTCCTGTTTTCAAGTTTGGGAATTACTTTCCTTGATATTTAATTATCAATACGTCACTAATGTTATTAAGAACTTTCTACCCAACTTCAAGTCATACCTTGGAGAATAATAGATGTACAAAAAATTAGAATTAATATTTAGGAATGAGAGATATCATCTCACCTGGAATAAATATAATAATGACACAAATTCAATCTCTCTTTGTTGTTTTTTAGTCATGTTTTGTCTCAGGAAGATCTACCAGGTTTTTCATAATCACAAAGATTTATGATGTTGTGTGTGTGCTGGTGCTTGTGTGTGTACAAGCATGTGTGTGCATAAACGTATGTGTGCAGGATTGAGTCTGACCAAGAAATCCCTGCATTGCCAACCTCAGAACTGAAATTATATATTGGATGTAAATACTGTTGACATAGCTCTCAGTGAGGCTAAGGAGAATATTGCCTCTCCTTCCATTGAATTTTAAGGTTAGATCCAGGGAAAAATTGCCTTGCAATGGAAAGGGCTGTTAGAACAAAAATGTAGTTAGCCATAGAGTTTCACAATTCTAGATCTCTTTAAAAAAAAAAAAAATCTAGATCTCTTTTGGTCACTGATCAGTTTCGTGACCTTACTTCTCTGATCTTACTTTTCTGCATGTCTTGTTTTTTCTCACTTGTATAAGATATCTGGCATTTTATGTATAATTATGTAATCCATACCAATTATATTCATTTGCTACAAATAGTAGTAGAATTTGTTTTCCCAAAGCAACCCATGACTTAACATGTGCCCCAGAAATTCCCTCAGAGATAACAAAAGTTTCCTAGCACTGCAAAAAATGAAACAAGATGTTTCCTCTGGTTTATTCTTGGTGGAAAAAGATGAACAAACTTAGACTACTTGGGACCTGAAAGAACCAAGAAAGTACATGCAGATGTACTTTCCCTGAAGTGGTAACAAATTTTGAGGAAAAATGGCAGAAAGGAGAGAAAACATTCAGGTTTTACTAATGCTTGAATTTGTTTTCTATTTTTAAAGTTTATTTATTTTGCGAGAGAGCCAGAGAGACCAGAGAGAGTGCATGCCGCACACGCGCGCGCGCGCGCGCGCACCGAGAATGAGTGGGGGAGGGGCAGAGAGAAAGAGAGAGAATCCCAAGTGGGCTCCAAGCTGAGAGCGTGGAGCCCAACACAGAGCTCAAATCCCATGACCCTGGGATCATGACAAGAGCCAAAATCAAGAGCTGGACGCCCAACCAACTAAGCCACCCAGGTGCCCCTGTACTGTTCTATTTAGTTAGGGCCATGCAGTTTTTCTCAGGACTATATAAATTGACTTTACCAAATTCTAGCACAATTATATTTTAAGAAAGTAAAATATTTACAAGACTCTACATGGATAAATTTTGATATGCAAAAATTATAAATTAAGTAGTATTTGTTTACTTTCAAATGGACTTTGCCTAGTATTTAAAAATACTATTTAATTTATAAAAATTAAAATCTCCATTGAAACTTTAAGGTGAACATTTATTGCTTAAAGCAATGTTCAACTGTATTTGAAACAAAATTTATATTAATTCACATCTTGCATACATAAAATGATGTTATGGTGATTTTTGTTTTGTTTTGTTTTCATTTTTTTTTATCTTTTTTTTTTTTGTTTTGTTTTCATTTTTAACTAAGGCTTGAGTTCCTGATGTGACTGAGGCAGAATCTTTTTTCTTTTTTTTTTTTTTTTTTTAATTTTTTTTTCAACATTTATTTATTTTTGGGACAAAGAGAGACAGAGTATGAACGGGGGAGGGGCAGAGAGAGAGGGAGACACAGAATCGGAAACAGGCTCCAGGCTCTGAGCCATCAGCCCAGAGCCTGACGCGGGGCTCGAACTCACGGACCGCGAGATCGTGACCTGGCTGAAGTCGGACGCTTAACCGACTGCGCCACCCAGGCGCCCCGAGGCAGAATCTTAATACTGATCCTTGTTGATGACTATTCCAAAGTGTGCAACTTGGTAGTTTAATGAAGTAATGTTGATAGGCTTATGGCGGAAATAAAATTTAATAGTAACATCAAAAGAAATTTAACATGTGCCTTCATAGGAGATGTCAATTCTTTAAGACTTTATGTTTAAGTAATCTCTACACCCAGTGTGGGGCTTAAACTCACAACCCGAGATCAAGGTCATATGCTCTACAACTGAGCCAGCCAGGCGCCCGTAGATGTCAACGCATTTAAGGAGAAATGCCTTGTTACCAAATATTATTAATTTGAAACAGTAAACTCCTTTCCCAAAATAATCCAGGAGGAATTTTTTTTCTTTCTTTCCTTAACGCCACCACCAAATTTCCCCCAAACTTGGAAGGTAAATTATCCTACAGTTACACATGCTCAATCGGCTTCTAGAGTTTTCCGCTCCAGAGTAGAGAACCCACTTCATGTGCTTTCCCAGATTCCCACATTCACAACTGTCCTCCCAGACTTGGACAGTTTGCTCATTAGAATGCTCCCCTGTCACCATTGGTGCATCATCTGCTCACACTGCCAGCTGTCTCAGCCCTCGCAGGTGTCAGCTGGCCCAGCCCAGCCTTCATGCACTGTCCACAAGGCTGCTGCAGCAGCCCATGCTCCCAGGCCAAACCGAGAGGACCCACAGTGGCTCTGGTTCTTCCCATCACATCCGCATTCAGATAAAGTATCGTGCCGTGGGGTGTGGAACAGGGCTTCCCCAGCACCTAATAATACAACTCAGAAGTGGCGGGGGTTTCGTGTCCTATGGACAAACTGAAACTAATAGAATCAGGAAAATGGAAAGAGCCCTCAGTTAAATTCCTCTCTTTTCCTTCTCTCTTACACTGTTCCAAGTAGCAGGGTTTTCTTAAGACCCTCTTCAAAGACTTCCTTCCTGATGTGTGAAATACACTGTGCTTTCAAAATTCTGAAGATGTGGCCTGCTGGGCCACCATACCACCTACCTTCCTTCAGCTCACTCTTTTTCCCTTACTGTAGCTACCCTGGCAAGGGTAAATCTCCCAATAAAGTCTTAGGATTTGGGGCTTTGACTCAGGCTCTATTTTTCAGGGAACTTTAAGACATCCTCTTTGGGGCATATCTAATCTTAAGCCAGTAAGAAACCTAAAATGTGATGATAATAATTTAAAAATCTTTCTGCAAAATTCCCTTGAATATCCATTGTTATCACTCTTTAACAACAACATGCCAAATTAAAAATTATAATAATAATAATAGGGCAAAGATCTCCTGAATGCCCATAAATTAATACAGTTCAGGAGATCCTATTTTTTTCATAGCTCTGTGCCATGTAATGTAAAATACTAATAATTATTTTTAAAAACTTCAGTCAGGACTGATAAAGGATAATAAAAAGTGAGTATTTTTAAAGAAATATGGGAAACATATTTAGTTTACTATAGAAAATAGATCTTACGAAAAATAGCGGTGAACATTAATAAAAAAAAATTTGTTTAGTTTCTTTACAGTGAACTGTATTGAGGTATAATTTGTATACAATAAAATGCACCCATTTTAAGTATGCATTTCAGTTAGTTCTGACAAATATCTATACTGATATTACTACTATCACCATCAAGATTTGGAATATTTGCATCACCCCAAATAGATCCCCCTCATGACCCTTTGCAGCAAAAATTTCCCACCCTTAGCTTCAGGCAACCGCTAGCCTCATCAGCTTTCACTTTCTGTCACTGTACAGTAATTTTTCCCTTCTAGAATTTCTTATAAATAGAATCATCATACACACATATTTTGTGTGTATGTGCATGCCAGGCTTCTTTCTTTCACCATTTGTTTGAGACTCGTCTATATAGGTGTGTGTGAAAGTAGTTTATTCCTTTTTCTTGCTGAGGATTAGGCCATTTTACTGATATACCACATGTTAATGGACCTTCGCACTGTTTCTAATTTTTGCCTATTGCTAATACAGCCACTGTGAATATTTGCATGCAAGCTTTCTGTAGTTTTGTCTTTTCACGTATTTTGGGTAAATATCGAGTAATGGCATTGCTGTCTCATAGGGTAAGTGTATGTTTAACTTCACCAAAAATTACAGAATTATTTTCTAAAGTAGTTGTACCCATAGGCAGTGTTCCATATCCCGCCCAGCAGTTGACATTATCAGTCTTTATAATTGTAGCCAGTTCAGTGGGCAGTGTCATCTCCTGGTACTTTTAATGTGCACTTCCTTGCTGTGTAATGGTATTGAGCATCATTTCATGTGCTTATTGACCATGTTCTATCCTTTTGTGAGAATCTTTTATTCATTTTTATTGGCGTTTGTCTTCTCACTCACTTTTAAACAGTGAAAAGCCTTCAGAATCCACTCAAGGGTCTTGTGGTTTGCAATATGCCAGGGCATTTTAATTAAATACAGGAAAAAAGAACAATTAATTACCTCATTTTCTGCTTTTATCTTCCCTCCTCAGGAAACTCCAGCCAGTCTAGGCTTCTACCTGTTCTTAGAACAGGCCCAGTTCTTACCCCGCCTCACACTGCTCTAGCAATTAGCTCAGCTTGAAATTCTGCCTCCCTCTCCCCGTCATGAGACTGGATCCTTCTCCTCCTTCAGCTCTCAGCTCAAATGTCACATTCTTACCAGTACCCTCCCCGACTACCCAATGTAAACTAAAGCCCTTTAGGCTATTTCTGATCACAGCACCCTGTTCCATCACTTAGCATCAGCAGTGAAATATTTTTATTTATTTGCTTACTTGCTTATTATTTTCCTCTACACTGACCTGTACTCCCTTGAGAGTGGAGACCATGCCCAATCTGGGTTGGATTTCCAAGGACCCTCCAGCACATTGTGCAGAACAAAACTCATATTGGAAGTTGAATAAATATTTGCTGCTCAATACATTAATACCTCAGCTCTCCATGCATTATTAAATTGGAAGGTCAGTATATGTAGAGAAATCATCCCCTACAGTTCCTGTTGCAGTTTGACACAGCTATCAATGATTCACAAATGGGGATATCCTTGGAATCTCTTTCTACTTGACTCTTTATCAGAAGATTCCTAGGATAAAAGAGGTTTCATGAGCTTTCCTAGATGACTGAGCAACTATGGGAATTCCAAGAAGCTACAGTATAGGGGCACCTGGGTGGCTCAGTTGGCTAAACGTCCACCTTCGGCTCAGGTCATGATCTCATGGTTCGTAGGTTCAAGACCTGCATCAGTCTCTGTAGCCAGGGACCTGCTTCGGATTCTGTGTCTCTCTCTCTCTCTGTCCCTACCCCGCTCATTTTCTTTCTCTGTCTCTCAAAAATGAATAAATGAAGAAGAAGAAGAAGAAGAAGGAGAAGGAGAAGGAGAAGAAGAGGAGGAGGAGGAAGAATAAGAAGTAGCATCTGCCGCCTCCACAGTACAGTACTTAGCTTTTTGGGACTTCATATCAATGCTGAAACTTTTCAGAAATTTACAGGCCTAAGAATTATCCTACAGGGATGCTCAGAATAAACAGGATTATCTAAGTTTATTGGGCTACTTTGGGGTTCACTGAGAAGGTAAGCAAATCACACAATGAGTAAACCATGCCCAATGGAAACAGCAGGGAATAGTGGGTAGCTTGGTGACCCAGTCCAGTGTTGTCAAGCCAAAATGCAGGATCCATGTTTCCCAATCTCCTCATGTATGAATGAAAAAGTAGATGAAGACCTGAACTCATATGTGGGCTCTGTCTCTTAGTAATTATATAAATATTGCCAAGTTACTTAATCTCTATGCATTTTAGTTTATGTTTAAAGTGAGGATATAGTATCTAATTTATAAACTGTTTTTCTGTATTAAGTAGAATGCTAATACAGTCTTTGGCATATATTAGAAATTTTATTTTTTTTGGGGCGCCTGGGTGGCGCAGTCGGTTAAGCGTCCGACTTCAGCCAGGTCACGATCTTGCGGTCCGTGAGTTTGAGCCCCGCGTCGGGCTCTGGGCTGATGGCTCAGAGCCTGGAGCCTGTTTCCGGTTCTGTGTCTCCCTCTCTCTCTGCTCCTCCCCCGTTCATGCTCTGTCTCTCTCTGTCCCAAAAATAAATAAACGTTCAAAAAAAAAAAAAAAAGAAATTTTATTTTTTTTGTTTATTTTCTATTTTAATTCACTTCAGCTTACATATATTAGGAAGCAAACATTTCCCAAAGACATACTGTATTCAGTTCTCTATTCAAATTGCTACTTAATAAATATTTATTGATGGGGCACCTGGGTGAGTCAGTAGGTTGGGTGTCTGACTTCAGCTCAGGTCATGATCTCACAGTCTGTGAGTTCGAGCCCCACATCGGGCTCTATGCTGACAGCTCAGAGCCTGGAGCCTGTTTCGGATTCTGTGTCTCCCTCTCTCTCTGCTCCTCCTCTGCTCATGCTCTGTCTCTGTCTCAAAAATAAATAAAAACATTAAAAACATTTTAAAAAATATTTTTTGATAGCACTAAAAGCTTAATGGGCCTAGGAACAAATAGGTAGCGATTATATAATCTAGAGGCTGCAGCAGCAAATAAAAGAAAAATCTCATTATTAAAAAGAAAGATCCAGGGCGCCTGGGTGGCTCAGTCGGTTAAGTGGCCAACTTTGGCTCACGTCATGATCTCGTGGTCCGTGAGTTCGAGCCCCACGTTGGGCTCTGTGCTGACAGCTCAGAGCCTGGAGCGTGTTTCAGATTCTGTGTCTCCCTCTCTCTCTGACCCTCCCCCGTTCATGCTCTGCTTCTCTTTGTCTCAAAAATAAATAAATGTTAAAAAAAAATTTTTTTTTTAAACTATTAAAAAAAAGAAAAAAAGAAAGATCCTAGGGGCACCTGGGTGACTCAGTCCATTAAGCGTATGACTTTAGCTCAGGTCATGATCTCACAGCTCATGTGTTCAAGCCCCACATTGGACACTCTGCTGTCAGTGCAGAACCTGCTTCTGATCCTCTGTCCCCCTCTCTCTCTGACCCTCCCTTACTTTTGTGCAGTCTCACTCTGTCTCTCAATAAAACAAAACAAAATAAAATAAAATAAACATTAAAAACAAAACAAACAAACAAACAAAACCCCCCAAAGATCCTGAATGCATGTTACTAACGGAAAGAAGCCAATCTGAGAAGGCACATACTGTATAATTCCAACATATGACGTTCTGGAAAAGGCAATACCATGGAAACAATAAAAAGATCAGTGGTTGCAGGGGTGGAGCAGGGAAAGGTGAAATGAACAGGCAGAGCACTGGGGATTTTAGGGCAGTAAAAATACTCTGTATGATATTATAATCACAGATATATGTCATTATATATTTGTCCAAACCCATAGAATGTACAGCATCAAGAATAAACACTTTGTGTGGTCAGCTGTGGACTTTGTGTGATTATGATATATCAATTCTATGGACTTTGTGTGATTACAGTGTAGAGATGTAAAAACTATCATTCTGGTGAGTGGTGTTAACAGTGGGAGCAGGAGGTATACAAGAAATCTCTGGACCTCCTTCTAAATGTCGTTGCAAGCTTAAAACTACTCTAAAAATAGCCTTTAAAAAAAAAGAGTGAAAGGGCAACAAAAGCAAAAATAAACAATTAGGACTGCATCAAACTAAAATGCTTTTGTATAGTGAAGGAATGCAGTGAAGGTGATCTACTGACTGGGAGAAGATATCTGCAAATGATATATCTGATAAGGCGTTGATACCCAAAACATATAAAAAATTCACACAACTCAATCACAAGAAAAACAACCCAATTAAAAAATGGGCGGAGAACCTGAATAGATATTTTCCAAAGAAGACATACAGATGGCCAACAGACACGTGAAGAGATGCTCAACATCACTCATCACCAAAACCATATGCAAACAAAACCACAATGAGATGCCACCTCATACCTGTCAGAATGGCTACAGTTTGAAAGACTAGAAAAAACAAGTGCCAGCAAGAATGTAAAGAAAAGGGAACCTTCATGCACAGTTGGTGGGCATGTAAATTGGTGCAGCCATTATGGGAAATAGCATGGAAGTTCCTCAAAAAATTAAAAATAGAACAGCCATAGGGGAACCTGAGGGCTCAGTCGGTTAAGCATTTGACCCTCGACTTCACCTCAGGTCATAATCTCACAGTTCGTGGGATCAAGCCCTGCATCAGACTTTGTGCTGACAGTGTGGCGCCTCTTGGGATTCTCTCTCTCTCTCTCTCTCTCTCTCTCTCTCTTCCCCTCTCCCACTGGTTCATGGGTGCATATGCACATATTCTGTGTGTGTGTGTGTGTGTGTGTCTCTCTCTCTGTCTCTCAAAAATAAAATAAATATGAAAAAAATAGAGCAACCATAAAATCCAGCCATTCCTCTTCTGGGTATTTATCTGAACAAAACAAAAACATTAAATCAAAAAGACTAACACATCCTCATGTTCACTGCCACCTTATTTATAATAGCCACGATCTGGAGACAACCCAAGTGTCCATCAACAGATGAATGGATAAAGGAAGATATTATGCATATATACTGAAACACAATGAAATCTTACTAAGCTAGAAAAAAGCAAATGAAATCTTGCCATTTGTGACCACATGGATGGATCTAGAAGGTAGTATACTAACTGAAATAAGTCAGAGGAAAATACATACCATAAGATTTCACTTATATGTGGAATTTAAAAAGTAAAACAAATGAGCAAACAAAACCAAAACAGATTTATAGATACAGAGAGTGAACTGGTCGTTGCCAGGGAGGAGGGGGATGGGGGATGGGCAAAATAGGTGAAAGGGATTAAGAGATACAAACTTAGTCATAATATAAATAATGAGGATGTAATGTACAGTATAGGGAATATAGTCCATAATGTTGTAATAACTTTGCATAGTGACCATGGCAACTGCACCTGTTGAGCTAGATGATCACTTCACAATTGAGGCATCTGGCTAGCATAGTCCATTGAGCTTCTGACTCTTGATTGCAGCTCAGGGCATGATCCCAGGGTCATGGGATCAAGCCCCGCTTTGGGCTCCACGTTGAGTTTGGAGCTTGCTTGAGATATTCTCTCTCTCTTCCTCTGCCCCTCTCCCTTGCTCATGCTCTCTATCTCTCTCTCTCCAAAAGAGAGAGAGAGAGAGAGAGAGAGAGAGAGAGAGATGATCATTTAAATATATATAAAATATATATCAAAACAATATGTTGTATACCTGAAACGAATACAATACTGTATATCAGTTATAATTCAATAAAAAGAGAGGAAGGGAGGAAGAAAGGAAGGAAGGAAGGAATGAAGGAAGGAAGGAAGGAAAGAAAGAAAGAAAGAAAGAAAGAAAGAAAGAAAGAAAAAGGAAGGAAGAAAAGATGTACACTAATTCAAAGAAAAAATATTTTTTCATAATCAATTTAATAGAGCAGAGATTCAGACAAACTTGAAAAGTAATTATTTCAAGATATTAAACATTATCCAAAGAATAAGAAGATTATATAATTTGTGCTTGACTTAAAAAAAGTTGTACACCACCTATTTGGCAATATCATGGACTTAGATATGACATTCTACATATATTTTTCAGATGTTCAAATCTTTCTCTGCGAAATTTCCTTTTAAAATAACTTTGTCTAACTATAAAATTAGAAATGCTGATGCAGGTATTATTACATAGCAACTGGTATCAGAGATTAATCAACCTGTCTGAAGTTAAACAAATTCCATCTTAGGTCTTTTAAGATAGGAAAGAAAAGAAATTTGACTGAATAAATTAACTTCAAAAATCACACCTAAAGTCGCTGCACATATGACTTAAAGTCAGCACTTGTATGCAAACATGTCGAGCCCTCCTGATCATGTATACTCCGTCTTCATGCTGACCATGTATTCTTATATATCTTGTCACCTTAAACTCAGCAGCCTAGAAGAAATGTCTTTATCTCTGCAAAAAAAAATTTCATTTTCTCAATCAAAATCCATTTTATTTTCTCAATCATCAAGACAATCATTTATTTTTCATTCCTTATTTGAGTTCAAACGTCATGACTAACTAGTTGCCAAGTTCTGAAATTTTTCTAGTGAGATAAGAAAGATTGGTGGCTATTTCCTTTTTTAAGCCTCAAACCAGAAAGAGGAAAGGAAAGTCTAAATGTAACAACCACAGTTCAATCATTTGCTTATCATTGGAAGAAGAAGCCTCTGAATTTTAAAAATAGCCCTTGCTTGGAGTCCAATGATCAAAATGTATTCTTGTCTTAGCTACTAACTAGCCTTCTGACATCAAATAAGACACTTCCTCTCCCTGCTTCAATTACCTGATCTTCAAAATGGTGGGGAAGTGGGTGGTTTTCTAAAATACCTTTCCATTCTAAAATTTTGTGTGGTTCTCAATTTGTTCCTTTCTTTCCATCCCCACTGTAGCCAATCCAAATATAGGCATTTATTACTTCAAAAACCATTGCAGCTCCTTGCCCAAAATCTATCTTTAACCTTACCGACCGATTTAACTTCCTAAAACACAATTTTCTTTGTTATTTCCTTAGCCTGAATTGGCTAGCAGTGTTAATTAGATAAAGTCATATGCCAGATCTTTCCAAATCACCTGTCATTGAAATTTCTTGCTACATGAACCTCCCACATAATCAACCTTTCTGCTTCAAGTCAACCCAGATCACTCATTAATAGGAAAACATGCACTAGACTTTCTCATTTCTACTCTTTTGTCCATTTTATGTATACCAGTCTTCTAGACCTGGAATGTTCTATTCATTTCTTGCTACCCACTGTAAATTTGCCCTGTTCAGATTACACATTCTCTAAAAAATCTACTCTGATTGCCCCAAACCGAAACAATTTGTCTTGCATCTGAACTCTCAGGTCAAATGAAAAGAGTATTCATAGGTCTGGTAGGAGAGGGGGGAGCTCTCAGGCCCTCAAGGATAGAGAGGCTTCCCAAGATGGGTGCCCGTGTAGTAGGCGGATCACCATTGTGATTCTCCCTCCGCCATCCGGGTAAAGCATTTAAAAACAACAACAGTAAGTAGGTATACTTATTGTAGCATGGACTGTTGGGGCCCGGCCCCGACAGTCCTCTGTACAATGCATGTCAACAGCTGCTTCCTGGAAGCGATGCTCTGGCTGACGACTGCCTTTGGCTCCCATGCAGAAGGGGCCACAAGTTTCGGGGAACTAGTACCTCCAGGAGAAACCCACAACAAATGAAAGATAAGACTTTGTGGATGCATACCTTAGTTTCATTGCTCCTCAAGTGGCATAATTCGGAAAAGTATTTCACACAGACGTCCAGAGGCCTCCAGGGGGACCAAGCCTTACTTATCACTCCTGGTAACCCACCCAGGAATGTTCTCACTTTGTCTTCACGTTCTACACTTCCACATCAGGGCTTTGGGAAGCCAACTACTGTACAAACTACTTGCACCAAAATACTTGCCTTGAGGTCTGCTTCTGAGGGAAATGTATAGGTTTTCTATGTATTTTGTTTATCTTTTTTAAGGTTGCCGTGGTTTGATTTACATAATTCAATCTTTTGAGGAAATTACAATTTCCTTTATGCTTTCAAATTTGTTAATATATATTTATTCATTGTTATTTTATAAGTTAAAAAAACTTCTAATGTAGGTTCAGTTTATGTGTTTCTCCTTCTTAATTGTTTTTGCTTTTGTTCTCTAGTTTTATTTACCATGCTTATAAGAGTATCTATTTTGTCTTTTCAATGCCTTATCTCTTAGTTTTATTGATCATCATTTCTAATTTTTGGTTGTTATTACTTCTGTTACTCTTATTTTCTATTTTATTAATTTTTACTTTTTAAAAAAGTTTTATTTTAGTTATTTTGAGAGAGATTGAGTGAGCACAAGCAGGGCAGAGAGAGAGGGACAGAGAGAGAATCCCAAGCAGGCCCCGAGCTGTCAGCGCCGAGCCTGACTCCAGGCTCAATCTCACTGATCATGAGATCATGATCTGAGCCAAAATCAAGAGTCATACACTTAACTGATTGGGTCACCCAGGCTCCCCTATTAATTTTTCCTTTTACCTGTGGTATTTATTCCTCTCCCTTCTCTTGGCTTACTACAATTTTAGTGCTTTGAGACAATTGCTAAATTTATTTAGTCTCGATTTTGTCTCATCTTATAATGAATGGACATGAAATGATACATCTTCCAAATACTGATTTTGGACCACCAGTTGGAACATAATGTAGCTTTTCTGTTTATTTGATTTTTAAAAATTTTTTAATGTTTATTTTTGAGAGAGAGAGAGCGCGGGCAGGGAAGGGGCAGAGAGAAGAAGACACAGAATCTGAAGCAGACTCCAGGCTCTGAGTTGTCAGCACAGAGCCTGACACCAGGCTCGAGCCCACAAACCGTGAGATCATGATCTAAGCTCAAGTCAGATGCTCAACTGACTCCACCCAGGTGCCCCTCTGTTTATTTTAAATATTTAAAAATCTTTGTTGTTATTTGTTTAGCAGTGTGTATTATTTAGCCATGTGATATTTTATTTCCAAAATTATTCTATTTTATTAGATGTGTTTGGTTGCTAATTTTTAATTTCATTTACTGTTTTTACTAAAGAGTTGTGAGCTGTTTAATTTTTTTTTTAATTTCTTAAAACTTCTGTCTAAAGTAATCATTCATTTTATAAAGGTCCAAAATATGTGCTTAAAAATATGCATTCTCAGGGTACCTGGGTGGCTCCGGTCGTTAAGCATCTGACTTCGTTTCAGGTCATGATCTCGCAGTTCATGAGTTTGAGCCCTACATTGGGATCTGTGCTGACAGCTCAGAGCCTGGAGCCTGACTCAGATTCTGTGTCTCCCTCTCTCTCTGCTCCTCCCCTGCTCACATTCTGTCTCTCTGTCTCTTTCAAAAATAAATAAACATTTAAAAAAATATGCATTCTTTTTTGGGTGAATAGTTCTCTAATAAAAAATCTATTGGCTGGGGCGCCTGGGTGGCTCAATCGGTTGTGAATCTGACTTTGGCTCAGGTCATGATCTCAGTTTGTGGGTTTGAACCCTGTATCAGGCTCTGTGCTGACAGCTTGCTCAGAGCCTGCAGCCTGCTTCAGATTCTGTCTCCTTCTCTCTCTCTCTGCCCCTCCCCCACTCATGCTCTGTCTCTCTCTGTCTCTCAAAAATAAATAAGTGTTAAAAAAAAATTTTTTTAATATCTATTGACTAAAAATTATTAATCAGGTTTGAGTATTTCAAGAACTGCTTTTTGCCTGCTTATTCTACCAGTTTATTAATTCATTGGTTAAAATATCACACCAAAATTGTAGATTTGGGATTTTTCACTTTAAATCTGAGTCTTGCTTTATATCCTGCAAAGTTCTGTTTCAGTGCATGTAAGTTTTAATTGTCGTATTTTAGTGCATTGTTCATTTTATCATCATGAAATATTTTCCTTTGTCACTTTTAATACATTGCATCTTCTGGCTTCACAGATGTTTCCCAGTTCTGATTCCCCACTGTATGCAGGGCCTAGAAACTTGGCTTCTGTTTCTATGTAGGTGCTGAGACCTTAGCCACTGTGGATTTCTAGATGATAGTTACTCACTGCGTGGGCCTAATGGCTTCAAATATGGCTTATTGCTGTATGTTCCTTCTCGGTTTCTGGTGTCTAGATGCCTAGACACTTTACTTTTTTCTTTTTCTTTTTTTCTTTCTTTTTTTTTTTTTTTTTAGGAGAGAGAGTGTGCCTCAGCAGTGGAAAGTGAAAGAGGGAGAGAGAGAAAGAATCTTAAGGGGGCTCCACACTCAGTGTGGAGCCCAGACTTAGGGCCTGATCCCATGACGTTGAGATTTTGACTTGAGCTGAAGTCAAGAGTCAGACAGGCAACCGACTGAGGTCCCTGGGGCCCAGACACTTCACTTTTTTTATTCTGACATTGGAGATTCTATATCTATACCATTATCTATCTATATACATATATATACATATATATGTATACGTATATATACATATATATGTATACATAGCAGGAAGAGATGCACATATGTACATGATATATTCAGAAAGAGAAAATGAGAGCACACAAAAACAGGTGTTTCAACATGTGTTTCTTCTGCCATCCTGAAGTTGAAGTATACCTAATCTTTTCTTTTGTTCTTTTTTTTTTTTTTATTAAGTTTATCCATTAATTTTGAAAGAGAGTGAGAGAAAGAGAACCAGAGGGAGAGGGGCAGAGAGAGGATCCAAAGCTGTGCTGGCAGCCAAGAGCCGGATGTGGAGCTCAAACCCAAGAATGGTGAGATCATGACCTGAGCCGATGTTGGATGCTTAATCAACTGAGCTACTGAGGTTCCGCCCTAATCTTTTTTTAAATAGAAAATGTGACTAATTGGCATTACCATTCAATTTCTTGAATTGCAAATGCGTCTCTTTTTAATTTGGAATTAACTTTCCTGAGTAGTTTCATGAATATCCTCCTTGCTGTCCTGTGAAAACTGTCCAAAGATTTCTGTAAAAGTTGCTAATGACTACTGAGTCCTTTCACTGGGAATGCATAGCTCCACTCCAGCAATACTACTGAGGTATTTCTATAGAAGGCCTTGTTAAGTGCTTACTGCTTTTAGAAATAGCACCTGGACTGATGCCCAAGCTTACATTAAGGGAATAGTATTAATGTGCCCTTAAAAAAACATCTTTTATAGCCTAGCAGGAAGAAAAATCACTTTACTTTCATAATTTGCTATATGTATTGCTGTCATCATCACTAATTATAGTATTGCAATAAAGTATTTATTTATTAAGTCTCGTTAGTTTGCCTTCCTCTATTAGTAAAGTTTATTTTCCTCTCTTAGTAGAATTTCTTGCTTCCTATTAAAATTTTAAATCATTTGATTGGATAAAAGATACGAGTGATGACCAAAATAACTAATGGCAGAGAGACTGGTTAAGTTAATGCTTTGTTTTCTTTTATCATTCTATTTAGACTTAAAAATTCAAGCTCTTTTTTCTTTCTAAAATCAAACAAGGCTTAAGGAGTTCTAAATCTCATTTAGCCAGACACATCCACTTATATCTTTAACAATTTTGAATGTGTATTGACAGATTTTCTTTCTTTCTTTGCCATGTACATTATAAGTTATGGTTTCATTTCATGGCAGTTAAATATTATAGTCATTTTCAGGAAGAGAAAAAAAGTTACCACAGTCTAACTACCTTTATACTGTCATACATGAATCATTTAGAAAATTTTAGGAAACTGTCCAACTGCATTTCTCATAAAACAATGCCAAGACTTATATCTGTGTAGCTTAGAAAATTGAGAAAATTGAGATAACTAAGTAAAACAAAAGAAATTAAATAAAGCACATTTTGCAGTACATTGTAACCATGCAACTTGAACAAAGCCTACTAAGGAAAAATTTTGTTCAAATGCATTTTCTTCCATAACTTTCCAGCATTTTACATAATGTAGTCTAAATTAAAGATAAAGTAGATCTTTAAGATCTTTTGCAAATAAGCACAAAAAAGCTGTATTCTATTAAATGTCAATGACTGCACACTATAAAATTTTTTTGATGGTTATTTATTTTGAGAGAGACAAAGCATGAGCAGGGGAGGGGCAGAGAGAGAGAGGGAGAGAGACAATCCTAAGCAGGCTCCATGCTGTCAGTGCAGAGCCTAATGTAGGGCTCAATCCCATAAACAGATCATGACCTGAGCCAGAATCAAGAGTTGGATACTTAACTGACTGAGCCACCCAGGCACCCCAATGACTGCAAATTATAAAGAAGATATGTTTCATTTTATTGTCAAGATTAGAATAGTTCTCCCATATATGGCTGAATTTAAGATTTTGCAGAGGGAATGGGGCACCTGGGTGGCGCAGTCGGTTAAGCGTCCGACTTCAGCCAGGTCACGATCTCGCGGTCCGGGAGTTCGAGCCCCGCGTCGGGCTCTGGGCTGATGGCTCGGAGCCTGGAGCCTGTTTCCGATTCTGTGTCTCCCTCTCTCTCTGCACCTCCCCCATTCATGCTCTGTCTCTCTCTGTCCCAAAAATAAATAAACGTTGAAAAAAAAAATTAAAAAAAAAAAAAAAAAAAAAAAAAGATTTTGCAGAGGGAAAATGAAATTGTTTTTTTTTTTGTTTTGAGAGAGAGAGAGAGAGAGAGAGCAGGAGAGAGGGGCAGAGAGAGAGAGAGAGAGAGTGAATGTTAAGCAGGTCCCATGCACAGCACAGAGCCCAACCTGGGGTTCCATTAAACAATCCTGTGATCATGACCTGAGCTGAAATCAAGAGTTGGATGCCAAAACTGACTGAACCACCCAGGCGCCCCATAGTTTATTTAAAGTTACATTATAGAGTTATTGAAATAACATAGCTTATTTCTATTGTATTTTCAAATAAGATTTATACAAATTTATAAAGGGGTTTTGTGGGGCACCTGGTTGGCTCAGTTGGTTAAGTGCCTGACTTCAACTCAGATCATAATCTCACAGTTCATGGGTTTGAGCCCTGCATCAGGCTCTGTGCTGACAGAACCTGGAACCTGCTTTGGAATCTGTGTCTCTCTCTTTCTACCCCCCGCCCCCCATGCTTACTCTCTGTCTCTCCCTATTTCAAAAATTAATGTACGAGACAATTTGGGTTATAGATCAGAAAAAATCTTCCTGTTAGCATGTGTCCTTTCTGACACCTGTCCTTGAAGTGTATCTAATCTTTTCTTCAGCAGAACAATGTGATTAATTGGCATTAGCTTTAAATTAACCTGATGAAATGGTTATTAGTCTATATATATTTTCTAATTTTTGTTTGGTATTTTTAATTTTTGTCTTGGCTTGATTAACTTATTCTCTTGAGAAAATTGTTACTTCATGTATATTTTCAAGTTTACTGGCATATATTTACTCATTATGTTGTCTTATAATTTTTTTAATTCTTAATATAGCTTTACTTTATGTCTGTTTTCATTTGCAGTGGAAATGGTTATTATCAGTTGCAATGTGCAATAAAAATAATTACTTTGGTCATATCTTAGAACATATTAGTCTTTTCCAGTTGTATCGTTGACTCTCTTTAATCTTAAAATGTTAACAATTGCCATCCTTTTTTGTTTACTATAAGATGTAATTACTGAAATTACTTTCCTGTTTATTAAACACTTAAAGAACTTCAGATGAAAAGATACGACAGGAAAGCAGTTTCACTTTTAGTTCATCAAAAGTATGGATTTCCTCTCATATCAGTAAAATTTCTGAATGCATCACTTGTTTTTATCAGTAATCATTTTTCGTTATACCAACGTATTCACAGTTGCATGAAAATATCATGGTGCTATTTTCTTTATTGGAGTCCCATACTTCCAAATGGTTTTCTCTTGACAACTGAGAGAGTAGTGACTCATGAAGCACCCTCTGTAACAGAACATAATTGTCTAGGGGGTAGGAACACTCAAAGTGAGACAGTGGGTCAAAGTTGAAGAAGAGACCATGAGCATATAGATACCTTTAAACATACAGCTCCACTGAAGAGTTCTGAAAGTCTGGCTCTATCTGCTCTTTTTGTCTCAGTGTGGAAATCACACAAGGAAAGTGCCTAAAGAATGAAGGAGGAAACAGAGGAGAAGAAGAAGGGGAAACTAGAAAGGTAACTGGTAATTCCATATAAATTTTTAAAACTATATTGCTGAATTTATTTTAGTTTCTCAGGCTCTGTCTCAGAATAAATACAGTCATAACTTTGAGAAAGTGATAGCTTTGTAATTCACAAGTAAAGGGAAAGACTTCATACTTCATCTCTTCCAAATTGTTTTCAACATTAAGAACAGGCGACACAGACTGTGGCAAATATGAACACCACTGTGCACTCGATACGACTCGGCCATTAAGCTTTTACTTTGCTTTATTTTTTGTTAATAGAAAAGCTGTTGCCTGGCAGTCTGTCTATAAATACTTGTATGTAAATGAGGGTGCCTTTGAATTTGAAAGAGAGAGTAGTGCTGACATTGTGACAGGCCACTCATATTACATTTTCATAACTACTCTCAAGTAAACATTGGAAACATTGTGCAATCTCAATATATTATTAAATAGTCAGGTTGATGCAAAATACTTTAAATAATTTCACATTTTTCACGATATGGACTTGAGCTTTAGGCTTTAGCACAAGTTATTTGGACATTGATACCATCTATGTATGTCTTCCAATAGTGTCGAGATTGTTGAAAAATATAGATCTTATTTGACTTCCCAACTTAAATCTTCAAAAATGATTTCCCAAGGTCACATTCCTTAACAAAACCTTACTGGAGACTAAAAGAAAGGTTCAGCCCTGTGACCCTCCCTTGTTCCTGCGTGGCAGCCACAGTGAGCATCTTCTAGTTCTTCCAAAGTTCCACAGTCCCCAGGTTCTCACCTTTATGTTGCCTGCTTTTTGCTGAACTGTGTCCACCACCCTTCTGGCTAAGCCCTACATCATGTGTGAGTAAAAACCTTTACTCCTTGGACTCCCCCATTAGATCAATCCCCTCTGTCACATGCACATTTAGGTCTCAATATTTCCTTTCATACCACTTCTCACAGTTTGACATTGAGTGAGGACAAATTTATAACCACTGTTACAAATTGCACTATAAGGTCCCTGAGTAAAAATCGACGTTATTGATTTTACTCACCATTTTATCTTCACAATGTAGTACTGTACTTAGGATCTAGTAGGTGCATAATAAATAATTTTGACCGAACAGATATGACACATGGTCATTATAACTTTTTTTTTATGTTGATGAAAAAGCACAAATAGAATTTGCATTGTTTTGGAATTTATATAGGTGAATTCAGATAGTCCAAGAGTGCTATTATGTTTGCAATGGACACAAGAGTAGTTTTTCTGAAAATACAGTAGTTCCCTTTTATCCACAGTTTCACTATCCACAGTTTCAGTTACCTGCAGTCAGCCATGGTCCGGAAATAGATGATCCTCCTTCTGAAGTATCCTCAGGTCAGTGTCAGCTTAAAGCTGTCACAATGCCTACATCATTCACCTGGCTTCATCTTATCAGGCATTTTATCATCCCACATAATCATAAGGGTAAGTACAGTACAATAAGATATGTTGAGAGAGAGACCACATTCACATAATTTTAGGTATATTGTTATTATTGTTCTACTTAAGTATTAGTCTTTGTTAATCTCTTATTGTGCCTAATCTATAAATTAAACCTTATCATAGATACATAAGTACAGGAAAAAAGCACAGTATAATTAGGGTTCTATGCTATCTGCCGTTTCAGGCATCCGCTGGGAGTCTTGGAACACATTCCCGACTGTGGTGGCAGCATGTGCCCTTCTTATTCTCTTTTCTCTCCACCATGTTTAGAATTTTTAAGTATCTTAGAAAATACATAATGAGAAAATGTGATCGTATCTTAGTTTCAGTGTCACCACAAGTAAACCTTAAAAAAGAGGATTCAAGTGTAAATAATTTAGATGGGAAACACTGGTAGCAGAGTGAGGAAGTGAAAGAGGGAATAGAGACAAACTTAAATAGCATATGACATAATAATTTAACAAAATAACAAGAGTGTTTTATTAGGCAAATTACCATTGTAGACGTTGGGAGCTAACGTAGAACATGTACCTTATTCAGACTGAAGGACAAGGAATCTGGAGTATTTAAACACTGTCTTCCATCAGTTATGGCTGCTTGGGGGGTTGTAAATTTCCTGAGGCTTTCAGACTGCTACTGTGCACCCGCAGAACAGCCTCAGACTGCCAGAGAAAACCTTCAGACAGATGTACATGCTGTCTTTGGAAGTCTACTGGTGTGTCTGACAATGCTAAGAACCTAGGAGATATGGCAGGGCACAGAGTTTGCCCACAATAGGATTCATAAATATTTCTCAGTATACTGTGTAATATTTTTTTCAAATTTTAGTATTATTCTAGTTCTGTGAAAAATGCTGTTGGTATTTCGATAGGGATTGCATTAAATCTGTAGATTGCTTTGGGGAGTATGGACATTTTAACAATATTGGTTCTTCTGATGAATAAGCATGGAATGTCCCTCCCTTTATCTGAGTCACCTTCAATTTCTTTCATCAACATTTTATAGTTTTCAGAGTCTTTCACCTCCTTGGTTGAGTTTATTCCTAGGTATTTTATTCTTTTTGATGCAATTGTAAGTGGGATTGTTTTCTTAATTTCCCTTTGTGCAACTTAATGACTAGTGTATTGAAATGCAGTGGATTACTGTATATTAATTTTATATCCCGCAGCTTTACTGAATTCATTTATCAGTTCTAGTAGATTTTTTTTGATGGAGTCTTTAGGTTTTCTATATATAGTATTCATGCATTCTGCAAAAATTCATGATTTTACTTTTTTCTTACCAATTTGAATGCCTTTTTTTTTTTTTTTTTTTTTTTTTTTGGTCTTTTTCTTGCCTGATTGTTGTTGGCTAGGACTTCCAGTGCTATGTTGAAGAAGAGTGGGCATCTTTGTCTTGTTCCTGATCTTAGAGGAAAAGCTTTTGGCTTTTCACCATTGAGTATGAATTCAGCTCTGGGTTTTTCATATATGGCCTTTATTATGTTGAGGTATGTTCCCTTTAAAACCTGTTTTGTTGAGAATTCTTATCATGAATGGCTATTATACTTTGTCAAAACCTTTTTATATATTTATTGAGATGATCATATAGCTTTTAT
Organism: Leopardus geoffroyi; assembly: GCF_018350155.1. NCBI lineage: Eukaryota > Metazoa > Chordata > Mammalia > Carnivora > Felidae > Leopardus > Leopardus geoffroyi. The sequence goes on along the minus strand of NC_059326.1, from coordinate 202,144,824 downwards.
CATTTCCTTCTTTTTTTTTTTTATTTTTTTTTCAATGTTTTTTATTTATTTTTGGGACAGAGAGAGACAGAGCATGAATGGGGGAGGGGCAGAGAGAGCGGGAGACACAGAATCGGAAACAGGCTCCAGGCTCCGAGCCATCAGCCCAGAGCCCGATGCGGGGCTCGAACTCACAGACCGCGAGATCGTGACCTGGCTGAAGTCGGACGCTTAACCGACTGCGCCACCCAGGCGCCCCTATCATTTCCTTCTTAATGCAGTGTATCATGTTGATTGATTTGTGAGTTTTGAGCCAACCTTGCATCCCTGGAATAAATCCCATTTGATCTCGGTGAATGATTGTTTTAAATGTATAACTGGGGGCGCCTGGGTGGCGCAGTCGGTTAAGCGTCCGACTTCAGCCAGGTCACGATCTCGCGGTCCGGGAGTTCGAGCCCCGCGTCGGGCTCTGGGCTGATGGCTCAGAGCCTGGAGCCTATTTCCGATTCTGTGTCTCCCTCTCTCTCTGCCCCTCCCCCGTTCATGCTCTGTCTCTCTCTGTCCCAAAAATAAATAAACGTTGAAAAAAAAAATTAAAAAAAATAAATAAATAAATGTATAACTGAATGTGGTTTGCGAATATTTTGTTGAGGACTTTTGCATCTGTGTTCATTAGAGATCCTGCCCTATAGTTTATTTGTAGCATCTTTTTCTGGTTTTGGTATAAAGGTAATACTATCCTTGTAAAGTGAACTTGGAAGCTTTCTTTCTCTTCTATTTTTTGAAATACTTTGAGAAAAATAAGCATTAACTCTTTCTCAAATGTTTGGTGGAATTCACTATGAATCCCTACTGTCCTGGGTTTTTATTTGTGGGGAGTTTTTTGATTACTGATTCGATTTCATTGCTAGTAATTGGTCTGTTCAAATTTTCTACTTCTTCCTGATTCAATTTTGGGAGCTTATATATTTCTAGGGATTTATCCATTTCTTCTAGTTGGCATCTAATTTTCCATAATATTCTCTTATAATCCTTTTTATTTCTGTTGTGTCAGTTGTTATTTCTTGTCCCTTATTTCTGATTTTATTGGAGTCCTCTCTATTTTTTCTTGATGAGTCTGGCTAAAGGTTTATCAATTTTATCTTTTTAAAGAACCAGTTCCTGGTTTTATTTATCTTTTCTTTTAGTCTCTATTTCATTTATTTCTGCTTTAATCTTTATTATTCCCTTCCTTCTATTGGCTTTGGGCTTTGCTCTTCTTTATCTAGCTCCTTTAAGTGTAAGGTTGATTGTGTATATGAGATTTTTCTTGTGTCTTGAGTAAGGTCTGTATTGCTCTAAACTTCCCTTTTAGAACAGTTTTTACTGGATCCCAAAGATTTGGGACCATTGTGTTTTTATTTTCATTTGTTTCCACATATGTTTTTATTTCCTCTTTGATTTTTTGGTTGATCCATTTATTGTTCAGCAGCATGTTATTTACCCTCCATGTATTTGTGTTCTTTCCAGATTTGTTTACACTATACTGTATTTTATGATCTCAAAGTCTATAATCTTGTTTTAATCATGATTTAATCATATTTTTGAATAAAGTGTTAAAATTTTTGGTGGTGCATTTTAAAATGTAATAGCTTAAAAACCATAATAGGAGTGGGCAAGTATAGACTATAGCAACTTGTAGCATTGCTGAAACTGTACCAAAGCAGGTAGCCCTTAAAAACACTTGGGTAGAGAAATTAGCGCATTGTTTTAAGGTTTAATCAAAAAATAGTTTATAAAAGTTGTTCCAGATATATGTGAACACAATTAGAAAAATAATTTGGCAAACAGTGGACCTTTTCTTTTCTTTTCTGTTTTACCTTACATGTTGGAATTGCTCAAGTGTGTTCTCCAAGTGGTAGAAGCAAAATGGAAAACCAAATAAGCATTTGGGTCCTAAGGAGATTAAAAGAACTGAAGTGGAAGAAAAATAAAAATAAAGATATTGGTCATTTTGTGACGTTTTCACATAAGCAATGGATGTATGATAGAACTTGAAATTATTGTACTGGAGTTACTCTTAGACACTTTACATGATACCATTAACTTTCCATGCAAAAAATAAAATACAATAAGAGGCTGATTAATGCCTACTGAATGAATAGCAAACACACTTCATGTAAGTAAAATAAAATACTGAATTTATGTTGTGATTTTTAATAAATAAAATATTTTATACATTTTTAAAGTTTATTTATTTTGAGAGAGAGAGAATTCCAGTGGGGTAGAGGCAGAGAGAGAGAGAGAGAGAGAGAGAGAGGAGAGAGAGAATCCCAAGCAGGCTCTGCACCACCAGCACAGAGCTCAATGCAGAGCTTGAACTCATGAACCATGAGATCATGACCTGAGCCGAAATCAAGAGTCAGTTGGATGCTTACCTGGCTGAGCCACCCAGGCATTCCTATTTTATACATATCTATTACTCTCACAATATTTTGAAATAATGAATATTATTTATCTGATAAAGGAATTGGAAACAATGCCACAAAGGAAAAAGACCTCATGGATTATTAAAAAAATATGTAAAAGTATCCAAATTTACAGGGGAATTTCTGTAATGAAAATAATCAGTATAAACAACACTTATAGTTTGTCATTGTGCTTTTACATTCATTAATTCAACCAATCCTCAAAACATTCCATTTTAAAGTTAGGAAACTCAGTATAACACTAAATATTAACTAGTTATGATCTTGTCTCCCTCCTTCACACACACACACACACACACACACACACACACACACGTCATTGGATTGAACCTACACACACAAGTCATTGGATTGAACCTACTTCAATTTCTCCCAAATAAATCCAACAATCTCGTCTCTTTATATTTCATCTTCTCTCCCTTCAAAGTAGAATAAGGGAGCTGAGCCGAGGCCCTTCACTGGTGCTCTAAATCAACTCTTCTTTTGCCTTCTTAAGGAATTGACACTACCTTAATTATCCTTCTTCCTTGCCTCAGCCACACCAGCTTTAAATATCTTCATGTCCTGACTATATTTAAAACCAATCAAAGCAAAGAAACACAAAACAGATAAACCTCACCCTTAAATCCCTCTCCATGTAGCCCTTCACAGGCAAACTCCTTGACTAAGTTGTCCATATTCACTGTCTTCATTTCCTTCCCAACCATTTACTTCTCAATCTCCATTCTTTGCCCCATTAAATAATTAATCCAAAAGATTTTTCAACCTGATTTTATTTAATCCACTTGTAACATTTATACCTGTCGGCCACTTCTCTCTTCCCTTGGCTTCATTGGTACTATTTATTCCCAGATTTCTTCTTATATTCTGGCTGCAACTACTCAATTCTGTGTTAAGTTTATCTTACCTACCTACACATTAAATGTTTCAAGGCTGGAACTTTCTTTCTCCTCTATATGCTTTCTCTCAGTAATTTCATTCCTGCCAACGATTTCAATTACTATCTCCATGTATTGACTCCCCAATTTACACCTATAGTATAGACATCTTTTTTTGCTTTAGATCAATGAATCCTGTTTTTCTTCTAGATATTTCCACTTACCTGGCTTAAAGTCATCCTTTTACTCAAACTAAACAAAAGACTAAAGCTAAATTCATGATCTTGTCTTCTTTTAGGACTCGTTAACTCAGTTAATGGCATCACCATCTACCCAATTTCACAAGCCAGAAACTGAAGAGTCATCTTGCATCCACAAGGCCTGCAAAGTTCTTTTCCTTGCCTAGCTCTTCAGCCTCATCTGATATCACTTTTTCTCTCACGTGGAGCTCCAACCACTCTAGCCTTCTAGGTTTTTGAATCTCTTATGTTCTGCTTCTCCAGTCCTTTGCACTAGCATTTATCTCATCTTAGAACACCTCTTCTTGCCTAGATCCTCCAGCTCATGATCTAGACTTCAGTTCAAATGATTAGTTCCCATAAAACCCTTACCTGACCATCCAATTTTTCTTCTACATTCTTAGAACAATATTCAGCTTTCTCATACAGTTCTTAGCAAGGTTATTAATTAGAAGGTCCTTGGTCCCTGGAATGTAGTCAGATGTGAATAGTTACTCTTTATTAAGTATATGAATAGTCTGGGTCTTGATTTTACTATGAAACTCTGTCCACCCTGCCCTGTATAGGAACTTTGCCATTGCAGACAAACCTATCATGTTTAAAATTTTTTTCTGCATTTCTATAAACTATATACTATCTATTAACAGTCATATATAACAATAAAAACAGGGACTCCACCCTCTTTGAAAACTTAACTTTAAATCCTCAGCTCTTTAGAAAGGTCTACTATACTTAAAAAAAAAAAAAGCCTATGTACTTTACTACATACATCTTATTATGGACCACTTTCTTTCACTTTCAAAGTAAATATATCCAATAGAAAACATCTATTCTATGAAAGTAAAGTAGAAAGTTGTGTCTGGGGAAGTTGTAACTAAGGAAAGATGTTTAAGTCATTCAGACAGTAGTGATTCTTCAGTTGCAAAGGCATTAATTATGTGAGACATTAGAAGGACTTCCAATGTTCCTAAACTTTGTAGACAATAAATATATTGGAAGAAATAGAGAAACTGGCTACCATCTGTTTTTTTAAACTATAAACCATTTAGATTTATCAATGGATACATTTAGGAAACAACCTTAGATTTGAGAAAGCTCAATATTCTTCACCGGAAGAAATATTACCTTTCTCTCTTTCTTCAAAGGAGTGGCCATATTAGATACACCTTGACAACTTATATTTCACTGAATGACTACCTTTACCAGGTAAATTCTCCTGCAGTGACACAATCCAGCTACATATCCCACCTTGTAAAAGAACAATCTTGAGCCTTCCTTTATTTGATTGCTAACTACTCTAGAGACTTCCCTCAATAGCTCCAGTCCTGATTATTCTTTACCCTGTGCCCTTGAATTCCAAAATGTAAATCAAACTCATGTGTATTACTTATCTCACCTACTGCATGTCATTGCTTTGCAAGCACAGCATGGACTACTTGAACAGTATAAGTTACAGGTACGAATATAACTGAAATAGTTATCAATTATTTTTCTGAGAGGGCTAACAACACTGAATGGTGAATTGCTGCTATGAGTATTTTTCTATGCTAAAATGTAACCAAATATTGCTGGTTTCTTTCCTATTGCTTTTTAAGTTTCTTTATTTTGAGAAAGAGAGAGACAGGGAGAGAGAGAGGGAGAGAAAAGGAGAGACAGAGAGAGAACGAGAACACACAAGCAGAGGAGGGGCATAGAGAGAGAGAGAGCAGGAGAGAGAATCCCAGGCAGGCTCCACATTCAGCACAGAGCCCAATGACGGGGTTGATCTCACAAACTAGTATCAAGAGTCTGATGTTTAGCTGACAGCCACCCAGGTGCCCCATCTTCCCTATTGTTTTATCCCATACCAAATAGGCTTGAAATACAGGGTGTTTTTTTTTTTTAATTTACATTTTTGTACAAGGAAGTGCAGATTTTATGCCATTAAAGCAATGGTTTCTAGAAACCATAACCTAACATATATTTTCTAAATTTTCCTTAAAAGAATGTTTTGGAATTTTGAAATTTTCTACCTGGAGATAGCATAATTGAGACATGAATTTATTTTAAGTTTTAGATTGTTGGCCCATTCTCACTAAAGTTTTATTATAGATATTTATAGAACTTGAGGAATAGTAATATATTAAGACACTTCTTCACTAGATTTGCTTGTGCTAAACTTGAAAAAAAACTGATATATTAATAAAATGCATAATCTGAAGAATTTGCTAAACTTTAACAATATTATTACTTACACAAATAATAAAGCATAGAGATATAAACTTTACATTTGCTTTGCTTAGTAATTAATATAATGAACTGGGGAAATATTTAGCAAACATTAATACTTGCAAGGTTAGAAATGAAAAATTTTAACATGTGAAATTTTCACAAAAGCTTTCATAATTCTTATTGAGAAAGAATGATGATAAATTTTCACAAATGTAATCATTTAAGCTAGACATGTTTCATCTATTCTATTGCCTTACTCTTGCTAACAGTGTTATTTCTTATTATTATGGTTATTTTGCTTGCACATTATCAGTAAAGTATAGACTCAGCTAAAAATGATAACTGTGATTTTTGTCAGGATTGTAGAGCTTAGATTTACAAATCCCATTAATCTCGATGTCAGCAATCTGTAACACTCCAGTTTTTCAGTCTGTTTCCTAGTTAAATGTTTATGTATGTATCTAAACTTCTGCCATGCTGCTACACAATCTTAATGATTACGAATGTAACTGCCCCAAATAATGTCGTTCTAAATAATAATATTGGAAATATTATTCAGTATCGTAATAAAATCAGAAATTTAACCACCCTAAATAATGTTACTCAGCACTGAGATACCTTAATTTCACTATGCCATTGCTTAACTTCTAGTTACATAATTGTTTCAATGTCTTTGTTTTACTGTATAACAAACACTAAAATGAATATTTTCCAGCAAATAATTGTTTAGAAGATTTATTTGAATTTTCAAGTACATTTCCTTTTTAAAAATCAATTTTATGGAGATATAATTTAAATATAATAAAATGCACAATTTATACAGATCAATGAGTTTTGACAAATGTACACTTCCATGACCATCAATAAGGACATAGAATATTTTCATCACCTCGGACAGTTCCCTCGAGCCTCTTGCAGTCAATCCCATCCTCCCCACAAATTCCCCATCCCAAGGCCACTTATCAACTTTATGTCACCACATGTTAGTTTGGCATATTCTAGGATGAGATATAAATAATCATACAGTATTTATTTGAGTGTCTGGCTCTTTGGATTCAGCATAATATTTTTGAAGTTCATCCATGTCATTATCTGTACCAGTAGCTTATTTGTCTGTATTGCTGAGTCGTATTCCACTGTTTGAATTTGCTCATGCCTTCATGTGTTGAAGGACATTTGGGTTGCCTCCAGTTTAGGAAATTATGAATAAACCTTTGTCAACATTCTTATACAAGTCTTTTTGTGGACATAGTTTTTTTTCTCTCTCTTGGAAAAATACCTAAGAGTAGAATTTCTGAGACATAGAGTAGGTGTATGTTTATTTTTAAAGAAAGTATTCAACCATTTTCCAAAGTAGGTGTACCATTTCACATTCCAACCAGCAATATATGTGTGCCAGCTGCACCATATTCTTGCCGACATTTATCACTCCAGTCATTCTAGGACTATAGGACAATGAGACCACACAGCTTCATGTCTGGAGACTGCAGGATTTCTGAGATTGGGAAACAATGAAAATACAAGACTTTTAGACTGTGAGATTGTAAAGTAATGCAATCTTTCAATTTCCTGGTCCAAGATTTGACTATTCAGTGAAATATTCATGTAAGACCATAAACGAGGGAAGAGCATTTTCTTTGCATTTGAAGTTTCCTCAGACTCAGACTCACATTGGCTCAAAAGTTGATAAGGTTTGGCAAAGTTCTCTTAGTCAAAGCCAAGATTGTTCTTGAGCTGGAGGCTTGTTGCTCCATCTATCTTGATCCCAACCACAGCAAGTACGCCAAGTAAAAGGGCTCTCCATCGCGTTCTCACCCATGAAGAGTTTGTTTCTCTGGAAAGTTTAGTTCTTTTAGATTTATTTGTGCCTATGAAACAGGATTTTCCACATAATGGTGGTTTTGAACAGAAGTTTAAATTTTTGTTGTATTGGGTCACTTGTGTCAGTGGGAATCAAGGTCTTTCATGATTTTTTTATATCCTAACTGTAAGCAGAGCTCTTACTTTTTTTTTTTTAACCGATTTCAATGATTTTCTAAGGATATATTCCCAGAAGAACATTATTAAGTCAAGGATAATAAATATTTTTGTGACAATTGTCAAAATAATGATAGTATGATGAGTATTATTTATCAAAAGAAAATTGTGCTCTCTTTTTCACAATTACTTTTTCTCACATTACAGATTTGAAACAGGACTCATCGAATTTTACTGCATTCACTTCGTTAAAATATTTGTATCTTGCTCTCAAGCTTATTTGCATTATATACTCTCCCCTCATCTATTTAACACTCATTTATTCAGGAGCAGTCTTAGAGAATGACCTTTCCTTCACTTCTACAGACAAAATGAAATAACTGAGAGTAACTGATAATGATTATGGGGTTTCTTTTTGGAGTGATTAAAGTTTTCTAAAATTGATTGTGTGGTATGTTGCACAACTCTGAATATGATAAAAATCACTGAACTGTACACTTTACATGGGTGAATTATCTGGTATAAGGATGTTATCACAATAAAGCTGTTATTTAAAAATGAAATAAGGTGGGGCGCCTGGGTGGCGCAGTCGGTTAAGCGTCCGACTTCAGCCAGGTCACGATCTCGCGGTCCGTGAGTTCGAGCCCCGCGTCGGGCTCTGGGCTGATGGCTCAGAGCCTGGAGCCTGTTTCCGATTCTGTGTCTCCCTCTCTCTCTCTGCCCCTCCCCCGTTCATGCTCTGTCTCTCTCTGTCCCAAAAATAAATAAACGTTGAAAAAAAAAAATTTTTTTTAAATAAAAAAAAAAATAAAAAAAAAATAAAAATGAAATAAGGGAATGAAATATGAATGTCAATGAAGCTTCTATGATATGTCTCCAACAACTGAATTCTTACCCAACTAAAAATGAAAATCGACTTTATGGGGCACTGAAAAAAGAAAAAAAAATCTGATCTACCAGAACATTATCATAATAAATATAACAAGACTGAAATACATTTTTAATTGAAGTCAGGCACTGAGCTACACATTTTAAATGAATTATCTCATTTGATCTTTGTATGAACCCTCAAGAGTTACAGTTCTTTATTACATATCCTTGTAGATGAAAAAACTGATATTTAAATCAAAGCAAGTAACTGGAAGATTCAAGACTGAAACCTCAGATTTGTCTGATGGAATTGTTTTGGATCCATTGCTTCCCAATGTTAGAGCTTAACATTCAAGACTATTCCATTGCTGTAGATTGTGGCCCAAAACTCCACGCATGCAGATATGCACACTCAAAGTCATGCAAAGTATAATAAACATTTTTCAGGACAAAAAAAATTAGCCTGCTCTGGTGAAAACCTAGATATAGAAATCCTAAAAGCCTAAACTGAGAAACCCTAAGTTCCTTGGAGGTTAACTGGAAGCCAGTTAAACCTGGCTGTAAGTTTATAGCTGTGCTCATGTTCAACACAAGTTTAAAACCTCATTGATCCAGTGTCTAACCGCAATAATAGTACCTTAGGTTCTATGACACTTTATAGGTAATGAAGATATTATAATGGTTAAACAACTTATGGCCAGCCTTTTGAGAATTATCAAATATTAGTTTTGCAAGACATCTTTGAAATTTTAATTTTTAATGTTTATTTAGAGACAGAGAATGTGCAAGCAGGGGAGAGACAGAGAGAGAGAGAGAGAAAGAGAGAGAGAGAGAGAGGGAGAGAGAGAGAGAACCGCAAGAAGGCTCCACACTGTCAATGCAGAGTTCTATGAGGGGCTCCATTTCACAAACAATGAGATCATGACCTGAGCAGAATCAAGAGTCAGACACCTAACCTACTGAGCCACTCAGGCACCCCTGAAATTTCATTTTATTAATAAGGACACATTTCCCAGAGACGTGAAAGCAATTTTCCAAGGTAAAGCATCTTGAGTAAAAAAGGGAACTATTTCAGATGTCATGAAGCAGGTCCAGGAATCCTTTCACCACATTGTATCGATTATTACTGATCAATAAATGTTCATACCCTTTCTCCTCTTCAGTCCCTAGTAAATGCCCAACACTGGCCCAATAATTACACACAATACTGCCTCTCTGGTTTCTAGTACACTCTGCTCTCTGATTGCAAACTCTGGGAATAAACTTGGCATTATTCCAGGCTCTGCTCCTGCCAAGTCTAATTTCATCAGGGAGTAATAAAGAACAACAATACCCATTTTTACTTTGATGTTCAAAGAACACTTCTGGATCATTGAATTCTGGACAGCATCTCATCTGTAGGATGCAAATTATTCTAATTACAACAAGTTTACCTTATTAAAAAAAGAAAGAACACCTGCTTTTTCAAGACAACATCCCCTAAACACTACTGAATTAAATAAAATTAAATTTGTTTGCATTTAATAGTAGTTAGGAAAGAAAGAAAAAGAAACAAGGAATTGTATTTGTCACTAGAGAAAGCATTGGATAGCTAGTGAAGTTTAAGGAAGGAACACCTTAGAGGTTTTTTATATTGTGTACATTTCTACTGTGTGCACTCAATAAAGAATATACGAAGCATATAAACCTTGTAAATAATTTTAGGGTTGGCATTCCAAAATGAACTACTCCTTTTAGAAATACAATTAAACCTCAGGAACTGAGATTTGCATCATACATAAGCAAATTTTTCAGGTAACTAAGGCTTATAGCTCCAAGGTGCATCACTGTGTTTATTTTGTTATTCGTTCTGTAAGTGTAAATTCCATATAAGCCTACTGTGTTCGCCAGGCACTAGGCTAACCTTGTGGTACAACAGAAAACATGATCCCCATCCTTATGGAGTTTTTGTAATGTGAGATATGATCATTACAGAAGATATTTTTGTCTCTACAACCAAAGGTAATCTATGTATGTTCATATAGTCTTGATGGCTTTTGACGAACATCCATTATTGAACTAAAGTACTAGGACTATGTTTTAGACTTTGTGTCTCTTCCTCCTGAACAGAAGTGTGCAAGTTTCTACGGTGCCAACCGTATACAAACTCACCAAGCTCATAGTATTTTTTTTCTATTTTTATTTATTTTTTTCTTTTCCTTTTTCTACTTTATTTTATTTTATTTTTCAATTTACATCCCAATTAGTTAGTATATAGTACAACAATGATTTCAGGAGTAGATTCCTTACCCGTTTAGCCCACCGCTCCTCCCACAACTGCTCCAGTAACCCTCTGTTTGTTCTCCATATTTAAGAGTTTCTTATGTTTTGTCCCCCTCCCTGTTTTTATATTATTTTTGCTTCCCTTCCCTTGTGTTCATCTGTTCTGTGTCTTAAAGTCCTCATATGAGTGAAGTCATATGATATTAGTCTTCCTCTGACTGACTAATTTCACTTAGCATAATATCCTCCAGTTCCATCCATGTAGTTGGAAATGGCAAGATTTCATTCTTTTTGATTGCCGAGTAATACTCCATTGTGTGTGTGTGTGTGTGTGTGTGTGTGTGTGTATATATATATATATATATATATATATATATATACACACATATATATACCACATCTTCTTTATCCATTCATCCATTGATGGACATTTGGGCTCCCTCCATACTTTGGCTATTGTTGATAATGCTGCTATAAACATTGGGGTGCATGTGCCCCTTCAAAACAGCATACCTGTATCCTTTGGATAAATACCTAGTAGTGCAATTGCTGGGTTGTAGGGTAGTTCTATTTTTAATTTTTTGAGGAACTTCTATACTGTTTCCAGAGTGGCTGCACCAGTTTGCATTCCCACCAACAATGCAAAAGAGATCCTCTTTCTCCGCATCCTCACCAACATCTGTTGTTGCCAGAGTTGTTCATGTTAGCCATTCTGACAGGTGTGAGGTGATATCTCATTGTGGTTTTGATTTGTATTTCCCTGATGATGAATGATGTTGCGCATTTCTTCGTGTGTCGGTCGGCCATCTAGATGTCTTCTTTGGAAAAGTGTCTATTCACGTTTTTTGCCCATTTCTTCTGGATTATTTGTTTTTTGGATGTTGAGTTTGATAAATTCTTTATAGGAGATTAAAGGAAGATGGTGGCATAGGAGGACGCTGGGCTCACCGCGTACTGCTGATCACTTAGATTCCACCTACACCTGCCTAAATAACCCAGAAAACCACCAGAAGACTAGCAGAATAGATTCTCTGGAGCCAAGCGCAGACAAGAGGCCCACGGAAGAGAGTAGGAAGGGTGGCGAGGCGGTGTGCGCTACACGAACTAGCAGAAGGGAGCCAGGGCAGAGGGGCGGCCCGCCGGCAAAGCAGAGCCCTTGAGTCTGGCTTGCAAAAGCGGAGGGGCCAGACAGAATGTGTTCTGACAGCAAGCGGGACTTAACATCTGGAAGGTTATAAGTTAACAGCTCTGCTCGGAGAGCAGGAGGGCTGGAGGACAACAGGAGGGAGAGTTGTTGAGCCCCGGAGGATAGAGCTCAGCTTGGTGGGGAACAAAGGCACCCGCCAGCGCCATCCCCCTCGCCCACCCCCCAGCCAAAATCCCAAAGGGAACCAGTTCCTGTCAGGGAACTTGCTTGCACCCTGCAAACACCTGCCGTGCTTCTGCAGATCCATCCCTCCGGGGGTGGCGGGTCTGACTCCCTCCCGGTGCCGCAGGGTCCCTCCCGAAGTGGATCACCAAAGGATAAATGAGCTGAGCCTGCCCCTTCCGCCCCCGTGCACCTTGCCGATCCACCCCAGCTAATACGCCACATCCCCAGCACCACAAGCCTGGCAGTGTGCAAGTAGCCCAGACGGGCCACACCACTCCACAGTGAATCCCGCCCCTAGGAGAGAGAAAGAGAAGGTACACACCAGTCTGACTGTGGTCCCAGCGGTGGGCTGGGGGCAGATATCAGGTCTGACTGTGGCCCCGCCCACCAACACAAGCTATTCAAGACAGCACAGGGGAAGTACCCTGCAGTTCCACACCACTCCAGGGAATATCAAAAATGACGAAATGGAAGAATTCCCCTCAAAAGAATCTCCAGGAAATAATGACAGCTAACGAACTGATCAAAAAGGATTTAAACAATATAACAGAAAGTGAATTTAGAATAATAGTCATAAAATTAATCGCTGGGCTTGAAAACAGTATACAGGACAGCAGAGAATCTATTGCTACAGAGATCAAGGGACTAAGGAACAGCCAGGAGGAGGTAAAAAATGCTATAAATGAGCTGCAAAGTAAAATGGAGACAACCACAGCTCAGATTGAAGAGGCAGAGGAGAGAATAGGGGAGCTAGAAGATAAAATTAGGGAAAAAGAGGAGGCTGAGAAAAAGAGAGATAAAAGAATCCAGGAGTATGAGGGGAAATTAGAGAACTAAGTGATGCACTAAAGAGAAATAATCTACACATAATTGGTATTCCAGAGGAGGAAGAGAGAGGGAAAGGTGCTGAAGGTGTACTTGAAGAAATAATAGCTGAGAACTTCCCTGATCTGGGGAAAGAAAAAGGCATTGAAATCCAAGAGGCACAGAGAACTCCCTTCAGACATAACTTGAATCAATCTTCTACACGACATATCATAGTGAAACTGGCAAAATACAAGGATAAAGAGAAAATTCTGAAAGCAGCTAGGGAGAAACGTGCTCTAACATATAAAGGGAGACCGATAAGACTCGTGACAGATCTCTCTACTGAAACTTGGCAGGCCAGAAAGGAATGGCACGAGATCTTCAATGTGATGAACAGAAAAAATATGCAGCCAAGAATCCTTTATCCAGAAAGTCTGTCATTTAGAATAGAAGGAAAGATAAAAGTCTTCCCCAACAAACAAAAACTGAAGGAATTCGTCACCACTAAACCACCCCTACAAGAGATCCTAAGGGGGATCCTGTGAGACAAAGTACCAGAGACATCACTACAAGCATGAAACCTACGGACATCACAATGACTCTAAACCCATATCTTTCTATAATAACACTGAATGTAAATGGACTAAATGCGCCAACCAAAAGACATAGGGTATCAGAATGGATAAAGAAAACAAGACCCATCTATTTGCTGTCTACAAGAAACTCATTTTAGACCTGAGAACACCTTCAGATTTAAAGTGAGGGGATGAGAACTATTTAGCATGCTATTGGAAGTCAAAAGAAAGCTGGAGTAGCCATACTTATATCAGACAAACTAGACTTTAAATTAAAGGCTGTAACTAGAGATGAGGAAGGGCATTATATAATAATCACAGGGTCTATCCATCAGGAAGAGCTAACAATTATAAATGTCTATGCGCCAAATATGGGAGCCCCCAAATATATAAAACAATTACTCACAAACGTAAGCAACCTTATTAATAAGAATGTAGTAATTGCAGGGGACTTTAACACTCCACTTACAGAAATGGATAAATCATCTAGACACATGGTCAATAAAAAAACCAAGGGCCCTGAATGATACATTGGGTCAGATGGACTTGACAGATATATTTAGAACTCTGCATCCCAAAGCAACAGAATATACTTTTTTCTCGAGTGCACATGGAACATTCTCCAAGATAGATGACATACTGGGTCACAAAACAGCCCTTCATAAGTATACAAGAATTGAGATCATACCATGCATACTTTCAGACCACAATGCTATGAAGCTTGAAATCAACCACAGGAAAAAGTCTGGAAAACCTCCAAAAGCATGGAGGTTAAAGAACACCCTACAAAAGAATGAATGGGTCAACCAGGCAACTAGAGAAGAAATTAAAAAATATATGGAAACAAACAAAAATGAAAATACAACAATCCAAACGCTTTGGGATGCAGCGAAGGCAGTCCTGAGAGGAAAATACATTGATAAATTCTTTATAGATTTTGGATACTAACCTTTTATCTGATATGTCGTTTGCAAATATCTTCTCCCATTCCATCAATTGCCTTTTAGTTTTGCTGATTGTTTCCTTAACTGTACAGAAGCTTTTTACTTTGATGAGGTCCCAGCTCAGAGTATTTTCCATTCTTTCAGTTTTTAGTCATCCATGCAAGATGAAACCAGATAAGCAAACTTGTTAAAAATTGTATTCTTGGTAAGTGGGACTCTGAAATAGGTCCCTATAAAATACCTGGTCACTTGCAAGGACTCTGGGAAACTTCTTCAGTGTTTTGAAGAGAACTTTGGGTTCACATATTTGCTAAAATGTAGAGCTTCCTGTCAATGAAATTACCCATAGTTAACTCCATTCTCTGCAAGATGTTAGAAGAAGAGAAAATTGGTCACTGGGCTGCTTGAGCTGCCCTAACAAAATACCATAGAGTGATCAGCTTACACAACACAAAATTATTTCCTCACTGTCCAAATAAAAAATTATTTTCTCACTGGTCCAAAGTCCAGGATCTAGGTCCAAGAGGATCAGTGTCTTGGGGAAACTGTCTTCCTGGTTTGCAGGTGGCCCCTTCTCACTGTGTCCTCACATGGCAGAGAGAGCGAATGAGCTCTCTGGGGTCTCTTCTTATAAAAACACTAATTTTATCATACAAAGGCCTCCATTTTATGACCTCATTATCTTAATTACTTCCTTATGAGTTAGGGCTTTACCATATGAATCTGGGAGGGGGGAGGCACACAAATATCCGTAACAGGTGATTAAACTAAATGATATAATAATTATTATTTTACTAGTAATGTGTATGGTTATTTACTTTAGTGAATTTGGTTAAATTTGTAGTCAAACTCAGAAATGACGTCTTTTCTTTGGATCTCTTAAAAAAGGATATGAAAGGACTACGGCTTGCAATTAATCTTTAGAATCAAAGATTTTGGGAGTGCCTGGGAGGCTCAGTCAATTGAGCATCCGACTTCGTCTCAGGTCATGATCTCAAGGTTGTGGGTTCGAGCCCTGTTTCAGGCTCTGTGCTGACAGCTCAGAGCCTGGAAACTGCTTTAGATTCTGTGTCTTCCTCTCTCTCTCTACCCCTTTGCACTTATGCTCTATCTCTCCTCCCCCTCAAAAAAAAGAATCAAAGATTTTTGTTTTCACTGTATTTTTTAAAATGCTATAGACCTCAATGAGTGCAAAAATAACCTTTACTATTATCAAACACGTATGTGTCTCAACATCCGATTAAAAGTTGTATTAAGCATTTTCATTGTGAGATTGATGTTACTGTTTGATGAGTGAATGAAAGAGCAAAATTCATGGCTCAAATTTGTTTTTCAGTACAGTTTCCAAATAAGGATAAGGTTTGGTTGCTATGAAGCTTTCCACTTACATTTTCTTTAAAAGGTTATAATGACAGTTTTCAATGACTGTCCTTAATACAGTGGTTGTAAAACTAATCAAGTGTAGTGATCCTTCATCTGGAAATTCCTCAGACTTCATTTAATGGATCTTTAAGTTGTTTGTCCAGACATAGGTCAATGAATTAACTAGTGGTTTTTTTTTTTTTTTTTTAATTTCTTTTTCAACGTTTATTTATTTTTGGGACAGAGAGAGACACAGCATGAACGGGGGAGGGGCAGAGAGAGAGGGAGACACAGAATCGGAAGCAGGCTCCAGGCTCTGAGCCATCAGCCCAGAGCCCGACGCGGGGCTCGAACTCACGGACCGCGAGATCGTGACCTGGCTGAAGTCGGACGCTTAACCGACTGCGCCACCCAGGCGCCCCTAACTAGTGGTTTTGTTGGTGGTGGTGGGGTCTAATGGGATGATACAATAAACAAAAAACACTAGTTGTTCCTTCATAGTAAAGTAAATATACATTATAAATATTTTTATTTCTATATCACAGTGGGACCATGAGTCCCTTATTCCTAGCATGAATACTACTGTCTTCAATCAACAGACTGCTGAGTGTAGAGTGTTTGCTAAACTAACTGAGCACTTAAATTTGCAGTGCTTTTAAAGTGATTTTTTTGTTTATTTTTGAGGGTGAGAGAAGGGGGGGGAGAGAGAGAGAGAGAACACGAGCGGGGAGGGGCAGAAAGAGAGGGAGGGGGACAGAGGATCTGAAGTGGCCTCTGAGCTGACAGCGGAGAGCCTAAATGCGGGGCTTGAACTCACAAACCAGTCTGAGAGATCATGACCTGAGCCGAAGTCGGATGCTTAACCAACTGAGCCCCCAGGCATCCCTACTTGCAATACTCTTAACCTATAACGTGTAACTGACCCACCGAGGATATTGTTAAACTGCCCTTTCTAATTTTCAGATCCAGTAGGTCTTGGGCAGACCCCAAAATTCTGCAATTCTAGGGGTGATACTCATGTTACTGGCCCAGACCACACTTTGAGGAATGAGGCTCCAAAAGGTCCAAGAGACATCTATTTCTTTTAAAAATCTGCAAAACTGAAATTACTAAAAGAACATTTCTATCCTATTATGGGTGCTTGGGGGATTAATGAGGTTACATCGGTAAAGCAACTGGCACAAAAGAGTTTAAAAACAATGAAACCTATTAATTGGATAAACAAAGACATCATCTTTTATGGTGAGTTTTATGTTGCTGAATTTACTTAGAGCAGAGAATTTGAAGGGGTTGTTATGGTAGCATGGGCACGTTGGTATGAGTTTATTGAAAACATTAAACTCTAGGGGCACCTGGGCTCAGTTAGTTAAGTGTGTGACTCTTGATTTCAATTCAGGTCATGATCTCATGGTTTGTGAGTTCGAGCTCTGTGTTGGGAGCCTGCTTGGGATTCTCTTTGCCCCTCCCCACCCCAATCAATCAATCGATCAATGTATAAATAAATAAATATATAAAAAAGAAAATATTAAACTCTAGAGATATGAGACTTCATTCCAAAAGTGAGAGTAAACTTATCAGTGGCTTTCAGTCATGGTAATGACAAAGTAAAAGCAATAATTTCATTCCGTGAAACTAAAGTTTTGGAAACCAAAACATTTGTGCAGTAATATGGACTAGGCTTGATAAGGCATGGAGGTTAATGGTGGAAATAATGAAAATGTGGAAAACGAGAGGCCAACAGATATTGAGTGCCTACTGTCAACCAGGCAACATGCTCTACAGGACGCTGGCTGTATGGAAAACCATGTGGGAGACTTTCAGAATGTATGTATACACGTTCAGTCTCATTTCTCACCAGAATCTCTGCAGGAAGGTCCAAGCAAATCTTTTTAAATGCTCTTTACAGCCTCTCTTTCTCATGACAGGTATACCAGTTCGCCCACCAGACTTCTCCCCAAAACTCCTATGAGGAGACCACCATTCTTTTCCTTCACCAGTTCTCCTCCTCAAGGCTGGCCATCTTCTTGTCCTATCTCTCAGGGAAGAGGCAAATGGTTATGGCCGATATCCTGCCCTCTGCTCCCCTGACAGCCTTCTCTTTTTATTCTCAAAAGTCTAGGTTGAAAGTAAAAGATATTTTTAAATTAGCTGTGTTTCCTCTTTACCTCTCTGTTCAACCTAAATCCTGTAAGGCAGTTAAAATTCCCCAGAGGTGTAGACAAGAAAGAGATGCACACAGTTTAATATTTCAGGGTCCTTTCTCACTACAACAAATGGCCTGAGTCAGGGTGTGATTCTAGGACTGACTGAGTCCCAAGTACTTATTTATTATTCCTACTATGCCCTGCTGCCAAGCATTGCAAGCTATCTAGGAAAAAAGCAATTAAATTAATAATAACTTTTGCTTTTCCTTTTCTAAGAAAGGGAAGAAATAGGAGCCTATATTTCATCTCCCGAGAAATATACCTTGAAACACTAGGAAATACAGTGCCATAACCAGAGCAACATCTTTACCTTGAGCTACGAAGGCCTCACCACTGGTTCCATTTCATCTCCAACCTCTCGGTTCATAATATTTTTGGCCCAACTCAGATTTTTAAAACTGAACATCACCTTTCCTCTAGATCTTTCTCTCCTACTTCTGCCTTTTTAAAGTTTCTCTTGTGTCACTTATCTGCCTTGACTGGATTAGATCTCCCTTCTATCAGAGCACAGTTTGTAAAGTTTCTTTCCTTTCAGCTTTGCTGAACAGGAGAGTCGAGTACACCCAGTTTAAGATCCATGCATTAATAGTCCTATCACAATCCTGAATCCCTTTTCATAATTGGCATTTCCTCAGTATGTATGTTCTCTTAATATATATTCTTTTAATGTTTTAAAAGCATATAGTATTGCATTGCCCTCTGATCTTTTCTTTAGACCTTCTCTAAAATATGTCTATGATGATTGCCTGGGAACAGTGATTCTCAGCTCTAGCTACACATTGGAATCTTTTGAGAGCTTAAAAAAAATATTGTTGCTTGGGCCTAATTCAATAAGAATCTCTGGGGTGGGACCGAGTATGAGTTTATTTATAAATATCAAGATTGAGAATTGCTACTTTAGATCATACATTAATTCAAAAATGTCCCTTCTTTCCCCCCAAAACACAAAAGTGAAACAAACAAAAAACAGCCTCAGGGCATAGGTTTAGCTAAAGGTTTAGCCCTAGAAGTGTTCGGAGGCCTCGATGTTGGAGGGCTCCCAAGAGAAAAATTGGAAAGTCACAGAATTGGAAGACATAATTCAACCAAGGGTATTTACTCAGCTACTAGATACTGTATTTATATTCCTCATTTCAGCTAAATCTTGTCAGCCTGGAGGAAGTACCTTTCGCTCAAAATCAATCTTTTAGTTGATTGAAGATCAATGACTTGTGTTTCTCAGGTCTGCAAGAAGGCTGTGAGGAGAAGAGCAGGATGAGGCACACCTCAGTTATAGGGTCTTCTCACTCTGTCATTCACATGGCCCCTGAACTTTTCAGGGTAAAGATGTCCTTTTCAGGTTTATTAATCAAGGGCCCAGAATCTCTAGATAAACCCCTGCCCCAGAGGCCCTGTCATAGGAACCTCATGAGGTAGCCTATGGTTCAGAATTGGGGATTTGGCACCAGGAAGCTACTCCTAACATTGCTCTTTATTTTGAGCACATCACTAACCGATATGTGCCTCCATTTCCTCACAGGTCAAAGGGAGGGGGGATCAAGTGCCATATGTACCTCAAAGGTTTTTGGGAAATGAGACAATCATATGGCTAAGTGCTGGAAAAACTCCTAAGTACAATTCAAACCAAAAAAGTGATTTGTATCACTGTGATTATTTATGAATGATGAATTTGGCCATGTTGTTCTATTTTTTGCCAACTTTTGAGACTCAATGGAATTTAAAAAGTAAAAATGAGGGGAAAAAAAGGCTCATTGCAGTACATTTAATGATACGAACCCAATGAAAACAAAAATAATAAATTGCTTTATAGGAAAAGAAAAGAAAGACATCCTGAGTATTTGTGATGACAATGAAAATTTGAGGGCAGGAGAAACTCTTTTTTTATTTTGCCTTATTTACAATGAGACAAAATATTTCTCCTGCTGAAATGTACCTGTTCTCCCCTTAGCAACCTAAGCATTGTTTAGGGAAGAAATGGCTGACATTTAATTTAAATTGAATTCTCAAAACTCCAGAAGGAACTTTTGTCGCTTCTTAAGCCAAAATAAAAACTCAGTCTTTATCCTTATTACATTCTCCAGGGAAATTTTAGCTCCTTGGCGTAGCCCCTGGGACGTGCTGCTGAATAGCTGTTTGGCTGCTTTGGAGAAAAAGATCTCAAACTTCCCCTGAGATACTTCCCCTGAGATACTGCTCATTTCAGATATTTATACACAGAATGACTTTATTCACAGAATAATTTTTCAAAAACGTGTTTTCCAAGTGATCAATAGTATTATAATTCTGTATCAGAAATTACTTACTGCTAAAGAAATCGACCTCATAACAGACCAGGAAGATTGTAAAATGTTTTATAAATATATAAGGCTTTCATCACAAACAAGAAAATAATACACAAGGGAAAATGTGTTCCAAAGCCACCAGGAAAAATTGTGTTCCATTAATTCCTATCATGGTTCTTCCTCTATTCTGTTTGCCCCCAACATTTATGAAATTAGTCAATACTATATGATTTTACTTTTATGATTAACTTTGGATGAGTGTTTATAAAGATCAATGAAAACTTTCCTCCTTAAAGGTAAAATTGCACATTATTCTATATGCACTCAATAAATACTTGTAAATCACCTACTCATTTGAATCACATGAAATTACCATTTTCATGAGTCAAATATAATTCAGTAGCAGCAATCTTATATGCCTAATCTCCTACAGACTAACTCTTGTCAACCACTTTTTCAAATATCAGGTTGTTTGCATTTAACTTTTAAATATCTAAAAAATGTTTTCTCATCTATGTCAAAAGTTTAGCTAAGTTTTTTTTCTTCTCTCTGCTTAGAGTAGATGTTTGTACTATATGGCAATTAAGTAATATTTCTTCATGACTATTTCAAGTATTTAAATTTTTTCTTCTCTTATAATTAAAATTTTTTTCCTTATAAGTCTTAATACTCTTCTTTACAACCTGTTGATTTTAATTACAGTCCTTTGATGTTAAAGAGAAATATCTTGAAGATAGGTAAATTGAACAAGAATGTTTCAAATTTACTTTTTTCTTGGATTCCATATATAATCTATACACATGTAAGTCACAAATTAGCTAACAACATTCTTAATTGTCTAATCTCATTTTCCAACCCATTTTCATGCAAACTTGAAAAAGCAAATTTCCTAAATTCACACTACAACAGGTGCTTAGTCAAGTATTTTTACCATTCAGTTAGTCAATCCTACTCTTTTCCTTCCCCTCCCCCCACAACAGAAAAAAAAATATATTGGAAAATGTTTATTTCACAATAAGAAGTATATGGATTTTCCTTTCAGTCACTACCAGAAATCACAGAGGTTTTAATAATGTCTAACAAAGATATACTTAAGATCTTTGAGCATCTTTCATCATGGATTAGTTCGACTTTCATGATTTTCTTCTCACCATCAAACCAACAGAGCCTCCCCAAACACTAAACAGGAAAACATTACAAAGATGTACGTTCAAATTGTCCTTGCTTTCCCTCCACTGCCTTTTCCATTCTATGTTCTATTGTGTAGTTCACATTCTAAGACCATTTGTCTACCAAATTATGCTTTCAAAATGCTGATATCCTAGACAGCCTGTATTTCCCAGAGGGTAATTTTAGTGCTTTCCCTTAACATTTACTAAAGATTCTTTGCCAATATCATGAGCCCACTCCTCCCTGTCCAATTTTCTGCCCTTTAGTTTTGGTTTAGACATACTTAGAGATTGTTTCTTCATTCTCCCTACTCTCCTCTTGGGCAAATGTTTTTCCTTCCCTAGGAGTTTTATGTGGACTTTAACAGCTATTCTGACACTTTAAACATGCAGTTCTGCATGGCCCTAGTTCTAATGTCAGCAGCTGCTTATGGATGCTCATCCACAGATCTAACCATTTCTCTCTTACGTAGCCAAATCACCCTTGATATTTCTTTGCATGTATTTACTTCCCACTCTTTCCCCCAAGGGAAGGGGGACGGGGGAGAGTAAGTGGAAATGTAGCTTAGAGCAGGGAAGAGGGAGGGGCAGAGGGCTGAGAAGGGGAGGCCAGAGTGGAAGGATGAGAGAGAGGACAGTGGGACAAAAGTAGAGAGTTAATTGCTTCCTCTGAGTCTGTTACTTACAAGGAGTGCCCCCTTTTCAAAGGTTCTTAAGGCCAAGGAAGCATTGTGACAGTGGTGACAGAAAGATCAGTGCTGCTCCAACAACGAGCTGTGGAAATGAGGTAGTGAAAGACGAACATGATATTAAATGTTTAGTTCTTCACCCTTTTAGGGGTTCTTTCTCGCCCACTCCCCCATGGCCCAGCTTCAACTAATGCAAATACCCTCGCTGCATAATCTGATCAGCTCTTGGAATTCACCTCCAATGTTTTCATATTCTCTTCATACTGAAACTCATATCCTTTACATTGAAACTCAACACCAAAATTGATAACATTCTTACACTGAATATTCTTGTCATTAATCCACGTCTTCAATAGCATAATTTTGGATAACAGCCGCATAAATTCACACTAGTTTTCTGTTGGATTGTCAAAATAAAGTTGGATATCAACAGTTATATAGCTATTTTTAAGAGCTATATAACAAACAGGAGAATTAAATTCGAATAGGGTCTGTAGACGTGAAAGAGTAAAATCTGTCTGGAACAGAAAAACTGAAAATTAGCTTAGATTGGAAAAAAAAAAAAAAAAAAGTATCCTTGCTGTTAATCAAGCTGGGAGGACACAGATGAAGCCCTACTTCCTGCAAAGAACAGGAAACTTTTTTCCAAGGTCAAGCAGTCCCTATAAACTGCTATCATGATCTCTTCTTTCTGTGACCGCTGCTTTGTTACCAATGAGGCTCTCGGACTTGCTTTGCTATCCCCACCCACTATTACTGGGGACACCCAATTGCTAAACGCCCTTGCATCATGACAGCACCCAAGCCCTAGTTAATTCCTCCTTCTCCTAATCCGGCTTCAGAAACAGCATCTAAGGGAGGCTCCAAGGTCTCCCTTCCCTTCAAGCTTCCTCAGAATCCTTCAGCAGGAATCTAAGCCTTTCCAAAGACAGTGCCATCCTCTCCCCCTAGAATTTTTTTGGGGGGATGGCATATAAATTGTCAGAAAAAAATTTCTCTTAAAACAATCAAAACCCTTTGAGACATAATCAAATAAGTATCTGAGGCTTCGTAACTTCATCCAAAACTGACAACTTTCAATAATAAGTAATAAAAGTTTTCCATAATAGAGACATAACTTTTCTAAAAGACTTGACAGTTTGGTTAAGAGGAAATAAATTTCCATCTAGTGTTTGATTTAATTTTTTAACAAGTTAACTCTGAGGTTTCTCTTCTGTGGAAAGCTTAGGAGCTTAGGAAGCACCCAAAATAAACATTTATTTGCCTTTACTCTTCAAATAGGTCCCCTGTTGTATATATTTGATTCAGATGTATGTTCTGTGTATGGCCTATTTCTGATGTATCTATCATGTTCCATAATTTCTGCCTCAGCATTATACACTGTAAATTCAGAATACATTTTATATCTGATGGAAAAACCTGTCCCTCCCTCCCATTCTAACAAATACATTTTGTTAAAACTTGGTTGAATTCCAAAAGAAAATTATGTTAGAAATGTTCCCCATTGTAACGATCAAAAATGACATTAAACTTCTAAATTAATTCTGAGATAATTGAATTCTTGAATAATTGAACAGTCTCAGGACTTCTCTTTTCCAAATATTATTTTGTTTCTCAGCAAATTTCCGTTTTTAAAGATATGTATACAATATTTTTACTATTTTATTTTATTTAAAAAAAAATTGGGGAACGCCTGGGTACCTTAGTCGTTTAAGTGTTGGACCTCGGCTCAGGTCATGATATTGCAGTCTGTGAGTAGTTCAAGTCCCGCATCAGGCTCCGTGCTGACAACTCAGAGCCTGGAGCCTGCTGCAGATTCTGTGTCTCCCTCTTTCTGTGCCCCTCCCCCACCCCTCAAAAAAAAAAATAAATATCAAAAAAAAATTTTTTTAGGGGTGTCTGGGTGGCTCCGTCAGTTAAGCCTCCGACTTAGGCTCAGGTCATGATCTTGCAGATGGTAAGTTCGAGCCCAGCATCAGGCTCTGAGCTGTCAGCAGGAGCTCTGAGCTGTCTCCGGAGCCTGCTTCAGAGTGAGAGAGGGAGACACAGAATCTGAAACAGGTTCCAGGCTCTGAGTGTCAGCACAGAACCCATGAGATCATGACCTGAGTCCAAGTTGGATGCTTAACGGACTGAGCCACCCAGGTGCCCTTTGCTATATTAAATACAAAATTTATTCTTTTTCTCTAATAAAGATAATGTACATGATAGAAGTTGGAAAGTACAAAAAATATATGGTCATACTCCTCATGCTCCTACTCGGCCAAAGTATCAACATTATTCAGTGTTTAAATTTATATATATTTTCACATTTGTATTAAATTCGTGTTTGACCATTTTATTCAGTTATTAATTTCATTAGTATTTACAAATTTTCTTAAGCTTTCTAGATGATCATATTATTATCTAAAAAGATTAATAATTATATCCCAACTTCTTAAAAAATTCTATTTTCTATTCCTATGTCCTGTTGTGGTACGCAGAATAATGGCCTTCCAAAGGTGTCTATGTCCTAATCACTGGAACCTGTGAATATGTTATGTACGTGGCAAAAGGAGATTAAGGTTACAGATGGAATTAAGGTTCCTAATCAGCTGACCTTAAAATAAGGAAATTATCGGGGCGCCTGGCTGGCTCAGTCGGTTAAGCGTCCGACTTCAGCTCAGGTCACGATCTCACAGTCCGTGAGTTTGAGCCCCGCGTCGGGCTCTGAGCTGATGGCTCAGAGCCTGGAGCCTGCTTCCAGTTCTGTGTCTCCCTCTCTCTCTGCCCCTCCCCCGTTCATGCTCTGTCTCTCTCTGTCTCAAAAATAAATAAACGTTAAAAAAAATAAAAAAAAGTAAAATAAAATAAGGAAATTATCCTGATGGTCCCAATCTAATCATGAGTCCTTAAAGGAAAAAAAAAAAAAAAATCTTTCTTAGCTTCAGTCTGAGAAGGATGTGGTGACAGTAGGTCAAAGAGATGAGTCATTCAAAGGATTCCACCAGCTATTGCTGTTTGTGGAGAAGGAGGAAGGGAGCCCTGAGCCTAAGTATGAGGGTGGCCTCTAAAAGCTGGAAAAGCCTTCTGCCCTGGAGCCTCCAGAAAGGACTGCAGCCTTCACAACACCTTGATCTCACACAGAAAGATCCGTCAAGCTTCTGATCTATGGAACTGTAAGATAATACATTTATATGCTTTATGCTACTAAGTTTGTGACCATTTGTTACTGAAGCAATAGGAAACTAATACACATGTCTTCTTACATTGATCTGAACAATGTTAAATAATAATGTCAAGTTTGGGGTAGAGAAAGATATTAAAGTTGAAAAAAACAAATGAGGCTGTCCTCTCTCAGCAACAAATGATCTAAGAATTCTCTTCTACTTCATTAAATTTAATTAAATTTCTAACCTAGTTTTATTGATCTGGCTTTTAATGAAACATTTTATGCTTCATATTTCATCTCTCTGGTTTACTTCATTTATTTTTATGCATTAATTTCTTGAAGTACCATTTTCAAAGGATTATACAAGAGTTTTCTTCATTCATTTTTTAAGAAACTTTTTGTTGGAATCTTCTCCAGTGGGTTTTTATGTGATATACATGAAATATTGGCCCCTTCTGGTACTTTGATTATCGTGTCTCTCTATATTTACTATGACAAGAGTCACGTGTAATGTACATATTCTCACTTTCA
The DNA here is from genome assembly GCF_018350155.1 of Leopardus geoffroyi. Lineage (NCBI taxonomy): Eukaryota > Metazoa > Chordata > Mammalia > Carnivora > Felidae > Leopardus > Leopardus geoffroyi. The sequence goes on along the minus strand of NC_059326.1, from coordinate 202,118,854 downwards.
CGTCTTAACATCTCTCACATTTAAGCTGTTTCTAAAGTTGGAATCCATAAACAGTACCTATAGCTAATAACTTTGCCCCATTGTCCTCAATTTCTTTCTCTACAGATTCCCAAGTCATGGATGCAATGAGTAGGGTACCGTCTTCTCAGTAGCCCTTCCTCTTCCTTTTTGGAATAGCACACTGCTATGTAAACCACAGTGGCCCACCCCTTCTGAACTAACAGGAGTAAATAAAGCAAGATTCTGTTTCTCCTGGGAATCTGAATCTTGAATAGAATACCATGGCATTCTTGAAGTTGAGTTACTGGCACTCAAAAAAACCTCAGTTTCCAACTGAGATGCCGAAAGCTGTTGTAGTTCTATTTTTTTCTGAGGCTTGGTTATCCTGTTTTTCCTTCTATTGTGTAAGCTAAGCAATATCCTTTTAAATACCTTTATTTATTTTTACCAGAGGCATTTTCTAATGTTTTCAACCAAGACCTCCAACTGATAACCCAGACGACATCAGGGAAGAGGATATATAACACTGACATCTATTTCTGGGTGTAATGGATTATTGCAAAATGTTTCGTTTCGTTTTGTCTTTTAATTCTTTTTAACCTTTATTTATTTTTGAGAGAGAGACAGAGTGTGAGCAAGGGAGGAGCAGAGAGAGAGGGAGACACAGAATCTGAAGCAAGCTCCAGGCTCTGAGCTGTCAGCACAGAGCCGGAGGCGGGAGTGGAACTCACGAACTGCCAGATCAAGACCTGAGCCAAAGTTGGAAGCTCAACTGACTGAGCCACCCAGGCGCCCCCTTCTTTTGAATGCTATCTTAGTTAAGAATCTTTGGTTCTGGTGTAAGACTGGAAATAACAAGAAGGAAGAAAATATGTCAACTAAGTAGAGAATATGTCAACTAAGGCATTAGAATAAGAAGAGATTCTAGTAGGATCTCCACAGTGACTCCAGTGTTACCAAATGTGCCTTCCAATGAACTCCTGTTTCCTCCCAGAGTAAGAGACTGCTCAATGGGGGTTGGAGTGAGATTAATGGAGTGGTATATCTTTTGCTTCCTATTTTACAGTAAGGATGTCAGCAAACCTTTCCCAAGGCAGTCCTATGCAACTCTCAAATTAAAGAAAAAGGCTGTAGCAGCCACGTCTATGTCAACTCACTCCAGTCCTTGAGTGCTGAATGGTGACATATAAGTGAGGGTGACTTCCGCATGACGTAGCTTAATAGTCTACATGGCAGACAAGGCCAAGACATCCAACGGCAAGGAAATGAGTGACAATGAGGGCAGCCCTAGGGGAAAAGGCCAGAATGACATATTGGCATCAGACATGCTAAGTGATAGACATTAGGAAATAAATTAGATTTATAGTGGATCTGTTACTTTGAGTTCTTTTTGACAGAAGAGCCTCTCTCTAAACCATTAGAACACAACCACTGTCTTGCCCCCCAATGACCATTTATAAATCTGAGTTGTAAATCCCTTTAACCGAGATTAATCTATGGTAGAAAAGTTTCAGAGACAGGAAAGCAAAGGATATACAACTTCATTCATCATGAAGGGAGAATAAAACAATTTTTTTTGGAAATGTTACTCAGGCATCTGTGATAATCTCAGGAAAGATTGGAATATCTCATGATAAAAATGTCAGAAACCAGGACAGTTTAGAGAAACTGAACAGCTGGAGAGCTGGAGTTCATGTACCTTCCTTCTGTAGTTCTACCACAAGTTTAATTTAATTCACAAAATTACGGATTTAAATATGTGAGAAATAACTGTGAAAGGCTTTAGAAGAACAATCCTACCACAGGGCTCTCATGTCTATAACACTTTCTAGTTTCAATGTTTCCTTTTTCCGTCCTTAGATTTCCTTTTTTTCCATGTAAACTACATTACTCTTTGATTTTCATTCTTTCCCTTTTATTTTTCTCTATGTCTAATGTCATTCAATTGCATTCTATACTTTTGAAAAAGAAATCTTTCACTTAGTTTTTTTCTCTTAAAGTTTTTATCATATTTTAAATTATTTTATTATTCTTCAAAATTATTAAGGTTAACAAGTATCAATAGGTTCTTCTCTGTTGTTATCTGTCCTTTATATACATGATAGGTGAGATGTAAAAGTAAGTTACAAAAAGTAGGGTGAGTACCTCTTACTTTTATAAAAATAGTGTGTATATATAATAAATTTATACACCAAGATCTACATTTAAATACCAGTTTGCAAAACATGTGAAGGAAAGAGGAACAGATAAGTCAAGTGACATCACAAGGAAGTAATTAACCAAATTCAGAATATGGGAAATTGTTCAGAAGAATGAACCTAATTTCTTCAACAATAAATGTCATAAAAATTGGTGGAGGGAGAAATAATCGATTATAGACTTACAAATTTGGTTTTCACAGGGGTGCCTGTGTGGCTTAGTTGGTTGAATGTCTGATTCTTGATTTCCGCTCAGGTCATGATCCTAGCATTGTGTGATTCGAGCACTGCATTGGGTTCCATGCAGAGTGTGCTTAAGGTTCTCTTTCTCTCTCTCTCTTGATCTCTCTCTAAAATATATATAAAAAAATTTTGGTTTGTCACAAAATCCTCATAGGTATCCCCATTTGTAAAAAACAGTAACTATTAAAATACATTTTTGAGAAAATCAGGGAAATCATACTAAGAAATAATTATTAACATTGCTGTGTGTGATAATGGCATTGTGGTTGTATTTTTAAATTTTATTTTATTGTTTTTTAATTTTAAGTTTTTATTTTAATTCTAGTTTGTTAATATATAGTGTTATATTAGTTTCAGGTGTACTGTATAGTGACTCAACACTTCCATACATCACCCGGTGCTCATCACAACCAGCGCCGTCCTTAATCCCCATCACCTATTTAACCCACCCTCCTCCCCCCCCCCCCCCCGCCACCTTCCCTCTGGTAACCATCAGTTTGTTCTCTATAATTAAGAGTCTGTTTCTAGAGTCTCTGTAATTAAGAGTCTGATTAGTCGCTCTCTCTATTTTTCCCCTTTGCTCATTTGTTTGTTTCTTAAATTCCACATATGAGTGAAATCATATGGTGTTTGTCTTTCTCTGACTATTTTGCTTGGCATTATTCTCCCTAGCTACATCCATGTCATTGCAAATAGCAACATTTCATTCTTTTTATGGCTGAATAATATTCCATCACATATATGTGTGTATATATATATATACAGACACTCATACATGTATATACATACACATATATGCATATATATCACATCTCCTTTATCCATTCATCAATCAATAGATAGTTTAAAATCTTCCATAATTTGGCTGCTTCCATAATTTGGCTATCGTAAATAATGCTGCTATAAAATAAGGGGTTCGTGTATCCCTTTGAAATAGGTTTTTTTTTTTTTTTTTTAATTCTTTGGGTAAATATCCTACTGCAGTGCCATTGCTGGGTCATAGGATAGTTCTATTTTTAACTTTTTGAGGAACCTCCATATTGTTTTCCAGAGTGGCCGCACCAGTTTGCATTCCCACCAGTAGGGCATAAGTGTTCCTTTTCTCTACATCCTTGCCAACATTTGTTGTTTCTTGTGTTGTTGATTTTAGCCATTCTGACAGGTGTGAGATGATATCTCACTGTATTTTTTTAAAACCTATCTGTGAGAGATGTGCACCGAAGTATTTTCTGGTAAAATGTTATGATGGGTGAAATTTGATTTAAAATATTCCAGTATCACTTGTCAAAACTGTGTTGAGCTGAGGGGGCGGCCATAGATGGCAAGATTGACACAATGTTGATGATTGTTGCACATCGATGATGGGAACAAGGAGATGTGTTAATGCTCTCTATTTTTTAAATGTTGAAAATTTCCATAAAAAGGTGATGAGTTTATAGATGACTAATCTTTCCTTCTCAATATTTTCTAATTTTTTACTACAATGATGTGTTAGTTGCACAAGAAAAGTTTAAAATATTTAAAAAGTATGTCTTACATTTTAAATGTATTCCTATTTCTAATGCAATTTGTTCATCCTTTACGTGCTGCCAATTTTTCAAGTTTTGAGAAATGAATTTTGACATTTTCAGGAAAGGTGCCATCTTCCATCACAAGGGAGTTTTAAAGTTCAATTGAGATCACATTTCTGAAAATACAGTATAGCCATCACAGCGTTATACAAATGTACTATAATTTGTTATCAACTTGCCTCTTTCTTTTCTTTTTCTTTTTTTGTCTTTCCTTTTTTGTTAATACAATCCAGACTGTTAGCACACATATACAAACACGTGGACTTTCATTTTATATTCCAGCATGTTGTCCGCTATTATTTGGCTTCAGAAGTTGTTTTACTTACTTCTGGTTCTATTCTCTTTTTCCAGGATGCAACTTAAATCTCCTTTGAATAATTGCTGTGTGCAGGGTAATTATCCTCGGGTAACTCTTCGTATTTCTCTTAAGAGTATGCCCGTTAGAAATTCTCATGTTCTCCTCTCAATATAAAGCACCACGTTCTCAAGAGGTAAATAGATGTAAGATATTTTGGAGCATGGGAAATACTGAGGTAATAATAATAATTAATCATAACAACAATAGTAGCCATTTCCACTCTGTTCAATTTCTCTCGTTCTGCTTCTTCCATTTGTGTCGGGCCCTATTGTGATTGCCTGGCTCCTATGATCCTCATTCTTCCAGGACTCATGGTTCATTCCATGGGGAATATTAGTCTTATTTCTTGGACCCTTTTCCTCTATTGAATTATCTATCCATATACTTCTTTTCTCTCTCTGCCTTTCTACTGTTGGCATTAGACAAAACTTCTTTACTAAAAATGGCCTATTGTTTAGTTGCTCTTTGCTCTGTGCATACTGTTTCATTTGCAGCCATGCTGTCTTTCTTCGTGTCACCTCTATCACCAGAAACCCACCTTCTTTGTTTTCTGTTTCATTTCTGGAGCCTTGACTCACTCTGCTACATAGTTTCATGTGGCCTTTTCTTTTAACAGCTGTTGCAGCGGAAGTAGTCAATTTATTTCTTTAGACTCCCATTTTATTTATTGGCTTCAGACCGGCCTGATTATGTCCCTCTCAATTTTGTTATGACCAGTTACTTAGAACCCATAGAGCCCACAAAGGGACCCTGGGGGATTGTAAATCCAACTCCTTCATTTTAATGATGAGAAACCAGAAGCTCATGCTTCCTGATTTCTGGTCCAGTACTGGAATTCTTTTCATGACACCTCAATTCATCATCCGTTTGAACAGTCATATTTTATATTTGCGTAATACTTTTGTCCTTGCGATGGGCTTTCACATCTATCTTTTCATTTGCCTGTAGTTTAAAAGGCACTTCTGACCACCTATTTCTAATGACAGCAGCCACAATCTTGGGATGTGTCTGCCCCGTGACTTCACATGTCTGTTCTGGGCCCTTGGGTAAGAGCACAGAATCCTGCACTGTGTTTTCTCAAATACTTTCTCACTGTCTGGAGAACAAATTTTGTTATGTGCTCCATCATTGTAGTAATATTTGCCTTTAGTCCTATCTAGAAGCATGAAAAATGTGCATAATATATATCCTTTTAGATCTTATCTTAATAAACATCACTTGTGGTGGAGGAGAGATAGATGAATAAAAGAAGGGTTTGCTTCCTCCCAAACAAGCCCACCAAGAACCTCCTGAAAAGAACTCAGACAACAATCCAGATGAAGTAGGTTCACTTCAACACCGAAAGCAAAGCAACTAAGAAAGATATTCTTAGATGTAACCTTTCTGTAGCACTAAGGTTTTCTAAACCTTTTCACAGGTTGATCTCTTTTGTTTGTTTGTTATCTCTTTTTTCCTTCTCTGGGGTGCCCCATTCTAGCCGACATGTGATTCTTTTTTCTAGAAGTTAGTTATGTCCTTTTCTTCCAAACAGGTAGTGCTTTTTGTTTTTGTTTTTTGCCTATAGCATACATCCAAAAGGATGGGAGGAAAAGAAACCTCTTTCATTCTGCTCCCCAGTCAACACAGGCAGGAACAGCAATTTTCACCCGGGCACCTGCTAAGGAGCACCTTGTACGGAGGCGCTTAGCATGTGCAGATCAATGAAGAAAGGAAAGATCTTGATGGGACTTTCGTGGCATACCCACTTCGCACAATTTCTCACGCAGCCCAACTATCTCCAGAATTTGTTCCACCCGTTTAAGAAATCAACCAGTTGCTGATAGACAGTTTATCATTGAGAACACATTGTCTTCATCTTGCTGCATATTGACCCTCAATACAGCCCCTTAAGGAAAGCAGGGAACTTTACAAAGAAAGTGGTTAAGAAAGAGAGAAATTAAGCCATTTGTTCAAAATCACCTAACAAGCTGGTGACAAAGCCTGAATGGGCTTGAACTCAAGTCTCTGGCTGAGAGTTCAGTGCTCTTTTCATTGGAATCACACAGCGTCTTAAAAGTAGATCAACCTTAGTAATAAAACTTGCATAGTGCTGTGTGACTGATAAGCTAGTATGGAGACCAAGATATAGCACAGGAAGCACTTGGCCTCGCATCCTCCTGGTCCCCCTCGTATCTTTTGTTTATGTACTGACTTGACTTGGGCAGCAGGCAGGTAGCACAACAGCTGTCAGAATGAATTGAGGCCACGATTTTATGTTTTTCAATGTGTTGAGTCATTTCCCTTAGTTCACACATCTGCCTCACTCTGTCTTCTAAGTTATTATCGTGGCTTTAATCTCTTCTTTATTTTGACAGTTGGGATTTTTTTGGAGACATTATTCAAATGAAATATTGATTCTCGTTTATGAGACCCTAATCCTTCCCCAGTGGAAATGGCTATTTCCTAGATACAATAGTTAAACCTATAGGATTAAAAATGCTTTTACAAAGACATTAAAAAGTTGTTTACAAAAAGGATGGTTAGTTTAAGAAAATAGAAATTGAAACTCGAAATGACTGCCATCAGCTTTCTCTAATGTTTTTCTCTAATCTTTTTTCCTGCGATGTAAATCAAAATACTTTTTTTTTAAAAGACTGTTTTCAGGTGAGGATAAAAACAGCCAAAACCCTGAATTAGTTAGTAGTCTTATGATTCCTAGTCACCAACTATTTTTATATTCTTTTGTGGGATGGTTGTTATCTTTCAGCCCTCTCTAATACTGTATGTAACTAATCTCCAGGTAGAGAAACTCTAATTTCTCTGTTGTTTATCATTCCTGATTTTAATCTTTTATTTATCATTCCCTGATTTTAATCTTTTATTTGATAAAAACCCAGCTTTTTTATATGTAAATATTAGTAGTAGTCTAAAAATGCCATTTCTCAATGAACAGGATGCATTAACTTGGAAAATAGAGAATCAGGTAATCACCATTGAGGAAATCAGCAGATCGAAGAGTCCTATCCAGCTGGAAGGAAGTCAGACAGGGCTATAGCATGAAAATATTGGAGAAGTTTGTTGGAAGGGCAAGACCTAATATAGTTTACCTTTACACTTTTAGAAGATTTTGCTTCTTGCCTCTGCTTGAATGCCCTCTGTCATTTATTATAACTGGATTTATTGTTTCAATAGTGTTGTACCTGGAGTTTTGACCACAGTCAAAACAAACAAATCACTGGCTATAGCTGAAGCCATAGATAAATGACATGGCAGGGATTCGTGCACAGACTTGCTCTAGTGCCCTCTCACATTCTTGTACCATCAATCTAGCTGGTGCTCTCTGAGGGTCATCAAAGGTCAACATACTTTCAATAAGGTGTTTTTTTTTTTTTTTTTTTAATTTCAGTAAGGTTTTAACTGAAAGGTGCCCTTAACGTTCAGTGAACTTCAAGCATGTTTATAACCAAAAAGCCACTCCCCCTGTGGAATGATCACCCTCTACAGAAGTCACCCAGCCTGCATCACGTTTCCCAACAGTACTCGCGCTCGATACATTGACCACTGATTCCCATAGGCCCAGCTGCTTCCAACACTGATGGTCCAAATAATCTCAGTTGTCTGCCTGGCCTTGTCAAAGTCATCTCATTTCCCATCTTTGTGTTTTTGCTCACACGGTTTCTACGTGGAAAGTCCATACGCATCTACTTCATTTTCCACCTCATCATTCCACCATCCATATGCTCTCGGGACTATCCATCATCAGAACTGCTCTTAGCTGACTCTCCACCAAAAAGCTTTCCTTGAACTCATCCTGAAATAACATTTTTTTCTGCTAAATTACCATTTGTCATATATTAGTGCATGGCATCTCTAACTATCATGAATTGGAACAGATGAGAGAAGATGGAACTTGAAAGGAAATCTGTTCTTTTAAGGTAGGCCCTGGGGAAGCAGGCCTGGCTGGAGGTGATGTATAGTCTAGATGATGTTTTCAGGATCTGAAGATGGTAACAACCAAAAAACCAGTGTGAGCCCAGACAAGCTGCCAGTGCTGGTCCTAAAACTAGGTATTTGAATGAATGGACAAACCAGCTTGGAGAATTGTGTCAGTAAATAGAGGAAGGGCAGTCAGGGGTGCAGTGCAAGACTATTGAGGGAAAATGGCTCAGAGGTAGCAAGACGAGGGGTGCCTGGGTGGCTCGATCAGTTGAGTGTTTGACTTTGGCTCAGGACATGATCTCATGGCTTGTGAGTTCAAGCCCCGCGTTGGGCTGTGTGCTGACAGCTCAGAGCCCAGAGTCTGCTTCAGATTCTGTGTCTCCATCTCTCTCTCTGCTCCTCCCCTGCTTGCACTCTGTCTCTCTCCCTCTCTCTCAAAAGGAAATAAACATTAAAAAAAAAAAAAACAGAGAGAGCGAGAGATAGCAAGACTAACACATCGCCTAAGTTGTTGAGAACTTAAGGCTATTACTAAATCACTGAATCAATTATAAGAGCATAAGACAACACAAGAACATAGCTTAAGTCAAGATTAGCAGTAGGGTAAACTAATATTGAGTCTTAAAACACTGAGCTAGAAATATTTAAATCCGTACCAAAGGTAAATATAAAGGGCATGTATTGGTTCAGGGTGAATTTCAGGTCTTTTGTAAAGAAGGCTAGAACAAAAATATTCTTTTCCACTGAAAGGGAACAGTGAAGCATAAAACCCCAAATTTAGCTGCAGGTTCCATCACCTGCTGATTTGTGTGTATGGAACATGAAAGGAAGGCTCAGAAACAAAAGTCTGTAGGAAAAAAATAGAAGGCAGCATTTACTCGCAAAGAAATGTGAGGAAGTCAGACTTCAGAAGAACTGGCCCAACAAATTAAAAAATAGGACAAGTATTTTTAAACAAACAAACAATATTATGAAGGCTCAAGTTCTCATCAGTCTGTTCATTGTGGAAGACAGCAATTTTATCATGGTTACTGTATTCACCAAGTTCATAACCTATCTTCAGACAACAGCATTGCAAACATCAAGGATAAAGTCATTTTCACTTAGGAGTTAGCAACTTGCAGGGAATACTCAAGGTTTCATTTGGAGGACAGAACTAGGCAGAGAGATTCTTTTAGTTTTTATTTATGTAAGAGTGGAATGTTGAGGGATTTTTTTTCTTTCATTAGTGGTGAGACATGGGGCACATGCTTACACTGGTGACAGTGCCAGGTGTCACTTTCTGTTTTTGCAGTCCTTCCTGTGGTCATGATTCCCTGCCCCCCATAGGACATATTTGTCTGCCTACATTTGCTTAGCAATTTTCTCAGTTGTTATTATTGATTTCATATTTTACTTTGACCCATTTTATTTGTGTAAATATAATGAGAAATGTTGATTCACATATAATTACCTCCTTGTAATTTTTCTTAATGAAACAATACGATACTAAGACCCAAGATTTCACTTCTGGTTGTAGGTTTATAAAGTCTTTCTGGTTTTAATTTATTTCTATGTGTTTATTAGCTCAGTTGAGAGCAGACTATACCACCCAGTTCACCTCTACCCGATTAAGAGTACCTGTAATTGTAAGGCTGCCCTTTTCCCAAAAGATACTCAGATTTCTCAGAATCCACACCCTGCCAAAAAGTGACATTCTTTCCCACCTATAGAGCTGAGATTCCCTAGTCCATCAGGGCAAGTACCAGGTGAGTTTCCCGAAGCATGCTATAGGCATCACTCTATATGCAAAACAAAGAGTTGTTTTTATTACTGAATTTGTCTCATCTACTTGAGTGTAATTTGCAGCCTGATTATGTTAAAATTTTATTTTTCCCATCATATGATGGTAGAAAGAGGACAGATTCTTATTGAAGCAATACAAATAACTATACTCTCATTTAAAGTAAAAGTTTTTAAGGGCATCTGGGTGGCTCAGTCGGTTAAGTGTTGACTGTTTTGGCTCAGGTCATGATCTCACCATTCATGGGATTGAGCCCCCATGTTGAGTTCTGTGGTGACAGCCTGGGGCCTGCTTGGGATTCTCTCTCTCCCTCACTCTTTCAAAATAAATAAATAAATATTTAAAAACTGTTATCTTCCATTAAAAAGAAGTTTTTATTAACAGTAAATTTATATGTTTGACCATTGTAACTAATTTATACCTTTGGTATATTAATCTAAAAATTTTAAATTTCCAAGTCAATTATAAACCTGTCAACCCAGAGGTATTTTTGTTGATGTCTTTCAGAACCCAGGACATAATATTCTGACTTTAAAATGTTTATTTTCTATTTAATGGTGGAAAATAATCTATATGATGACAAACCAATCTAGAAGTTAGTAGTTACTTGTATAGTGGATACAGGAAATTTTTCTATATTTATATTAAGTGCAACACTCTATTTACCTATAATTAAGGCTTTCTAAACTCCTCTTTAGAATGACTAAAAATGATATTAGAGAGGATGGTCATGTTGATGTTTAAAGCTGGTTCACCATTCCCTATCTCACTCTTATACAGAAACCTGACTATTTTACCACAAAAATGCATATTTAACATTTAACATTTCTTGAAAGGATTTAGAGGATAATCCCTATTCCCTCAGATGGCAATACTGCTATGTGTGTGAAAGAATTGACTCCAGAAGGACTATTTCTAATCTGGCAGGACACTGTAAAAAAACACTAGAAAACAAAGTACATGGTGCATGTTAAGCATACTTATGATTTCAAACTGTCTAATTGCTCTAGTGTTCTGAAAAAGTAATTGGATTTTTAGTTGGTCAAGAAGCCATAACTGTCTTGACTCAGGCTTGCTGTCTAAGACTCTAAACCTAAGGAAAAAATGGGGCACCTGACTGGCTCAGTTGGTTAAGCGACAAACTCTTGGTTTCAGCTCCAGTCATGATCTCATGGTTTGTGGGGTCAAGCCCCACATTGGGCTCTACACTGACAGTGCATGGAGCCTGCTTCTGTTTCTCTCTCTCCCTCTCTCTCTTCCGCTCTCCCTCTCATTCTTACTCTCTCAAAAATAAATAAATAAACTCCAAAAAATTCTAAACCTGGAGGAAAAATAATAGATTTCAAAAGAAGTATCAGAGGATAGAAATATGAACATAAGTTATAAGTCCCTAAGGACAATGGATGATAGAAGCATAAAATAAGCATAGCAATAAGAAACCCTGATCATCAGATACAATAAGATAAAATGATTATTAAAAGTGTAGAATACTTGATTAAAGAGTTATTCAAATTTAGAGCAAAAGCAAAAACATTATAAGTACCATGACTAAATGAAAATCCTTCACTATCTGGAAGAGAATAATTTTTTACTACTTTTACTAACAGCAGGCTGGTATATAAAGGATGATTTATCATTTTATCAAAAAGAAAACCCAAAACTATTGCTTTTTTTAGATCTATATAAGAAATTGCAGTAAAAGTTTCAAAAGCCTTTTTTATGTTTTATACATAAACTCATTAATATTGGATCAACTTACCGGGAAAATTATAAATATTTTATTGCTCAGTTAAACTCATTTTTTTACAGGTATTATAAACTATAGTAAGTAAAGTTTATCTCCCTCAGATATTCTATAATTATTACACACCCCCCAAATCTGTATTCTTATTTATTTATTTATTTATTTAGAGAGTGAAAGAGAGAAAGTGGGGGAGGGGCAGCGAGAGGGAGAGAGAGGGACGGAATCCCAAGCAGGCTTTGGGCTGCCAGTGCAGAGCCTGATGCAGGGCTTGAACTCATGAACTGTGAGATCATGACCTGAGCCAACATCGGATGCTTAACAGACTGAGCCACCCTGGCACTCCCTAAATTTGTATTCTAAAGTCTAATTGCATATTCTGGCACAACAATAACAATTTTGCTTTTAGAAAAAATGACTCCCATTTTGCCCTGATAAACAGAACATATCAAGATCTTGCATGCACTTTTCCATACATTCACATGGACTTAAATTCTTAAAGAATTAAGGAATGAACATATGTAATAATAGGTGCTAAAGGTATTTGTACATACTGTTCATTTTCTTATCTGATAGTCATTCTATAATGTATAAAAATAAGGGGCATGGATATGTTAAAGGTTTTGCTTGCATATACAGAGATTATTTATTAATGATCTCAGTATAATATTTATCAAAGTTCTCAAAGTTAACTAGTATAACAAAATTCCATGTAAGCTGACATATTACATAGAAACAAAAATTTATATGAAAATTTTGTCAAATATTAAATTTGAAAAGTTGTCCCCCAACAAGGTAAGAGTGATTTTACCTACTCAGTATAATGGTTTGTAGCCCTGTCTCAAGTTACAGGAACAAAATCTCTTAAAAGACAGTAGTTATTATAATTCAATTTAATTGAACCATAAAGCCAGTGTGGGACACTTTGAGAGCACTGATTAATTAGGGTATTTTATAAATTAGAAAAAAAATATGCTTACATTAATTCTAACATTGTGATAAAGTCTGGAAGAAAACATAATTTATTTAAACCAAAATTATTAAACCATATACATTTATCCAAGGATTTCCCCTTATTAGGAATCTTACTGAACTTTATTTTAATCAAATAGAAAAATCTTTCAAATTTTGTTTTAAAGTAACAAAGTCATGGGATGCCTGGGTGGCTCAGTTGGTTGAGTGTCTAACTCGTGATTTTGGCTTAGGTCATGATCTCAGGCTTGTGAGATCGAGCCCTGCATTGGGCTCTGCACTGATGGTGTGGATCCTGCTTGGGATTCTCCGTCTCCTTCTCTGCCACTCCTTGATAGGCACACTCTCTGTCACTGTCTCTCAAAATAAATAAACTTTAAAATAAAATAAAATAAAATAAAATAAAATAAAATAAAATAACAAAGTCTTTAGAATTTTGTGGCTCTTCTCAGGCACCTGCCTTTCCTTGTTTCTTATCCTTTAGCGTAGCAACCAAATTCATTAATTCAACTCGAAATTAAACCTCAAAATTTTTGTTCTTCTGAACTCAGTTCAGCAAATCACCTGTGTTTATGTAAGTAAGCAAATGAAAACAGCTCTATTAAATTCAAGACTTGTTTAACTCACTTCTTTCATTTTCTCTAGACATAGTAAAATATATATAAGAATTTGTTCAAAAAATATTTATATCATACAACAGGAGGTCATTATTAAATTCTGGGCGAGCAATGATTTTCTCCCCATTTTATTATATGCTTTTATGCGCTGTTTATTTGTAGTCCTCATCCAGTCAGATTGTGGGTCAAGTTAGGGACATAATTATTGAGGTTAAGTAATACCTCATAGCTGGCATACAGAACATTTCTTGCATCTTCTTGTGACTCACTTTTTATATAACTGTGAGATTTTCCTGGTTTTTGGGTTTTTTGGTTTTTGTATTTTTTGTGTGAGGAGAGAAAAATTTGTGCACTTGAAATTCTAGAGTTTTCAGACGGGCATGCAACTCCAGATTAATCAAAAGCAACAATTTCCACTACAAATTGTATTTAGGCTCACTTATGTTTGGTTTTGGCAAATTAAGCAAAACCCTCCCAAAAGTTAGAACTCTCCAGGGTGCCTGGGTGGCTTAGTTGATTAAGCATCTGACACTTGGTTTTGGCTCAGGTCATCCAGGGTCATCCCAGGGTCATGGGATCAAGCCCTGAGTCAAGCTTTCCGAGGAGCTCCCCACCCCTGTTGAACCCCCCATCGAGCCAGGCTCTGCATTGGGCACGGAGCCTGCTTGGGATTCTCTCTCTCTCTCTCTCTCTCTCTCTCTCTCTCTCTCTCCCTCTGGCCCTCTCTCCTGCTGGCACATTCTCTCTCTCTCTTAAAATAAAAATTAAATAAAAAATTAAAATAAAAGTTGGAACTCTCTGTTTTACAAGTCATGTAAAGTTGCCTTCCTTAGCTGTTGCTACAACAGTAATTTGAATTGCAAGAGCATAAGAATCACCTGGAAGGCTTATTAAAATGCACATTTCTTGGCCCTTGCTGGGCAGTATGTGCTTCAGTAGGAAAGGTCTGGGAAGTTGCATTTCTAAGTTCCCAGGTAATGCTGGTAAAGCTGGACTGGGGACCATTTTGAGTCCAATGTTCTAGAATGTTTGCTAAACGACCAATTTCTGTGCCCAATTAATCTGCCAAAATTTCCTGAGAGGGGGAAAAAGAAATGAAGAGTAGTAACACTTAAAAACAGACAAACCGCTATAAAGCCTAATTAATCTTTCTTCGTAAGAATGGGGGAAAATTGTATTTCATTTCACACCCACAAAAAGCTTTAAAATCTAATTCATATGTCAGAAGGAAGCATAGAATGCAAAATTTACTGACCCAGATCTCAAAGGAAGATTAGAGGCTCAGAGGCTCTCTATTCCAATGAGCACAAAAATTTTGAGCAAAAATTAAAAACAAGGAGGATGCTGGAAGTTATCAAAATTTTGGATATAAGCAGACCAAAAAAAAAGATTAGAAAAGTCCTGGGTGGCTCAGTCAGTGGGCGTCCAACTTCAGCTCAGGTCATGATCTCGTGATCCATAAGTTCGAGTCTGTGCTAAGAGCTCAGAGCCTGGAGTCTCCTTCAGATTGTCCCACTCTCTCTCTGCCCCTCCCCGACTCATGCTCTGTCTCTCTTTGTCTCTCAAAAATGAATAAACTTAAAAAAAAAAAGATTAACAAAAGGTATGAAAGACTATCTCTGCTAGATTGCCCAACACTTTCACTCAAGAAAGAATATCTCTCCTAATATTACCCAACAAAGTCAAAGAACTGTGGCCTGACGATAAATTCCCAACAGGAGTCTTGGACATGGAGGCCCCAAATCAGAACATCTAGATTATTGAGGCTTAGATATGGGTTTTCTGCAGCCCAGTCCCGAAGCTCCAGACAATTCCAGTCTCATTGTTTTCTGTCTTTGCTATCTAAGAATTCTAATATTTTTGAATTTCTTCCATTTCTCCTAGGAAGACATAAATACATGAATACAGTATAATTTGTCATTCCTGCTTCCTTGAAATTTTATTAAGAATTTCAGAGTAGAATAAACTGAGGGTTACTGGAGGGGAGGTGGGCAGGGGGATGGGTTCAATAGATGGTGGGGAGGAAGGACTGCACTTGGGATGAGCACTGGGTGATGAATGTAAATGATAAATCCCTAGATTCCACACCTGAAACTAATGTTACACTGTATGTTAACTAACTGGTATTTAAATAAAAACTTGAAAGAGAAAAAAAAAAAAGAACTCCAGAGCAAAAGAATCCTTTACTTTCCAACCTTTGTTACCTAGTGGTGTGAAAATAAGGATGAATGGTCGTGAGTTCTTTAATTGCCTCAACACAGGCTGACCCTATCAGTGGTATAATGGAGGATAAATTGGAACCAGTCTCCGGGGTCACAAAAATAGGCTGTGCAGAGTGTTTCACCAGGGTTTGTTAACAATTTTCAAGGAATTTAGCAATTTTCAAGGAATTTATGGTTAAATCTTTGCCCTTCATAAAAACTGTGATGAATTTTATAAATGTAATTTGAACTTTGCCACTTCAACTCATATAAACAAATCGCTTTACATATTATACCATAAGAATGTTCCCCCAGGTCAAGAAACAAAAAGTTACAATTGTTGCATAACTGTGTAATTATTACATGTAGATATAAATAATGTATATGTGTGTATATGCGTATGGGTATATGAATGTATATATGTGCATATAACTAAATTCTACAAGTAATGTAATCATTCTCCTATTGATGGAACTTTACCGTGGTCCCATATATTTTGATGCCATAAAAAAAGCAGCAATAAACATTCTAACTTTCCAGAAGATGTATTCTTTCACACTGGTTCTTTAATCTCCATAGGCTCAAGTCCCAAAAATGGAACTGCAAAGTCAACATGTTTTTTGTCTTTAAAAATAATAATAATAATTACTACCAGATGACTTTACAAAAAGTTTTCAATTCACATTTCCACCAACAATGTATAATGTTCATATCCCTGAGTCCTCACCAGCACTGAATTTTTTTAATATAATCTAATGGAATTAAAAAAAAACATAGTTTCCCTTTCAATTTGAAATTCCCTGATACTACTGAAATTAAACATCAACATTATTCCTTTAAAATTCAAATGCTGAAAATATGCATAACTACAATCAATGTCAAGAGTCGAATAGCCAAGAGTCCTGGTAAATTATATGTCAGAATTCCTAAGCGAACACAGCACTGGATGTGGAGCTGGAAAATTCCTATATAAATCCTAGCTCTTCCATCTACCACATTGTAAATGTGGGTAAGTTGTTTAACTTTTCTAAGTTTTAGTTCCTACAATATCTAAATTGGACTAAATCACCACTCCTACTTCTTGAGGCATTGTGATAAAGTGATGATGTTGAGGAGTATCATCTGCTGAAGTGGTTAGCACGATTCCCGGCACCTAGAGAGCAGTTAATAGACGTTGGTTAGTATTACAAGGATGCTTACCACCTTCTGATATGCTTTCACTCTTTTTCTCTCTAGGATCTTGAGTGAAACGTGGTTAAAGAACAAAGCGGAATGATGTCAACTTGATGACCTCAGTGTATTCACATTTGAAATACCTTAAAATATTTTTCTGGCAACACAAAAGACATCTGCCGTCTTAAGTCGGCACTGACGCTTTCTTTAAATTATATATGCAACAATATTACAGTGAGATCGGCAGCATCAAAGAAACAAAAACCAAAACCCAAACAGAATGAAGCAAAACACAAGAAAGCACATAAATCTTAATAGTGAGTTAATTAAATTCTTAATGGTGAGATGGCAATGTTTTGAGTATTACAATGCCTTCATAAATGAATAGGTAGCCCCTGTGAAACCATGTTATTGGTTCACCCATTCACTCACTATTTTTACATCTTTGCTCTTTGTCTCTGTAAATTCACTAATTCTTTCCGATGTTATGTTCTCACACTCTGAGCCATTTTTATCAATTTATAATAAACTTGATCGAATGGTAGTTTGCATTTGTTTACCCTTGGTTGGTTCAAAGCACTTCGTATAATTTCCTTGAAATCATCTCCTCCCATTTCACAACATTGCATTCTTTTCAATTAATTCCCAATAAACTCGTAATTGTCCATGCTCTGTTAGAGCCAGCAGTTAATCTCTGTTTAAGTTAATGGGTTCAACGTCTTCAACAAACAAATCTTTCGTGAAGGCTGCTGACAACCCAGAATATTAACTGAATCTAGTTTCATTATTTCTCACTTTCCTTGATCTTTTTCTCTTTTATTGTTTGGGAAATAGTCATGGCATTCTGGTGCTACTATATAATATGATAAAGACTAGAGAACACAGTGCGAAGAGTCAAACTATTCTCCTTAAAGCTGATGTGACCCTTCTTGTATACCAAGCCTCAGATGACAAGCCCATAACATGGGTAGTAGTACTCTCTAAACTCATTTTCAAGCATGAAACCAAACACATCTGACAATGTATGATTTCACTCGTACCTTATACAAGTGCCAAGAATAAGAAGTACAGTTGTATCAAATAAAATGATATATTTTTCAATTAGAATTAATTTTTCAAAATGGAAAAACTTAACCACTATTTTTATTATAAAAGTAAATGTACTCATCATTTTTAAAAAGTACAAAGAAAAAGGGAAAAAAAATTACCAGAATTACCAGCGGTCCTACATCCCAGAGACAATCACTGTTAACATACAGATGTGAAATATCCAAACATTTGGATAAAATAGATAAAATTATTTTTCAAAAAAAAATACTAGACATTATTTTGGATAACCTATTTTTCTAATTGTATAGAGCATAAAATAAATGTCATCACTTGACAATATAAACTAACCTATTCTTTTTTTTTTTTTAATGTCTATTCCTTTATTTGGAGAGAGAGAGAGAGAGCAGAGGAGGAGCAGAGGGAGAGGGAAAGAGAGAATCCCAAGCAGGCTCTGCAACATCAGCACAGAGTCTGAATTGGGGCTTGAACTCACGAACCAAGAGTCGGATGCTTAACCGACTGGGCCACCCAGGCACCCCTAATCTATTATTATTTTTTTAAGTTTAATTTTTTTTTTTTTAAGGAGAGAGAGAGAGAGAGAGACAGACAGAGCATGAGCAGGGGAGGAGCACAGAGAGAGGGAGACACAGAATTCGAAGCAGGCTCCAAGCTCTATGCTGTCAGCACAGAGCCCGTCGCGCGGGCTCCACCTCACAAACCACGAGATCATGACCTGAGCTGAAGTCGGACGCTCAACCACCTGAGCCACCCAGGCGCTCCCCTAATCTATTCTTTTAAACAGCAAGGTACATTTCATTGTATAATATATGTAATATACCATAATGTATTCACTGAGGCCTCAGGAGGGGAATTTAAGTTGCTTATAATTTTCCTATTACAAATAAACATTATAAAAGTAATCTTTGATGGGGCACCTGGGTGGCTCAGTCTGTTGGACGTCCGACTTGGGCTCAGGTCATGATCTCGTGGTCTGTGGGTTCAAGCCCCGCGTCTGTGCTGACAGCTCAGAGCCTGAAGCCTGCTTCAGATTCTGTGTCTCCCTCTCTCTCTCTCTGCCCCTCCCCTGCTCATGCTCTGTCTCTCTCTGTCAAAAATAAATAAACATTTTTTAAACATTTTTTTAAAAAGTAATCTTTGCAAAAATTTTTTCTATGTTATTTGTGTAGGAAAATTACTAGAAAGAGAATTGCTAGATCAAAGATTTGTAACAATTTAAATTTCAAGATTTTGGGACTAACTGTCCTTCAAAATATTGTACAGAACTGTATTTTTGAGTTTCTTTCCTTCATTTTCTCCATAGCCAATCATTTTAATTTTTTCCAGTCTCTGAGACAGAAAAGAAATCCAGTCCAAAAATATACAAGGGAGATGAATAGATAGAGAAGGAAACACAAATGGCCAAGAGAAATAAGAGATGGTCAAAGTCAGTCCAATCAGAAGAGCTAACCTTTAAAAAATGCAACAATATTCACTGTTAGCAAATGTGTGAGTATTAGACATTCTCATATCCCATAGACATGGTATTGGCAGGAATACAAACTAGGGCCTTGTTTTGGAAGCATATTTGGTCACAACAAAAAATATTATTCATATATTCCACAGCAGTTTCATTGACGAATTTATCACAGAGATAATCTTGAAAAAGTACAGAAGCAAAGATATGTTATTAATGTTACTGGTAGAAGATTATTTAAATAAATTATAACATTCATACAGTGCAGTTTTTAAAAGTAATATCTTGAAAATAAATTGAATAACTCAACCAAGCTTTCATAATATATATGCCTATGAAACTATTATGTATACCTTAAAGTTAGATAATGTTATTTGTTAATTATATCTCAATAAAGCTGGGGAAAAAATGTAAAGCCTAGATTCCGAACATCCTTTTGTAGAATTCCAAAAGAGTAAGTTATATTTCAGGGCACCTGGGTGGCTCGGTGGGTTAAATGTCAGACTCTTGATTTCAGCTCAGGTTGTGATCTCACGGTTCGTGGGATCATCCCTGCATCAGTCCCTGTGTGGACAGTGCAGATTGTACGTGCGTTTCTCTCTCTCCCTATCTCTCTGCTCCTCCCCTGCTCTTGCACTCTCTCTCTTTCTTGGATTTAAAAAAAAAATTTTTTTTAATGTTTACTTATTTTTGAGAAAGAGAGAGCACAAGCCGGGGAGGGGCAGAGAGAGAAGGAGACACAGAATCTGAAGCAGGCTCCAGGCTGTCAGCACACAGCCTGACGCAGGGCTTGAACTCATAAACCGTGAGATCACGACCTGAGCCAAAGCCAGACGCTTAACCAACTGAGCCACCCAGGCGCCCCAATTCTTGGATTTCTTTTACCAAGTGCATGAATTATATTTTTATGTCAGCCTGAGGTATTAACTAAATAAAATTATGAGCCATTTTTGTCATTTCCCACTTTTGTGTATAAATGAAGAAAACCAAGGCTTGTCTTTTTTAAATTTGATCATTCTAAGTCTGTAATTTTTATGAAATCCTCTAACTTCGTAAAGTTTAGTCCTCTGCTAACATCCTTTCACAAAGACTGTTTATGTTGTACAATAACTATTTGCTCAAGACAAATCTTATAAGGTAGATACAAAATGTGGCATGCATCTTCTGGGTCAAACTAATTTCATGTAATGAACAAAATTGTGTAATATCAAATTATAGGACCTTTATATGATCTATCAATCTACCGAGTTAAATAGCTGAAATCACTTCCAAAACAAATCCTCTTGCTGTCAGCAAAATGAAGCAATTACATGAATAAGTTTTTCCACTTGGCCTATTTTTCTGCCCATGGTTATTAATCAGTCTCACTGACTACATTTTCCATTTTACATCCACTTTCAGGCACTACTCCAGGTGGCCAAACATTTCACATTACGTAAATAAAATAAAACAAAACCTTTGCCCATTGAGCAAATGGATGTACTTCAGATCTAATTCTTCCAGCCTCTCTCAAATCATTCAGAAAACACAATATGGATTCTATAAAAGGATACTCAATATTTTCATTTTATTTGGCTAACTGGAATTTGTTTAAGTGAAATTTTGCTCCAACCGATATTACCCAGATAGCTGAATTAATTTAGGTTGATGGCCTGTTTTATCTCATGGCTCTTTGATACCTTTGGCTCTATTGTTTGTTGCTTTGCCTTGTCTCTTCTTCCGAATTCAAAGTCTGGGAAATGCCTGTTTGGAACAGCTGTTTCACATAATGCCTCTTTCAGATGCCAGTTCTTAACCCTTGCTACATATCAGAATGACTATTTCTTTATACTACTATTCTAGACGCAATCAGGTGGTGATTCAGATTTAACTGGGCCAAAGTGGGGCCAGGGCAATTTTTTAGAGCTCCAGATGTGATTCTGTTGTGCCCGTACATCCTGGCCCTCAAGCAGGGTCAAATATTACTCTATGTTAATGATAGGTCTCTTAAATTTAATCCAGGTCCTTACAGCTGATAGATTTCTGTAGGCTGATCTGCCCTGAGTGATAACATGGCTGTAACAAATCTACTCACAACATCTATGTTTTTCATAGGAATTCCAGTGTTCTAAAGATTAACGGTTCTTAGGCCTCAGAGCATTTTGTTTTGGTTTTTTGGGTTTGGGGTTTTTTTGAGAGCTTTAAAAAATAATAATGCTTGTACCACTCCCAAAGTCTAAAGTGTGACCTGGGCATTGAGATTCTTTAAATTTTTCCCAAGTGATACTAATGTGCAGCCAAGGTTGAGAATGACCATATAGGGCCAAGATACTTAAGAAAATTCAAGTCCTGCCTTGTCAAATGCAGTTTCCCTCTTTCCCAGAGAGATTCCCAGGGGATAACTTAACCATGGGATAATGACCACAGGAAATAATCCACAACTATTATATATATACACACATATTCTTCTTTGAACTTTGGCTTGGAAATATCTGTGTTAGAGTTCATTTCTAGAACTCTATACAGGGACAGTCCTAGGGGAAAAAAATGAGACTAGAAAATATATTTTCCATGGCCTTCTCTTAGCTTCTTTTATCAATTCTCCTCATTTCCCTACCCAGGAACTTTTCTTACATCACAGTCTCTGAGGGCTTTGCTCTCAGCTAATTAGCTAAGACATTAGCTTTCAAAACTATAAGATGTTTTCTCACAAAGATGTAGAGTATCTGTATTTAATAGGACAGGCTATGGAAAGATTTTAATTCTTTCCAGGAACACTACATCTTCTCACCCTATTCATCAGAATAGTCAGGTTTCTAGACCAAGATTAAAATTTACTGTTAAAAAATAAATTCCTATATGACTTTTCTACAGCTCTAGTATGCCCAGTATTGTCTTGATTATAGCAACAAAAATTCTGGGTAAATGGGAATATCGATCACCTCTTTTCCTGTATCTCTCCCTTTCACGACTGGCTCATAACCATGGCTGCTTTGGTCTGAATGTTTGTATCCCCCAAAATTTGTCTGTTGAAATACTAACCCCCAAGGTGATGGTATAAGGAGGTGGCACATTGGGAGATGATTAGGTCATGAGGACCAAACCCTCAGGAATGGAACCAGTGACCATAGGAAAGAGACCTCAGCCATCCCTCACCTTTTCTACCATGTAAGGACACAGGGAAAAGACAGCAATCTGTGATTGAGGAATTAATCTCTCTCCAGACACTGCATCTACCAGCATCTTGATCTTGGACTTCTTAGCCTCCAGAATGGTGAGAAATAAATTTCTGCTGTTTATAAACCACACACTGTATAGTGATTTGCTATAGCAGCCTGAGTAGACTAAGTAATGGTGAAGGTCACAGTGTTGTTGTTTTTTTAATTGTATTTTAATGCATTACTCATTGCTGTTTCTGCATTTTTAAATAGTTTGTATGTATTAAGAAACATTGGAAATGCAGAGAAAATAGTAAAGAATGAAACAAGAATCACTGACAGAAATAGTCACGATGAAAATCTTAACCCACTCCCTTTCAATTTGTCTCTCTGATTGATATTGACACCTATTAATGTCACAGGAAAAAATCGGAGATTCAGTCCTGTGAACTGGCTGTAAGTGTAAGACATTTGACAGTGTAAGACAAACATGAAACTCAATTCTAGCCAGACTCCATGCAGATTAACCCTCTTCTGCTAAGACATCATTTGAGATAGAATAAATATAGTTACTAACATACAAGCTTTCTTAGTTAAACCACAATTCAGTTATGCTTCCCTGACTTTGTAGCAGTTGGATTTTGAATGATCACAGAACATGTCTTGAATAATTTCTAAAGATGGTTGATTATTTCTTTTGCAATTTGTGTCTTCCTTTTTAAATTCAATTCTTGGAACATCAGTATAATTTGGGGGTACTTTTCTTCTCATATTTATATTCTCTCTCTCCCAAAGTTGATATACACTTCCATATTTATGTATTTGAACATTGTATGGAAAAATGTGTAAAACAATGAGGTTATACAGTATATGCAAGTTTTTATACTTCTATTTTGAAAAGTAATTGAATACTGAATATATATAAACTAATATTTATAAAATACAGATAAGATACACATATAAGTAATAAAGCAATAATATATCTGCTTTGACTAGCCCCTCTCTTCCTCCTCTTCTCAGTCACTTAATGGGTCCTAAACTGGTTTGTTCTCAGACCCCTTCCAATCTACTCACCTGGTCTATTCTATATTTAAGGAAAAAACATTTGCAGGTATATTTGACCTCCAATTCTTCATTAGGTTAGCCAGTGGGAGGTACTGGGAAAAGGCAGTGTATGATCTCCCTGTCTCCTATGGGACAGCAAAACTTGTCCCTCTTTTGCTGGTCTAATTCCTGACAGATACCCTCTCCTTGCATGAAGCCTGCTCTCCTAGACAATGCTGATCTTAGCTCTAGTGGCTGCCAGAGATTCCAGTCTCTTGAGTCTGAGAACACTTCTCCCACTACTCTTCTAGCCCTAGGGGCATGACTGGCTTCCTGTCCCCAGTAGCTGACTCAAAATGCCTGGTTTGACTTTCATAATCTGAGTAACCAAATTACCTGTTGTAATCACCTCTGCTTGAAAGACCAAGAAATTTCTGATTTGTAAGTGGATACTAAAAGCTCTTCCATTTCTAGTTTGCTAGAAAAAAAATTATTAAGCTTTATTACTTAATTTTATTGAATTCACTTTCAGCATTTCCGGAGATAATGATTTGCTTTTCCTTCTTTAACTTGTTAATGTGGTAAATTACATCTATAGGTTTTTTTCTATTGTTAAAAATCCTACATAGACCAAGTTTTCATACTACACTATGCATTTTATAGGTCACTCTAAGAAAGAAAATTTGCTAAGTTCTAATTTAGAATTTTTACCATTAGATTCATGAGGGAGATTGGTTATAATTTCTCTTTATTGTACACTTATTGTATAATGTTGGTATCAAGATTATAGGGACCTCATAAAATTAACTAAAAAGAGTTCCTTCTTTTCCCATTCTGGTATAGTTTTCGTATGACAAGAATAATACATTCCATTGACATTTGTAGAGCTCATCAGTAAATATGTATGGGCCTTATGGTTCTCTTTTTGTGAGAAGAATTTTTAACTTCTAAATCAAATATCTTTACTGGTAAGAAAAATTTTCAAGTGCTTTATTTCATCTTGAACATTAATAAATTTGGACTATGAAAAGTCCTTACATATTATTTCCTTGACTATAAACTTTCCTAATTTTCTTTTTCTTTTGTACATCTTATCAGATATTGCCTCTATTTAGTTCTTAATCTCTACTTCACATATCCGTCTCCCCTCCCTGTGCTGTATTCAGGATAACTTCCTCATATCTAACTTCCAATTCATTATTTTATCTTTGGCTCTATCTAATCTAGTACTTAACCTCTCCATTAAGGTTTTGATGTTCATTATATTTTTTATTTCTAAAAGTTCTCTTAAATACAGTTCCAAACTTGCTTAATACATGATATATATACTGTTTCTAACTTCTATTACCGACACATTTCATTGATTTCTTTAAACATATTAAATGTGGGTTTTATGGTTACATAATAATCCTAATATCTGAAATCTGAGTAGAGTTCCTTTATATGTTTCTGCTCAGGATGCCTATTTCCTTATGAGTTTTTTTTTTTTAAGTTTATTTATTTTTGAGAGAGAGAGAGAGAGTATAAGCAGGGAAGGAGCAGAGAGAGAGGGAGAGAGAGAATCCCAAGCAGGCTTCAGACTGTTAGCACAGAGCCCAATGCAGGGCTTGAATCCACACACTGTGAGATTATGACAGCCTAAATCAAGATTCTGAGGGGCGCCTGGGTGGCGCAGTCGGTTAAGGGTCCGACTTCAGCCAGGTCACCATCTCGCGGTCCCTGAGTTGGAGCCCCGCGTCAGGCTCTGGGCTGATGGCTCAGAGCCTGGAGCCTGTTTCCGATTCTGTGTCTCCCTCTCTCTCTGCCCCTCCCCCGTTCATGCTCTGTCTCTCTCTGTCCCAAAAATAAATAAACGTTGAAAATTTAAAAAAAAGATTCTGACGCTGAACTGACTGAGCCACCCAGGCTCCCTTCCTCATGAGTTTTGTGATAGTTTATGTTTCATTCCATATTTAATGGAATTTTGGGTGTAGTAATTCTGAGACCTGGAATACATGGATTTCTCCAAAGATATTTTGCTTTTGTTTTGGCTAAGTTCTTTTTTTTTTTTTTTCTTAATGTTTTTTATTTATTTTTGAGACAGAGAGAGACAGAGCATGAGCGGGGGAGGGGCAGAGAGAGAGGGAGACACAGAATCCGAAGCAGGCTCCAGGCTCTGAGCCGTCAGCATAGTGTTTTGGCTAAGTTCTTAAAGATAATACCAAACAGGGACAATTATAAAATACATTTCAGTTGATTTTTTTTTTTTTTTTTTTTTTTGAATCACGGAGACCATGAGAATTTAAACTACAAATTCATGTGAAGATGTACTTATGATTTCTGCCCCCTCAACCTTGCACCAAGTTTGGGGCAGAAACATTTCCTAATGCCCTTCTGAGGGGCAGTTATTTTTTCTATTTCATTCTTTCACTGAAAATGTAGTCCTTTAGATTCTGGCTTTAAATAGGTTTCTCTATAAGACTGCTACCCTGAGCAGGCTCTAAGCTTTGTCTCCCACTTTCCCGTATCTTGATAATCATAAAAATAGAAAGTCAGGGTTTTAAGGATAGCACTGTTTCATGGAAGTCTCTGGTTATCGTGCTTTCATACCTCTCTGGATTCATGTATTCTCTTCATGATCTTCCTATAAGGTATACCTTAATACCTTGGCAAGTTATCAATACACTTTTAAAAATGGCATGTGCATTTTACCTGGTATTTGTAGGATTGTGGTACAGAAAAAAAATCCCCTGCACTTTGAAAACATTATGTAAAATAATTTTTATTATCATTCATATTTTTTTAGAACTGTGCTTTTAAATGCCTGCCCAGCATTTTGTTAGATCTTTTTGGTATGTATTTAACTAGTGTGCCCCTCTTCCCTTTGTGCTGTGGAAGTGAAGGTTGTACTCAACTCTCCATTTTAAATAATGTTGCAATGAATATCACTCCCTATAGCATTTATGATTATTTCCTAGGGAGTAATTAGTGAATCATGGTACATGAACAGTTTTGATGTTTGAGATACCTATTTCCAAATTACATCCCAGAAATTACAGTACCAGTTTATACTCTGATAAGCTGGATGTGAAACTGCCCATTTCACTGCACTCTTACCAAGAAAAACTATCACTATTTTTATACCTATAAATCTGACAAGGACTTTAGCAGGAATCTTATTATTTCAATTTGTATTTATTTGATTACTAAATTACTCAGCACTTACTTTATCATCCACTTTCAAACACAACATAAAGATTTTTTCTTATTGTTTTCTATGTTAATGCAAACGCTAAATCACTACTTTCTTCGTCCAAAATTATTTCCTAAGCAAATTATACATGCCTTATACATATGTTTTCTATTATTCTCCCTTATATTTATATCCTGTAAAATCTGTTAAAATATATATTAATTATGAATGATTGATCAGAAATAATATCTTCATTTGGGAAATTTTCTCTGTAAATCTAAGTTTCCATAAATCTTCCTTTGAACAACTCTGCAGAATTTCCTCTAGTTTTAATATTTGCAGATAAACATTTCTTCCATTTCCTATTGCTTCTGGTCTGCTGCTCTCTCCTTTTTCTTTCATAAGGTAAATAAAAATTCTAGTTTCAGATTTTGTGATATATTATTTCTTACAACCTCCCACAACACTTTAAGGATTCAAATTGACCTTTTCTCCCATTCTTCTTATTTCCTGCTACCGGTATGTCAATACCTAGGAAATCTCATCAAAGATGTAACTGTCCATATCCAACTGACTCATTCCTTCTTTCAAATTGGTCTTCCTTATTCTCATTCAATTTTTTTTTTCAGTAATATAACTTCTTCAAGCATTTTACCCTCTAATTCATTTCTCCAAGCAACAACTGTAGCCCTTACTTGTCCTTATTCAGCAAAAACAAACAAACAAACAAACAAACTGCACTAATCTTGGACACAAATGATTATATCAAATCTTCTATATCATATCTTCTCCCTCCTTCATATAAGTTGTATGTGACAAAATTAGTTAATCAAGTAAAAGCACCACCTTTCTTAATGAGAAGGAGCAGATACTGGCTATTATTTTCAGTGGTGAAATGGGTTATTCAGTCCCAATGAAAAATAGAGATGACAGAGACTGAGACCAAGATTTTTAATTTAAGATGTGCCTGTGATGCAGTTACATTTGCCAAAGGAAACGGCTTCAACAGTTGGATGCAGGCTTCTTTTCTCTTCTCTCTGAAAAGAAGGGAGGAAACAATAAATCTACAGAAATAAAAAAGATGCCACCTAGCTTCTTTCACCCCACCACGTTGCTTTCTTGTAAACATTGTACAGAGCAGTTAGCATTCAAAAAGTCAAGCCTCCCAGTTCTAAAAAAAATTTAAAAGACCCACTGTGATTTTATTTCAGAAGTTTTATCAAATACTATTTACAATGCTTTCCTTTTTGCTTCATTAAAATCTGATTAACAATATCTAAAAACTTCCACTTTATTAACAATCAATAACATCTCTTTTTCTGATCAGCATTTTTTTTTTTTCCTATTAACTTTAGAAAATGAGAGTCTGGAAAGTATACTTAACATTTTGATCCTGAGATTTTATATTTTCAAACTGAAGTTACTTTCCTCTTGCACTACAGAAAGTACTTAAGACAGTTTAGATAATATTTAAATGCTCTTGGATGAAATGTGCTTAGTGACCAAAGCCAATCATTATACAAACCATGTGTTTTTCCATAGCAAATTAAATGAAATGAAAGAAGATGACAGTTCTAACTAGTAATCCTGCTTCAATAGTATACAAATTAGGAGCATCCGTATTCTATTATATTTATAAATTCCAGGACTTCTCTTTAATTAGAAACAAAATAATTGATAAGTAAACAAATTGTGTGTGATAATGAAAGAATGGACAGATCTAGAAACCCAAATTGCCTGAAGAGCTAACTAAGTACTTTAAGCAAGATGCATTTTTATTTCCATAACTTGGTATTAAACCTCAGTAACAAATAAGCAGAGTACACAGAACATAATGAATACTTGATGAGTCAGGGTTATCACCACACAATAACAATATGATAAATAGTTTATAGTTAAAAAGTGACTGCTCTGTGGCGCCTGGGTGGCTCAGTCGTTTAAGCGTCTGACTTCGGCTCAGGTCATGATCTCACAGTTCGTGGGTTTGTGCCGCGAATCGGGCTCTGTGCTGACAGCTTGGAGCCTGGAGCCTGCTTTGAATTCTGTTTCTCCCTCTCTCTCTGTTCCTCCCCCACTCATGCTCTGTCTCTCTCTCTCTCTCTCTCTCCTTCAAAAATAAATAAAAACATTAATTAAAAAAATTAAACACGTGAACTCTCTCAAAAAAAAAAAAAAAAAGTGACTGCTCCTAAGACCTATGAGATATTCAGGGAATGTAAATAGCGTATGAAGAGAACAATTGGTAGAAAAAGTAAAGCAAATGGTCTTCCCAAACATGAAGCCTCATCGAATCTGTTGAAGACCTGAATGGAACAAAAAAAACAGACCCTCCTCCAAGTAAGAGAGGATCAGCTTTTCTTCTGCTTTCAACCTTGAACTGAAACATCAGCTTTTTGGTTCTTGAGCCTGCTGACCTTCTAATGGAAACTACACCATTGAGTCTCCCAGCTTGTGGACTCATTCTGCAGGTCTTGGGATTTGCCAGCTTTCATAATCATGTGAGCCGATATATGTATATCTTACATATGTCATCAGTTCTGTTTCTCTAGAGAACCCTGAGTAATACAAGGTCACTCACAGAATGTTAGAATTTTGACTGGGAAATAATAATGAAAATGACTTTTTTACAGTGTTCTATAATCTCCTACTATTTCTTCTTCATGTGCTGTTCTGGTTTGTGTGTGTGGTTATTGTTATAAGAGCAGAGGTGAGCAGGGATGTTTCTCACGACCTCTTTAACTTTCTCTTGTATACTCAATTTCCTGACCAGTTCATGCTTTCCTCTTGCCCGTCTCGGTAAGATCTGGAGACAAGTAATAGATTAGCTCACAGTACCTATCTATTAAAGATGAATTTATCTTCCATCAGTCCAATTTTTAGAAAAGATACTGGTGAAATTTTTCCATATTGTAACATCAAAATCATTAACCAGATTCCAGAGCTAGAGGTCAGGTTGAATCCCTGCATTCTCAGATGCTTATAAGGGAAGTTGTATCCACTAAAAAATCAAAAAATACAATTGAGGCAAAAACTCTTACCGCATATCCAACAGCTATTTCTCTTTTCTCCTTCATAACAGATCCTGTTATTGTTTAGGATTTTGGTCTCAAATGATGAATCATGAAGGATTTTGAGATAATATGTAATATCATTTCTCCTTTGCAAGTTATTATTTTAGAGGCAAGTTTGTGATGTATTTTTGACCTCTGGGGTGTAAGAGGGAATATTTTGAGGATTCTTGGAAAGATTTTACCCTTAATTTTTAAAAAAGAGGGTGGGAGGTATCTTTTCCTCCTTTCTCTACCTTCCTTTTTTGGAAACTTCAAATAAATATAGGCTATCTAGAGCTGCAGCCACTGTTTACAAATGTGAGGGGACAAACCTGATGAAGAAATTCAATATTCTGAAGAAGTCAGTTAAAGGATGGAAAGAAACTAGTTTTTTAAGATGCCACTGGGCCACCAAACCAACCCTGGGGACCAGCTACCTTAAGAATTCCTGTTAAGTAAAAATTAAATGTTGCTCTGTTAATAAGGTTTTTTTTACTGGTTTCAACCAAGCACAACCTAACTGGCGTGATCTAACATAATTAGTTATATATGATAATGTATGGATTTGTCTTTATTTTTCAAAAGTTCTTTCTTGTTCTTAGCTTCATGCTGAGTAGCCTATCTCTTTTGCATTATAATTGCATTCTGTTGATTTCTATTATGATGTTTTTATTGACATTCCCATTGATTTAATTCCCTATGGTTGCCTTTGCTTGCATAGTATAATCTCCTAACATACTTTGTTAGAAACATAAAAATATTTCCTTTATGCTAATGGTCTAGAGTGCTCTATAGAAGTTCACAAAGCTTGTAGTAAAATGCTTCTTTTTTTGGCAAAATAACATATATATATATATATATATATAATAACATGGCAAAATAACATATATATGTTATTATATATATAATATAACATGTTATATATATAATAACATATATATATGTTATATATATAATATAATATATAATGTTATATATATAATAACATATATATATGTTATATATATAATATAATATATAATATAATATATAATGTTATATATATATAATAACATATATATATGTTATTTTTTTACTTTTTAAAGAAATAACTCTTGATTTGATCCTGGGCCACTATAGAGACTGAAGTCTTATCAATGGACCAAAACATGACAACATGAACTGCTTGTCATGAAATTAGTGCTACCCAGTTAACTAGTATTAACTAGGAATAATACAGATGGACTTGAGCCAAACCAGCTCCTAAAGGCACAGAAAGCTGCATGAACTTATTCTCTGAGCTGCTGCCCCTCCTTGATCCTCATCTCTGTCTTCACGGGAAGTTCTCTATGTCCAGCTCATGAATGAGGGAAAAATTGAGCCTGTTTTATAGAAGCACTGCTCAATATATCAGTGCCAGCCCAAAGTTGACAGCTTAGGCATTATAGCCCACTTGAGTGTAATCTTAAGAGATACTTCAAGCTGTATATTTGGTTGTCCACTATTCCTGCAAGATGAGTTATTGATTTATGCATGGTAGCTAATAATTTAGCTAAATGATTAGGGACTTGGAAGGAACAAGATGGGAGGACTGGTAGTAATGAATTTGAGGGAAGAAATATGTGGATGAACCACTGAGAATGAGCTACAGTATGAGAACATTTATGCTTAATATGAATGCTTACCAAACTGTCAAGAAGATTATCAATCAGATATGTAGGTGTGAAACAACCTCTTTCACCAGGCACATTGCTTGTTCAGAAAGCTTATGAACAAAGCAAACTTAGCCAAAGAAAGCTTAGCAACAAAGGCAACAGAAAACATTCATAGGCTCAACAACATACCTTGTCCCTCACCAAAGCGAATTTATCTGGCAAGACTATTACATGTCCAACATGCAAGCAATAGTGAGCAAGGCTAAGCACTCAACAGTGTATCTTGGGCAAACAAACTACTTACTTTTTGGCAGGATCATTGATAATATTTAATTCCTCTGTCACGGTGGCAACAGGGAGTTTCATAACTGGAATAGGTAACTCTTCTGAGATTACATTGTCTTTATCTGCACACCATGCTTCTCTGACCACCCCCCCCCCCCCACCATGGGCATATTAAATGCCTTAAATGCTGCCAGTCTGTGTTTCTACACTGCTTGTATGCAAGGAACTCTCTTTATAACAAAATAGTAGATATGCATTGAACATGCTTGTCTCACCATTTACCCTATGACCCCAAAATAACTCTTACCACTGTCTGGTGAATATTCTGTTAAAAACTCAATTCTAATTCCAGCTGAGAGACAATGGCTTGAAAAGTTGGGCTGATGTTAGAGGATGTGGTCTGTGTTCTAAACTAGTGATCAAGTGTGAGCTTATGTGGGTTCCCGATAGAGCAAATACAAGAATCTTTGATTTGTGTTCTAGATGTCAGAGTGACACCTTTGACCATTACAATTACCAATCCTTTTAAAACTTTTGTCTCTTACTCCTGAGATTTTAGGCTTTACTGAATTAGTACCCGAGGGAAAATACGCAGCAAGATTTCTTTGAATTTGAGGATGAAAGCCTTTTAGGGTTCTTCATGCTTCTGGGCAAACAATCAAAAGTTTAAGAGGCAGTTACATTGTTGGCTGGGGAATAAAATTTGACTCTAGAAGGGAATTGAAATGGCAATTTCTGAGAAAAATTAAAAGAACACAGGGGTAGGATGGTGCCAAGGTGGCTCATTCCGTTAAGCCACTGACTCTTGGTTTCAGCTCACGTCATGATCTCATGGTTTGTGAGATCCAGCCCTGCATCAGGCTCCGCGCTGAAAGTGTGGAGCCGGCTTGGGGTTCTCTCTCTCTCAAAATAAATAAACATAAGGAAAAAAAAGAACACAGGGGATCTCCTTGGATAGCTCCTAATTCTGCCAAGTCCTATGAGAAAAATCAATGAAGACCTAATGGTCGAAACTTGGAAGCAACAAAGATGTCCTTTAATTAGTGAATGCGTAAATAAACAGTGGTCCAAACGCACAATGGAATATTGTTCAGTGATTTCTATAAAATGAGCTATCAAGCCACAAAAAATTCTTGTAGGAAACAAATGCATTTTACTGAGTGAAAGAGGTCAGTTTGAAAAGCTTATATACTGTAATATTCCAACTATATGACATTCTGGAAACCACAGAGTAAAGTAAAAGTATTAGTGGTTGCCAGGAGTTGGGGGAGGGGGATAGATAAGCGGAACAGAGGAGATTTTAGGGCACTGAAACTATTCTGCATGACGTTGTAATGGTAGATGCATGACATTAGACGTTTGGCAAAACCCACGGATCTACACAACACAAAGAGGAAAGCTTAATGTAAAGTAGGAACTTTAGTTGATAATAACGTATCAATATTGGTTCATCAGTTTTAACAAATGTGCCATACCAGCACAAGATGCTAAAAATAACAGAAACTGGGGATTGAGGGAGATGAACAGAAAGAGAATACACAGAAATTCTGTGCGTTCTACTCAACTTTTCTATAAACCTAAAACTGCTGTAAAGAATAAAGTGTATAGGGGCGCCTGGGTGGCGCAGTCGGTTAAGCGTCCGACTTCAGCCAGGTCACGATCTCGCGGTCCGTGAGTTCGAGCCCCGCATAGGGCTCTGGGCTGATGGCTCAGAGTCTGGAGCCTGTTTCTGATTCTGTGCCTCCCTCTCTCTCTGCCCCTCCCCCGTTCATGCTCTGTCTCTCTCTGTCCCAAAAATAAATAAACGTTAAAAAAAAAAAAAAGAATAAAGTGTATCAATATTGTTAAAACAAATGCCCACAGCAAACTCATGCAAGTAGATTATAAAGGATATTTATGTTAAGAATGAAGATTTGCGGGCACCTGGGTGGCTCAGGCGATTAACTGTTGGACTTTGATCTTGGCTTAGGTCATGATCTCATGGGTCTTGGGATGGAGCCCTGTGTCAGGCTCTGTGCTAACCATGTGGAGCCTGCTTGGATTTTCTTTCTTTCTCTCTCTCTCTCTCTGCCCCTCCCCTGCTGGTTCTCTCTCTCTCAAAATAAATAAAACTTAAAAAAAAAAAAAGGAGGGGCGCCTGGGTGGCGCAGTCGGTTAAGCGTCCGACTTCAGCCAGGTCACGATCTCACGGTCCGTGAGTTCGAGCCCCGCGTCGGGCTCTGGGCTGATGGCTCAGAGCCTGGAGCCTGTTTCCGATTCTGTGTCTCCCTCTCTCTCTGCCCCTCCCCCGTTCATGCTCTGTCTCTCTCTGTCCCAAAAATAAATAAACGTTGAAAAAAAAAAATTAAAAAAAAAAAAAAGGAGTCTCTTCTTTAAAAAAAAAAAAAAAAGAGAGAAAAGGAAAAGAATGAAAATTGGTCAGTCTACAGTGGAAAGCTCTGACTATAGAGATGTTGGCAGAGGGCACACGGTCACAGCTGCCAATAATGACCTGATGATCATCCACAGAAACAAAGGTCTTAACATCCACCCACATTTCTTGTGTTGTCTGGTATATTTCTATTTTATACGTATTTTATATTTATATGTCTTAACAAAATTTCCCTCTTCTTTCTTCTCTCTTTCTCCCTCTTTTTTGTGTAGGATATTTGGGGGGTGGTTAGCTTATTTTTAAAACCACGTATGACAAAATATCAAGATAGTATAGTGATTGGCTTAGAAAAGGAATGGACATCACCCAGAATTCTTGGATTTGGAATAGTTGCTGTGACCGATGAGATTTTTCGTTTGTTCCCTTGTTGAAGAGAGTGTAGCTAAATATTCAGTTGGTGAAAAAATAGTTGCATCTCTTAGTATGAAGCATGAGTTTTAGTGTCTAAGAAAGAGAAAAGTTTATGTTGATGATGAACAAAGCATGAAGTTTTAATTTGTTATTATTATTAAAGTATAATTGACATACAATGTTATATTCATTCTAGGTGTACTACATATTAATTCGACAATCCTACACATTACTCAATGTTCACCATGTTAGGTATAGTCACCATCTGTCATCTTACAACATTATTAAAATATTATTGACTATATTCCCTATGCTGTCCTTCTCATCTCTGACTTATTTATTTTATAACTAGAAGTTTGTACCTCTTAACCCCCTTTATCTATTTCATCCATCCCCCCACCCACTTTTTCTCTGGAAACCACTAGTTTGTTCTTTGTGTCTAAGAGTCTGGGGTTTTTGTTTGTTTGTCTGGTTTTTGTTGCTGTTTTTTAGATTCCTCATATAAGTGAAATTAGATAGCGTTTGTCTTTGCCTGACTTATTTCACTTAGCAGAATACCTTCTAGGTCCATCAATATTGTCACAAATGACAAGATCTCACTTTTTAATGGCTGAGTAATACTCCATTGAATAGACCACATCTTCTTTGTCCATTCATCTATCAGTGGACACTTGGGTTGAAAGCATGGACGTTCTTATTATTTGAAGCTGTTGTATTATTTGTAGCTATTGTAGAAATTCCTTAGCCTCTCAGTCTTGATGGGAGCAAGAGACCACCTCTTGCTTTAGAAGCTGAAATGTCAAATCCTCGCTTTCCCAGCCTCCTTTGCAGCTAGGGTAGCAGCATATGATTTAACTTCTGCCAATCTGTTTGCCTGCGCTGAATTTTGACACAGGAATTCATAAAAAAGAAACAGCTTTAGTTAAGCTTTCTCTGTTTCTAGTGGAGGCAATGCAGCAGCTGCTAAAGCATCTGTTGTATAGCGCACAGTGGGAGCGAGCGGGAAGGGTGGTTAAACAGGTGGCCTGGGATTGAGCAACAGGTACAATCGTGGTGTCTGCGAACTGCAGCATGAGTTCCTAGAGGTGTGCCAGTAGAACTCTGGTCAAGTTCTACAGCATGGTTGGGGCATGTTTTGTGGCTCGTTAGCTTTGAGTCTGGTTGTACAGCCTTTCAACAGTACCACAAACACCGTGATATTTCTGATCAACTTATTTACTGTTGAAGTCAGAAATATTAGGCGACTGTGGTTTATATTTTTAGAAGTCCAAGATCTACAAATGTAACAGATGCTCTGACAACATTTGTCTTTTTAAGTTAAAATACAACCTATGTCACAGAAGGTAGAATGAGCAGAAATCAGCAAGTTGAACTGAGGAGAGACCAAAAATATCCAAGCCTGTTTGGTCTTAAAAATGTAAGTGGATGAAACTTAGGCTTTTAAGTAAGTAGAAAATACTTAAGGTAAAACACAAATAATAAATTAACATTCTCATTATGGATTTTTGTACTAGAATTTTTACTCTAGACTTTTTTCACTTGTTAAAATGTTGACTATGTTGCAAATCCTTGAAAATGTGAAATATAAACCTCAGTATTTTCCAAATGTATTTGAACATGGACTATTTTATTTACTAAGTTAGCATGTAAGTGCACTGCTAGACAATGGCAAATACTAGTATAGATCAATTATGATCTAACATTTTAGTGCTAATGTATTCTGATAATTTGGTCACAAGGAACAAAGGCATAATTCAAACTGGCTCATATAATAAAGAGAATTTGGAAAATAATAAAAACTCTTACTAATTTAATGCCAAAGTTTAGTGGTGACACAAAATAAATGCTTCTTGTCCTTTCCGTATCTCCACTCTACCTTATTAGTACCCATCTTATTTATTGATTGAAATTCCATATCATCACGGGGTAACTACCTCATGCTTCCTCTGATATGTTTGGAGAGAAGCTATTTCCCCCTCAATCACTGAATGAAAAAAACTGTGCTCCTTTCTGATTCGATGAGCTGAAAGCACATGCCCCTTCCTGTGCCAATTGTCATGACCAAGAATTCAGCACGGGTGTCATCCCACTCAGATGTTGCCGTGGCTGAAAAATTTCATCGTCTGGTTAGGAGTGTGTGCATGGGGGAAGGAGCATATTGAATGCTTGGGAGGCCACTCCCAACGATGTCCACCACATATATTTCTATTTCAGCAAACTTTGCCATTAGGATACTGCTCTAACAAAAATCAGAGGAGTAGAGCCTAGAGCCCTCAAGTTTTGTTGATCTGAACAAAATGAAGCTGCTTTCAACTGGATAGTTTTGAATCTCACATGTACTTTTATGCCTCAGTCCAAATTTACATTAAACAATTTCCAGACTTCTATGTTTAGCATATTCTGCTTGTTGGTCTATATATGTGTATATTTTGTATGAGATATAAGATATTTATATATTTATATGTATATTTGTATTTATATTTATATTTAACATGCACATGCACACACATTCCTACGTATAGTTTGGAGGGCTTCACATTATACTGTTCTCCCTAAAGAGTGAAAAAAAAGGGACGCCTGGGTGGCTCAGTCAGTTAAGCAACTGACTCTTGATTTTGACGCAGGTCATGATCTCACGATCATGAGATCAAGCCCCATATTGGGCTGTGTGTTGACAGTGCGGAGCCTGCTTGGGATTCTCTCTGTCTCTCTCTTTGTCTGTCCCTCTCTGCTCTCTCTTTCTCTGGAAATAAAAAAATATTTTGCATTCTGGATGAATTAATATCTTCATGATTGTTTATTTTTTTCATAATTTTGTTTGTTTATGGCTTAAAATAATAGAAATTTATTTTCTGATAGTTCTGGAGGACAGAAGTCTGATATCAAGATGTGAGCATGGCCATACCCCCTCTGAAACCCATGGGGGAGAATCCTCATGTCTTTCACCTTCTGGTGTTTGCTGGCGATCCTTTAAGTTCCTTAACTAAAGATACTCCACTTTCATCTCTGGCCCTGTCATCACATGGCCTTCTTCTCCCTTTATGGGTCTGTGTCTTCACATGGTCATCTTCTATCATTTTAAACACTACT
Organism: Leopardus geoffroyi; assembly: GCF_018350155.1. Taxonomy (NCBI): domain Eukaryota; kingdom Metazoa; phylum Chordata; class Mammalia; order Carnivora; family Felidae; genus Leopardus; species Leopardus geoffroyi. The sequence goes on along the minus strand of NC_059326.1, from coordinate 202,081,361 downwards.
TTGAAACAAACAAATGCTTTCCCTTAAATCTGATCAACTACAAGATATAAAAATATATTCGAGATGCAATTTGTTTCTCAGGATCCTGTACAGAAACTTAAAAGGCCCCTATATTTCAGAATGTATCTAACATGGGTAATTGCACACACACACAATGGTCTACAATTATCGACCAACTGACAGAGAGGACAACAGGGTGTTACTGAGAGATGGTAGCACTCATGTTTGCATTAGCTTCTACTAGTTCTTTCTTCTGTATCTGACATGTTTCATGTCACTGTTACTTAGCTACTGAGCTAATGTGCTCATATCTATACGGGGTCTCATGTGAGCCTGTAAATAATTAAAGACGCATTAGCTCCCTGGAGGGCCCACATGCCTCCCTGAATAAGCCAAGATACCTAGGGACCTAATCATGCAATTTCCCTAAACCACCTAGCTTTGAGGAAGAAGTCACATCACTCAGCAGTGAGTATTATAATTATTCACAGCAGTTTGCCTGGTGCGATATAACATTCAATTTACAGAATTAAAGGTAATGCAATTCAAAAGAAAAATAGCTGGTTTTAAAAAACGAATAGCCACATCAACTACTAGAAGTGTCTTTGGGTCAGAGCCTCTATATTAGGGTTTCGGAAGGCTTATATTTTTAATTAATATCCTGTTCGGCTTGGTAAAATTTCCATTGAGCTTCCCCAAGACAAAACAAATCGGAAATCGATCTTTGATTGTAAGCCAAAAAGCAAAGAGCCAAAGAATTGAGACAAATTTTGAAGAAAGAGATTTATCAGAACTAATCATCTCAAAAGGATAAAGAGTAATCAGACAACAAAGAACCGAATATAGTACAAAAACCCTATGACACACACTGGGAAAAAAAAATTATTAAACTTTTTCAAGAGGAAACGTTTAACCTTCCAGAGAAAAGAATTAGCAGTTTTGACTGTAAAAGAGACAAATAAAATACCAAAGAATTACTGAAGTCTGTGAGATGAAGCTCTAAATGTTCTCAAAAAGAAATCGGATGCTAAAGGGTAGGGTTTAGTTAGTAAGAACAGGCAATAGAGGAATAGTATCTTCTAAGTTGGGAGAGAAAATAATTGTCAACCTAGAGTTTGACAACCGAGTAAACCATCATTAGATGGATAGGAATTAAAGATATTACCAAATGTATATGGAGAGATTTAACTCACAAATGTCAATATAATTTGACTGTTGAAATGTAGTAAATGGACACCTGATAAGCTTCTTGGGAATTAGTTCAAAGTTCTTCAAAGCTGATGTCGCGTGTCCTCCTTGAACACGTGGAGCTTTGCACTTGATGTAGAAGCGATTCTGTTTCGTCTCCAAAGAAATCTCTGCAACTTCACTCCCCCAAGTGTAAGTGTAAGAAGTGAAGGGTTTTATTTTTGGTCTCTGTTCCCTGCTTATGAATATGCATATTCGCGTTACACTCGGGCTTCTCTTTTACTTAATTCCAGAGACCATCTCTTTCGAAAAATCATTATAGTCTCACCATCCATGTAGACTTGTGCTAGTTAACTTGGTTAGCTGTACTGACTGTGTGATAGTTATTTGGTTGACACCTTTCTTTATAAAATATATTATATATTATATTATATTATATTATATTATATTATATTATATTGTATTATATTTAGATGGGGAGCCCTAGCTACACTCAAACTAAGAGAATATTTTCTTTGGTAGTTTCTGATCACTTAGACACAATGACTGTTAACTCCTCCTTCAGCAAACAAACCAGCCAAAATAAAAGTATTCATAAATGTAATTTAAAAAATATTTTAAGGTTTACTTATTTTCGAGAGAAAGGGACAGAGTGCAAGCAGGGGAGGGGCAGAGAGGGAGGGAGACATAGAATCCCAAGCAGGCTCCAGACTCTGAGCTGTCAGCACAGAGCCTGACTCAGGACTTGAACCCGCGAACCATGAGATCATGACCTGAGCAAGTCAGTCGCCCACCTGACTGAGCCATCCAGGCACCCCCATAAATATAACTATTTTAATCATACTTTCGGATGGTAAATGGGATAGCCCATGAAGGGCAAATAATATTCCGGGGGGGGGGAATGATTATTTCTTAAAAACTGGTGCTGAGAAAGAGAAATGTGTGGTGTGGGGAATGTGAGAAAAGCCTGAGTGTAGATAAGTCTTATATTTATAGAACAAGAATTCCTGATTGTGGAATGAGTAGGGCATCATGAGATGCTCTTTTTCCTCACTCAGTGTCTGGCACACCACAGTAACTTCTTACAAAAAGTTAAAGTTACATTATATGACAAGACAGAGCCCGTCGAAGAAACTGGACTTTCTGGATGGGCGTGAGACAGTGTGGATCTTAAAGCGGTAGGGAAGGGAAAAGGAGATTCCAGGTGCTGCAGAAGGCTTGTGGTGCCTTTCCAGGAAAGCTGGGTTGGCGTCAAGATAAGGAAGAAGAAGGGATTTTGAGTGGGGAAACAACAGAGAGCAGGATTTGTTCATCACAGACGGGGTAGAGGGGCCTCTGAGAAAACCTGTCGGAGAAAGAAGAGTTGCTGTGGAGGAAGGATGTGGGAAGAAAACCCAGTGAGTCACGAAGAAACGATAGCATGCAGGAGGGCGGAGGCTTTGATCAGTTAAGGCTGCGGGGAAAGGAAGGGTGTGAAACTTGGTAGAACTTGTTGGCTGCATGTTTTCCAAAATAGTTAATTCCAGCAATCCCTTGGTCTTTGCCAGCTGAGGAAATAGCAGACTAGTGGATGGGAGACCTTTCTGGAAGAAAAAAGCTCGGTGCTGTCTTTTAAAAGCTAGCACAGAAAAACAGTAATTATGAGGTCCTGCCGTGTCCATTAATTTATTAAACATACATCTCTATCTATCTACCTCTTTATCTCTATTACCATTATTTCATTTTACTTTTTTTTTCTCTCCTTCCCACCCAACCCTTTCGAGTACTTTCTAGACCTCTGTGTGCTCCTTGCTGCTGGGGAGGGATGTGAAAAGATAAAGCAGAGAAAAATGTTTTCCTGGCTTTGGTTTCCTAAGTCAGAAGCACTCGGGGTAGTTTCCTGCTAGAGAAGGATTCTGGATGGAGAGGATTCTGGACTTAACAAGATGTTTAGAGACAGAGCCGAACTTACCCCAACTTCTCGTTAAAACAAAAACAAAACCCAAAATACTTTGGGTTCAAACTGGAAGAAAGAGAAGGGAAGATAATGAAAGTGGAAACAAGTGTTAAGACCTAAAAAGAGAGATGGGGCACCTGGGTGGCTCAGTTAGTTAAGCGCCCGACTTCAGCTCAGCTCATGGTCTTGCCGTTTGTGAGTCTGAGCCCTGCATCAGGCTCTATGCCGACAGCTGGAGCCTGCTTCCGATTCTGTGTCTCCCTCTCACTCTGGCCATCCCCACTCGCATTCTGCCTCTGTCTCAAAAATAAATTAAAAAAAAAAACTAAAAAGAGAGAGCCATTCCTGTAGAGTCACCCTGATGGGAAAGAGGAATGTTACAGCAAAGACCTGCAAAGGGGCAGAGGGGTCGCTGGGGACCCAGGAAGCGGAAGCTGAGCCGGCAGGCTTGGCCTTCACTTGCATTAGCAGACTAGTTGCCTAAGGACAGTTGGCTGAACTTACTCCTCTGTGACCCCTGGTGCAGAGTCCACCCTTTGGTAGTGTTGTGCCTGAGATCACCGGTGACCCCTATCAGTACCCACGAGGTGGATAATCACATCTCTACGATGCCACTGGATGGAGGGTGTGGAAGGTATGGAAGGGAAAGTCTTCTTCCTGAACCCTGGTAAGACACACCTCGATGGCAGAGCCTATCTACCGAATTCAGGTAAACAATATCTAGATGCATCCCTAGAAAATTGGGTTTTACTGGAGAAGTTTGTTTTAAAAAGAAACATTTTCTTTTAGAATTGAGAAAAATAAAGTAAAATAAAGACCCCACTTATTGAAGTGTAGCAATGTTTGCTTTTCCCCTTTTTTTGTTGTTGTTAGTTTCGAAACTCCCTCTGAGAAACAAGTGATTGTTTCAAAACCTGTAATTTGAAACGAGGCTAAATTTGTTCCCTTAAAAATAAAACAACATGTTTTGAAATTATGCCAATAAGCTATGTTACTAAAAAGTGTTTAAATAAGGCAGAAATATTCATAATACCACCATTCAGAAATAATCGCTTATAACATTTTTCTGTGATTTCCAGGCACACTATGAAACATAACCATTCAGATTTAAAGAATCTGACTTTTCAAAAGTTTGCTTTCAAACTGTCCCTTCAACTTATAGGGAATGAGCTGAGCATGACGAAATGGGAGCCACCAGGAAGGCATGAAGGCATTTTTGTATGTTTAAAATTGGTGATTGTTGGATTAGGTTTTCTTTTCAAGAAACCTGTCATTGTCTAGGTCATCCCAGCAATGGCCTGGTGGAGTGTTTGCCTCATTTTTATTGATTTATTTTGTCTTTATTGTTTTGGTCAGTCAACAATTAACACAATAATGCTGATTAACAAAGACACTCCAGACTCTGTGGTTTAAATTTTCTTTTTTTTTTTAAATTTTTTTTTTCAACGTTTTTATTTATTTTTGGGACAGAGAGAGACAGAGCATGAACGGGGGAGGGGCAGAGAGAGAGGGAGACACAGAATCGGAAACAGGCTCCAGGCTCCGAGCCATCAGCCCAGAGCCCGACGCGGGGCTCGAACTCACAGACCGCGAGATCGTGACCTGGCTGAAGTCGGACGCTTAACCGACTGCGCCACCCAGGCGCCCCTAAATTTTCTTTTTTTAATGTGTATTTATTTTTGAGACAGAGAGAGACAGAGCATGAACGGGGGAGGGTCGGAGAGAGAGGGAGACACAAAATCCGAAGCAGGCTCCAGGCTCTGAGCTGTCAGCACAGAGCCTAGCATGGGGCTCGAACTCACAGACCATGAGATCATGACCTGAGCTGAAGTCAGACGCTTAACCGACTGAGCCACCCAGGCGCCCCGAGACTCTGTGGTTTAAAACAAAAATCGTTTGTTCTCATTCATGTGTCTGTGCCCGATCTAGGCTGGGGTAGACTGGGCTTAGCTCCAAATGGCAAGATGAATCCAGGTCTACCTTACATGTTTCTTATCCTTCTGGGAACCAGCAGAGTATCTAGGTTTATCTTCTCATGGTGATGGCAGAAGTGTAAGAGAGCAAGTCCAAACACTAGCACATTTCCAGCTCCTGCTGGTTTCATACCTATGAACAACCTATTAACCAATACATGTCAATGGACAAGTCCAAAGGCAAAGGCAGCAATGTACATGTACTCCACTTGGCAGGAAGCCAAAGAGAGTCATCCATCCAACACAATAAGTAGACCTCTCCCCTGCAGATTAGAGGGCAGAAGGGTTTTTGGGTAAAAAATGGAATCTATCCTGTTAGATTTCAATACAAACATTGGAAATCATAAGCTCGCTTTGTTAATTCTTGAAGTAATTGTATACTACTAATGTGAGTGATACTTACATTTTGATTTACCCAAATTTGCCCAGGACAACTTTTTCACGGATGACTTAATTTCATAAGACAGAAGAAGAAAAATCCATTTTTAGAATTTATTCTCACTAGGTTGTTCTGTGACCACTTTTCCATGATGGTAACTAGTGATAGCAATGCTATTTCTAATCCCTGGTTCTGTTATAAACTTTCTTTGTAAACTATAAGAATTTTAAACAGGTAGAGCAATCATTTTAAACACACAGTATTTCCCACATGGGGCAGTAGAAAGGCCAGAGACCCCAAGGGAAGAGAAGGTCAGATTCAGGGAACTAAGACTCTGTGGACTGATTTCAGGGATGAGAAGCTAGGGGAAAAGGAAGAAGGCACTTTGCTCTGATGTCAAGAAAGAAATTTGCAAAAGTCTGTCCACTGAGAACACCTCATGCTTTCATTAAAGCAAAATCATAAATGAATAACAACCAAGTAACTTTGAAAGGGGAGTGCTCCAATGTACTTCCTCATTTCATCCAGCTTGCATGTGCGATGCCACCCTTTTATAAGTGTCTATCTCAAGGGGGAAAAAAAAGAGAGAGGGAGGCAAACCATAAGAGGCTCTTAACTATACAGAACAAACTGACGGTTGCTGGAGGGGCGGTGGGTGGGAGATGGGCATTAAAGAGGGCACTTGTTGGGATGAGCACTGGCTGTTGTATGTAAGTGAGGAACCACTAAATTCTACTCCTACACCAGTATTACCCTATCTGTTAAATAACTAGAATTTAAATAAAAATTTGGAAAGAAAAAACAAAGCGTCCCTCTCAACCACCCCAAAAGAAAACTTTTCCCTTCCAATCTCTGTACGTGTATATGTATCTGTGTGTGTCTTTCTTCAATAAACTTTCCTTTCTCTACATATTCCTAGATTTCAAAGAAATGCAAAAAGCCCACTTAGGTCAAGTCTCTACCATTAGACAAGACCACACCTGAAATAATCTAGACAGAAAAGACAAATACAACTAGAGTTGGCAACCTTTTTTGTTGGAAGCTTGCCGATGTCAACGCTTCAGGAGGCTGGTGTGCCAGGAGGCAGGAGGAAACAGACTTGTATTCTGTGGGGCATATGAGCAACTGTAGTAGATGTGAAGTGGGGTTGCTGTTGGGGCCACACCTGGTCCCGATGGAATCAAGTTTAGGTTGGGCCTGGCCTAGTTCTAGGCTAAGCAATTGGCTGAGACTGATTTGATAGGAGAGGGAATAACTTCCCTAGAACTGCACGCACTCAATACAGGGTGACTGCTTATGTCACCCTCTGCCAGTTTTGCCATGCAAAACCGCTGTGGAAGGGCTCTCGCCAGCAGATATCGAGCAAGTCATGTCATGTGTTTTCCTTTTCGAAGGAAAGTGTCTAAGATTTCAGTGTTTAAGATTTCTGATTTCCGTGGTAAATACCCCCCACTATGACTTGTTTCAAGCTACCGATAAGTCACTGCTTATGGAGTGAGGAAGAGATGTGTACGATGGGTCTTGCAAGCTTCTGCGAACCAACTCAGCACATCACGGGCTCCAGGACTTCCCACTGCCTAGAGGGTCCCGTTTCACTTTCTTTATTCCTATTTATTCAGTATTCGGCATCATTGGTGCCTACAAACGTTTTCCCCTGCTTCAATCTGAGTTATATGCCCTCTGTCTGTGTTTCTATTTTGCATCATGGAAGTGCACCGCCCTCCTTCCCTTTAGCGAGTATTCAGTGAGTGTTTTCTGTGTTTTACATATTAGCTTAAGTAGAAGAGAAACACTGTTGAACATAGCAAATTACGCTCTGAGCACATTTGTTCATCCTCTCAAAAAGGAAGACGAACAGTAGGTGTGCTAAGTACTATTACTGGGGTAAGCACAGAGGAGGGGGCACTGACTTAGTGAATAAAATGAGAAGAAATCCAAACGGTGAAGAAGAAAATAATCCATTTCTTGATATAATTCAACCCCGAAAGATGAGTGAACACTACAGATCCATCTAGAGAAATGCAGCGAACTGACGCAGTAGGTGATTTTTTTATCAGACTAGCAAGAGATCTTAAATGACACTGCCTTCATTCCTCCCCAAGTGCTGTCCCTGAACATGGAATCAGTATTTGACCTGGCCTAACATATCATAGTACATCATCCACTTAGCAACAAAAGATAGAACCTTGATCCAAGCTGGGAAGGTAATTATATTGTTTTTATTATGAGGTTAATATATAGGTCCTGGAGGGAAGAAGTGATCCTTCCTCCACTGGGTTTACTATGATGCTATGTTATAGATTTGGGATTACCATAGGGCCATTTTCCTTGTTATTGGAAAGTAAGAAAATGACAAGCAGAAATGGAAATGGAAAGAGAGAAAATTCAAGTTGAGTCCCCAGTTTGATTCCCTAAGTCACTAACTAGTTCTTCTGGTTCTTGTTTTGGTCTGGTAAGCGAACCAAGCACCTTTTCCAGTTATTTGAGCCAACAAACCAAATCCTGCCTTTGCTAGTTTGAGTTGGAGTTCTCTTATACCATCAATAGTGACCTTGGATGTGATCTCAAAGAGGCAAGACTGGATTATAGCAATGGAAGTACCAGAAATGTACTTCCACAAGTTTGAAGCACTTGAGGAGAACTTAAAAGATCAGGGCATAAATAAAACGTTTGGGAATAACAAGAAGAGTATGGGGCTTCCCCAGACTGTCCCATTCAATATTAGCAGCACGGGGGCACCTGGGTGGCTCAGTGGATTAAGCGTCTGACTTCGGTTCCGGTCATGATCTCGCAGTTTCTAAGTCCAAATTCCACATCAGGGTCTGCGCTGACAACTCAGAGCCTGGAGCCTGCTTCAGATTCTGTGTCTCTTTCTCTCTCTGCCCTTCCCCAGATCACACTCTGTCTCTCTCTCTCTCTCAGAAATAAACATTAAATATATATATATATATATATATATATATATATATATATATATATTAACAGCATGTTCCCTTTAGTGAAGAGCAAAAGAAATGGAGGAATTGGGGATGGGATTTACCGCCAAAGTGGGACTCAGAAGCAACAGAGAGAGCCATGTGGTCCCTAACACAGCAAATAAGCAATGTTCTCTCCGTTGGGAGAGGCTGTGAGAGACAGGGCTTCTAGCATTGTTCTGAGTGGTCCACCGGCCAAGGAGCAGACTGGCTTCCCACGCATACCTTAACACAATGTAAGCTCTTTTAGACTTCAGTACAATCCCAGGAGAACTGGAGTAGAATTCACAAAAACTAAAGATAAATTTTTTGTCTGCTAGACATGATAGGACTAGAAATAGAACTCTATTTAAGCAATCAAAAGTAAAATATAGCTCCTCCTCCTCTTCCTTTCCTCTTCCATCACTACAATCTTTGCTTCCGTGGTCACATTGCTTCCTCCTCTTCCATCTACACGTCTCCCTAATCTCCTCTGCCTCTTGCTCGTAAGGACATTTGTGAAGGCATTTGGAGCCCAAGAATCTAGGATAAATCTCTTCATCCCCAAATCCTTAACTTAATCACATATATAAAGAGCCTTTTTCCTTAGAAGGTATTATTTACAGGTCCCAGAGATTTGGACCTCACACCTTGAAGGCCAGTAGTTGACTTGCCTATCACACTCAATGATTTGGAGGTAATGGAGCATCAGGTTGGCAGATTTCTCTTAAATGTTTCAGGCAAAAAAAAGTTATTTGTTCTCTACTTCCAATTTTTTATAACTTTATTTCAGCACAAAGAAATATGGATCTTGAACAGTTGAAAGTAAAGGAAGAGAAATGTTCCTCCAGGGAAGCACCTGTTCTAGAATTTCTCCATCCTCTTCTACTACCTCAAATCCGTGCGGGTTCCCAGTTGCCACCAGGCATGAGGGGGTTACAAATATGAGGAAGAGGAAGGCCCCACACAGAGCCTTATAACTTACTTATAACAAATGCATCCCAACACTACAATAGAAATTACCAGGTAAATTGGGGAAACAAAGGAGGAGTTAGTCAATTGTATATGGAAGTGAGGGAGAACATTTTTGAAAAGTGGCTCCTCAAGAGTAATTAATTCTTACTAAGCAAATTATTTTTCTTTGCATGTGCTCATCTCATCCTTTTCTTCAATCATAAAGAGACAGGAGCCATTGTTCTTCTCAGTCTTTAGATGAGAAAACTGAGAGTTTAAGTAATAACAAATTGTGGTTATGTACCTTGTCCAAATTTACATTGCTAGTAAGTTGGAGTGTCAGAGTTTGATCCGAACTCTTCTACTTCAAAATCTACTTCAATCATCACAAGCCTTTCCTGGGATGAGTGTTAAAAACGCTTCACAACTGATACCACAAAGAAGAGAATGAATGCATATAGTGGAAGTTTTTACCTGACTTGAAACCGATAAATTATTGAAATTACATGAAACACAATTCACTGCCAAGAAACCAACCAATCAACAAAAACTCCACATGGTTAGCCAGCTAAAACTCTTTGGAAATTCCATATATCCTTCTTAGTTAGGTACATTACAAGCTCAAATTAGTTGGAGAGAAACCTATTTAAATTTATTTAATCCACTTTCCCCAAATTTACTTGAATCTGGAACAATTTGGAGGGAAATATCATTATATAATATGAAATTAATATCCAATGGCACACTCTTATAGAAATGCTTCTCTTTTGTGGAGATAGCATGAAATATTCAAGATCATAACAAAAAGAAAATCAATTAATCAATGCATATGTGCTGAGTTTCACTAGTACATACTCGGCATTGTGCCAAAGATTACTTAGGAGCAGTGGAAACATAGAGTAACAGGGCAATCAAATATTCAAGAAACTTAAAACAACAACAATAAAACAGAGTAATTAAGATTTCATGTCATTGAACAATTATTCATTAAACTACTTCCTTTGCATCCTATTAAAATAATTTCCATCAAAAGTTCTTCTGAAGTTACTAAGATGAGTAAAACCAGTTCCTGCCTTCAAGGAACTTACAGTCTAGAAATGGGGAATTCAGGGAAGAAGAAATATTAGTGAATTGGTGAAGTTAGGAAAGATTTTTTTGAGGAAGTAGTTTTGATCTGAAGGAGTTAGCTTTAATTTTTTTTTTTAATGTTTATTTATTTTTGAGAGAGAGAGAGAGAGAAGAGAGAGAGAGAGATAGAGCATGAGCAGGGGAGGGGCAGAGAGAGAGGGAGATACAGAATCTCAAGCAGGCTCTAGGCTCTGAGCTGTCAGTTACAGAGCCTGACTCTGGCTCGAACTCATGAACTGTGAGATCATGACCTGAGCCAAAGTGGGATGCTTGACTGACTGAGCCACCCAGGCACCCTTGAAAGAGTTAGCTTTAAGTTTTGTTTGTTTGTTTGTTTGTTTGTTTGTTTCTTTTTTAGAGAGAGAGAGAGAAAATCCCAAGCAGGCTTCATGCTCATCGTGAAGCCCAATGAAAGGCTGGATCCCATCACCCTAGGATCATGACCTGAGCCAAAATCAAGAGTCTGATGCTCAACTGAGTGAGTCACCCAGGTGCCCCTAAATTGTTTATTATTTTTAATAAATAAAAATTTAAAGTTTCTGTCTGACTAAAGCATATCTATGGCAGAAAAGTGATTGCTATCTGGAATATATAAAGGTCTCCTATAAACCAATAATAAAAAGCCAGAAAACTCAATAAGAAAATAGAGAAAGGCTATGACGGTCATACTCAATTATACTTGTACACTCAAAAGACTATACCATTTACCAACAAACACTTGAAAAGATGCCCAATATCACTAATAATCAGGGAAATGCCAACAAAATAAGATGAATATTTTTCATCCTCCCTGCTAAAAAAGATAAAGATTTGTAGTACCTATTACTGGGAATGATGCAAGAATTAGTAATCTCAAAAACAGTTGGTGGAATATAAAATAGGGTTATTTTGAGAGTAATTTGTTTATACCTATCAAATTTTTAAATTGTCAGTTCCCTGTGATCCAGTCAGTCCACTTATACCAATATATTCCAAAGAAACTGCTGAAATTGTGCATACAGATATACATTTATTGCAAATTGTTTTAATCAGAAAACATTTTGAAAAGCCTATCATGACTGCAGAGGCATGGTTAAAGTATATTATGGCCTGTCGGTTCAATAAAATTCTGTACGGTAGCTGAGAGAAATGAGCTAGATCTCTTTGCACTGACATAGAAAGTTCTCCAAGACAGTGGAAAAATCAAGTTGCAAAACAACACGTATTCTGTGGTTCCTTTTAAATTAAGATGTATATGTATAAGCCGATGAACATATATATGTGGATATATAAATGCAAGAATGAAAAGATTCTCTTGTAACTATTAATACTAATTATCTTTGGGATCAGGAGTGGATTTAGGGGTTTAGATATGTAGGAATTTTCAAATTTTACTCTCTGTATTAATATATGCTTAAGTAGTTTGCACTGAGAATATATCCACGCAGTATTTACGCCCTTTTAAAAATAAACCAAGGGATAGGTATACAACAAAGTAGAATGAATAAGTGTGAGTACAAGCTGAGAAGTGGGAGTTTGTTTTAATGGGATGATGAGACATCTAATTTAATGAGGGCCAGGGATGCTTCTATGGTAGAAACGGGAATTAAAGTTTATGGAGAGACAAATGGGACGAAATTAAAGAGAAGTCTGGGACTAGAAAGAGCAGTTCAGTTTTTCTGTTACAGCTTTGGTGTTAGTTAAGTGTCTTAAAGTTGCTAGAAAGGGCTATCAAATCTCAATGAAACCAACACGATGCTCCATTTGACCTTAGGTTAGGCGATATGGTAAAGACCAAATTGAGACAAATTCCACATCAAACTACCTAAAATTCACTTCCATTTTGTCGAGTTTATTCAAGGGTGACTTTGTTTTGCTCATACTTTGATTGCTAGACCTACCAAATGAGGTTAGGGTAGCAGGATCAGTTTCTCCCAAAGCAATACTGCAGAAAGAATTGCCCAAATCCACTTTATTTAGGAAAGGCCAGTTGGGCCTAGCAGGCATTTTGAATTTTATGGATTTCTGTCCATTACAGAGCCACTGCAAGAAGGTCTTCTAGATCGTAGGAAAGAATTTTGAGATCCCAGTGACTTCCCATTTCTCTCATATAAAATCCCACTTCCTCCCGTTGGCTTAAAGGCTCTTGGTGATGTCTTCCCATCGCGAACCCTCACGCTCTCTCTCTCTCCCTTTTTCACTCTCATTCTACCTCAAAAGCAAATTATCAGAGTGCAGTTTCCAGGGCTGACCAAGGCTGCTTTGCGTCCCCAGGGGCATTTGCTACTGATGACACCATCATGCATTTGGGAAAGGGGGCTGTTCTCTGGCTAATTCTGCCTCCCAACCTCTTTTCTTAATTCCTAAGAAATAACAGAGGTCAGTCTTTGACTTTTCTTCAGATGTAACTGAGGACTGGGATTCCTTTGGGAAAGGAAGTTCAATGCAGGAAAGGGAAAGATAACTGCCACTAGTAGAGGCTATTTTGAGAGCCTGTAGGCTCCAGGCCTGTTTCAGAATCCATTAAAGGGCTTCTTGTTGGCTTAACTCCTGGCCTGCTGCCATTGGTGAGGCCAGTTTACTCTGAAGTGAGACTTCTGAACGTTTATTTTTCTCAAAGTTCAGCTCAACTGCTGAACGTTTTGGAGAAAGGAAAAAGTTAATTGCAGTCTATGTCCCTGCTTGGAGAAGTTAATCAACTCCTTTGTGCCTCAGTTTCCTCTTTTGTAAAATGTGAAGAATTACAGGAACAGCTACCATCTAGGAGTATTGTGAATATTAAATGAGTTAATCTATGTAAAGCATATAGAGCAATGTCAGGCTGTTCTCATAACCTCTGGATACGTGTGACTTATTAGTTACTATGTCACAACCATTGAACTTAATGCTACATTTCCATTGCCTTATGCTTCTGGGTCTTTTAGTATAGGTGAAAAATTTACATTTTTCCTCTAATAAATTTTGTTTTTTGGCTTGGGATTGGTTTTCTAACCTGGTGGGACTTTTCTGACTAGACCCAATCATCCAACGTATTGATTATTATCTTGAATTTACTATAGCACACTACCAGAGTTCTCTCTCATTGTGAATGATTTTTATTTATTTAACAAACTGATTAAGGGCCCTATTATGTGATGTGTTCCTGAATGCATGTGAGTATGTGTGTGCACACAGGAGTGGTTAAGGCAGGGATATAACCTCCTCATCTCAAACATGCATATAGTTTTTAATCACTGTAAAATAGGCTAAATTTTAAATGAGAGTCTGAGATGAGGTCAGGTAAATGAGATATTGGCTGTGGGCAGAGTTTGAAATAATTATGCCATAAAGATCTAGTATGGAACACTGATGCTTTGCATGGTTTTTATTAGAGAAACTTCTCTTGCAAAAATGCATGCCACGAAAGAAAGTTTTTTTTTTTTTTTTTTAATCTTATCCCTTAACATTTAAAAATATTTAAATATATCACACCTTAAGGGCATGCACAGAGTGAGGTCAGTTTTGTTTAACAAAAACAGGGCAGCCTGTGAGGCTTGAAAAGAAAATCAAATATAGGACAAATCATAAGAAGCCCTATTTTTTGAAGGGAGTAGTAAACCAAGAAGTGATCCAGACAAAAAACATCAGGTAGGCTTAAGACTATTTCAAATTTATTTGTAGTAAGGGTTTTCCTTGGAGAATGCAAGCTTCGTGGATGAAGAGATAACCATCAAATAAATTTGGGGGAGTTGATAGATCTTAAGCTTTGTAGAGAAGTGAGAGCACAGAATGATAGGGGGAAGTACAAGTGATACCCTGTGGAAGAGAAGGAAGTGCTTTTGGTAGCCAAGGGGCCTACACGCCCAGGAGGAACATGAACCTGCCCTGCCCTACCCTGCCCTACGCAGGAAGTTTCAGGACAGGTCTGAGCAGAAAATGTACTGCATTGTGACTTTGACATCAAAGATGGCAGTGGTCCTGAGTGCAGAGGAACATTTCCTCTCATAATTCATGATGAATGTGATGTGTTCTAGGCTGTTTGACAAATCATTTCATGTTTTCTTTTCTGCAAGATAAAGGATTTGCAACACTGGAACATATGATTTCTCACTGCATTTGTCTCTGGAATCTTAAGGTTCTGTCAGGGGTGATAGCGATTTCTAATTCTCCTAAACATCATGTTGCCGCTTAATCAGAATCCAAATTGGACTGATTAAGGGTCTGAGGCAGTTTGTCAACTCCTGCATACTTATGCTGATAAGGAAGTTGGCTAAGATTGTGTTACACGTAAAGAAAAGAGGCTGCAAGGCACCACCGTTCATGCATTCAACCAACACTTAGGCCTGCCTCCTGTATTTCAGGCACTGCACCAGGCCCTGGGAATGCAGAACCAGCTGAGACATGGTCTGCTCAGGGAAGCCTTCTCGCTGGAGGACAAAACAACAAGAAAAGTGCCATTGGAGGCTCGTCCTAGGGCATGTGGCAATATAGAGGCAGGACGGCTACATCAGCCTTGCCGTGTCCTTAGGTAGAACAGGGAGTAAGGATCAGAGCAGTATCTCACTTCTAAACCAGACGACAAGATTGTAGGAGCTTTCCCCCGACCGGCAAAGGAGTGGCTTTTTAAAACAAGCCAGATATCCATCTTCTAGGGAGACCCTGGCACGTGCTCGTTGCCTCTGCCAATTTTTTGTGGACGGAAATCCCTAGGAGGGAAGAGCTGGTGAGTGTTTGGAAGTAGAGGAAGTCCCTCGAAAGGGGCTGCATTTCCTAAAGGGTGTCCCAAAGGGGCTGGACTATTTCCATCTGGGAGAAAAAGACTCCGGCAGGGACGGCACGGGAAGGTGTATGTCTGGAGGCGTGTCAAGGCTTTTTCCATCTTGCCTGATGGGGCAAGAAGGAAAGATTTGTTCGTTTTATTTATTTATTTTCGATCTTTAAAGATTTTTCTTTTCCCTTTCCCCTCCCTCCCAGCCACTCCGGTTTGGGTTTTCCATATGACTCACAATCCCTTCCGAAAGTGGAGTCGAATTCATAAAAGTGGTGGAAGGGGGGGCAGGCTGGGAGCCCCGGGGAGTCTTCACTACCTACATTCCCACTCAGCCCCCCGCGCGAGCGGCGGCCGGGGCGGGGACGCCCAGCCTGCGCCGGGGATGGCGGATACTATTCACACCCCGGCGGCCGGGACCCGGTGACTGGGCGCGGGAGGGTCTGCAGCGGGCGGCGCTGCAGCAGCAGCCTCGGCACGGCCGCCGCCGCCCGCGGGCGCGAGTGTGCGCGGGTGTGGAAGGCCGGCGTGCGGGCCGCGAGGGGTGTGCGCGCGTGAGGCGGAGCGGGGCTCGCCCCTCGCCGGCGCCCGCCGCCCCGCCGGTGATCGCTCTCCGGCCGTCTCCAGCACCTTCGGCCCCCCACGGCCGTTGGTCCGGGCGGGGGAGGGAGAAAGTGAGACTCGGTGTCATCACCATCCATTGTCAGGAGGGGAGGAAATTGGAATCCAGCAGTGGCGAGCAGCAGCTGGGCGGTCACATCTGGGAATGCAAAGCCGACCTCCCCCTCCTCCTCCTCCTCCACCACCTCCTCCTCTCTCACCCAGGATCACTTCCGAAACCACTTCGCCTTCAGCCCCTGCCTCGGCCAGAGGTTTCATTTTTAACTGAATATTTGCGAAAGCTGGAAGCGTGCGAGGGGGGTGGGGTGGGGTGGAAATAGCGGCTGCTTCTTTTCCAGGGATTTATTTAATGGGGATGTGTTCAAGGCAAGAGCGAATTCAGAAGGATATCGACGTCGTGATCCAGAAGTCCAGAGCCGAGAAGGACTGCCTGTTTGCAGGTGAGTTCTCGCCTTTCCGGAGGCTCCGACCCAGAGCCAGCTTCCCTTGCCCGCCCGCCGCCCCCCTTCCCAGTTTTCTGACCGCGACGTGTGTGGCTCGGGCTGGGGGTGGGTTGCACGTCCCCGTTCCGGGGTTCATTTGGCAACAGCTGCTGCAGCGGGAGCGGGAGCCAAAAGGGGGAGGGGGCGCCAGCCTCTCCCCTCCCCCCCTCCCCCCTCCCCCCCCAGTCTGGGGCGGCCACCAGCTCTGGGGGCAGAACCACCGTGGCCCGAGCCGGGGTCCAGCCAGAGGGGCCGTGCGTGGTCTTTTCAGCCCCTTGTGGATGCCCGGAGCGTCCCAGCCCGCCTCCGGGCTTTCGGCAGCGGCCGCCGAGCCGGGAGGGGAGGACCCGCGGGTTTGCGCAATGGGCTGAGCGGCGGCGGCCGGGAATGGAGCCCGCTGCGCTGCGCTACGCTGTGCTGGCTGGCTGCGCCCGGCGCCGAGGCCCCCGGGGGGCAGCGCTGGCCGCGTCTCCCCGCCTTCAGCTCCAGCTAGTCCCCACCGACTGGCAGCGCGTTGCCCCGGAAAGAGAAGGGACTCCCGGGGTTTCCGAGGCGCCCTGCTCCCCTGCCTGGGGGTCGCCTTTCGTCCATTTTGCTCCCCCGGGAGAGGGATCGGATTTTGCTTTCTCAGCCGCGAGCTCCGCAGGGGCAGCTTCCGGCCGCCCCTACCGGGAAATTCCCGCCGTTGCCATGGCACCCGGCACTTGTTGCGGGGGGCGGCCTCCCGCGGCACCTGGCCCGGGGTGCGCAGCATCCCCTTCGGCGTGGCGCGGAGAGGGGACCGCGCGGCTCTCCAGCCCACGCCTGCCGCCCCGCCAGGCCTTCCCTTGGCTCCACTAAATAGGGGGCCCAAGTCCTGACCGGGGTTAATAACCCAGTTAAGGGGTAGCTTTTAATAGGACTTTTCCGTTTCAGATTTCAGATACTCAGACTCCACCTTTACTTTCACCTACGTTGGCGGCCCCAAAAGGTATTTGTGTGTATAGAGTTGCTTCATTTCCTGTTCACAGGCTTGTGTTTCCTTTGTTCTTAGCATGTTCCTTGTTTGGGTTTTTTTTTTTTTTTTTTTTTTTTTCTTGTTGCTGTCCTTTAGCCACATCCCGAACTTGAGGTCCCTCCGTTTTAAATAACAGAGGGGAAATAAATATGCCTGATTCAAGTGTGTCTGAGATCACGCCACAGGCAATGAGCAGAACTCTTGCACTGTTCATGTTCTGCTGTAGTAGCTTCTTGAGACGTTTGGGGGTTGATGGAGTTAAGCGGGTGCAGAACCGGAATACTAGGTATGAAGTGAAATACATAAAAGATGAAAGATGTCACAAAGTAGTTCGATCACAAATAATAATTTTCCTGGTGAGTTGGGGCTGCATGTTTCCATATTTTCTGAAGGTTGACATAAATATTCAGTCTCCCAATTCTCCATACCTTTTTTTTTTTTTTTTTTTTTTTTTAAGGAGTGGTATTTTGTTTTTCACATTTAGTTTTGGAAAGAATTTGGAAGTTCTGTGTAGCTGGAGTGTATCACTTCTCTCTCGAGGGGGAGGTAGGACAGATGCCTATATTAGTACTAGATTGTTAACAGTGTGAGAGAATCCAATTCCAATTTTGTATTTAGGAAGTAGAGTTACAATGGAAGGTAGCCATTAAAATATGACTTGCTGTCTTCACTTGTTAAGTTAGGATTTTCTGGGACACAGGTTGAAAAAAGCAGTGGCCACATGTGAGACCTGTCAGAGATTTAGCCTTGCTGTCAGGACATGACACGCAGTATCATTTGATCACATTCCAAAATATCGCTTAGCTAATGGAAATGTTTATGAACATACAAATTGCAAAAGAAGCTTTCCTCTGTAAATACATTTTTTTAAGGTTGGAGTTAATGTGAATCTTTAAAATGCTTAGGATCTGTGCTGGAGTCTAGATATCAAAAAAGCTTTAATTAAGACGGTTATCACATTTCCCATATGTACAGCCTAAGCCTCAGGATTGGTGTATTGATTTGATTAACTAGTTGAAAATATAACACATATAACATGTGTACTTACTGCGAGAGAATAAAATTACCATACTTCTTAATTTATTGGGGTGCTGTCATCTTTGTAATTATGAATAAAAAGAATAATCGAGAGGAGATTCAGCTGAATTAATGCTGCTCCTGCACTGACTGTCCCAAGGAGGTTGGTGTATATCCTTTTGGATTATTTTAGCAGTTAAAACACGCTGTGTGGCCCATTGAACACATTCTCTCCCATTCTCTCCCAGATACCTATTCAGGTAGATATCTACTTGTGTAGTCAGTTTCACAGTTAGGTTGTTCACCCAGTGAGAGGTGCGGCCTGGGGAATGCTGTGGGTCGGTTTTTCAAATAACTAGCTTATTTTCAGTAAGATACTTGAGTTCTTTTGGGCTCAGTTTACTTATCTGTACAATGAGGGAGTGAGCCAGACACTTAATCTCTAAGATCTGTTAGATGCTGCAGTAAGATTCTTTATCAGCAAATTATTGAACTGGTGTTAACACAGCAAGAGGTGGAGAAGGTATGAATGCCTCCAGGAGCAAAGCCAAGGGGGTTGGGATGAATAATTAACTAATTAAGATAACATCAGTTTTCACTGTAGGCAACCAGTACCACGGTTGCTCTTCAAGTAAGAGAGGTTTCCTTTTCTATGTAATCCTATTAAGGGATAGTATTTTCTTCTGTCTCTGATTTAAATACCTGGGACTTGTGTCTGTATTGCAGAACATACCGTCTGTTAAAGAAGAAAAATAACTCTTTGGGACTGTTGGTGTGATTGCTTTGTCTCCCCAAAAGCTTGTTCTCCAAAACAATATATAAAAGGTTGCTTTAGTATAATAATCATAATCCCTTTCATGATAATCCTTTATGGATTTATAGCTAATGGCAAAGAAGACATTTTTTTCCTGAAGAGAAAAATGCATTGTTTTCATTAACTACATTAGAATCTGATATTATGTATTTCTCATTGTGGCATGTCAGTTGGGCATTAAAAATTTTTTAAATCTCGCTGTTTTGATTTAAAGTGCTTATCAATTTCTAATATTCCATTAAGAGTGTCCTTTCAGGTAAGCTAGACTTACTTCACCATGAAAGGAGGTGGGAATCTTAAGGAGAGATAGTACATGATTATCTTGAATTCTTTAAGTATCATTTTCTCTAAACCATTGAGGACATATTTAAAGAATAATTTTCAGATCAGGTTGTAGATAAATTAAGCCATTGTCTCTTTCTCACACATTCTAAGAACAAGTTACACTTTGTTCTAAAGGCAAAGGTTGACCTTACATGCTACTATTCAAATAAATAGTATTGAGAATTTTTGTTACATGTGTATGTTTTATGTTTCTGTGGTTAAGAGGAAATGCCCAGAGGCAGCTGTGTCTGGGCTGGCCAGTGGCCTAGTGAATTGGCCTTTCGTGTGGAGGTTGAAGTGCCCGTTAACATTTGCCATTCTGCTGCATCAGTCGACTTTCGGTGAGGAATGAGGGAGAGCCGATGGTCAGCTGGGAGACCGAGTTCAGTTAGTTTTGCCTCATGGGAAGGTACAAGGAATTCTTCTTCTCACTTTCAGATGTACAAACTGAGGCTTAGAGAGTTTAAGAAACACGCTGAGATGTACTCAGTTTGGTGAAGAAGCTACGGAGTAAACCCTGTTCTGTCACACCAAAACCTGCGCTACAGTAGGTTTCTCAGCCTCCTTGACCATGGGGACACTTTAACATTGAAAGATTCTGTGGATACTTATTTGCGAGTGATAGTTTTAGTGTCATTTCATTGAGAAATAATGAGAAAGGAGGTGTTAAATGTTACGAATTTGGTTATTAGTACCGTCTTCAAGTGCTTGAAAACATATGGTATATATGCAGCCTAGATTACTTTATTCTAGCAACGCTCCTTGTAACACCTCTGATTCCCAGGTTCCTTAGAGTAACTTCACAGCCGTCAGTGGTTCAGGGCCTGCCATGGTCACCTTCTCAGCACTGCTGCTGGTTTCAGGGGTGTGCCAGCGTCTGGCCTCAACTCTAGACAGTTTGGAAGTTTATGCAAAAGTCATTCCTTCCCCATACTTGTCATGCTTCTGATCCCCTGCCTCCTCCTTTCTCCCTTATCAATGGACGGTAAAATCCTTAAGACCCACAAAGGTTTGGGGTTCTTCTGGTCCTTCATCTCACTTGCCATCGGTCACGCAGTTAGTGGTAGGAGACACAGAAAGGGTAAAGTGGGTAGTGACAGCTACTAGAGATGGGAGAGCAGGCTGAGTCAAGAAAGGCAAGGATTGGGCAAGGGAGCCTGATGGGCCTGGCCGTGGACCCTGGGGGGTTCCCTGATTGTGAGCTTCCAGCAAGGAAAGTATTGTGAGGATACAACTGAGATTTTAAAAATACACAAATAGTGTTGATAGTAAAAAAAAAAAAAAAAAAAAAAAAAAATTGAAAAGAAGAGATAAGCCAACAAAAAACAAAAAGAAACACACGATTTTTCCATCTTCTATTAAAGTCTTAGAGTTTATTCTTTCAGAAGTTTTTATGTCTGTATTCATATAAAGTATATACATCCAGATTGTATTATACTCTTTTGAGACCTCACTGTTTTTTTCACCCAATAATGTAACAATGTCTTCCTTTTAGAAAGGATAAGAGAATACGGAAATGTTTGTTAAACGGAGTTTTCTAATCAAGGAGTATGACTGCAGGACAAGAAATCTAATATTAGAAATTACTAATGAGTTAGAAACTTAGTATCTGGCAGAATGTGCAGAGTGTATATACATATATATAGTGTATATATGTATATATATATACCCATATACCTTTTATTGTAGGGACAGACACTCTTTCACGTGGTCATTGGTAGAGTGGCATCTTTGGAAGTGTGTCCTGCCCCCCGCCCCATCTTTTAGGATTTTCTGTTCATGTAAATGTTTTAGAACATCACGTGTAACACTAACAATAGTGTCAGCAATCCCTCCAATCATATGCTACCTCTTCTTTCTCCTGTGCCTTTGCACGTGCTGCAGAACACCCGTCTACACCCTGTCTTCCCACCCCTTCCCTGCACTCATTGTTGGATCTTTGCTAAGCCAGATTCCCCTCTGAGAAGCCTTTCCTGGCATCCCCTTGCCTGCCCCTGTATTATTCTTTTAGTTTTTTTGTTTTAATATTTATTTATTTATTTATTTATTTATTTATTTATTTATTTTGAGAGAGAGTGAGTGTGTGCATGAACAGGGGAGGGACAGAGAGAGAGGAGGGACAGAATCTTCAGCAAGTTCTGTGCTGTCAGAGCAGAGCCCGACATGGGACTCGATTTCATGAACAGTGAGATCATGACCTGAGCCGAAGTCAAGAGTTGGGTGCTTAACTGACTGAGCCCCCCAGGTGCCCCACTGCTAGATACTTCTAAAACCATGTTGTCACATTGTGTTGTTAGCACCTGAGTTTACTTGATCGTCTGTCTGACCTTGAGCCTCTGGGAGGTAGGGCCTGTCCTATTCACTGCATTTTTCCCTTGCCCCTAGCTCACTGCTTAGTACACTGTGTTTTCTGAATAAGTAGATATTGAATCAATCATTATAGGAGTGCTAAAAGGTCTTTTGGCAGGTGGGGAGCAATTTCCTAACTAAATGACTAGGTATAGAGATGATCACATACTTCAAAAAGCCCCAAATCTGGTAATGTCACTTGCAGTGGACTCTCTTAAGAATCCAAAAGTTGCCTTGCCAAGTTATAAGCCCTGTGGCATGCTCGAATGCTTTCAGGGGACAGGAAGATAATGCAGTGGCTTAACATTTGAAGAGAGTTATGAAGACTATGGCACACTGGAGAGTTTGGACTCTTAAAAGTATTTAATTTCAGTTTAAAAAATCAATAGTAGGGGCGCCTGGGTGGCGCAGTCGGTTAAGCGTCCGACTTCAGCCAGGTCCCGATCTCGCGGTCCGTGAGTTCGAGCCCCGCGTCGGGCTCTGGGCTGATGGCTCAGAGCCTGGAGCCTGTTTCCTGTTTCCGATTCTGTGTCTCCCTCTCTCTCTGCCCCTCCCCCATTCATGCTCTGTCTCTCTCTGTCCCAAAAATAAATAAACATTGAAAAAAAAAATTAAAAAAAAAAAAATCAATAGCACTTTGGTGATCAAGCAAATTTTCTGGGGGCCCTAAATCACCTGGGCTCCCAGTGTTGAATTTCTTACTCATCGGATGTCATGGAGAGAGACAAGCTACTTGATTGCAAAAGTGCATTTGTTTTGACTTTCTTAGAAAGGAGGAGTGTACAAAGGTGTGCAGGAATGGGGACATTGGGAGGGTGGCAAAGTAGAAAAAGATCATCTGAAAAAGATTAATCAATTTTCATTGTGAAAGAATTACATACTCACTCTAGAAATCTTGAAATATACAATTATTTTGAAACTATCAAGTGCTCCTTAAGATGTCATAAGGGAAAGAATGATCATTTTTTAAAATCAGAAATTACCGCATTCCTCTTGGCAATGGGGACTTGCTTCCCATAATCTTATACTGTATCAGTTGCTGTTTTTTATAGTGTGTTCCTTGGAGCCCTGAGAACAGACATTGGAAATTGGGGTGCCTGGTGGAAGGGAGTGCAAAGGAAGCCGAGTGAGGGAATGAGATCTGGGCTCTCTCGTCCCTTTGTAGACTATAGCTGCTTTGGCTCTTTTCTGTGTACGTTTTTTTTGAAAAAAAGTTTCATTGTTAAATGAATTTCAAAACCACTGTCCTAAAATAGCCACCAATTTTTAACACGAATTTAACTTCATTGAAACTTACATATTAAAATATTTAAACCCCATTTACTTCACGGGTCAAGATAATACTCTTTTTTTTTTTTTAATTTTTTTTTTTTTTCAACGTTTATTTATTTTTGGGACAGAGAGAGACACAGCATGAACGGGGGAGGGGCAGAGAGAGAGGGAGACACAGAATCGGAAACAGGCTCCAGGCTCTGAGCCATCAGCCCAGAGCCCGACGCGGGGCTCGAACTCACGGACTGCGAGATCGTGACCTGGCTGAAGTCGGACGCTTAACCGACCGCGCCACCCAGGCGCCCCAAGATAATACTCTTAATCATCTTTTTGGTCACAGTCTCTGCTATGCCTTTTGCCTACCGTACATCCTATGTTTGCAACAAAGACGAGTAGGTATTTTGTCAGCTATTTTACATTTTATAGCTAAAGAAACTTAGGCTTAGGCCATTTAAATAGCTTACAGTTAGTATGAAGCAGAGTAGGGATATATTTCAGTGTAAGTCAATGTTTATGTAAGGTTGAGGGGCATTGGTTGAATTGGCATGACTAGGATAGTTGGGAATGTTTGAGGTTGGGGAAGGATTGCTTAGTGGGATGTCAGCCAGGGGCAGTACTGAACATTCCACTGGTTGGCAAGGGAAGTGCCCGAGCCCAGCGCTGAGCATTAACAGTGAGAAAATTATGTACATTGGCTGTGGAATCCTTACACAAATATTGGGCTGATCCGTTTAAATTCCCCATCATTTCTCTCGGCAGCATTTTGAAAAATACATATAAGTGAAAATTTATCAGTCCTAAAAATATTTTGTAATTCTGTGCACAGATTTGCTGTTGGATAGATTGTGCTGTAGTTGATAAATCTTGCTTTAAGACAGCTGCCACTGACTTAGTGTGGAATTGTAAAGTTATTGGCATGTAATCTTTCTTTTTCATTCTCTAAATTTTTGAAATCTTATTTTCCATGTACCCCCAGGAAACGCTAATAAGAAATAGGTTTTTATTAACAAAATAAGGCTTGTCATTCCTATTTTATTGTGACATAATTTAGGTTTTCTGTTCAGTTGTCTCACTTAAATGGTGGACGCTCAACCCAGCCTATCAGAACAACTCGTGATTTCCTCGTTAAAAGAAGCTTCCCTTCCCAGCCTTTCCCTGGTATCACATCATTTGAACCTCAGGTCTCATGTGTCTCACCTTCCTCTTCATTTCTTTCCGCTTCATATGCTCCTCTGCTGACTCTTCCTTTGAAATCACTGTGGTCATCTTCATCCTTCCCAGGGTCCACATTTGGTCCCGGCCGTGATCACCTTGACTTACATCAGTCACTTTAACCCAGTGTTTAAAAATTCTAGGTTAACAGCCCCTCACCCATCCAGTTCATTGATACCTGAACTCTTTTAAGTATGAATTTAACCATAGCGTTTTTTCTGCATGGAAGCCTTCAGATGTGACCAGGGTTTTCTCCATATCAAATTTAAGCCCCCATTCTTGGCTTTCTAGGGCAACCTTCCTATCCAGTCGTATGCATTTCTTAGGCTTCCACTGTTTGTTTATTGACCTGGTCTCTTCATTCAACAGCAGGTTGTATTTAGTGCATTAAGCATGCACAGCTGTTGAAGGTTTATTGATTGATAGATTCTGTGTCACAAAATACGCTTGCTTTGGATATCATGTTCATGATTTTTATTATCACCAATGCCAGTTCATTTAATCTTTTCTTTGACCACAGGTGGCATCTCTGTGAAAATATATGACGAATTTATGGTCAAGAAGGGGATAGAGTAAGATCATGAGTAGGACAAACAGAATAAGACAAAGTGAGATCTGAGGAGGATGGGATGAGAATATGAATAGTTCTGGGTAGTTCTCTGTTCATTACAGAGTAATGGCAACAACAAGTTTTGGGTGTAGTTCATTTGCATATCAGTGACATCCCAGTTTATGGCTGACACCTTCTTGGTATTAATGGTGGTGGGAGGGGGAGGGATGCCAAAGCAGAATGTTAAATTTAAAAGGGAATCATCCACTTAAACCTTTGTGCAGTCAGATCAATTTTCTCTGTATAGGAAGTAGCAGAAAGCTAGCTGCTAACAGACTTTCCCCAAGAGGGTTTCTTTCTGAACATTTTGAAATGTAGATGGAAAAGATCTTACTCATGGCCTGCAAGTGTCCTTAGGATTTGTCAACCAACTCAGAAGTGCTGTAGTTATTTGGGTTTTCATCATTGTTTTGTTTAAAAAACAAGTATAGGTTGTTATTCCAGGAATCCAAGAATCACTTATAGAATATTTACTGTACACAAAGTGTAGATTGGAGCCAGAGACTCAATGTAATTACTTTACATTTGTTAGGCTTTCACAGCTATGAAGAAAAAAGTTCAGACAGAATTGGAAAACAACAAAAATGCTGTTAAGGACAGAGCTGTGTCAAAGAGAGAATGTAAGTCAAATAAAGAAAAAAAGTCACAAAAAATTAATATTCTGTTTAAAGACTAGAATTCTGGTTCCCAGCAGAGTGCCTAGAATACAATAAATATTTCCTATTATTTCATTAAAAAAATGTTATTTATTTTGAGGGGAGGGGAGAGACAGAAAGAAAGGGAGTGAAAGAATCCCAAGCAGATCTGAGCCGTCAGCACAGAGCCCAACGTGGGGCTTGATCCCACGAACCATGAGGTCATGACCTGAGCTGAAATCAAGAGTCAGATGCTTAACCAACTGAGCCACCCAAGCGCCCCTTTCCTACTACTTCTTAAACGACAGTCATATTTTTCTTACATTATGTGATAACATTCCCAAACTGTTTAATTAGGTGTTAGGTGTATGGCCAAATATGTCTGGGAAATGCTGAGATAAACAATATTAAACCTTTCTAATGGTTGGCATTTTAGAGCTTTTTATATATTACTGTACATTATGCTTATCCAAGAGGTGAATGAAGTATTCAGGCTTTTCAGACTTATTTGAGCACAGATCTGGAACGTCTTGAGAGAGTTGTTTTGTGGAAAACACTTTGGCAAACTCTGAGTCTTAGTCATTAAGGATAGTTTTTGAGTAAACAGCAATATAGTAGAAATAGAAATTGCCGATTCACATTGAGCCCTGAAGAATTTATTTTCGGTGATTTTTATAAAACTTGCTTTATGACCAGGAAAGTTTTGGTTAAAGGCATTTGGCATTTCGTGCCACTCACTGTTTTGTATGAGGGTTTATTTCTCTGTGTCTGTCACTTTGTCCTCAGTCGTGTTGAATCCATTTATAAGGGCTTTCAACTATTCTTCTTCACAGCCTTGAAGCCAGCAGGACCCAGTCTGGTGCAGGATTAGAAGTCAGCCTCATAAGGAAGTGTTTGAGATAAATAATGATTTTTGTGTGGCAGAAGTACTCATTATGTCCTCTTGAATTCTGCCGCTTTGACTGCAGTAGGGCTTCTTAGTGAGCAGTCTTTGGTGGAGTATATACTTTTGGAGAAATTCATGGTAAGGGAAATCTGGAATTATCTCAATGTTTCTTTCTTTCTTTCTTTCTTTCTTTCTTTCTTTCTTTCTTTGATAAATTACATCTAGAAATCAATGAAAGTATTTTATACAATTTCCACCCAGTGACCAAATGAGAAATTTACTGAAGGGGTTTTAAAATCTTTCTCAGGGTTTTTCCAGCATTAGTCAGGAAGCAAAGCAGACTCTTTTAATTTTTCAGACAGCGTCAGCCATTAAACTTTAGGAAGTCGCCTTACTTTCGGTAACGCATGAATGGAGAATGAAGCCAGTGCTTTAAAGTGTACTCCTGTGGACTCAGGGCCAGGTGTATATTTTAAATGATGCATGTTAACAGTAGACCCATTCTTACATGAATAGTCCATAGCTGTGGTGATTCAGGGAAGCCAGTGGAACCTCACAGATACTGGGAATCCAGTAAATTCTAGGTTTTTCGTTTGAAGTCAGTGCGCAGAATCTCAACTGAGTGAATTCATCGTTGTGATAATATGTTTGTCAGTCTGTATGTTTCTGTCGCATTGATCTTCTTAAGAACAAAGTCTTAGATATTGTTATGGTGAAGATCTAAGCAGGATGTTAAGATCCACTTCATAAGGTAGAAGCTGGTGCTGTCATCATTTCTCATTAAAATGCACCACAGCTAGATCTGAAAAAAAAAAAAAAAAAAAAAAAGGCCCTCTAGCTGTCAAGCAGTCATCACTTTATTATCACTACAGAATTTGATATGATTTCTCTAGTGAATGGTCAAATTCATTTTTAGTTAGCTAGGAAAAAAGTTTGAATAATTCACTGTGAGCCAGAATCTTTCCTGATTCTTTTTGGAGCAGTCCATCCTTATGGGAAAACCAGCCTAGAATGGTGATTTAATTAATTCAATTAATATGAGAATTGCATATTCTTGGCTGAATGTGATGCCCAAATGATAAAATTTGGACCAAGAAAGATTTTATTTTATCTTATTTTATTTTTTAAAAAGTTTATTTATTTATTTTGAGAGAGACAGAACACAAGTAGGGGAGGGGCAGAGAGAGAGGAGGACAGAGGATCCGAATCGGGTTCTGTGCTGATAGCAAAGAGCCCAATGCAGGGCTCGAGCTCACCAATGTTCTCAGAGATCGTGACCTGAGCCAAAGTCGGCCACTTAACCAATTGAGCCACCCAGGCACCCCAACCAAGAAAGATTTTAAACTTCATTTTTTAAAAATCATGCTAGTTCGGTTTTCTTTTTAAAATGAAGTATAATTGACATATAGCATCGTATTAGCTTCAGGTGTACAGCATAATGATTCGATATTTGCATGTAGTATGGAATGATCACCACAATATGCCTGATGAACATCTGTCACCACACGTAGTTACAAAATTTTCTTTCTTGTGAGAAGGACCTTTAAGATCTACTCTCCTAGCAACTTTTAAATATGCAATACAGTGTTATTAACTGTAGTCACAATGCTGTACATTATGTCCCCATGACTTAATTAGAACTAGAAATTTGTACCTTTTGATCCCCTTCACCCATTTCTTTTATCCCCATCCCCATTTTGATTTAATATGAGCTTTCTGTGTTGACTTCCTATGTCATTGATTTAAAATTTCCAGTGTTCTCGGGGCGCCTGTGTGGCTCAGTTGGTTAAGTGTCCGACTTCGGCTCAGGTCATGATCTCACGGTTTGTAAGTTTGAGCTCTGCGTCGGGCTCTGCGCTGACATCTTGGAGCCCGGATAGACCTTGCTTCAGATTCTGTGTCTCCCCCTCTCTCTGACCCTCCCATGTTGATGCTCTGTCTCTCTCTGTCTCTCGATAATAAGTAAACGTTTAAAAAAGAGTTAAATTTCCAGTATTCTCAATTCTTGATGTCCAACATACACGAAATCCTTTCCAGCTGTAGGTAATCGGCATGGCAAAATCTACTTAGGGCAGGAGTTTTGCAGAAGCTTTTTTTTAAAACAGAAGTGTGACATTTCCTGTCTTTGGGGTACATTCTCAGAAATGTTACATTTCAGACACACTTTTAAATGAAAATACAGGTACTTACCATTACATACCTATTAGAATGGCCAATATTCAGAACATTGAAAACACCAGATGCTGGTGAAGATGGGAAGCAACAGGAAGCCTTGATTCATTGACAGTGGAAATGCAGAATTGTCCTGTTATTAGAAGACGTTTTGTCAGGGGTGCCTGGGTGGCTAAGTTAGTTAAGCATCCAACTCTTGACTTCAGTTCAGGCCATGATCTCTTGGTTTGTGAGTTCGAGCCCTGTCTCGGGCTCTGTGCTGACAGCTCAGAGCCTGGAGCCTGCTTCGGATTCTGTGACTCCCTCTCTCTCTGCCCCTCCCGAGTTCGTGCTCTGTCTCTCAAAAATAAATAGCCATTAAAAATAATGATAATAAAAAAAAGAAGACAGTTGGGCAGTTTCTTATAAGAATAAAGATGTTCTTACCACAGTGTCCAGCAGTCACACTCCTCTGTATTTACCCAAAGGGGTTGAAAACTTAAGTTTACACAAAACCCTCACATGGATACTTATAGCAGCTTTATTCAAAACTGCCAAAACCCGGAAGCATCTAAGGTGTCCTTCAGTTGGTGAATGGATAAATCAACTGTGATACATACAGACAATGGAATATTATTTAGCACTAAAAAGGAATAAGCTATCAAGCCTTGACAAGACATGGAGGAAATAATTCCTATGACTAAGTGAACAAGACCAGTCTGAAAGGCTGCATACTGTATGATTCCATCTAAATGACATGCTTGAAAAGGCAAAAATATGGAGACAGTGAAAATATCAGCGGTTGCCAGGGGTTACAGGAAATAATGAATAGGCGGAACAGAGAGTGTTTTTAGGGCACGAAAAATAACAATGGTGCATACATGTCATTATACATTTTTACAAATGCATAGAATGTATAACACCAAGAGTGAGCCCAAGGGTAAACTATGGACTCGTAGTGATAATGATCTGTCACTGTGGGTTCATCATTAGTAACAAATGTACCACTCTGGTGGGGGCTGTTGATCATGGGGGAGGCTCTGCATATGGGGGATAGAGGGTATATGGGAAATCTCTGTACACTTTGCTCAATTGTGCTGTCTCCAAACTGCTCTAAAAATGAAAGTCTATTAAATAGCCAGAAAAAAAAAAAGTCAGGTGCTTGCCAAGACTTTTTCAACTTCTAAATAAGGATTCTGATCTGTAGAAAGTTTAAGAACTTCTTTTTACACGATACAGGCATGTAAATTTGGATTAGGAAAATATAAAATTAACCATTTTTATTAACTAAAAGTGCCTTGGCATAAAACTAAAATGCATAGCCTATATTATGGATTTAGTATGCAGCTAATTACATAGCAGACAGTCACCATTTTAAATTATGTTTCTATCAGTTTTTTCTAAGTATACTAAGCAATAAATAATCAGTATTCCAAGAAATACTAACACCTGTTACAGAAATTCTATGCCTGTTAATTTTTTAGTTGCCGTAGAAATACATAATGCCGGTGAACTTTTCAAATAAAATCAAGTAGGAGTTGGTGCCATCAGATACTTCTGTGGCTGAATACTGAGCGTAAACACAAAACATATTTGAAATGTGTATGTTGTTGTCTCTCTTGCACACATGATGCACGGACGCCCCCACAGACATTTGTGTGCACATACCTGCAACACGTTGAAGTTACAATGCGTTTTAAGTTTTCCTCCTAAACATGCAAAAATAACCTAAACTGCATTTGCAGACATTAAGAAAATAATAATATACCTATTTCTTTCTCCCTAACCACCTCCCCACCCACAATATGCACATACACATGCACAGGCACACAGTTCTCAAAGATAGAAAGTAATGAGAACTTCATCGCACTGGAAAGTTTTTGTGGGCAGGAGGAGTAGGCAGGTGAGGGACACCTCATAGTTTAAAAAACTAATGATTATGGCTTTTAGAACCACCACAGATATACATACAATTCTTGTAAGTCCAGCTTTAAATTGGACCATGTTTACAGGTTAATTGTAGTCCAAATATTTTTCAGGGTTTATGAAATTGCATTTTATAGTTTCCAAAGGAAATATTTCCAGTGTTGGTTGAGTTATAAGATTATTATTTTTTTAAATGTTTATTTTTGAGAGAGAGAGAGACAGTGCATGAGCTGGGGAGGGGCAGAGAGAGAGGGGGACAACAGCAGAGATCCTGATGTGGGGGCTCGAACTCATGAACTGTGAGATCACGACCTGAGTCGAAGTTGATGCATAACCGACTGAGCCACCCAGGCACCCCAAAGTTATAAGATTATTTTAAACATTCTTTGTAACTCATAACATTACAGTGCAGTATAACAGAATGGACATATTGATTTGGTTTCCTTTTAAATAACCAAATGACTTAACCTCTTTGAAAAGTCTTGCTTTTATCATCTGTGAGATGGCGGTAATATTGCAAGGTTTTCAGGATTGAACTTGATAATATGCTTGGGTCCTGAAGACTACTTCAGGCACAGTGGTTTGCTAGAAGGAATCACAGGGCTCAGAAAGCAGTTATACACACAGTTATAGTTTATTATAGCAAAAGGGTACAGAATAAAATCACCAAATGGCAAAGACTCATCAGGCAAAGTCCAGGAGACAGGCACAAGTTTGCAGGTGTCTTGTCAGTAGAGTCCTATGGACACACT
The DNA here is from genome assembly GCF_018350155.1 of Leopardus geoffroyi. NCBI lineage: Eukaryota > Metazoa > Chordata > Mammalia > Carnivora > Felidae > Leopardus > Leopardus geoffroyi. Next base: position 202,050,075 of record NC_059326.1, on the reverse strand, counting down.
TAATTTTCCCAGCAGTGATGTGGGACAGCACAGGCAAAGTGTTGCCAACCAGGGAAGCTCACCTGAGCCTGGGTGTTCAGGGTTTTTATGAGGGATCAGTTACAAAGGCATGTGGCACCTTTATGAATTGACCTCAGCTACTCAGAATCCAGCCTCCCAGAGTCGTTTCACCATACATCACATTTGTTAGCATAAACTGTCTGAGCAAAGTGGTATTGCATGGCCCAAGACTTAGGGCATACGGAAGCACTCTTACCAGGCAAAATATTCTAAGGGCTCAGAGCTTATTTCCTTGGAACTGGCCCAGGGCCAGTCTTGAAGACAGGCCTTTCTTGGGAATGTGCAGGGTTTGAGCAACCAAGGCTTGCATTAACCCTTTCCTGCACATACGCTGATGTGTCCAGCTCAGCACCTGTCAGAGCAGGCAGTACTTGATATCATTAGTTAAGCACTAGCCCAATTCCTGGAACCAGGACCTCAGGAGCAGGCAGAGTAAGGAAAAAAAAAAAAATTGCCCCCCTTGTTTGGTAGGACAACTGCTCTGACTGGTTTGGAAATATAAAATTTTCTCCATTTCTCTACTATCATTGAATAACAATTTCTAATAAAAATTACATTAAATGTACATAAAAGTAAAAAATAGCAATAGCATATGTTTATTTTTATAATTGCATGCTATTTTCTTTCCCCCAATAAATAACAAAGCATATGTTCACTCGTATAATTGTGTGCTGGGTTTTTGTTTTTGTTTTTTTTTCAGTGTCACAAAGTCTAAGGCTAAACTTTTATCATTTTTAGAATCTAAAGGTTCTCCAGACTCACTTTTGGCCATTATCAGGTCACCACAGCATTCAGTGATAATGCCTTTCCTCTCCACTAGTCTAGATTCCTGATCTTCACCTACAGTTCTAGAATAGTTAGGATTTTTATTTATTTATTTATTTGGAGAGAGAGAGCGCGCGTGCACGTGTGTGTACATTCACAAGTGGGGGAGGGGCAGAGAGTGGGAGAAGGAGAGAATCCCAAGTAGAGAATCCACACTTGGTGCTGAGCCCAGCTCGGGGCTCGATCCCACGACTGAGATCATGACCTGAGCTGAAATCAACCGTCAGACGCTTAGCTGACTGAGCCACCCAGGTGCCCCTAGAGTAGTTAGGATTTTTTTTTTTTTTTTTTTTTAATATATGAAATTTATTCTCAAATTGGTTTCCATACAACACCCAGTGCTCATCCCAAAAGGTGCCCTCCTCAATACCCATCCCCCACCCTCCTCTCCCTCCCATCCCCCATCAACCCTCAGTTTGTTCTCAGTTTTTAACAGTCTCTTATGCTTTGGCTCTCTCCCACTCTAACCTCTTTTTTTTTTTTTTTTCCTTCCCCTCCCCCATGGGTTTCTGTTAAGTTTCTCAGGATCCACATAAGAGTGAAACCATATGGTATCTGTCTTTCTCTGTATGGCTTATTTCACTTAGCATCACACTCTCCAGTTCCATCCACGTTGCTACAAAAGGCCATATTTCATTTTTTCTCATTGCCAGGTAGTATTCCATTGTGTATATAAACCACAATTTCTTTATCCATTCGTCAGTTGATGGACATTTAGGCTCTTTCCATAATTTGGCTATTGTTGAGAGTGCTGCTATAAACATTGGGGTACACGTGCCCCTATGCATCAGTACTCCTGTATCCCTTGGATAAATTCCTAGCAGTGCTATTGCTGGGTCATAGGGTAGGTCTATTTTTAATTTTCTGAGGAACCTCCACACTGCTTTCCAGAGCGGCTGCACCAATTTGCATTCCCACCAACAGTGCAAGAGGGCTCCCGTTTCTCCACATCCTCTCCAGCATCTATAGTCTCCTGATTTGTTCATTTTGGCCACTCTGACTGGCGTGAGGTGATATCTGAGTGTGGTTTTGATTTGTATTTCCCTGATAAGGAGCGACGTTGAACATCTTTTCATGTGTCTGTTGGCCATCCGGATGTCTTCTGTAGAGAAGTGTCTATTCATGTTTTCTGCCCATTTCTTCACTGGGTTATTTGTTTTTCAGGTGTGGAGTTTGGTGAGCTCTTTATAGATTTTGGATATTAGCCCTTTGTCCAATATGTCATTTGCAAATATCTTTTCCCATTCCGTTGGTTGCCTTTTAGTTTTGTTCATTGTTTCCTTTGCTGTGCAGAAGCTTTTTATCTTCATAAGGTCCCAGTAATTCACTTTTGCTTTTAATTCCCTTGCCTTTGGGGATGTGTCGAGTAAGAGATTGCTACGGCTGAGGTCAGAGAGGTCTTTTCCTGCTTTCTCCTCTAAGGTTTTGATGGTTTCCTGTCTCACATTCAGGTCCTTTATCCATTTTGAGTTTATTTTTGTGAATGGTGTCAGAAAGTGGTCTAGTTTCAACCTTCTGCATGTTGCTGTCCAGTTCTCCCAGCACCATTTGTTAAAGAGACTGTCTTTTTTCCATTGGATGTTCTTTCCTGCTTTGTCAAAGATGAGTTGGCCATATGTTTGTGGGTCTAGTTCTGGGGTTTCTATTCTAAGGAATAGTTAGGATTTTTTATCTAACCTGAAAAATTTTAGGTTTTTGTTTATATTCCTTGTTTGCTTACCCTTGTATTTTTTTTTCTCCATTCTTTACCTGAGTTGTGTAATACTGGAAATTAAGTAGTTTCTCTGGAAAGGCAGCTGAAATGTGTTTTAGGGCCACCACAAGAGCCTTTGTCTTGCAGGTACCTTGCAGTGTCCCAGTCTCCCTGATCCTTAGGAAGTCAGGGTATATTCTGATACGTGCAGCAGTTTCTGCTGACTTTTCTTGCATTTTCTGACATGTAACAACCTTCTCTGTAGGGAAAAACCTTTTTCTGTTGTTGCTGTCGTTTTTATAGGGAACAACTTTTAATTTCACGGCTGCGTCATCGCTTTGCCCAATAGGCAAATGGTGGTTCCAGGGCCGAGTGACACAGGGTAACCATGAGATGAAGTGCAATAGTCTGTTGAGGGTCAAGCTCTCACTTTTGCTGATGCTGGCAGATAAATGTCACAACTTCCTCCTACACAGCAGTTAGCTAAAAAGTTTCTTTCAATATATGTATGTATGTATACGTAAGTGAAAAGCATGAATTTTGTTATCAAGAAATAACTGAACAAAGGCTCACTAAACAACTGATACGGGATAAACAGATCCTAATTCTTGCTTCTAAGTTACTATCACGTTTTTGTCCCAAGCAAATTTCTCATTTATTCCATGGAAAGAGTAAATGAGAAGCTGTTGGAAGGAAAAGATGGCTTGGGGCGCCTGGGTGGCGCAGTCGGTTGGGCGTCCGACTTCAGCCAGGTCACGATCTCGCAGTCCGTGAGTTTGAGCCCCGCATCAGGCTCTGGGCTGATGGCTCAGAGCCCGGAGCCTGTTTCCGATTCTGTGTCTCCCTCTCTCTCTGCCCCTCCCCCGTTCATGCTCTGTCTCTCTCTGTCCCAAAAATAAATAAACGTTGAAAAAAAAAATTAAAAAAAAAAAAAAAAAAAGGTGGCTAAAGCAACTTTATACACTGGATTGCCTCAACATTTACATTTTTTTAAGTGTGTATTTATTTTTGAGAGAGAGAGGGGGACACTGCTAGTGGGAACGAGGGGCAGAGAGAAAGGGAGAGAAAATCTTAACAGGCTCCATGCTCAGCGAGGAGCCTGATGTGGGACTCAATCCCACGACTGTGAAATCATGACCTGAGTGGAAATCAAGTCAGATCCTTAACCGACTGAGTCACCCAGGGGTCCCAACAGCATTTACATTTTTAATTAAAGTATGTGGTTGATAATTTAAATTAATTTTAGGGGCGTCTGGCTGGCTCAGTCGGTTCAGCGTCTGACTTCTGCTTGGGTCATGATCTCTTGGCCTGTGGGTTCGAGCCCCGCGTCGGGCTCTGTGCTGACAGTTTAGAGCCTGGAGCCTGCTTGAGATTCTGTGTCTTCTTATCTTTCTGCTCCTCTCCTGCGTGCGTTCTCTCTCAAAAATAAATAAATATTAAAAAAAAAAAAAAGTTAATGTTAAGCCGTGTTGTAAAGGGAAAGATCCTCAGATTCTCTGGGAGAAGGTGTTCGGGACCAGATATTTACCGTAGGCTCACCGCTTCTGCCTCCTTCCTTACCCTGCACCCGTGGTCTGTAGCCTTACTTTCTGTAGCCCCCTCCCCTCTACTTCACACCCCCTCCACGTTCTCTGTAAGCTCCCGGTGTTTTATCTTTTTCCACAGTGACTCTCAGGGCTCTTGGAGTTGCTATGACGCGTAAGGTGGGAAACAGTGTGGCTGAGCATAGAGGTCATCTGTGAACCAGCCGTGTTCCCGTTGCTCCTCCACTCACTCTGTGTGTCTGTCTTTGTGGAAGTCTGTGTACGATTTCTGTGGAGCAACTATTATCACAATTAAAGCATACCACCTGGCAAATACATGAATTGATTTCCCCCACACCCCCCAGAATACTTGCTTAAGTGCCGCACACTCAGAAAAGAAAAACACTGTTGTCTCATAAAGTATGTTTCACTTTCATGTGCCTTTCCTCTGCTAGAAACTAAGGCCGCCCTGCTTGAAGGGTTAGCCTCTCACTATTGTGGGAGGCCATGTGTAAGAAGACAGAATTAGAAAATCAGATTTAAATTAAAAGAGTAAAATCTTCATCTGTCTGGCACAGATCCATCAGCCCTGTATGTTTTTATGACCTAAGGGCATGCCTGATTTTCATAAAAGCAATGCATTAGCATTCAAACAAACAAGCAAAAATTATTTTTGATACCCTACTTGAAAGGGTGCATGAATACTTTAAGTGTATTAAAAATTTCACAGATGGTTGAAATTGTATAAAATGCTGAGTTTTACCTTTTTTCATGCATTAAAACCTTGTTTTCTTAATAATGAATTTACGTAGATACTTTCCCTAATAATAGGACATTAGTGAGTCTTAGTTCCAACTAAAAAGAATATGTATTACCATAGGTATACTAGAACAATCAAATCTGTCTGATTCCATTAAAAATCCTACTTTTTCCTAAAATCTTAAAAGAACTTAATGTCTTAACTATTTCTTGTTTTATTAAAAACAATTGTTTTAGGGGACGCCTGGGGGCTCAAGTTGGTTAAGTATCTGGCTTTTAGTTTCCTGTAGGCTCAGGTCATGATCCCTTGGTTTATGAGTTCAGGCCCCACAACGGGCTCTGTGCTGACAGTGCGGAGCCTGCTTGGGATTTTCTCTCTCTCCCCCTCCCTCTGCCCCTCACCCGCTTGTTCTAGCTCTTTCTCTCTCTCTCTCTCTCAAAATAAATAAATACATAAATAAACTTAAACAAACAAAAATGTTCCAGTGAAATACAATTGAGCAATTGAAATTTGTTTTCCCAATATCTACAAGCTTTTTTTTTTTTTTCTTTTTGGCTTTAAGTGTGTTTGGCTTTGAATCCAGTTCTTCCATTCTTGAAGGTCTGTTGGGTCACTGATCTATGAGGCAAACGTCATTTAATCATCCTGCATGTGGGTGGACGGTGACTCTTAAGCATCTTTTATTTCTTGTCCCTAAAATGGTGAGGGGGGCGGGAGTTGGCTTTGGGAAGCTGGAAAAAAGCGATAGTGAACATTCCTCTTTGATCATCTATAGTAACAAGTATATTATTCTTATAGCTTCAAATAGTCTGAGAGCTTCATATAAAACTTAATTTCAGTTTCAACTAGTTGTGAAGCACTTAACCCAAAATAAAAGTCTTTGATTTTTTAAGTTGTAGAGGAGACTCCAGAATCAAAACAGAAGTTTCTTTCATCCTGAAGTTCTTTAGAGTCTGTGAGAAGGCCTGAGTGAAAAAGCAAACTGTTTAGTTTGGTCATTAAATGATTTTTTTATTTTTTTTTCAACGTTTATTTATTTTTGGGACAGAGAGAGACAGAGCATGAACGGGGGAGGGGCAGAGAGAGAGGGAGACACAGAATCGTAAACAGGCTCCAGGCTCTGAGCCATCAGCCCAGAGCCTGACGCGGGGCTCCAACTCATGGACCGCGAGATCGTGACCCGGCTGAAGTCGGACGCTTAACCGACTGTGCCACCCAGGCGCCCCTAGTTTGGTCATTAAGGGGGAACTAATTAATTCAGTGGTTACTGTGATTGGAAACCAAATAACCGAGCTTGTTAGAATCATTTCTAAAATGGCACAGACTTTGTTCAGGGACGAGAGGGAATGTAAAGACATGGCTTTGTGACATGCTTTGGTGGTTTAAAACCTTTCTTTGTGTTTTGTTTTCTTCTGTGCTTGATTTCGTAGTTATTATTTCACATCCTCTGATTAGTGCTTTGGCTGCAAAGCAGTGTAACTGTTGCTCATGGTACCCTTGGTCATATGGGCAAATGGCAGTACTGATGGTGGGGTATTGCTGTTTGTTCAAGGCTGTGTCATTAGAAACTTGTTTTCCCAAATGTCGGTACATCCTCCTCTTCTGCTGAGTGGAGAAACCTAGATGTGAGGTGAGGCTGATTGAATACACACCGGGGTGGGGCTAACATTTGATGTCAGCTTCTTTGCTTGTCAATTGTTCGTTGCCTTTAAATATGAACAAAAAGGGTTACCACCAAGAATATGAAAGTAACATGTGCTAAGCTAAATTTTAATGAAATCATTTTGGCTTATTTATAGTCACTTAACATTTTCAGTTCATGTGTTAATATTAATTCCACTTACTGGAGAGAAAGTACAGAAAATGTTATTCAGTCTGATAACCACCTTGTTACTAGAGAAATGTCGAAGTTTGGCATTTTAAATAGCGGATGTTTTAAGTTAAAAAAAATTGCCAGTGTCCTGTAGCACGGAGAGATAAATCTGTGCCTGCTTGTGTCCCTTTAATCTTTCCCTTATAAAATTAAGCCTAGAGGCCTTATACTATTTTAAATTTTCAAAATTAGGTCACATAAATGTTGTGTTAGACTTCCAATTCATAAGTAGTATCCTTACGAATAGGAATATAGGATATATTTATATCCTAATTGCTTAACTGTGGACCAGAGGTGAACTTAGAATAATGATGGTGTTTTCAAATGTTAGTAAACTGTTTTTCTGTGATCTCATATACAAGTGTGATATGAGAACACACTAATATTAGAACATATGGTCTGATATGTTAGCTAATATTAGAACATATGGTCTGATACATGTGAGTACATTTGGGGAAGGCAGGACAGAAATCAGGATTGACCTGGAAAAGACTTGGTCCCAGTATTTGTGGATTAGGAGGGGGAGGGACCAAAAAGGAACTGGAAAAGCAGTGACCAATAGACTGAAAAGTTTAGCAGCAGAACTGGGGTAGCAGGGCAGGGGCAGGGATTTCTCCTAAAAGGTTGAGGAGAGTTCCTGTGGTCACTCCCTGCTGCAGGGCTCAGACTGAGAGCCATCCACCTAGGAAATGATTTAAACACCCTGTTTCTAGCTGGAAGGTGAATGCTTTATTTACTTTGAAGAAGATATTTGACCCCTCAGTAGATTCCATCAATTTCAGATGTAGTGTAAATACATTTTCCCTTTGGCTATTTTACAAGGACATTGAGGATTAATTGTATTTAAAAGAAAGTAGCTCTTGAACTCCTGCATGGAACTCCCAGGAGATGAGGAGCTGTTTATCATTTTCTCATCATTCATTCTATATTCATTCATTTAACAAATATTTGTTGAATACCAATTACACTGAAGACACTATAACAGGTGCCCTAAATGGGAATACAAAGATGAATGATTAGGGTGACTTCTGCCCTCTTTATATTATGTGTTCATATTTTATTTTTAAAATTCCCAGTATGTGTAATTGTGCTAGGATATAACATTGCCAATCTCAGCAATAGTTGATCTTTGACCAATATCACTGACATATATATTTACTTTGTAAGTTCATTTTTCCTTTCCGATTTTAGAACTACTCTAACTTCTACTGTAAAAGATATACAACATAACTTCATGTTTTTTTCCTAAATTATAATCTGTGCTATAAGAACTATTTTTTCTTATTTAAAAAAAAAAAAAAAACACAAGTAATAATAGTAAACAAACAAGAAAAACAGCTCCTTACACTTCACTTCTTCCATTTAAGATACATCTATCATATTTTTATTTATTTAGTTTTACATGTGTCTTATTTTACATAGCACGCCTAGAATCATTTGTTACTTAATGCAAATATTACTAGGTAGAGGCTTAAAAAAGTTTCTAATATTTACATTCTTTTTAAAAAATTTTTAAAGTTTATTATTTTGAGAGAGAGAGAGAGAGAGAGAGCGAGCCGGGGAGGGGCAGAGAGAGTGCGAGAGAGATCATCTCAAGCAGGCTCAGCACTAGCAGTGCAGAGTCTGATGGGAAACTTGAACTCACGAAATGTGAGATCATGGCCTGAGCTGAAATCAAGAGTCAGACGCTCAACCAAATGAGCCACCCAGGTACCTCTCTAATATTTATATTCTTTAACTAGCATTACAAAGCATGTGTTAATACATAGTTTGAATTAAAATATGTTAATTATCAGGGATATGAACTTAAGATATTTCCAATGAATATTGATAGGATGTTCTAGTACAAGAATGCATGCCTTTTTTGGGAAGGCTAGTGAAGATTTCCTAGCTTAGGTGATATTTATTTATATATTTATTTATTTATTTATTTATTTATGAGAGAGGGGGGCAGGGGCAGAGGAAGAGAGAGTCTTAAGCAGGCTCCACGCCCGTACTCCAGAGTCCTGATTGTGGGGCTCGATCTCATAAGAGTGAGATCATGACCTGAGCTGAAATCCAGAGTTTGACACTTAACTGACTCAGTCACCCAGGAGTCCTTTAGGTGACTTGTTAGCTGGTTGGTTCTTGAAGTTCATTGAATAATGAGTGAACAGTTTTGACTACAAGCCTGAAAATGTTAATCTTTAATTTCAATCAGAGCAAGTGAAAGCAGATAAATTAATAATGTGTGCCCGATTCTCTATTTTGGGTCTGAAAAGAAATAAAGACTCTACCTCCTAAATTAGGATAGAAGGGAGGAGTATTTCTCTCCTTGATTATTTCTCAATTTGGAATTGTGTTTTTGGAAAAGGAAAATAATAGTGCTGATGTCAGTAGCCTTTGTCACTGCCAAATGACGTAGATACGTTGATGTTTTGAACTAGTTGTATAAAACCATAATTAAGCGTGTAGTCTCAGATGAATATCTGTAAAGATGTACGAATGCTGAGCTAACATGAAAATTATGGGTTGGAAAAACGGTGGATTGAGAATAATAAGTGGTAACTAAAGTTATATGTATATATTCATTGATTCTGTTTCTCTTCAATTTACATAATGTCATAAAACTGATAAAGTGCCTAAGTGTAGACTTGACAGAGAACCAGCATCCAACTGCTGCTTAAATCACATGAGCCTGTCAGAAACGTTATGACAGTATTTTAGGGATAACTTACTGTTATTTGTGAACCATGGTCAGGAGTGACTTCTAGGACTCATTTGACTTCATCTTTATAGCATAGACTTTTAAAAATGATTATATCCGTATGGCCGCTTTGAAAGCCAGTTTAGTAAGTGTCACAAATGACAGATATTTCTCTTCCTGCCCGCTGTTGCTTCCCCAGAAGCAGGGTATGGGATGAGGTCTCTTTGTAGGTGGTGTGCTTGCTGGTCAATCCGGGGACTCGTGGTTCTTTTGCATTTCCATCCAGTGAAGACCAAATCTTAGCATTTCTGTTGCTTCAGCTGGTCCATTTATAGCAATTGCTCCAGACTAGTTATCTGTATGTTTCTTTTTCAGGAATGCAGGTTTTCTGATATTCCTAATCATTCTTTTTGTATTTAAAAATGTTTTTAGTTGATTAAAGAATGGGGATCAGCAATCCAGGAATTCTGGAATGCACAGCAGTCTTTCAGGGCATGGAGCACCACAGGAGAGCTGTTTGTCTTGAAATCTGTGTGTCAGGATGCGTTTATTTGTTAATGACAAAATACTCAACTCAGATTGGCTGAAATAAAAAAGAATTTTCTTGTTTATCTAGCTCTAGATTGGGTGGTAAACTGGGTTTCCGAGTTGACTGGTTTAGGGCTTAACAGTGTCTTCAGCAACTTGGTTTCTTTCCAGAGGTCGACTCTTGCCTTCCATGTCGGCTAGTATCCCTTCCTCGTGGGACTGCGAGACAGCTGCTGAAAACTCCAGTGCTTTTTCCTCTTCCATATCCAGAGAGGGGAAATGCTTTCAAAAGCTGATTATTTTAGGCCTCAATTCCATTCCCATTGCTAGAGTCAGGGGTAAAATTAGCTGTCCTCAAATTAGCTACCCTGAGGAAGATAGGATATGATGATGAATAATAGGAACATTTCTAAGAAAAAGGGATTAGATGTTGGTGTGACAACCCCGAAGTCTGCCGGAGAGAGTTTTTCCACCTCCATTTCACAGTTTATTTTTCTGTTGGGCCTTGGAAAATCTAGGGAGCAGTTGGACTTATCTTAGGCAAGTAAGTGTACTATGTGATGTGAGGATAGGCCAGTCTGACACACAGCGTCTGTAGCACAAATGAAATACCCTCCTGGATTTGAGTGTGCCGAGGGCAGACTTCTGTAACCACTATTTTTGCCATGAACCCCAAAGAACCCTGTTGAGAGTGCATTACATAAGAAGAGGCCTCTCAGGAGATAGAGATTTACTGGGAAATAGATCAGAACATGTCATAATGATCCACCCCATTCCTGTGCAGGTGGTAGAGATCGTGTGTAAATATTTTATTCTTTTAGATAATCTTCCACAATTCATTTGAACTTGATGTGATTGCAAACCCACATAATGTGACATAAAGTATGTATTAATACTTTAAACCAATAATGATAGGAATAAAAATCAGGTAATTCTCACCTCTCTATAAAATGTAATTATGAAAGTTCTCAATTAATATTTATATAACGCCTAGAAGTTAATTCTAGCTTTACTCTTCAAGTACTCATCAAGTGACATTTAAATTCTTTACAGAATTAAAACCATTATATATGATGTGTGACTAAATACATTTTATTCCTTTTATTATAGCCTTGTCAGTTAAGAAAATTAAGAACATCATGGTACATTACTGGTTGAGCTATGGTCCAAGAAAATGATCAAGAACAAGAAATTGATCACATATTCTTGATCTCGGACAATTATCATTCAGAGCTGCTTCCTTGTTTGGGCCAAAGGAATTGGGTTGGGTTTGGGAAGATGTTTAGATAGGAATAATTTTTCTTGCTGAGTTCTTCAAGGTACACTACATTGCTCCTTTGGGCTAAGCTACTGTTTGACCCTCTGGCCTTCTAGGGAAGAGATTCTTTAGTGTACTAGATATCCGAGATCAGATTTTCTAAGAGGCTGACTTGCTTGAAACTTTAAGCTGACTACTCTTGTCATTTTTCCCACCCTATCCACTCCTGTCAGCCATCAATCACAGCATTTGATATGCTTGGTCAATATGAAAGTTTTCTACTTTCAGTGAGCATAGCCTTCTTATGTTGCAGAAACCAAATACTTGTGAAATATGAACCATTTAATTCTGCCAAGATTTATTTTCCTGTTACTCTCTATGTTCATCTTTGGCTCATGGAAGCTCCATATCATTACTTGGGGAGCCAGATTGAAGAGCTTCCTTCTTGAATTGCATTATCTGGAAATACACCCTGCTTATTGTACATTTCAGGTAAAGAAAGAACGTGGAGAATTCTACATGGGCCTTTCATTAACTCTACCTAGAAGTGATACACATCACTTCCATTGCATATCATGGCTCACATTAATCATGTAGACCTACCCACCTATAATGGTTACAGTGAAGAGAAGCAAAAGGAATATTGGTGAACATTGCTGTACCTGTTGTATTTTTCTATGACCTAGAAAATGTTGTAATTTCTGCATACTTGGTGAGGTTCCTGGGGACTAGTTTATCCCTTCACCTCCTGCCTCACTTGGTAGAAAGGTCTCTTGGAGTCCATAGACCTAGATAATTCCTAAATGAGGCGTATGTCCCACCATGCACCCGGATTGTAGTTACTTCTTATTGGAAGATTCTTTTGGAAACGTTCTAGCCAGCGGCTGCTGGTGCAGACTCAATAAGGCTCATCAGTTTCTAGCCTTCAGTGGGGATTGGACTTTCCCTGAGGTCATCTTCTCCTCATAGTCTCATGCCCTTTTGCTTTACAGTTGGGAGCTGGGGCCAGTGAATTCTGTGTGATGATGGCAAGAAGATAAAAGAATTTTCATTTGATGCCTTCCAATCTTTCAGAGGTACAGGTAGAGGAAGAGAAATTAAGAAGGTTGGAATGGTTACTGTGAAGAGGTGTGGAGAAGGGAGGAGAGATCCCCACTGCTTTCTTTTCCATCCTTTGGCTTTTGTAAAGTTGACTGTTTTTGCTGTACCCCCTTTTTTTCCCCTTTTGCTGGTCTATACCAAATGCCTGGTTATTCTCTCTTATTTACTGAGGACTTTGACACACGGTTTGCCCTTTTCCTGTCAACTCCAGATTCAGCCAGCACATGGGTGACTCCAAGGATCCGTATCTATGATCTACTTGATATCCACAGGTCTCTTAATTCTTTGATGATCTCAACACTGGTATTTTCAAATCCTCCCCGTGTTAGCCACCTACTTCACGGTCACACTCTGGAACTGCTTAGCCTCTGGTGTATTTAACCCACACACCTCATTCTCTGATATTGTCAGTGTTCCATCTTTCCTGCTCTCATATTATTACTACCCCTTAATTGAGACCTTGGATCTCATGGTCCACTTAGTTTCTAGTAACTTCCTCCTAATTCCCCCCTTCCCTTTTTAGCCATGTTTCATCATTTCCAAAGACACATTTGGCAATATCCTCTCCTCTTTTTATGTTTCTGTGGGAAACTACATCTAGCTAAACTACTTCTAAAGACTGATCTACCTCCTCATTCCACTCCTGTGCCTGGGCTGGTTAACATTTCTTCAGGTAGATGGGGCGCTGGAGTGGCTCAGTCGGTTAAGCATCTGACTTCGGCTCAGGTCATGATCTCATGGTTCTTGGGTTCAAGCCCCGCATCGGGCTCTGTGCTGACCAGCCAGCCTGCTTCGGATTCTGTGTCTCCCTCTCTCCCTCCCGTCCTGCTCACGCTCTGTCTCTCAAAACTGAATAAATGTTAAACAAAACAAAAGAAAACAGTTCTTCAGGTAGAGACTCAGGAGCGACCACTAACGTGCAATCTCTGACCTCAGTGGGCCCTCACAAATCAAGTATTGCATAAATCGTAGAAAGAATGGTGAATAATGAGAAACAAACACGGTCTGTTTTCTTGTTTTCCATAGTAGTTCCTCTTCTTTTTACTACTCTTCTCAAAACTCTTATTCCTCCACCTCTTCCAGAACACATTCCATCAAACTTCACATTAAAATCGATAACCAAAAGGGAGCAGTACTTTTTACTTACTTATTGCCAGGTGTCTACAACCCCACTGTGCTCTTGAGCATCCGTTGCTCCCATTGGAAGAAGCCTGTGGCTAATATGCCAGCGCCCGCCCCTTCTCCACTCCCCCCGCCTCCAGTTGTGCTCTGGAACACACCCATTCCATGACTTATCTCTCACTCATCTTCTCAGTGGCTTGTTTCAACTTAAAAAAAAAAAAAAAAAAGTTTAAAACAAGTTTACAAAGAAAACCTCCCTTATGGCTTCCTCCCACCCAAAGCCAGTTTTCTGATGGAAGTGTTTGTGTTCTTTTCTTTACATCCTCAGCTTGTCTCCTCACCCTAACAGCAGTCTATATTGGTGGCAGCTGTTACTTGACTTGTGCAGCTATGGCCTTCCACAAGATTAATCATGCCTTCCATTTGGAAATGTTCTCCTGTCCAGGCCTCGGTGATGAACCCCCCATTCTGCCCCGTGTCTCTGACTTCTGCATCCTTCTAGGGACTCTTCTTCCTGTTTCAATTCCATAAATGTCAGCGTAACTGAATGTTTCCCGCCTGTTCTCCCACCTTTGTCCACTCCAGACATTCTGGGAACTCTCCATTAACCCCCTTGCATTCGGTTAATCTCTGTATTTTCATGTCTCACATCTCCCAAATCCTCGACTCTTTGTTTTTAAACACTATGATCTGTTTTTCAGCCCAGATCTCTCTTGTGTATATCCCCCTCTCACAACTTGGACATTTTAAGAATCTCCAAGCTAAGTATATCAAAAATGAATCTCATCTTCCACTCCCTCCCAAGTCCTCATGCCATTGATGGACTCCACTTCTTGCCCATATTTTCCCATGTGAAAAACTTGGGTGCCATCCAAGATGCCTTTGTCTTCCGTATACCCTACATATACAATTAATCACCATATTCATACTGATTTTGAGCTCCTTAGTATCTGTCAAATGGCTGATATTGAATGGCTAGTACTTTCCACCACAACTCCTCTACCTTAGCTGTGTCCACTGCCCACAATTCTTACTTTCATCATTCCAAAAGCCTTTTCCAAATCCAGTCTTGCTTTATTCCATTCCATTCCATTGCACCCATAGCAAAATAATCTTTCTTAGGTATATATCTGATCATATTACTTCCTCCTCCTAAAGCCCTTTCAAATTTCTCCACTGACCACAGAGTGAAATCTAAACTCTTCATCATGGTATTTATTTATTATTAGTTTTTTAGTGTTTATTTTTGAGAGAGAGAGAGAGTGAGCAGGGGAGGAGCAGAGAGAGAGAGAGAGAGTGGGGGAGACACAGAATCTGAAACAGGCTCCAGGCTCTGAGCTGTCAGCACAAAGCCCGACACAGGGCTTGAACGCAGGAACAGCTAGATCATAACCTGAGCTGAAGTCAGACGTTTCACTGACTGAGCCACCCAGGTGCCCCTCCTTGTCATGGTATTTAAAAGCCCCTTTGTGAGCAGGCATCGCTTGACCCTCCTGGCCATAACTCCCTAGTCCCTACCACTTTACTTATTTTTGATAGTTCTTTTTATTTTGCATCTTTTATTTTATTTTTCTGTTTGCTTTGATTTCAATTTAGGTGTCATTTCCTCCAAGAAGTTTTCCCTGAGGCACTCAGAATTAGATTATATGTCTCTCCTAGATGATACTCTGCCACATGGGGATAGTGATCACATAATTAAAATTCTCTGTTTATGACTCTATCTTTACATTCCTTAAGGGCAGGAATAGTTTCTTTTTCACCAAGCACAGTGCCCGAGTTAAAGTAGATAATCAAAACTTTTCATTGAAGGAATGAATGCTGTTGGGACATAATTAGACAGGCCTATTGATGGGAAATTCTCTTGGTTGCTTTTTCTTACTTCCATAGGATGGTAAAAATTAATACTCTTTACCCTCTAATTATTTGACTAAATCTTAATTACCTTTCAAGATTCAGCTTACCTAGTCACACCTGATCAGTCGTCACCCTTAGAGGCACTTTGTACTCATGTGGTACCCTGTGCTTGTTTGTTTTAGCACTTAAAACAATGATATATAATTACTGGTTTTTTCTGCCTGTATTTCCTTCTTTAAATTCTTTGAAACAACAGTTTGAAGTTTTTTTAATGTTTATTTATTTTTGGGAGACACACACACACACAGAGAACAAGAGTGGGGGAGGGGCAGAGAGAAAGGGAGACACAGAATCTGAAGCAGGCGCCAGGCTCTGAGCTGTCAGCTTAGAACCCGACTTGGGTCTCGAACCCACTGACTGAGCTGAAGTCCGACATTTAATTGACTGACCCACCCAGGTGCCCCTGAAGCAACACTTTATATTGTTCTTGCCTGTGTCTCTAAATGACTGGCCCAGGAAAAGAGTAGCTCTTAAAATTTTTATTGTAAGGGTATTGGAGACGGCTCTTAGGAGTTTTTCACTTAAATTAAACCTAGGAGTTCTCAAGATGATTACCAAACTTAAATGCCATTGGCAGATTTTCAGCCAAATTATCGGTTGATAATAAATGAAAGAGGTATTTAAAAATTGTTTTCGTAGCCTTTAATTGTTTATCACAACTGACCGTAGCTGCTACTACCAGTGGCCTGTCTCAAATAAAGTGTGAATAAGCACAGAAAGTAGCTATTATGGCCTCGGTGTTTTCTCATCTTTTATTAATTCAACACTACAGTTGAAAGTATCCCCCAGGCATAGAATGGATTACATGTAGCCAGCATTTTGAATCTGAGCCTTTTTCTGAAGCCATTAGGAAATTAAGTCTGTCCAGGTGTTCTGATTGTTTTGACGGTCTCAGGAGGTCAGAACCGCTCTCGGGATAGAACATAACTACATTTATAGAAGAACATGTTCAGAGTCTGAAGTGAAATGATAGAATTCTCAGCTTGTTTGTTGTGTTATGTTCACATCTATATTGCCCATGATTTTAGAGTTATGCCGTACTTACTCTAAAAACTTGACCATGCAGAAAGGTGTGAGAAGGAAAGAAAAATTGCTTATAATCTCTGCACCCAAAGTTAATGTGTTAGCAGTTTGATATATCTCCTTTCAACATTTTTTTTCTGTACCCATACCATGCGGCACACATGGGTGCAACTTGCTCCTCTCATTCTCATCTTTAATTATAAGGAAGGAGTATCCTAAATTCTGAAGTGGTATTTTGCAAGTAGCCTTTTTTCGTAATAACCTAAATCACTGTTTATAACCATTTATTTACCATACTTTGTTTGAGGCAACATTTTTGTTGCTTTCAGTAGCCTGCTGTGAACAAGGATCCTTGGACTTCTATTTTCTTGCACTTGTCGCTTTCCTCATAATATATTCCTAGAGTGAAAATTCTGAGTCTTTTGATGCATGTTGTGAAATTGCCCTCATGAATGTGACACCAATTTACACGCCTGGCAGCACTCTCATGACTTAGCTCATGCAGCATGCTCGAATTCTTTTTTGGTTTTGCCAGTTACACACACACACACATACACACACACACACACACACACACACACACGCAGTTGAATCTCATTATAATTTTAATTTGCATTTATTTGATAGTAAATATATTTTCTTTAAAAGATTTTTTTTAATGTTCATTTATTTATTTTGAGAGAGAGAGAGAGCATGAGCAGGGGAAGGGCAGAGAGAGAGAGGGAGAGAGAGAATTCCAAGCAGGGTCTATGCTGTCAGCAGATGCTTAACTGACTGAGCCCTCCAGGCGTCCCAATGGTGAATATATTTTCATGTTTAGTTTATTCTGCTAGGTTTGATCAAAGTCCACTTGAAGGGTCTCAGAACCGCATTTCCGGTGGAGGGATTTTAGCTCTGCTTATAGAATTTTTGTGTCCTTGAGGCATTTCCTCAGGGTGGCTTCAGGAACCTTATTAACCATGAGTATGACAGTACGGCTTGAGATGATCTCCTTCTAGAAACTGGGACCATGTTGACCTGGTTATATAGACTCTCTAGAATAATCAGCTCCCTAGTGTAGAAATGTAACATCTTGACAATACTGAACTGTCAGTGTCGGGCAGGCCTGAGATTTATGTGCGACCGTGCGGTGCCTGCAATGCTTAGAAAATGAAAAAAGTCACAACCGAGTCCAGGTTCATGTTCAGTCATTCAGACCTCTTGAAGTATTAACCTAGGTTGTAAATGACTATTGGAGTCTGACTAGTTTAGCTAATTGGATATTTATTGGACACACTTCATAAAAGCAAATGGATAGATTCTCTAATCTGTTCTAGTAATATGCACTAATTAATTAATGATTACTATTGTCAATAAAAAAGCAAAATATTTCAATAAGCTTTTCTTTTATGGCTCTTTTAAAAAATGTGGTCACTTTTTTCCTTTGTTAGTGTTCAATTTTGTTCTTTTTAATTTTTGTATCCTTGCTTCATTGTAGAGTTCAGAAATGGATTATTTTCTAAACTCTTTTCCTAATAATAAATTATTTTGATTTAAGAATTACTCAGCAGATATGGGATCATTATTCTCAGAAGGACTGAAAGTTGATTTACTTTTGAATATGCAGAATTCAGGCTTTAGTGTACTTGAGCAATGTTTTTGTGATTTAGAGCTGCTATGAGAAATATAAATTTCAGAAATTTTCACTTGGGTGAATTCTAAATTATTCCCTACCATGACATTATTTTGATATATTTCAGCTGAATATACTGTTTATTTTTGAACAAAGACATGATTCAGGTGAAAGAAATGCATGCTGTTTATTGTTACGAATTATGTAGATCTTATAAATTAAGTCTGTACATCAGTACTTAGAAGACATAATTTGATGCTTACACAGAGGAGATGGAAGATTTTGTTTTAAATGAGGATAAAGAAAAAGTTACTTTGAATTAATTTCACACAGATAATGTAGCAAAGGAATGAGTAGAATCAAACTATACCATAGCTCCTTCTGTGGGTTAAGCTTTTATTACTTTATAGTCATCATTTGAGTTGCCTGACAGTAATATTAATACAAAAATTAAATTGGAATTCTTTAAAAAAAATTTTTTTTTTCAACGTTTATTTTTGGGACAGAGAGAGACAGAGCATGAATGGGGGAGGGGCAGAGAGAGAGGGAGACACAGAATCGGAAACAGGCTCCAGGCTCTGAGCCATCAGCCCAGAGCCCGACACGGGGCTCGAACTCACGGACCGCGAGATCGTGACCTGGCTGAAGTCGGACACTTAACCGACTGCGCCACCCAGGTGCCCCTGGAATTCTTTTAAACTTTATGGTCTGAAAGCTTAAAAGTTTTAAGGTTAGTTTAAACTTGCGTAACTGAAAAATTGTCCCAAATTTTAAATTCAATTTGGGCATCCAAGGTACCATATTTTAATGTATGTGGAACACCATCCTTAAATTTCTTGAATGATTAGCCCACAAGCTTCAATTTGAAAGGATGAAAACCGGAAGGCAGCTCTGATTATATTATCTAAAAACAAAGTAGCAATTCTTTCTACCCATTAGCTATTTCGCTTTCTCTTTCCCCCTGAAATAATGTTATATGCTTATTTCTCATTTACGCATTAACCCTTTGTTATTTGTCCTCTGCCCTCACTTATCTGTCTCCTTTGTGTCTTCTTTATGTAAAATGTTTTTCCTCTTGATTTTACAATGTTACTCCTTGTTTGTTTGTTTGTTTCTTTAATCACTTCTCAGGCTTCAGCATTTCTACATTTATACTTCATCTGCTTGCCCCTTTCATAATTGACTCTGTATCTGTTGCAGTTCCATATACTTTTGCAAACTTAGTTGGCTATCTGCCCCGGAGGAGTCAACGTTCTTATCTCTGTGCTCTTGGATTTACTGCTCTGGCCTTGGGAGTTCTTATTCTCACTTATAATAGTGATGCCCAGTTTGCCACTACAACTGTCACTCAGATAGGACATTAAAAAGAATGGGTCATCTCCTTCTGAGTCAAAAACTGAAGGGTTTTTGGAAAGCTATTAAACAAGATGGCAGAATCTTATCTGGAAATCCTCTCTTTTATTTGAAATCCTGGCCAACAGTATCTGAAAGAAGAAAATCAGTACTTTAAGTCAAGGTGTTAGTAAATTAAAAAGACTTACTCTAGAAAAAGTTAAAAACCGAAATTTTCTTCGTGAACATGTTGGTGGTTATAGATGTTGGTGGATACTCAGAGCTGTATCTTTTAAGTAAATATTCTCGTTTGTTACCCATAATGTAGTTTAGTGTACGGCTTATTGACTATAACTAATTTTACTAATAAGGAAAATAATCACTGTGTGGGATCACTGGCACTGCCTTTCTTTTTTTTTTAAATCTCCTTTGTATGCTTCTGGTCACTGCTTTTTTTTTTTTTTTTTTCAGCGTTTATTTATTTTTGGGACAGAGAGAGACAGAGCATGAACGGGGGAGGGGCAGAGAGAGAGGGAGACACAGAATCGGAAACAGCCTCCAGGCTCTGAGCCATCAGCCCAGAGCCTGACGCGGGGCTCGAACTCACGGACCGCGAGATCGTGACCTGGCTGAAGTCGGACGCTTAACCGACTGCGCCACCCAGGCGCCCCCTGGTCACTGCTTTAAGTATCACACAGAAAAACCCCTCTGTTTCTCTCCCTCTCTCTCCCTCTCTTTCTCATAATTAGGTTAATTCTACTAGAGATTTCTCAGTGCGTTGAAACTGCAGTTTCACATATTTGTGTGTGATTATTTGATCAAAATTTAATTTCTTTGTCTGGACCATGAATCTACAAGGGGTTTTGGGGTCATGTTTGCCTCAGCTTTCCCAGGGCAGCATAATGCCTGGTACACAGTAGGTGCCCAGTGGCTCTTTTCTTAGTTATTTATGTCAGTTACTTATTTCTCAATAATTGAAGGAGTTAGTCATTCATGACTAAATTAGAGATTTAGATAAGAAAACCTCTGAGAACAAAATGTATAAATGTGTAAATGGCCAATTGATTTACTCATCCGCCACTCCAGCAGACATAGGCACCAGGGAAACACAGATGAATTCAACATGACTCCTGCACTTCAGGTGTCTATTCTAATCTAAAAGCTTCTCCTATATAGAGGGCTTTCTGGGAATCCTAGAATGTCTATGAGCATTATAACTGAAATACTCTGAAATGAATTACCTTCTAGAAGGTTGTTCATATCTCCTTTTTATTCCTTAGCATATTTTCACTTAAAAAATTTTTTTTCTTAGTGTTCATTTATTTTTGAGAGAGAGAGAGAGAGAGAGAGACAGAGCATGAGTGGGGTAGGGGCAGAGAGGGAGACACAGAATCCGAAGCAGGCTCCAGGCTCTGAGTTGTCCGCACAGAGACCAACGCAGAGCTCAAACTCACGAACGTGAGATCATGATCTGAGCTGAAGTCGGATACCCAACTGACTGAGCCACCCAGGCACCCCAGCATCTTTTTGCTTCTTATCACTGTGATAAAATGACCCTTTGCCTTAGATGAAGCCAAAATTATACCTGAGAGTTTTGGGGCACCTGGGTGTCTCAGTCGGTTAAGCGTCTGATTCTCGATTTCATTTCAGGTCATGATCTCTTGGTTCATGCGTTCAGGCCCCACATTGGGCTCTGTGTTGACATTGCAGAGCCTACTTGGGATTCTCTCTCCCTCTCTCTACCCCTTCCCTGCTCACATGTGTGCACCCTCACGCCCACGTGCTTTCACTCTCTCAAAAATAAATAAACTTTAAAAATTATACCTGAGAGTTTTACATGCAGGAGAATCTCACTAGAAATGAGATTCTTCCCCCTACAGCACAATGGAGGACAGGAAAGAGGCCAGAGACCATTTCTCAAAGACCATTCCATCAGCCTCTTATCCTGATGAGATTTTTGCTTTACCCTCTTCCTCTCTGAATGGAAGGAAAAGCCATTAGAGGAGATAAAAAGGAAGCAAAAAAAAAACAAAAACAAAAAAAAAAAAACCTTGAAAAGAAGCCATGGGGTCAGGAGTTCTTTGAAAGGACTTAGGGAAGGACAAAGAAGACTAGGTGATATGTAATATGTGCTAGTTCAGGTGATCGTCAGCTTCTATCTAGTAAGTTAAAAACATACCAAGTGAATCTACTCAAGACATTTCCTCCTGCTAGGAAGACTTAGAAAAAGATTTTACTTAGTTTCACAGAAATAAAAAAAAGTTTCTTTGAAAAAAGTCTTCCAACTTCGCCTCCTTGGAACCATAGTGGAAAGGTTTTTCCACATCCCTGTGTTCAAGAAATGAGGACACTGTGGTGTCATTGGATCCTGTGTGTGTTTCTGGAAGCGGGTGATTAACCTACTCTAGAACCATGATCATGTAGGTTTCATAGAGTCATGTCAGGTTTATTCTTTGCTGACTGTACTCTTGCCCGTAACATGGCAGGACATGAGTAGTGTTGCGTAAGTATGTGTTAAATGGCTGACCAAATGAACGAAAGATTGAGAAGGGCCTACAGTGCCAAAACATGGGAAGGATCGGTTGTTGACCCTTTGGATCCTTCCCTGGCCAAGCCCATTACCTAAAGAACATGGATCTTGGCAGGATTGGAATCTTAAGAAAATATCGCTGTACCAATGGTTTATTAAGACTTTACCAATTTCAGAGTGTCTGTTTATACATTTTCCATATAATCATTTCCATAGCTGCCTCCCAGTTTCCTAGTGGACTTGAGCACAAGGTTAAAAAGGTGTTTGGATCGGAGAAAGCATATGTTTACCCTCTTCATTAGGACATCAGCACCTGCTCAGGATTCCTCCTAAATTTGGTCCTAGGGAGACCCTTGTAGGTCAGCCAAATTACTTATACTTCCATTTCCACTGTCAATACGACAAAAAACCAAGTGTGCTTTGCACTAAATCTTAAACTGGAGTGTTGTAGGAACCACTTGAACATCTGTTGAATGTAGGTTCAGATTCAGTAGGTCTCAGGTGGGCTAAGATGTGATATTAAACAATCTTCTAGGTGAACAGATGCTGCTGGACTGTGTAGGGACCGTATTCTGAGTAGTGGCAAGTTGCTTAGGGCACTTTTGATGCCCCTTGTCTTTCTCTGGCTGATAACATTCTTGATAGGGTAATGCCACTGAGTTAAAGTGAGTGAAAGTACCGTAAAGAGACATCAATGGCTTATGGAACCTATCTTCATTGAAATTTAGTGAATTAAACCAGACTAAATTTCTGAAACCAGACATTTCTGAAAGTCTAGCTGTAGGCACTCTGGTGAGAAAAATGAGGCTTTCAGATGTGGTTACTGGTTTAAGGTCAAAAAAATGAACTAAGTCTTAAATCATCAGCATATGTCCTCTTTCTGCTCTACCAAGGGCCAGATGTGCTGGAATCGGCTTCCAGAAAAAAAGAATTACACTGGCTTAGGAGTGAAAAAAGCTGATATTTTTTTATCTTTTGCCACCATGCTGAAAAAAAAATCTTTATATCGTTCCCCTCTTTAGAATTCTTTAAGACGGTAAAGCTTCTTTACAGTGAAAACCAAGTTCTATCAAACTATTGATTATTCTGTACATTACTTCATTCAGAGTTGGTAGATAAGTTTGCACATAAAAAACTTTTTTCCGGGGCGCCTGGGTGGTGCAGTCGGTTAAGCCCCCGACTTCAGCCAGGTCACGATCTCGCGGTCCGTGAGTTCGAGCCCCGCGTCAGGCTCTGGGCTGATGGCTCAGAGCCTGGAGCCTGTTTCCGATTCTGTGTCTCCCTCTCTCTCTGCCCCTCCCCCGTTCATGCTCTGTCTCTCTCTGTCCCAAAAATAAATAAACGTTGAAAAAAAAAAAATTAAAAAAAAAAAAAACAAAACTTTTTTCCTTGGGAGGCCTGTGGTTTCCAAACATAAAGTTTTTTTTTTTTTTTTTGCTTTTCTGTAACGCGGTGAAATTAAGAGACTTAATATGATCAACTGGAAGGAAATAAAACATAACATGACCTAAATTTACTAAACAATGCTTTAAGGCAAGTATTTAAATTAGCAAGAATTGGAATATATGTTTGTTTTTCTCCCATTTTAGCAGTGTTTGTAATCTCTTGAGTGTTGCTCATACTTAGTAACTGAATATTTGTGTCAGGACATCATTTCTGAAAATTGTATTTTCCCCCTGTGGATACAATATTAAATTCATGTAGTAATGCTAATTCACTACTGTTTCATAAACTTCCATGTCCTTTTTTAATCTGGCAAAAGCCTTCTCTCAGGATAATCATTACCCTCTAGCAGTTCTCACTCTCATGCTTGAAGTCGTTACTAGACAATCCTCCGAATAGTACTCCAAACCCATCTAAGTATCATTTAAACATTTTTTTTTAATGGCATTGGAGTTTCTGAATTTCTGTATCTATGAGACAATGGAAATTCCCCAGAATATGCAATGGAGAAGTTTTTACAGTTTAATTCATGTCCAAGTCTGACATTGTTTGAATACCCTCATTCGCATTTTAAATGTGATTTATTTTTACTGACTGACACGGATGCAAGTCACAGATTGTAACTTTTGGAGTTGAGTTGACTCCAGCCTCTGTTGTTATCCCTTTTCTCATCTATTTTTTCCCTCAGTAGAAAGGTAAGATAGAATCCACTATCTTTAATAGTGGATGCAGTTAATAGTAGTGGCTCCAAGGATGAGGATAAGCGGATGAACTGAAGTGAATCTCAGTGGCAGAATAGTGGGATTGATGTTGATAGTAAGTGTTGATTGGATGTGAGAGGTGTGGACTGGGGGAAGCCATTCAAATACACTCCTAAGGGTAGTGATTTGCTTATTTGGGGATAAAGCCTTTAGTTTTTCTAACCAAAAGACTACACTTTTTATCTCAGTCCTTTTTATAAATACTTATTTGCTTTTCTTTGGCATAGTGTCCATGAGTGGCATATATCATATATGACATTCTGATTATGTGATTCCACTTATGGCTTGAATAATCAGATTTGAAGTGACTGGCTACTACAGTTGGGTTTTTTGAAATCTGGAAAATTTGTAAGGTCACTAAAGTGATAGAAGTTTGCTTGGAAAGACCATCTAAAGCACATGTTGATTAGTGACTGCAGAATAAACTGTTTACTCTTCTGCAATATGCGGATAGAGATAGATAACCACATGTGGGAAGATCTTGTGTTGCTCAAGAGACTACAGATAGGGTACATATTGAGAATTTTTGTTTTCTGTTTTTGTTTTTGTTCAGTAACACAGTTCTACACAGCATTTAGAACTTCTTCTCTTCTTGTTTAGAAAGTTGGTACCTTTTTATGTCCTAATTTTATTTTTTTTTTAACTTTATTTATTTATTTTGAGAGACAGAACAAGGGAGGGGCCGCGAGAGAGGGAGAGAGAGAATCCCAAGCAGGCTCCGTGCTGTCAGCACAGAGACCAATGTGGGGCTCGAACTCACAAACCGTGAGATCATAGCCTGAGCCAAAACCAAGAGTTGGATGAATGTTCAACCGACTGAGCCACCCAGGCGCCCACTAATGTTACTATTTTTCTTTTTTAAATTCAGTAATTTGACCTTGTTTTTATAGCTCTAACTCATGAGAATAATGGGTGTAATTATGGAGCTGTGATTGTTTTAGTTTGTTTTTTGTTTTGCCAACTAATGTTTTGAATAAAACACCATTCAGTTTTCCTGCTTTTGGAGATGAATTTGCAGCATATATGATTTGAAATCTAATGAAGATCTGTTCATCTTTAGTTGTACAATTTATGTAACTGTTCTTAAATGTTGTCCTGTCAGAAATAAAATCATCTTCTGTTGATTTTTAATTAAATCTTATTTAATATCTCTAAGAAAGGACATTAAAGTTTTAAAAAAGTAGGTAGTATACATAATCATATAACTGCCGTAATCAGACCTAGTCTTCTAGGACAATAAATAACTTGATTTGTGAACACTGATAAAACATGAAAGTAAAATAATCATTTAACTCAATAAGGTCCTACTTTATTGGCAGCCCGTAGAACAGAACCACATTTATAGTTCACAGCTGTTTGTTGAAATGAAAGCATTTTGAAGTGACAAATTTCAAGACTTCTCATTTTGTTATTTCATTCTTTAACACATTTTTATTTCTAAAAAGTATTTTAAATTCATTCTATGTCAGAAAACCCTGGTTCACTCCAAACTAAGAAGCTAGTAAATGACACCCTTCTTTCTGACATTTCTAACCTCTGTAAAAAGAAAAAAAAAAAAAAGTATAAAACCCCAAACATCATTGTTACAGCACTGCTCTTTCCCTCCACCCACTTTCTCTCCGCTTTACTCAACAAAAGTAGTAGGAAGTGTTCTTGTTGTTGTTGAGACTGTAGTCCTGTAGAAGTAATTGAGGCACCAAATAATGCTAAGTGCATCTCGGGCTCAATTCTCACTGCTGAGAACAAAACTGTCAAATACCTTGATCTCAGTGAGCTTGCTCTTTGTTCTCTGTTCCTTTGGTGTGTCTCACCTTGGGGACATCCTCCTGGAAGTGTCCTCTCTGAAGAAAGCCTCAAGGGGAAGATGCCCTCGGGTGTGACGTTAGGGCGACATTGACATTTGTACACTCCCTTAGGATTGGGAAAGTGAAACAAAGGCATGGTCAAACAGTAGGATCTTGGAATTACTCACGTCTGGCTTCGAAATTTCAAAATCTGTCTTCCTGTTTTTCTACCCTTCAGACTTTAGCCTGTTACTTAATCTTTCACTTCCTTAGGCTCATATTTAGACTATGACAGGATGGCAGTAATAACTTTCTTAACTAGGGGAAGAGGAGGAATATCTGACTATGTTGGTGTGAACTTGTAAATATGGGAAATGAGTGTGCTTACTCAATTATTGTTACTGTGTTGATCTTAATTGGATTGAAGGGTAAAGAGGAGAGGTTGAAAAACTTATGGGGTTATAGGGTTTCCCTGTCTTAAGGACAGAACGTGTCTTACCTGGTTCATTTTGTGGTAGTCGCCATAGCACCTCACACGGTGCTCTTCACCAGTGAGATGTTGGTGGATATTCAGGAACGACTACCCAATGATCAGCCCATTGATCTAGCAGCTTATGTGTTGCAAGCCTTTGAGGGGCTTTATCTTTATGCTGGACATTAGCGTTTGAATCATAGGCCTTTTCAATGGAGGCATTACTGTTGCCTTGAAAAGATACTCATCTGGAGACCTCACGAAATTTTCTTTTGAAGATTTTATGTCCAATATGGGAGGCCATTTCTGTTTTTACATTTTACTAATTAGTTTATATTTGACTTAAGACTTTGTTTAAAATTTTTTTTTTATTTTTTTAAAAATTTTTTTGCCTTAAGGCTTTGAACTTTCAGGGGCACCTGGGCGACTTAGTCAGTTGAGCGTCTGACTTCGGCTCAGGTCATGATCTTGCTGTTCGTGAGTTCGAGCCCCGAGTCGGGCTCTGTGCTAACGGCTGGGAGTCTGGAGCCTGCTTCGGATTCTGTGTCTCTCTCTCTCTCTGTTTCTCTCTCTCTCTCTCTCAAAAATAAACAAACATTAAAAAAAAAAGACTTTGAACTTTCAAAATATTCTTAATGTAGGGATTGAAGTTTGTTTTTATTTTTTAAGGAAAAATACTGTCATTTGGGGGCGCTTACTAGAAAAGAATAATGGACTGCGTCTCTAATTTATTGATTCTGTAAGTTTTTATTAGCATCTCTGTGGCAGGCACTTTGCTGGCAGCTGGGAATGTAACAGCAAGCACAATGAATGGCTAGGTTTCATTATGCAGTCTGGCAAAAGATAGTCAATGAAGTTTCTAAGTACTCTTATAGAAAATGTGATATAATAGTTAACAAGATCCCTGTTTTCAACAAAACTAATGAAGCGGAGTTGATAAAACTTAGTTTAATGAAGAAATTTGATATAAGTAAGGTATTGTATGATATTGACTTATATGTATAGTAGTATCTCAAAGAAAGGAGAAGCTGCATGGCCCTGAGTGATGCCTTGTATTTTTAAAGTTGACTATAGTTGAGAAAAAAATCAAGAAAGTGAACAGTGACACTAAAAATGGTAAGCATTTATCGAGCACTTACATGTTCCAGTTACACACACACACACACACACACACACACACGTCTCGTACACACTGTGAGTTAACATTTTCAGTTTTGAACTTTAATTCTTTAAAATCTTGTGTTATCGTTTACTAAAACATTGTAGGGAGTATTTTCCTCCTTTATCTTATCACCTCAATTATACCATAAATGTAATGATAATATTTTGAGAGACTAGGAAGCCATATGACATAAAAATGACAAAGTCTTATAGGAAACTTTTGTGTAATAAATATAAGAAAGTCCTCATTTAATAGCAGTTAGTGAAGAGAAAATGAGTTTAAAAGAATGAGCTTTTAAAAAG
This sequence comes from Leopardus geoffroyi, assembly GCF_018350155.1. Taxonomy (NCBI): domain Eukaryota; kingdom Metazoa; phylum Chordata; class Mammalia; order Carnivora; family Felidae; genus Leopardus; species Leopardus geoffroyi. The sequence continues at coordinate 202,022,311 of NC_059326.1, read as the reverse complement.
CTTTTGGTATTAAATACAGAGAACAAACTGGAGGTTGCAGAAGGGAGGTGGGTGGGGGGATGGGTGAAACAGAAGAGTGTGAAGAGGATGAAGAATGCACATGATGAATGGGGTGCCTGGGTGGCTCAGTCGGTTGAGCATCCGACTTCGGCTCAGGTTATGATCTCGTGGTTCATGAGTTCGAGCCCCGCGTCGGGCTCTGTGCTGACAGCTCAGAGCCTGGAGCCTGCTTCAGCTTCTGTGTCTCCCTCTCTCTCTCTGCCCCACCCCTGCTTGTGCTCTGTCTCTCTCTGTCTTTCAAAAATGAATAAACATTTAAAAAAAAGGAGTGTACATGATGAGCACTGAGTAACGTACTGAATCAATGTCATGTACACCTGAAACTAACATAACACTATGCTAATTATACTGGAATTTAAAAAAGGCAAAAAGCTTGTGGTAGGTATTTTAATATTGTTGGCCTTTCGTGTCAGATAATCCCTAGATCCCTCATTGTTCCAAGTGCGGTTCCAACTTTTCATTTCTCTCATCTCTCTTTGAGAGTTTGCAGTGCTGAGGAAGTAAGGCATTTGTTGCCTTTTCTATTCCCGTTTATTGTTAGGGAGAAGGCACAAGCGTCCCAGATTCAGTGTCTGAGCTGGAGCAGTCTTCCATGTCACATAGGTGGGGAACCTGAGATTTAGAGAAAGAACTTACCCCAGGTTACACAGCCCCCCTGCCCACGCAGGGCCCACACATGGTGTGCAAAGCCACCCTTTCTTACTCCATTCTCATGACTTGTTCACAGCACATGATTTTTCTTGGTGGGGAAAACAAATTTAAAAGGCAAGCCCTCCTCTCCCCACTTCTGATTTTTAGAATCCAATCTTTTTTGCTTATTGTAAAAAAACAGGTCTGAAGAAATGGACTTAGGTTTCCTAATCTTTCATGTTGGAAACCATTAAAAGGTGGCAATGAATTAAAATCGTAGTCTGCTTGTTTTAGTGGTGGACTTGGTGAATACAAAACTATGGCTGTGGCAAAATATGCAGAGAGCTTGGACTTCCCTTTATTGCCAAAAGACCAGTGTCCAAAGACTAGTAGAAGAGTAGAATAAGGAAAAGCTTATTTGGTTTTGCATTTCAGCTCAGGAAATTTCTTCCTAGGGAATATAGTACTCATTTTCAGCTTCCCCAGATTTTATCCTGAAGTTCAAAGTCTACTAACTGCCTAAGCCTTATATTTACAGTGCCTCGTCCATGGCCATCCGAGTCAAACACACTCTTATCTTGGACAGCATCTTTGGAATTCTGTGTTCTTCAGCACTCTCTTGACTATTCAGAGAGTAGGACCTTATTGGTGGCGTTGTACCTGTTCGGCCTGCATGCGTGCTTCCCAGTTTTTAAATAATCTGATTGTTTCATTACATTTCTTACTTTTTCTCCACATCTGACTCGGACCTGTTAGAATACTGACATCTGAGAAGAGTCTAGATCAAGCCATTTGAATTAGTTCGTTTGTTTTTTGAGTAAAGTGGGAGTGAAGAAGTAGAGGGAGGAAGATGGCCCATCCACTGCTACTTAGATAAGAAGGGTCGCATTTGCAAGGATGTTCTCCAACAGCGGCTGTGTTGGCTTTCCGGTACTCAGCCTAAAAGCTGGTTGGGTGGATGTCACCGGGTACATTACGTGGCTTGCTAAGATGGTATGTGCCCAAAAGCTGGCATGGTAAAAACACTTACGGTTTTCAGCCCCTATCACAGTGCTGGGGATCTAGCTCAGTGAGAAACAATCCAGTCACGGTAAGAGTAAATTCACAGTACTTTGTAATGAATTTTCAATAACAGATAACACATTTGCAGTAACTTTGTTGATGTCCACGGATTAACGCCTCAGTATTTCACAATTTAGGCTTTTCTTGTATGAGAGTTTCTGTGTTAGATTATGTGAGGTCCCCTCAGTTTTATTCTTTGCACTTTTTTAAAGTAATCTCTGTGCCCAGCGTGGGGCTCAAACAACCCCGAGATGAAGAACTGCATACTCTACCGACTGAGCCAGCCAGGCGCCCCTGAACATTGATTCTTTGAACATTACGTTTCCATATTAAGACGTGAATTATGGGAGAAAGTATCTACTATATAAAGCAGGATTTAAGATTTAGTTGATTATGTATTGAATGAAATGATTTTGTTGTTATTTTGAACCTTATTTAACGTTTATCTAATTTTCCCTCTTAAACTTACATTAAAACTTTTCCTGTAGCCAGAAGTTGTGTTACGGGTGCATTCCACAGACAGGGTGTCAAATCTGCCTTAGGCTGAAGAGGCTTGCCTACTTCAGCCTTTGAGACTCCAGGTACCTCAAAGTCCTTCTCATTCTAGATGGGAGATCTGATATTAATTGATTCCTGTAGCCAGTTCTTATGTGTATATATCCCAGTAATTCTCCTTGGCATATATAGATTCTGATCGCCAACTGACAATCAAAAAAAGGCCATTTTAACTGTCTTTTTTCAGATCATAATCAGAAAATATTGCCTATTTTTGTCCATCTTTGAAAAACTACCCTGACCTAAGTGAGCACAGAGCCATTTACTTTATTTTAAAGTTTATTTATTTATTTTGAGAGAGAGAGTGTGTGTGTGTGAGCAGGAGAGGGGCAGAGAGAGGGAGAGAGAATCCCAAGCAGGCTCCACACTGTCAATGCAGAGCCTGATGTGGGGCTTGAACTCATGAACCGAGAGATCATGACCTGAGCCGAAATCAAGAGTCAAACACTTAACCAACTGAGCCACCCAGGCACCCCTTACTTTATTTTAATCTTTACTCCCTAAATGCTCACCTCTAAAGGTAGCCAACAGCCAGAAGTGGCTTTTGAGCACTTGAAATGTAGTGGAATTGAGATGTGCTCAAAGTATAAACTATGCACCAAATTTCAAAGATTTAGTGTAATAAAAGGAATGTGAAATATCTCACAAATAATCTTCCATTGATCATATACTGGAATGACATTATTTTGGATATATTGGGCTAAATATATTATTAAAATGGATTTTTATCTATTTTTTTTTTCTTTTTAACATGACAGTTTAAAGTTACATCTGTGGCTTGTAATATTATTTCTTTGGGACCGTGCTGCTTTAAAATAGGAATACAAGAAGAGTTGTTTTTTAAAATGGTTTGGGGATGCTGCATCTGTTGATCTGTTTGTAGAGTTGTGGGATTATTTTAGAGCAGTGTAATTTTTAAATTTATAATTACTTAATGGATAACTTGCTTCCTTCTAAAGCAAGTGAAAGCTTTAGTATTGCCAATATTATAATCGGGCAGACCACAGATGGCCAGTACAGTCCCTTTATTGCCATTCGGATTATCTTCTCAACACACAGATTGACACTAATGCACACAGTGGAAATGTTTCGGTGGAAATTTTTGTTTTAAAAATCGAAAAATGTATACTTTGTAATTATTGTCATGACTGGTACTGTAATGAAGCTTTGCTCTGGGTTTTTTTTTTTTTTTTTTTTTTTTATGCTTTGATGAGTTTGTAGACACCAGAGTAAATCGAGGGGTTTTCTACATGTGAGTGAGATGTAGTTTTTCTGCATCTACGTGCCTCACTTGATTATAGGAGAGCAACCACGATAGCTAATTAGCTTGCTTCTCTTTTAATTGCCATTTCCTAATGTGTGACACAAGTGAGAAAAGAAAAATAATAATTTGATAAAGATGACTGACTTATTTTTAGTTAACTGGGCTCATTTTCTTTTTAAAATCGGAAGGCTGCAATAAACCATATAAGAATTGGAAACGTAATTACGTTGAGATAAATTATTGAAAATGAAGTTTTTAAAGCAAGTACTTTATTACTTTCAGAAATAGTTCACTGATTAAGACAGTTGCTCTGTCTCATCATGGTTCAGGAGAATGTGTGATTTTAAAAGTAAAGCATGAAAAGAACATTGGTGATGCCTCTGGCCAAACATTTAGGGACTATTTTCTGTATTATCTGGCTCAGCTGTGAAGGGTAAAGGGGAGTCCGTTTACTGACAAATGGATGAAATAAAGTGATCATCTAGGTATATTATTTCAAGGCACCAGGGTGCAAACTAATTGGAAGATAAACATAATAGAGTTTCTGTAGATACAATATAGAAAAAAGTATAGGTGATAAAATAAGATATAAGACATATGGAGATTACTAGCTGAGGAACTAAAAAGGCATATGTTTCCAAAGAGTCAGCGGGACAGGGCTGGGACTCGATTGTCGTCATAAAGTAGCTGCACGTACCTTGTTATGTGTTGTCATTTGTCTGCATTTCCTTAGTATATGTTTTTAATTTGGTCTCAGGCAGTGGGTCTTACAATGTGGTTCAGGGTTTAGCTGCATCAGAATTATTGAAGTGCGTGCAAAATGTGGATTTCTAAGTCCCACTTCTGAACAATTGAATCCATTTTGCTGGGTGTGATGCTGGGAAATCTGTTTTAGCTTGAATCCCAGGAGCATCCTGAGATCACTGAAGATTAAGGTGCGATAACTTCTGTGAGGTGTCAGAGTATATATACTTGGCGAACGTTTTCCTGACACGTGAAGTATTCAGCAATAACTAAAATGAGCGTGCACCACAAATGTGTTGGGATTGGTATAATATATAACTCTAGCTAGCCCTGAGCAGCATAATACTGGGATTTACAAAGTACTTTTTGATAATGTGATTGGGGATCTGTAGTCTATATCAGTGGTGACATGTCAGTGCTCTGTTTCCTACTTCTTGGGGCTAAGAATACTCTGATATCTCTTCCGATTGTATACCAATTCTTGGGGCTAAACAAGTCTTTTGTTGGTACAGTATTTTATAATTGTAACACAGTGGCCAGCATATGGAGCATTAATCCTAAGCAAAGTATGCTCTTTACCGTGGTGGTTGTCTGTTGTGACCATGTCAGGGATGGTATCCTTGTCTCAGCCAGGGTTACCTGCGTTACAAAGGAACATCATACACACTGCTTCTGCTGCACTTACAATATTTTTACAGCAAATAGCAAAATGCTGGGACTCAACTGGCTTAAATATGAAGGAACTTTATTATGAAATACCAGCACTACAGTAAGCTGTACTCAGGCATTAAGTGATGTCATCAAGGAACCAGTTATATAGGCTTCATCCTAAGGCTGGTTTTCCACCTGTTTTCAGGATGGCTGCCATTAACAACTGGTATTTTGCTTGCTTACTTGTTCAGATTCAACAGAAGGAGTGAGGGGGACATCTGTCATTTAAACCAGGAATTCAGATCCTTTTCCTGCATTCTTACTGGGCCAATTTGGAGCCAGGGATGGGGCCATTTTACTCAACGTCTTGGAAGCAAGAGAAGTGGATACTTGAAAAAAATTAGGATTTTTTTTTTTTTCTCCACGAAGAAGGGACTCTGTAAGCAACTAACATTGCCTGTTATGTAGACATTTCAGTATATTTCATGACAACTATTACTGGTAACTTGTAAAGTTGGTAATGCAAACTTTACAGATAAGACAGTATAAATGTGATGATATGTAATAGTTGATGAACACTACCTGTATGTTGGGCACCATTCTAAATACTTTTAATATATTAACTCATTTAATACTGAGAGCAGTCTGCTAAATGAAATACTACTGGTATATCTATTTAATGGATCAGGAAACTGGGACATAGGGAAATTAAGTGACTTGTCCCAGGTAACTTAAGGAGGAAGCAGCAGGTAGGGATTTGAACTTTCAGACTGGCTCGAGCTAACTCTCCTACCTGCTACCATATGGCTGTCAGAACAGGTGCTGGATGATGTCAGTCAGCTTGCATTGAATATGGTCTTTGAGAGCTGAAGAGTCACGGTTTTCATGAATCAAGGTTATTATCTTTTTTTAAAGTTTTTACTTATTTTTAGAGAGAGAAAGAGAGAGAGAATCCCAAGCAGGCTCTGTGCTACCAGTGCAGAGCCCCACTCAGGGCTCGAACTCACGAACCGTGAGATCATGACCTGAGCCGAAATCAAGAGTCGGATGGACGCTTAACCGACTGAGCCACCCAGGAGCCCCTGAATCCAGGTTATTGTTACAACTCTTTAGGTTGCTGATGAGCAGAACAGCTTGCTCCTGTAGGTGTTACAATAATTTCAAATTGAAATAGAGTGATTATTCAAACCAGAGGTAATAATAGTAGCAATAAAGTAATGATAATGATGATGATAATAATAAATTAACCTATGTTTCAAATATAAACCCGTCACGGTGAACTTATCTTTATGATTTCACCATTATCTAGGATAGGTGACTGTTAAATTTCCTAAAACCATGTGTTCATTTCTCCCACCTTTGCATTCATTAAGCATGATATTCATTTAGTCAACCAACATGTGCGTTTCTCCTAAGTATAATTGTCTATGTAACAGTGATTTCAAGGATAAATAGACATAGCAACTTTGCTTTTAAAAAATTGATGGTCTGATTAAAGAAAAACAACAGGTAAACACATAGATCTAAGATAAAGATTACTGAAGTAAAAGAATGGAGAAGCTATCACAGAGACAAGAGGTCTGCAGGTTGTTGGGAAATGTCAAAAGTTTGGAAATGTTCTTGGACAAAAGAAGATTCTGGAAGATGAAGTGGGTAGACCCAATTAGGAGGATTAGAAAAAAGCATTTAAGTGAAGAGCATTTACAACGGCACTGGGAACTGTAGAGCTTCTGATTAATTTTTTGAAGTTTATTTATTTTGAGAGAGAGAGAGAGAGAGAGAGACCATGAGCCAGAGAGGGATAGAGACAGGGAGAGAGAATCCCACAGCACAGAGCTTGAACTCAGGGCTTGAACTCACAAACCATGAGATCTTGACCTGAGCTGAAACCAAGAGCTGGACGCTTAACTGATTGAGCCACCCAGGTGACCCAAACCAAAGAACTTATATGTTTGGTAAATATAAGTGAAGCGCACTGTTAGGTTCTGAAAAAAGGATTGAGAGGATGGTTGTAGGAGTTTAGGGTAGACAAGTATTTTTGGAATGTTGAAATTTTTAAGATTCATTGAATTTTATTTCATTTATTTTTATTTTTTAGTTTTTTAGAAGGAAAGAGTTTGTGTGAGTGAGGGAGAGGGGCAGAGGGAGAAAGAGAGAATCTTGAGCAAGCTCCACATTCAGCTCAGAGCCCAGCGTGGAGCTGCTTCCCATGACCTGGGATCATGACCTGAGTGAGCAGAATTCAAGAGTTGGACACTCAACCGACTAAACCACCCAGGTGCCCCAAGATTCATTGAATTTTAAATCTTTAAGATTGGGCACCTGGATGGCTCAGTTGAGCATCTGACTCTTGATTTCGGCTCAGGTCATGATCCCAGGTTGTGGGATCGAGCCCCGAGTTGGGCTCCACGCTGAGCATGGAGCCTGCTTAATATGCTTGCGCACGTGCACGCGCTCTCCCTCTCTCTGAAATTAAATAAATAAATAAGCAAACAAATAATTAAATCTTCAAGATACACTTGTTTGTGGTTTAGGCTCAGAAAGTGTAAAAACACTTTTAACTTCTTGATTTTTAGTTTAGATTTAGAATCTTTATTCGTTCAAGACCACTGATATTTGGTAGAACAGATAAATTTGGGATTGTTAGCCATATTGTCACGTCTTCACTGCATGTAAGTAAAAGAATTCATTAATATTGGATGTGTTTCAAAGTACTGAAGAAGTGTGTTATTTGAAGAAAATCATTAATAAATAATTTTATGTTCAGAATGAAGACCCTGAATTATTCACTTTACACATATATTTTGATTACAGCATACCAGAAATGTCTTTTCTAGAAGACATGATATATATTTATTTTAAAAAAATTCAATGTTTATTTATTTTTGAGAGACAGAGCACAAGCAGAGAGTGGACAGAGAGAGAGGGAGCCACAGAATTCGAAGCAGACTTCAGGCTCCAAGCTGTCAGCACATAGCCTGACTGGGGTTTGAACCCATGAACTGTGAGACCAGGACCTGAGCCGAAGTCGGATGCTTAGCCGACTGAGCCACCCAGGCACCCCTATATTTACTTTTAAACCCTTGGATTACCCTATATCAATTTTGTTGTAGTGGAATTATTGTATTCCAGTGTCATGTGGTTGTTTCAGATTAGTAAAGGTATTAATTTTATTGAGCATCTTTGTATGTCTCTTTATATACTTGAACTAGATTCTCTCTTGGGTATATTTTAAAAGTGGAATTGTTGGGTTAAGATTGGCTGATAACTCAAAAATTGCTTTCTAAATTGGTTGTATTTAATTTATACTTCAGGTAGAATGAAAGTCACCATTTCCCTCACTCTTGCCAGTAGTTTATGTTACATTTTAAAGTCCATATCAATATTATAGTGTTGAGGTGCCTGAGTGGCTCAGTCGGTTAGGCTTTGTCGGTTAGGTTTGATTTCAGCTCAGGTCATGATCTAACAGTTGTGAGATCGAGCTGTGCATAGGGCTTAAGATTCTCTCTTTCCCCTCTGCCTCTCTCCCCCTCCCCTTGTGCTCTCTCTCTCTCTCTCTCTCTCTCAAAAGAAAAATAAAAAAAAAAAGGAGTGTTAAATCATATCCCATTGTTATTTTAATTTGCATATACTAATTATTACTGAGTTGGAACATTTGTTTTCAAGTTCATTTGTTTGTTTTGAGAGAGGGAGAGAGTGAGCAAAGGAGGGGCAGAGAGAGAAGGAGAGAGAGAATCCCAAGCAGGTTCCACACTCCCATGCGGGAGCTTGACGAGGTGCTCGATCCCTCGACCTGTGAGATCATGACCCAAGCCTAAATCAAGAGTCACTTGCTCAATCCACTGAGCCACACAGGCACCCCAAGTTGGAACATTTCTTAAGTTTGTTGGAAGTTTAAAACTTTATTTCTGTGAAGTTTTATGTTATTTTACATATCTTTTATTGGTTTTAAGTATTTTCTTAATTATCTTTAGAAATTTTGTTCTGAATAGTTGGTTTATGGGATGGAAAACTTTTCACGTCTGGTATCAATTTTCATTTCCCTGAAAAATCTTTTAATCCTATTCCTATCCCATTTGGTTATGTCTGGAGTCTTTTGATTGTAAACTTCTTGTGGTGGTTAATGTCAGAAACAAACCTGCTTGATAATTTCAGTGGTTAGGACCAGGGTTTCGAGTCGAAAAGTTTCAGTTTGAATATAGGCTCCTCACGATCTTGAGTAGTTAATCTCTCTGATTTCTACGTAGAAACAATAACCTGCTGTAGTAAAGTCACACAAACACAAATCCTTAATTCAGAGCTCAGAACTGTACCCGCAATAAATGGATGCGATAATAAGGAAAAACAACATCAGTACTTTAAAAAAATTTTTTTTAACGTTTATTTATTATTGAGAGACAGAGAGACAGAGCATGAGCAGGGGAGGGGCAGAGAGAGGAGAAGACACAAAATCTGAGGCAGGCTCCAGACTCTGAACTGTCAGCACAGAGCCCGACTCGGGGCTGGCAATCACAAACCGTGAGATCATGACCTGAGCCAAAGTTGGACGCGCAACCGACTGAGCCACCCAGGCGCGCCCATCAGTACTTTCCATTTTGTCAAATGCTTTATGCTTTCAGAGTGCTTTTATTTAAATAAAATGTGGTTAATCTGAGCATTTCCTAATTCATATTTTAATAGTCCATTGTGCTCCCAGTAGCATAGAGTGATTGATTTCTGCAGTTTCCATATACTGGAATGCATATGTCTTACTTATGAAATCATTACTCAAGGGCTTCATAATTTACACAGAAATCTATATAGCTGCTTTTTTTACTGGGTAGTCTTTTCTAAGTGTTAGATTTGCATGTATTTATGTAGTTCACTAAGTCAGTATATTCTTTGTGAACGGATATATAAAATCTCTTTATACACATTTATAAGAGCATTTATTGATTTAATAAATCAGACACTTGTCAACCAGGCATCAGTGTAAATTGTCGTTTATGTATAATGTAAGCATGTGCCTTAGAGTACATAATTCATCATTCAATTAACATAAATCTATGAGTAGTCAGTATTTACCTCCCATGGCCCAAATCCTGCAGGAAAGAAACTTTCTTTGATATATAGAAGTTACAGTTGTTGTTCATTTGATGATGCTCTTAGTGTGTTTTTGTATTTTTTGCAGTGTTTTAAATTTAGATTTTTTGATGCTCATTTCACCGCAATAATTAAATAGACTTAACAGCTCGTTAGAACGCATAATTTTTTCTCAAAAACAATGCAGTAATTGCTGAAGGTTTGATTAAAATTCTTGATTAAAATTCATCAAAAACCTACTTAATGTCTGAATATAATATTTGAATGATTTTAAAACTTGATCTTTGGAATGTATTCTTGGAGAGCAAGAGAGATTGATTGATTGACTGATTGATTAGGGGACATATTCTACTGCTTTTCAGGGAACAGTAGCCAAGTGTAGACACCATACTACTTGCCAAGATTGTCTTCTGAAAGCAGTCTTTTGACTGCTTCTTTTGGATTTGAATGAATGGTGGTTTTATCCTGCTTTTCTTTGCTCTTATCTCTTTTTGGTATCAGTGGGGAGTTTTCTTAAAACTCTATATTCATTGAAGTAAATGCATATTTAATTACAAAATCAGACAGTATGAGTTTATGATCAATATGTTTACTATATTTTAAAATAATTCACTTTAACTGCTCTTTATGGATTTATCAATTTTAGACAGTTTTTGTTGAATACATGTTATATTAGTATTTATCTCTCTCTTTTTTTTTTTTTTAATTTTTTTTTTTCAATGTTTATTTATTTTTGGGACAGAGAGAGACAGAGCATGAACGGGGTAGGGGCAGAGAGAGAGGGAGACACAGAATCGGAAACAGGCTCCAGGCTCTGAGCCATCAGCCCAGAGCCTGACGCGGGGCTCGAACTCACGGACCGCGAGATCGTGACCTGGCTGAAGTCGGACGCTTAACCGACTGCGCCACCCAGGCGCCCCTATTTATCTCTCTTTTATCTCTTTACCCTATAATCTCAATATAGCCATTTCACAATTTTTGGTTGCATGAATAATCAACATTATATTTACAGTGACTGTATCATTATAACTATATATATATATATAGTATATATGTATGTATATACAGTATATATACATATATATATACTATATATATATATAACTATATAACAATTTTTTATTTTTCCTAGAGTTAAAAATTGCCTATGAATTTTTTTCCACCAGCTTTTATTTGACTATATATCAATTATTTTTTTAAAAAACTATTTTAGAACATTTGTCATGGCTGTCAGTAATTTTCCCAAATGGTCAAAAACATCAAATAAATTATCAGTGACTTATCCCTTCCCATTTCCTGTCTTTTCTTGAGGCCTCCTTTTTTCTTGAGTCTGACCTATATTCTCTGTAGATTTGATATGTTATTTTAGGACACATATTCTTTCAGCTGCCAGAGAAAGTTTTTGTTCAAAGTCATTTTCTTGAGTCTGGGAATGTCTAAAATAACTTGATTTGATCCTCATTTTAATTGATAGATTTAGAAGGTATGGAATTCTGGCTTAGAACTCATTGGTCCTCATAACTTTGTGGACATTGCTCCATAGTGTTACAGTGCCACTGTAACACTGAATTTGTGTAATTCAGTATCTTCCTGAATGTAATTTCTTCAGATGTAACCTGTCTTTGTATCTTTCTGGAAGCTTTTCAGCACTTTCTTTACCCTTAAAGTTTAGAAATTACCAATGATGTGGTTAGGAGTAGACTTAAAAAAAAAAAAAAAAACTGACTTGGAATTCACAGCCAGTGTTTTTAATGTGGAGGCCCCTTTTTTTTCCTAGGAAATTGTTTTGTCTTATGTTTTTGATAATATTTCTTCACCTCCTTCAACTCCTTTTTTTAATGAGCCTCTGTGTTTCTATGTTTTCATCTTTTCCATGTCTTTATCTCTTTATTCTGCCATTTCAAGGTTTCCTCAATTTGATCTTCCGGCTCTTTTGTTGAATTTTAATTGCTAGTATATTGTTTTTATTTCCAGGGTTCTTTCTTAATTTTTTTTTATTTTCCTTTTGAAAATACTAAAATATTTTCTTCTTATTTTATGTACGGATCACACTCAGTTTATAGTGGGATTACATCCCAACAAACCCATCATGAATTGAAAATATTGTAAGTTGAAAATGCATTTAATGCACCTAGCCTGCTGAACATCATTAACTTAGCTTTGCCTACCTTAAATGTGCTCAGAACACATACATTAGCCTATAGTTGGCCAAAATCATCTAACACAATGCTCTATTTTATAATAAAGTATCTTCTGTAATTTATTGGATACTGTCTATACTGAAAGTGAAAAGCAGAATGAGAACAGATGGTTGTAAGTATTGGTTGTTTACCCAGATGATCGCATGGCTAACTGGGACTCGCAGGCTCACTGTTACTGCCCAGGCATCACGAGAGAATATCGTTCTGCATATGGTGAGCCTGGGAAAAGATCCACGTTCAAAATTCCAAGTATGGTTTCTACTGAATGCTTATCACTTTGGCACCATTGTAAAGCCCCAAAATTGTAAGTAGAACCACTGTAAGTCAGAGACCATTTGTACTTAAAATCTGTATTTCTCTATATCAACTTAGTTTCTTCTACTTCCTTTACTGTTTCTGTTTTCTCCAGGTTTCCTTTTTTGTTTGTTTTGGTCTCCTACATTCCTGTTGGAGGCTTTTCTCAAATGTCTAGTGATCTTTGCCTGTTGACATTCAAGAGTAAGGCATCGGGTAGACTATAGTGATCCTATAAGCAAGCATCATGGGAAGAAGCAACAATAATCCGTGTAACTCCAGCATGCAGTAGCCACATGGTTGAGAGGACTGTCATCTCAGGACTCATCCAGAAAGAACAGTGTCATTAAGCCCTACCACTGTTGCTAAATATAAAAGAAAGGGAAAAATGGAGATATAGAAAGGCCAAGAGACCAAGAGAGAGAAATGAAGACAGACTAAGAGTCAAAGATGAGTGGATGGATTGTAAGGGTTTGTGTACGAGTGTGTATACAGGAGGAGAGGGAAGTGGGAGAGAGAGAGACAGAGAGAGAATACATGATAACGGTAATATATATTCAGGGATGTTTGTAAAATGAACTTAATGACCCTTCAATAGAGATGAGCTGTGTGCAGATTTTGGTAGAAAAAGAATGGCGTTGAGGGAAAAGTCACATTAGTAATTTTCTGGGGTTAATTATTTATTGTGTTTTTATTTCATTACAGCATTATTCTTAAAACACTCCTTTCTCAGATATTTACAGGTGATCAAATGAGCACCTGAGGTATAAATTGAAATTTTTTTTTTACATTTCATGGATCTTTGCTTAGATTCTGTCTTCTACTAATTTTTATCTCTATTTTGAGATTATTTATGAGGCAGCGGTTGCTGGTGCCTTGGTACTTTATAATAGCAATAGTAATAGAGAAGTACTCTCATACTTCTTATTTATATTCTTTTAAAAAGATTCTTCTCTTAGAAGAATCAGAGATTAGAATGGATTCAACACCCAGTGGTATCCAGATCTCATTGAGTCCTGCTAATTCTCATTTTTGTAACTACTCCTTTGTTCTGGTCAGAACCTTTTTAGAGAAAGATAAGGAACAGCTTGTTTTTGTGTTTCATGTGCTCCTTAATGGCGCACAGATTCTTGGATTTCATCTTTTTCAGAATGTCAATATTCAAGTATAACGTATTTAGCAGCGTAACTCTGCTGTTGACTTTTGAAACAACATAATTTTGTTTACATGTCTGTAGCCCACATATTTGATGGAAAATTATTATATCTGAGATGTTCTGGTTTGAATGAACCTTGGTGTATCCACTTCTATCTCTTACCTTGTTTCTATCTATATATCATATATTCACATACACGTATACATGTGCGGTTTGTGTACACTCAAATATATGTATTCAAATGTTTCCTGGCATCAGAATATATAAGTATGTATAGCTACTTTTTAGAAAGTGAATGGTTTCTTGTTATTGATCGTCTATAAAATGGCATATTGATTCCTTCTTTGGTGAACATGGCTGTATTTATGTATCTTTCCTCCCTTATCCTGCCTCCTTAGAGCTTGGTAATTTGGCCTATAACAGAGCTAACTTTTCTGACACCATTTGTTTCTCACGTTTCGAACATTATTGTCTATCAGACATAGATTCCTACCTTTCTCCATGCAAAGAGAAAACCAGTTTTGGTTCACAAAATCACCCTTAGTGAAAATGAGTGGAAAACAAATTAGTTTAATCCAATCGTGTACCTTGTTCCTCTTGCCCACCTTCTCCTTCCTCCCTATCCTGATTGATTCACGGCTGGCTGTAGGATGCACGTCTGGCCTCTAAAAGGAGTTTGCTGGAAGCGACTCCTATGCTGTTAAGAAGGAAACACACAAGGAAGCCTTTAGACATTCTCATGTCTGGATGTAATGTTGGGACTGCAGCATCCACCTTGTGCGCCACACAGGAAGTTGACCCAAAGGTGAAACTTGGTATATCCTAAGAGAGAAGAGATGGGAAAAACTTGAGTCCTTGATGACATTGCTGAGCTGCTGAATTAAACAATTAAACAGTGGTGGAGTACATCACTCTTACCCCCATCCCCAACACCTGTACTCCCAACATACATTTCTATACTTTTTAAATGTCAGATAATCATGGTTTTATTTTTAAAGTCAGTTCAGTTTGGACTTTTGACACTTGGCAGCCAAAAGCATCTTTGGTGAGACATTATTACTGCTTTACCTTTTATTGCTGTTTTCCATAGTGATTATTAATAGACCTGCTAACCCTCTTTTGGCTTTAAAGCCAATGGAGTGAATGATAACCAGGTTATTATTTATTTAGCATCATTGCAATTATGATAAGCCTTTGGAGAAGTAAAAATCTAAAGGGTTTTTCTGCAAAATTGATTTATCTACTTCCCGAAGGATCTTATTACTTCTTCCGTCTCTGACAAATACATATATTACAGTATGATTTTCTTCTTTATCAATTCTAAGTTGTATTAATCTTCACTTTGTGCAAGATGGTTTGAAGTGGACTACAAAGTTGAATGGCAAAAACTAAATTATGTCCAAAACAATAAGAACACACAATGCATGCTCACCTTTGGCTGTTGATTACCATTTTGTAGACTTATCCGAGCTATACATTTAGAAATAGATATTTGGCATTTCATTAAAAGCAAAGAACTTTTGGAAAAGGTTTTCTGTTTCTCCACAGTGAATATATTCTGATTTGTGAAGCACATATAAAACAACAAAATGTTCATGTTTTTCATTCTCTGATTATTGTTGATTGCAGAAACAAAATAAACAGGAACATTTTGGAATCTATTCAACCTCATATTGATTTTATGTTAATCTATGGAGATATTTTAAGAAGCATACAAAATGGTAGCAGTAATTAAAGATTCTTGGCAAAACAGCTTACCAGGTTTTTAAGTAACTGCCGTTTGTTACTTCTTCACTTATTCATTCAATAAGCCCCGACCGAGGACCAGGCTCTACAGGCCACCCTGAGTATGGAGAAATCCCAGGCCTCAAGACACTCACAGGTCAAGGGCCAGATAAAGAGGCAGACGTTACAGTGTATTCTGATGTTACAAGTGACAGTATGGACAAATAGGGAACCATCGGAGCATAAAGGATGGGGACCAAATACAGAGTTGGAGAAGAAGGAAAGTGTTTATAGTGGTGTATGGAATATTTTTTTTTTTTTTTTTAACGTTTATTTATTTTTGGGACAGAGAGAGACAGAGCATGAACGGGGGAGGGTCAGAGAGAGAGGGAGACACAGAATCGGAAACAGGCTCCAGGCTCTGAGCCATCAGCCCAGAGCCCGACGCGGGGCTCGAACTCACGGACCGCGAGATCGTGACCTGGCTGAAGTCGGACGCTTAACCGACTGCGCCACCCAGGCGCCCCTGGTGTATGGAATATTTAGAACTGGAAAGTGGGAGGCACAAAAAGTGTTTCTAAAGTTCTTATGTTAATATTGGGCTTGATGTTTATCATGTTTTTATGTTCATGGCAAGAGATTTATGTAATAAATTCAGTGCAGTCATATCATAGTAATAACAACAGCTAAAATTTGCTGAGTGTTTATCAGAGTGGTTAAGAGCACGAGGATGGGATTTTGAATCCTCCTTTTTTTTTTTTTTTTTTGTCTTTAATGTTTATTTTTTGAGAGAGAGAGAGAGAGAGAGAGAGTGCAAGCAGGAGGGCAGAGAGAGAGACACACACACACAGAATCTGAAGCAGGCTCCAGGCTCTGAGCTGTCAGCACAGAACCCAATGCGGGGCTTGAACCCATGAACCGTGAGATCATGACCCGAACCGAAGTCAGACACTTAACTGACTGAGCCACCCAGGCGCACCTTGAGTCCCCCTTCTGTAAGATGCGTGCTGTGTGACGTCAGGTATAGGAATTGTGCTGTGTGTTTCTCAAGATGGTAGTATGTATGTTATAGGGCTGTTGTGGGGTTGTTAAATCTCTAAGGGATTAAGAAAAGTCCTTGGCATTTCTTGAGTGCTCAATAAACTTTAGCTATTATTGCTATTATTGGGATAATCTCACGTAATGTTCTCAGTAATCTGACAAGGTAATGCGGTCGAAGGAGTAATGGCCACCACATATCCACATCCTAATCCTTGGGTCAGTGAATATGTTCCCTTACACGATACGAAGTCTTTTGAGAATGTGATTAGATCAAGATTTTGAGATGGGGAGATTATCCTAGATGACCGTAGTGAGCCCAGGGTAATTACAAAGATCCTTACAAGAAGCAGGAGAGTCAGAGTAGCCGATGTAATAAAGGCAGCAGAAGGGGAGAGTCCGGGGTTTGGAGCTGCTGGGCTGTTTACTGTGAAGGTGGAAGAAAGCACCATGAGCCAAGGAACGTAGGCAGCCTCTAGAAGCTGGAAATGCAGACACCTGATTTTTGCCTCAAACCCCTAGGGGGAATGTGGCCCTGCTGACAACTCCATTTTGGCTTGGTCACACTCATTTTGAAATTGTGGCATCTGGGACTACAAGATAATAATAAATTTGTGTCAGTTCAGGCCGCTGAGTTTGTGGTAGTTTGTTACGGCAACAGTAGAAAACAAATGCAGATTTTTACAGATGAAGAAACGAGCTCTGGGAAATGAAGTTTCTGGCAGGGTTCCTGGAGGCTCTGGGGTGTGAGCAGGAGGGCTTGAAGGCTGATAGGCCTTCCCATGGAAGTAGTCACCGGGGAGGGACTTGGGCCTACATTTGCGTATAGCCTGCAGCCGGCTGGTTTTAAGCCTCCCTCCAGCTTACTGTGCCTGAGGTCCTGAACCTCTCCGGTGCCTTAAGATGGCAAACGGCCTTTCTTCTCGTGAGGTCCATTCCTGCAGGTAGCCCACTACTTACCTCTTCCACTCTCCTAATTTACTTAACTTTTTTCAAAAGTGTTGGAAAGTTTCTTTCCACTGATGGCTCTTCTTTTCTTCCTGTCCTTGTGAATTTATGCCCCCGCCTCCCCCTTCCTTCGCTCTCATTTTGGTAAGGGTTCATCAGGAAACCGAAATCACTGGTCAGCCAAGCACGGTCCACCCGAGCAGCATGTTAATTTTTGACCTGCGGCAGGGCCTCCTTTCCTTTCAGCTCCCTCAAAAGACTGCAAACAGTAGCATGAATTCAGCCAAGACTAGCACAGTCGAAAATGTCTCACGCGGTCTTCATGAAAGCACCCACAATTCTTGCTCTCTTTAGTAATCTTTCCATGCAGCCTTTTTTTATTCAAATACAATTAACTCCATGTAATCTTAATGGTGGAACAGTGGGTAGGAGAGAAAATGCTCCTTACACACCCTGCCAAAATAGTCATAATGGATACATTTCATAACTTTGGACAAATTTTTATGAATTCTCTTATATTTTTATGTGTTTTCTAGGAATTTACTCATAACTTCCACGAATTCCTTCTTTCTCCATGGGGGATAAAAGGAAATTGCAGTTCACACTTCTCTGGCTGTGTGTATATCAGTGTCCTCATATTCATCAAGACCTCTTCTAAAAATGACACGTTGCAAATAAAGATGACCAAAATCGGTCACTTAGCGAGGAAAAAACAATGTGATTCACCAAAATTTTTAAATGTTTCTTTTTAAACAGTTGTTCAGACCGCTGTGTTACATGTTACATGTAACAAGGGGACCCAGTAGATATGAACTAAGAAAATATTTTAAAAAGCTAGCATTTAAATTAAAATACACAGCATGGGGGCGCCTGGGTGGCGCAGTCGGTTAAGCGTCCGACTTCAGCCAGGTCACGATCTCGCGGTCCGGGAGTTCGAGCCCCGCGTCGGGCTCTGGGCTGATGGCTCAGAGCCTGGAGCCTGTTTCCGATTCTGTGTCTCCCTCTCTCTCTGCCCCTCCCCCATTCATGCTCTGTCTCTCTCTGTCCCAAAAATAAATAAACGTTGAAAAAAAAAAAAAAAATACACAGCATGTCTACCTCTTAACTTGCAGTAGCAAATTCCTGTGCTGCACGTGAGTGGAAATTGTAACCGTTAGGCCTTCACGGCACAGAAAGGTCCAGGGTTGCCTTCTCATTCTCACGTAACGTATGAGACCGATTCAAGTTTTTTTCATCCGTTCTTTAAAGCTGAACACTAGATTGCATCTCTGTTGTAAGTTTTTGGTTCCCAGCTTTCTCCCTGTAATTGCATCCCTCTTTAACTCCTGCTTGTGAAAGGACAGCTGAATGCGTGAAACCGACATTGTGGCAAGAATCTCAGATTTATCATGCCTTGTAAAAATGAGTAATTCGGTCCTAATCTTTGACACGTTTCAAAATGGCTATACATGAGACCCTTGGGCTTCCGAAACATGGAGACCAAGAATTGTCAAATTGGAGCCTTTCGTGAAGAAAAGAAGCTGTTATTCCTTACTTCAGACTTCTGTGAAGTTACAAAGGAAGGCAGCTTGATGATGTTGCACAGAACTTTCTAAGTGAGGTAATAATTAATATGACTTCGGGTGGGTCTGATTTCATGGTTGTGTCAATACAGTGAATGTCATGGTTTTTTACTTGCTCATCAAAGAGGCTCTGCAACAGTAGATTCTCAGATTAAAGGAATTGGGTAAAATGTTCAGTTCCTTGCTACTAGGGAATGTAAGCTGTGT
Organism: Leopardus geoffroyi; assembly: GCF_018350155.1. Lineage (NCBI taxonomy): Eukaryota > Metazoa > Chordata > Mammalia > Carnivora > Felidae > Leopardus > Leopardus geoffroyi. Next base: position 202,003,132 of record NC_059326.1, on the reverse strand, counting down.
TTTAATAAATATATTGCACGTTTATGGCGTGTTTTCATTACCTTTATTAATTCATTTGGCAAGTAGCAATTGCATACACTCTACGTATCAGCCACTGTCCTTAGTGCTGTGTGCACAGCAGTGAACAACGCAACGTAGGCAGGGGTAAGGTCATGTCAGGCATTTCTCAAGAAATTCGAATTTTATTCTGACTACAAGGGAGGCCATTGGAGAGTTTTAAGCAAGAAAGTTACATAATTTGTAAATATGTAAATGACTTACATAGTTTATAAACAGAGCACTTTGGCTTCTCTGCACACCACGGGTAACTTGGGGGAAGCAAAGAGCGAGTTAGTGGGAAGATGGGATGGAGGCATTACCAACGTTCAGGGGAAAGACGATGGTAGCTTGCCTTGGGGTTAGAGAAGAGGAAGTGCAGAGCAATGGATAGCTTCCAAAAGCGGTGTCAGATGTGGGGGCGGGTGAGGGAAGGAAAGAGTAATCATGATTGCCTGGTTTTTGGCTTGAGCAAGTATTTAGATGGTAAAGATAGAGAAATCTGGAAAGGAGCAGGTTTGGGAAGTAGGGTAGGGAATCAACAGCTAGGTCAGATAGGAAGTTAGATTTTTACTGTGGAGTTTTAAGTGTGAAGTCAGGGTAAGAAGGATGGATTTGGAGTTTATTGAAATACAGGTGATATTTAAAGCCCAGGAACAGATGATGTAACATTTATGCAGATAGAAAAGAGAATGCAGGACTGAGCCCTGGCACATTCTATAATTTAGAGGTCAAGCAAGATGATAGATTCAGCAATTGATACTAAAGGAAGGAGTGTAGACATAGAAACCAACATAGAGTATGGTGTCATGGAAGCCACGGGAGAAAGTGTTGCCCGGAAGGGAACATCATTGACTGTCCAGTGCTCATGAGAATACAGCAGTGATATAAGTGACCATTGAATTTGGGATTATGGAGGTCATTGATTATATTAACAAGACATTGATAGTAGCTCAGAAAAAATAGAGTAGATTATACTAGAGTGTGTTTGGATGCTGATGGAAATGATTCAAGAGGTAAGGAGAATTTGACGATGACAGACAGGGCGATTTCACACATGAAGTTGTCAAATTGAGAGTATAATTTTTGAGAAATTATATAGTTGTGACCAGTGGAAATTGATTTTAACATCTGGGAGTTTGACCATCGTAAGAACGTTGGTAAAACTTAATGGATTTTCTAAATTTTGATAGTGATACACAGATAAATTTACCTTAATTACTTTTTTCTCCCAAAGAAGTAATCTTGTGTAATGTCTTTTTTTTTTTTTAAGGATAACAGCTCTTTAAAAAATTTTTTTTGATGTTTATTCATTTTTGAGAAAAAGAGAGAGCATGAGTGGGAGAGGGGCAGAGAGAGAGAGGAAGACACAGAATATGAAGTAGGCTCCAGGCTCTGAGCTGTCAGCACAGAGCCAGATGTGGGGTCCGAACCCACGAACCACAAGATCATGACCTGAGCCGAAGTCAGACACTTAACCAACTGAGCCACCCAGGTGCCCTTATGTCTTCTTGATAAAAAAACAAGAGACGTATTATTGAATAAATAGAAAATGCTTTGAAAACCATGGAGAAAGCTTATATATTTTTTTAATCTTTAAAGTATGACAACAGGACTTTGGACAGAGAATATTGTTAGTATTTTGGTTGTTTGTTGTAGACTTTAAGAAAAATCATATTAAAATGTGTATCCTTTTCCCTCTCAGAAGTTAAGTAGTTTAAAGATAAAGAGGGAAATTATGAAAATAAATACTTTCACAGCTTCTCCAGAGAAATAAAACCCCTTGGAAACCAAACATGCAAGTACATCCTCAGAAATGATTTTCATCACAAGTCAGAGTCTGCTATAGATCAGTTTCATATGCCAGCACCTGAACTTTTAAGAGACTTAACCTGTAGTGTCTTAATTTTTTTGTTTAAGTTTATTTCTTTATTTTGAGAGAGAGAGAGAGAGAGAGAGCGAGTGTGCATGCACATGTGAGTAGGGGAGGGGCAGAAAGAGAGAGGGAGAGAGAGTCCCAAGCAGGCTCTGTGCTGTCAGTGTAGAGCCCTACCTGGGGCTCAGTCCCATGAAACAGGACATCACGACTAGAGCCGAAGTCAGACACTTAGCCAACGGAGCCACCCAGGCGCCCCCTGTAGTGTCTTCACAGGTATAAGTGTTACAAACTATAAAATCATCAGGCACGTTATTTGAAAATATTTGACATATTTCTATCCTTTTTATGAATCCCATCAACAGAAATGTATTATCATTAATGGAGTGCCTTTCAAAAGTAACATGTTTAGGAAATCTTCCTTTTATTGCTCCAAAAGTGTACTTTGCATTGCTTACATTATGAGAGACATTAAGCTAACTCAGGCAGTTGTTTTGCATTCAGTAGGGATCTAGGCCATGTGTCAAGGGAAGTTACGTGTTTTGGGCCCCACTTACCCCTCTTGTTTTCAGTTCCTCAGGCTCCAAAGTCTTCACATGGCAATTTGGCTGCAATTAACAAAAAGCCATAATACCATTGGCTTACATGAGAAGTTTTTTTTTTTCCTTCTCACGTAGGTCTTTCAGGGCTGGTCTGCTCTGGGACTCAGGCCCTTCCGGCTCGTCCCTTCCTTATGGCGCAAGGTAGTACCCCTGTTCCTGACAACAGGGAAAAATGGAGAAAGACAGCAGCAAAGGTACATATACCAGCTGCCTCTTACAGGAGGGTCCCAGAACCCGTTACCAGATACTTTTGTGTATACCATATTGACCAGAACGTGATCATATCATAATTCCTGGTTCCGGGAGAAACTGGAGCACGGGGTCTTGATTTGGGGCAGGAATGTTTCAAAGCTAAGCATCAGATTTCTATAGAAAAGGGTCTGAATAAATATTGGGGCCAAAAAGCAGTATCTGGCACACCCTGACACACCAAGGTCTGTATTTCCATGAAATAGACCATGCTTTTGAGATCATCTTTCCTTTTTCCCTTCTCCTCACCCTTGCTCTTTGACATGGATCTTTGGTATTGAGAAAATGGCTTCCCTTCCTCCTAGCCGAGCTGTGCTAGGGTGCAACTCTTACTGGGCAGAGTCCGGGCTAGATCATGGCTCTCTAGGGAGCCCTTAGCCTGGAGCCCTTTTGCTGCACAGAGTTTGCACAGCGGTACATGGCCGTCCTGTTTCCTTGCTCTAACATCTCTTCTGTGTCCTCAGCGTCTTGTGGGGAGAAGAGCGGTGTAATGATCTAATAAAGTGATTCACCTGAGGTAAACATAATTGGTGTTTTACCGTCTGCAGGGGTTATATATGAAATATTTTTGATTTGGAAAAAAACTCTTCCGGTCCTTTAATATCCCTGTGTCCAAAACTTTTCATTAGCGGTTTTCCTGCTCTTAAGAGAAGTCTGTCTCTTTTGTTAGCAGCAGTGGGTGCCTCCCGTGTTTCAGAAAACATGCCATTTACACACCAGTGGGGACAGGAGGCTAAACCTGTGTGTGTGTGTGTGTGTGTGTGTGTGTGTGTGTGTGTGTGTGGTAGAGGTAGTCTTGGCTTTTGTGAAGCAGTCACACCCTGATAGATGATTTCTTGAAATATGAAAATTGGCCAGCTGTTTAAGAAGCATTAAGCTAATTGTGGCTTGTGTTACAGTCCTTGCATTCAGTAATTTATTTCTGAGTGTGTCTGAGAAATGCGTTTTGCTCCCCCAAGGAATCTCGATGCCCAATGTGAGGTTTGACCCCGAGATCAAGAGTCACATGTTCTACCGACTGAGCCAGCTAGGCACCCCCAGAACTGACATTCTTGAGAGACCATTCAGTTCACTGAATCCTCCCATTTTCCCTGAAATCCTGAAGTCAAGTACCTGTGACTTCTTAACTAGTTGTATCGTTCTGTGCCTTCCTTTGTCTGTGGTTAATTAGTTCAGACAGGGAGGAGTATAGCGGAAATAGCCTGTACTAATAGGGGGATGAGATGGATACTATCTCGTGGCTGAATCTTTCTCCTTCTTTGGTAACTTTGTAGATGTTTTTTGAACACAATAGGGTCTTAGCCAGAAGGGGTGAGTGAATTCATAGAAACGTCTTGTCCTTAATGAAAAGTTCTTACTGGTTGATAAGAAACCACGCTTTGTATGCAACATGTAGCGATTAAATAAAAGTGCTAAAGCTGGATTCTGATTTTTCTGCCTTTCTTTTCCAAGCAGTTCTTGGAACATACGCTTTCCTTTTTTATGTTATTTCATGTTTTCTGTTTATCTGTATCATGCTCTAAAACTTTTGTAGCTTTGTAATAGTATTAAGGAACGTGACTAAGTAGATGAATCAGCTTTTATTTTTCACGGCCAAGCTGTTTCCTTTTTCATTGTGCCCAATTAAAATATGTTAACAGTTTTCATAATGAATGTTTCAGTGTAATATTTGAGGAGGAAGGACAGCTGGACTGAACAGATTTCATGAAAGTTTTAGGGATTACTGAAATCTTGAAAATTACAGGCATACCTTAAAAAAATTAAAATTACAGGCATACTTTGTTTTATGGTGCTTTGCAGACATTTCATTTTTTGCAAATTGAAGGTTTGTGGCAAGTCGGTGTTGACCAAGTGGATGGGCACCAGTTTTCCAACAGCATTTGCTCACTTTGTGTCTCTCTGTCACATTTTGGTAATTGTTGCAGTGTTTCAGACTTTTCCAGCATTACTATATTTGTTATGGTGATCTGTGATTGGTGATCTTTGATGCTGTTATTGTAATTATTTTGGGGAGCCCTGAACTGCGCCCATATAAGAGGACGAACTTTATGATAAATGTTGTGTGTGTTCTGAGTGCTCCATGGACTGACTCTTCCCCATCTCTCTTCCTCTCCTCGGGTCTCCCTATTCTCTGAGACTCAGCAATATTGAACTTAGGCCAGTTAATAACCCTGCAATGGCCTCTAAATGATTAAGTGAAAGGAAGAGTCACATGTCTCTCACTTTAAATCAAAAGCTGAAAATTATTATTAAGCTTGGTGAGAAAGGCACATTGAAAGCCGAGATAGGTCAAAAGCTAGGCTTGCTTCTTGCAACGATTAGCCAGGTTGTAAACGCAAAGGAAAGGTTCCTGAAGGAAATTAAAAGTGCTACTCCAGCGAACACACAAATGATAAGAAAGCAAAACAGCTTTATTGCTGATGTAGAGAAAGTTTGAGTGGTCTGGATAGAGGATCAAACCAGCCACAGCATTCCCTTGAGCCAAAGCCTATACGCAGCAAGGACCTGACTCTCGTCAGTTCTGTGAAGTTTGGGGAGGGTGAGGGAGCTGCAGAAGAAAAGTTTGAAGTTAGCACAGGCTGGTTCATGAGACTTAAGGAAAGAAGCTGTCTTCCTAACATAAAAGTGAAGGGTGGGGGCGCCTGGGTGGCGCAGTCGGTTAAGCGTCCGACTTCAGCCAGGTCACGATCTCGCGGTCCGTGAGTTCGAGCCCCGCGTCAGGCTCTGGGCTGATGGCTCAGAGCCTGGAGCCTGTTTCCGATTCTGTGTCTCCCTCTCTCTCTGCCCCTCCCCCGTTCATGCTCTGTCTCTCTCTGTCCCAAAAATAAAATAAACGTTGAAAAAAAAAATTTAAAAAGTGAAGGGTGAATGAAGCACCAAGTGCTGATGTGGAAGCTACAGTAGGTCACCCAGAACATGTAGCTAAGATAATGAAGGTGGCCACACTGTATGACAGATTTTCAGTGTAGATGAAACAGCCTCATACTGGAAGAAGATGCCATTTAGGATTTTCATAGCTGAACGGGAGAAGTCAATGCCTGGATTCAAAGCTTCAAAGGACCAGCTGACCCTCTTGGTAGGGGATTAATGCAGCTGGCAACTCTAAGTTGAAGCCAGTGCTCTTTTACCATTCTGAAAATCCTAGGGTCCTAAGGAATTAGGCTAAATTTACTCTGCCTGTGCTGTATACATGGAACAACAAAGCCCAGATGACTGCACATCTGTTTATAACACGGTTTACTGAATAATTTAAGCCCACTGTTGAGACCTCAGGAAAAAAGACTTCTTTCAAAATAGGACTGCTCATTGACAGGGCACCTGGTCACCCAAGAGCTCTGATGGAGGCGTACAATAAGATTAATGTCGTTTTCATGCCTGCTAACACAGCATCCATTCTGCAGGGGTAATTTCAACTTTCAAGTCTTATTATTTAAGAAATACATTTCAGAAAGCTTTAGCTGCCATAAATAGTGATTTCTCTGATGAATCCGGGCAAAGGAGATTGAAAACCTTCTGGAAAGGTTTCATCATTGTAGATGGCTTTTAAAAACATTCCTGATTCAAGGGAAGAGGTCAGAGTATCTGCATTCATAGGATTGTGGAAGTTCCAGCCCTCGTGGATGACGGTGAGGGGTTCGGGACTTCAGTGGAGGAAGTCACTGCAGGTGTGGTGGAAATGGTAAGAGAACTAGAAGGAGAAGTGGAGCCTGAACATGTGACTGAGTTGCTGCAACCTCATGACAGAACTTGAATGGATGAGTTGCTGGTTCTCCTGAATGAGCAAACAAAGTGGTTTCCTGAGATGGAATCTGTTCCTGGTGAAAATGCCGCAAAGACTGTTGAAATGACAGAGGATTTAGCGTATTACACAAACTGAGTTGATAAATCAGTGGCACCGTTTGAGAGGACTGATTCCAATTTTGAAAGAAGTTCTCCTGTTGGTAAATGCTATCAAACGGCATCTCATCTACAGAGAACTCATTAGTGAAAGGAAGACTCAATCATCATGGCAAACTCTTGGTTGTCTTATTTTAAGAAATTGCCACAGCCACCCCGGCCTTCGACACCCCCCACCCTGATCTGTCAGCAGCCATCAACATCGAGGCAAGACCCTCCATCAGCAAAAGATTACCACTGGCTGAAAGCTCAGATGATGGCTAGTGCTTTTTGACAACAAAGTATTTTTTTAATTAAGGTGTGTACATTGTTCTTTCAACATGATGCTTTTGCACCCTTACTAGGCTACCGTGTAGTGTAAATACAACTTTATGCACTGGGAAACAAAAATTCGTGATTTGACTGGCTTTATTGCAGTACTTGCTTTCGTGCAGTAGTCTGGGCCTGAACATGCAGTGTCTCCAAGGTATGCCTTTGTGGGTATTTGTTTTCCTCTGCTGTTAATTTCTAATTAAAGGCATTGGAAAACTGGAGTTCTGAGTAATTAAATCTTGCAATAAGCCCAGTGTATTAACGATGTTAAAGGATGCTGTGGTACAGACTTCTGTGTGATCACCAAATTCCTTTCTTCCTGGCCACACGGTGAGACTACATTTTTCCGCCTCCCTGGCAGTTAGCTGTGATCATACACTTGAGTTCCAGAGAATGGAGTGTGGATGGAAATGATGTAGGTCCCTCCAAGGCTTTGCCCATGAAACTTTTCGTCATGACTTCCATGTTTTGTTTCTTGCATGTGGATTGAATGCGGTGGAATATGAAGCCTTTGCAGATTGTGGGGCACAATAGTTTAATAAGCCTGGGGCCCTCATTGACTGTGTGGTGCAGAATCTCCTGCTCTTCTCCATATACTGTGATATGGATGAGAAGTCAACAGCTATTGTGTTCAGCTACTGAAATTTGGTGTAAGAATTGATATCAAAAGGTATATGCTTCTCAGCCCTCTTGGGACCTTGGAATCCAGCTGTGTCTTCTGGAGGAAATAGGATTTAGTGAACACAGGACATTGCCTCTCTCAGAGAGAATTTGCCCGAATTTTCAGATACGGATGCTTTGTGTATTTAAAGATTCTACACATCTCATGTTATCCCAGACCTTTCCTAACCCTGAAGAGTAATGTGAGTTGTGTACTCACTAGAAATGTTTGGGACGGTCCAGCATCAAGGAGGCATCTCATTTCACTTTAAGTCATGAATATTTCTGCAGCAGATAATTAACCTTGGTAATTGTATTGTTTTATAGCCAGCTTACTGGAATGATCTGTCATGTGGCTTGGCAACAGTCAACAGCTATCAGATGTCATTTGAAATAATTTACTGATTAGAGATAACTTATTATTTCTTGCTCAGCCTTTTCACCGTGAATGTTAAAGTATATTTTTGCCTCTTAAATATGGTAATAACTTTTACTTTGCATGCAAATATGGGCAATAAGCTAAAAATTCCCTTCCCTTATGAATCAACTTTCAGATGCCTGTAATGGATGATGATTTTTTTAATGTTATCATTTGGTTCTCAGATGCTTGTTTTAAAAATTTACTTCAGAGTCCTGAAGTGAAGTCCTGCGTTAGGAAGCAATGGATAGATACTAAATTTCTCCTTGTACTCTTGCCCAGGGGCTTTGAGTTCAGTGTATCCTCTACTAGGGATAGATTGTTCTGTCTCAGTCCTTAGATTAAATGGTTGCCTTTTCAAGACCATGGTGATGATGATAATCATGATGACGATGATGGTGATTTACCATTAATATGGGTTAAGTGTTTGGATAACAAAGGCCAGGGGTCTTTCTTTTCAGAAAAAGGTGATGGTTTATTCCTGGCCGATTTGTATTTAATTTCATTTAGGTAGTTTAGGTTTGCATGAATACTGGGCTCTTGTGCTCATTCTATCACTTTCTTGCTATCTGGTATCAAATCAATCTGTTAACCTCTCTTTGCTTTCTTGTTCACTCAAACCTGTAATGTGGAAAGTTACGAAGCCCTTTAAAGCTCTATGATGGTGTGATACATTGAATTTATGATTTACTTGTGGCAGGTAGTACCTTTATCCTTGGAGGGGGTAAATCCTACAATTAGAGGTAAGAATAAGTTCTTGAAGAAGGAAAAAAAGGGGCGCCTGGGTGGCTCAGTCGGTTAAGCGGCTGACTTTGGCTCAGGTCATGATCTCGCGGTCCGTGAGTTCGAGCCCCGTGTCGGGCTCTGTGCTGACAGGTCAGAGCCTGGAGCCTGTTTCGGATTCTGTGTCTCCTCCTCTCTCTGACCCTCCCCCGTTCATGCTCTGTCTCTCTCTGTCTCAAAAATAAATAAACGTTAAAAAATTTTTAAAAAAAGAAGGAAAAAAAAAACAAAAGAGAAAACTGAATGAAAAAAATAAAGGAAACATGAGAAAAAATATGCATTGTTGAAGAATATTTCCAGATCTCCCTAAACAGGTTTATTTCTATTCCTTATTAGATTAAAAAGCAAAACAAAACATGGGGCGCCTGGGTGGCTCAGTCGGTTAAGTGTCCGACTTCAGCTCAGGTCGTGATCTCATGGCTCTTGAGTTGGAGCCCTGCATCGGGCTCTGTGCTGATAGCTCAGAGCCTGGAGCCTGCTTCAGATTCTGTGTCTCCCTCTCTCTCTGCCCCTTTCCCGCTCATGTTCTGTCTCTTTCTCTCAAAAATAAATAAGCGTTAAAAAATTTAAAACAAAGCAAACCCTTCTTTTAGGAGGAGGGAAGGGAAATTTTTAAAAGATTTCAGAGGTTTAAGTCCTAGAGACATTGAAATATTTTAAAAAATATATTTGTGAGGAACTTAGTTCCCCTTTTAAATTTTAAGTAGAGGATTTCAGTTTCTCCAGAAGAACTTATCTCTTTGGGTCAATCTCCATATGCACAATGACAACCAATAAATATTCTTCAAGACCAAGTGTAAAAATTCTCCAAAATGTGATTGTCTGTTCAGATCACATGCCTTTCCTTTCTGCTTTTGGAATGAACAAACAAATTTATACCACGGTGAAATTCTATTGTATGTGTGAAAATTGATTCTTTACTTTTACCTACCTTAATAAGCGCACAGATTGCTAACTTTTCAGTAGATGCATTTAAAATATATTATAGCCAATCAAATGTTAAAGTGAATTACAGCCAATCAAATGGGTTTTGTTGTTTTGTTCCCTTTTAAATGACACAGTACATGAGCCAGCACAGCCAAGGAAAAAAATTGGTTTAGTTATCCTTTACTGAAAACAGAAGTTGATTGATTCAGAAAAGAATTTGCAGCTACATGAATTGATATTGATGATTTGATATGTTAGGTGGGTAAGAATCACGGATGTGTCCATCAGAAATGACTATGATATGTAGTGAAATGTTAGATCATTATTCCCTCTTCTGTTCATCTGCCTACAATTTAATCTTTTATGAATGGAAAATGTAATTAGGTGCTTTTTTTTCTAAATTTTTTTTTTGGTAAAAGCAATACATATTACAATTTAGGCTGTATATGATACTTTTATTTAAAATTTTCATTGTTATCATTGTAGGTAGAATGTCTGAAGCTCTTTGATTGGAATAGTAGCTTAATACCATTTAAATAAATGTATTTGCTCTTCATAAGGCATTTTACATCATTTATGTATGTGCATATTAGCTAGAGGTAAATGCCCACTAATGTCTAAAGTAAGAAAAACAATCAGTGAATTATTTACCTTATTTATACTTTCAACAAGATACTTACATATAGGTTCAAACAACAGTCTTACATTTGAGTCATCACTATCAATCTGGACAAGTATTGGCCAACTCTTGCACCCTAACGGGAGCACGTGTTCAGTGAGGGCCTGTCTGTAAATTTCAAACGTAATTTCATGTGTTTACGGTTAATAATGGCTGTTAATTAAAACAAATTAGTGGTCTACATAACACAAATTAGGGAGTAATTTATTAATTCACTAAATGTTTTTTCCACAGCAGACATTTTCAATTGTTTACACGGCATACAGCGCTGGTCGTAAAACAAGGGTTTACAGCTAAGTCAGGATAGCGGTAGAAGGTCGGTTAGGTCTTAAGCCAGTCTTTCTAATAGATGATCAGTATGTTCTATTCTATTAGTGGTTGTGTTTCAAAACAGCTCTGCTATGTTGGCCTTATCAGTCTGCTTAGATAGTTTATATAACTTGGGGCATATATACATTCCTTCAAATTGAAGCACCCTTTAGAGCCTGAGTGGTTTCTGGTTATGCCACCTATTCCTGTGGTGTTTCCATGCCTCTTTGGGGAAACCTGGAAGTTTGATTGCTTTACATGTGTTTATTTTACAGCTTACTATGTTGTTTCAAGTTGTCTCCCTCCCTACTTTTTTATTAAAAATGTTCTTTTCGTGGTGTATCAGACAAGTCACTTTTTCTCTTAGTAGGACGTGGCATTGGGACTGTTTCAAAGCTTGAGCGTCCCTGTTTCCTCAACTACATAGTAATGGTGGATTCATGGCATCTTAAAAGATGATGTGATTATGTGTGTGTTACTTAAAAGGTGTTCAATAAAAATCTGTTGAATAACGTATGCAGAAACTTTCATTAGCTATCTTCCAAGCTTTATTCTTTTTTTTCATTTTATAAATACGTTTGTACTGATAGGAGTACCTCAGATTTGATTTCAAAATCTGAGAGGGGAGGCTGTTTCTTCTCATTTAACCACATTGATTAGCATCACCAACCACTGTAAAGCATGTTGTATATTGCCAATGCTTTCTCAATTAAAAATTCCCTTGGGAACAAAGCACCATTTAATAAAGTTGGCATAGGCTCAGAGATGATTCAGAAAGTTCCTTTTCCTAGTGCGGAAAAACTCACAAGGGAGCTGCTTTGTATGCTGGTCTCATTTAGACTTGCTGGCTCCTGAATATTCTCTCAGAAGGGCAAGACCACCAAGGATTGTACAGACAAGTCATGTGCAAGCCTGAGAGGCACAGCTCAGGGCTTGTCACTGTGGATCATCTTTGTCCCCTTGCTGTAGACCTTTCTCAAAGGGCAGATGCCAGGCACCTCTGTTTGCCCAAAAGGGCGAGACTTCTTTATCTGGAGGGGAAGGGCAGAAATGTACTAGGAAGGGAATTCACATCTTAGAATAATACATCACTCTGTGTTTTATATTTCTTTTTGTGGAAATAAACAAAAGAGTGGTCATTAGAAACTACTCTTCCATATAAAGATAAGGCATTCCCATGTTATATGGTAAGGATGACATTTATAGTCATAAATCAAAATAATCTGGGATTTCTCAGGGCCTTTTAAGTTGGTAAGAAAACCACAGCCACGTTCTTTGTACTCGTGTTTTGTGAGTGACAGAGGATCGCACTGATAGCAGTTTTGGTAATCATTTTGTCCTTAGCTCCTTATCAGCTGGGCTGTAGTATTTTTATGACCACCTCCCCTTCTTTTAATACACATCTAAGCTACTTCGTTGTACAAAGAGCTGTAGACACATTTGGACATGCTGTGAGTCAGCCATGGCTCTTGTGTGCCAATACTCCCTTCTGTTGGAGAAGGCCCAGTGCCCAGGCCTACGGCTCCTGTTTCCCATGGGGTTTGGCTTCCTCTGGAAAAGATGGACACTGATCCCCTCAAGCTGTATCCCTCTTTTCATGGCCTTTTGTGTGTGCATACTGTGCTTTGATCAAACTTGTGGCAGGTGTTTTGGTCAAACTTGTGGCTATATATATATATATATATATATATATATATATGTTTAATGATTATTTATTTTTGAGAGAGCGCTACTGGGGGAGAGCCAGAGAGGGGGACAGAGGATCAAAAGTGGACTTTGGGCTGACAGCAGACAGCCTGATGTGGGGCTTGAACTCAGGAACTGTGAGATCATGACCTGTGCCAAAGTCAGACGCTTAACCGACTGAGCCATCCAGGCGCCCCGTTTTTTTAAGAATTTAAATACTTCAGGTAATCTACATGACTTGTAGGCTTGCTTTCCATTATTCTCAACAGAATATGTTAAGGCAGATTACGATTTGCACCTTCCACTGTGCCACGGGCTACAGATACTGCAGATACCTAGAGGAGTAAAATATAATCTCTGCGCACAAGGAGGTCTGCACTCCACATTTAGTTGGGAAGCTATAAGGTTAAAAAATGAAAGTCTTGAAGAATGGGATGGTGTGTTTTAACTCCTTCACCCTTTTCCTTTTACTCATTTACAGATTTCTATGGGAAACTTGGTGTCCCTGCACCGATGGCAAGTCATATGCCCTTGTTTTATGCTCCAGTTTATGGTGTCATCTTCCTTCAGAGCATTTGTCACGGCTGTAGTTTTCATTCATTTGGGTGACGTTTTTACTGTATTTTCTTTGGCCAGCCTCGAAACATCCTGAGTCCAGGGGCTCCGTCTTTTTAAAATTCAGCTGTGTTGGCACAGAGCAGGTCTTCAATAATCATTCACTCCATAATTGGCTGAATGATTGTATGCATTCTGATTATTAATGAATGGTGAGAACAAATTAATTGAATATAGTTTCTTCTTTTCACTCTAAGTATGTCCTTTCTTTCAGGGGCTTAATATTTGCCATATTTATAAAACCTCTTGTGTGCTTTAAAAAAATTTTTTTGTTGTTGTTATCTGCCTATTGAGAGAGAGTATGCACATGTGCGCATGCAGTGGGGAAGGGCTCAGGAAGAGGGAGACAGAGAATTCCAAACAGGCTCCATGAGGAGCCCAATGTGGGCTCGATCTCACAACCCTGAGATCAGGACCTGAGCTGAAATCAAGAGTTGGATGCCTACTGACTGAGCCACCCAGTTGCCCCTAAAACCTCTGGTGTGCTTTTAAAAGTTCTCTTTTGTAGCATTTTTAGTCACAGTAGAATAATCACTGTGAATTGTTTCCGCAGAGGCATGTTTGTAAGTGCTGGGGTGCGTTGAGATGGTGCGTGTTTGAGAAGGAAGGTCTTGGGGAGTAGAGCTGGACAGACACGACCATTGACAGCATTCATTAGTTCTGTGTCATTTTTCTGGGTGGAAATAACTAAAGCTAAAGTATTTTCCTTCCAATTCTAATGAATATTTCTAAGCCATTATCTTGTTTCTTCTATTAAATGAAAACATCAAGTTAAGTTGTATTGATATTTGCAATTTTAGATATCACACTGTGTCTAAGTGATGAATGGATGCTATTACAATTAGACTGACTTCAAAGAATGATCTGAATTTTGAGTTATCTATGAATCAGCTCATTAAAAAAGGTAAAAATGATTCTGTTGATCTTAACACTTTGAGTTCTGAAAAACATTTGTCATTTGATATGTTTATATAATCCTTAAATTGACATCATTTTCCTATTCTTTTTCCTCTCATATTCTGAGTGCAGTTTAATTGATGGCAATCTTACCACAAAAAACTTTCACTTTTTTGTCAAACTATTTTTGTGTCAGGTTCTTGTTTTTGTAGGAATCACTTTCAAAATTAAGGTCCTGTGGTTTTCCTCAATTCTTAAAAAAACACACAGAGCTTTTTCTTTTATTCTGTGTTTTCTTTCTTTCTCTTTTTACTTTTCCTTCTTTCTCTCTTCTCTCTTTCTCTTTGTTGGTACCCACATGAGACTTTCGGCTACTCCCCTCCCAGAATTAGTTGTCTTTCTTTTCCCAAGAATGCCTGATATAAAAATGTGTCTCAAAGAGCAAGTAAAACCAATACTTCAATGTCAAGGAAGTTGAATATTTTTTGAATTGATAACCTCTGCAATAACATTTAAAATGTTTCGTAACTTATAAAGTATGGTTTTTAGATCACTCAAAATGAAATTTTATACGGAGTATTTTAGAGTTTTTCCATACCCTCTCATATTGGAGCTATCTATATGTTAACTTTGAAAAATATTTAATAGTGTGATGAGAGAAAAGGAAGATCTTCACTGATACAGAAAAAGGTAACCAAGAAGAGCTCATTTTTATTAAAATTGACTGAAGATTTAAAACTTTTTTTCTCATAAATATACTTAGGTATGTAGTAATTTTATGGCCCAGGCTTATGGTACATATGTAAGTGTGTAGTTGTTGAACAGTGCTCCTCTTCTAAAGTGAAAATTTCGGGGTGCCTGGGTGGCTTAGTCAGTGAAGCATCCAACTTTGGCTCAGGTCATGATCTCACAGTTCATGAGTTCGAGCCCCACATTGGGCTTTCTGCTGTCAGCACAGGGCCAGCTTCGGGTCCTCTGTCTCCCTCTTTCTCTGCCCCTCCCCTGATCGTGTGCATGAGCTCTCTCTCTCAAAGAAGAAACATAAAAAAATTAAATTGAAAATTTCATTTATTAAAAAAAAAAAACAAAATGACACACGTTTTTTGCTTTCATTGCTTTGTCAACTATTAACTAAGTAAAAGTAGTTTATTTAAAAAAAATTTTTTTTAATGTTTGTTTATTTTTGAGACAGAGGGAGAGAGAGCACGAGTCGGGGAGGGGCAGAGAGAGAGGGAGACACAGAATCTGAAACAGGCTCCAGGCTCTGAGCTGTCAGCACAGAGCCCAATGCGGGGCTCGAACCCACGAACCGTGAGATCATGACCCAATCCGAAGTCGGACGCTTAACCGACTGAGCCACCCAGGCGCCCCTAAGTAAAAGTAGTTTAAACAGTCACCTCATCATTAAAAGAACTTTCCTCTGATAGCTAATATCAGTTTGCAAAACTGATGCCAAATAGAATTAGACATGTCTCCACTCACAAAAGCTGCTTTGCTAACGAAACAAAATATAGAGGAAAAATAACTTTCTTCACGTTTTTATTTTTATTTTTTTTCAACGTTTATTTATTTTTGGGACAGAGAGAGACAGAGCATGAACGGGGGAGGGGCAGAGAGAGAGGGAGACACAGAATCGGAAACAGGCTCCAGGCTCTGAGCCATCAGCCCAGAGCCTGACGTGGGGCTCGAACTCACGGACCGCGAGATCGTGACCTGGCTGAAGTCGGATGCTTAACCGACTGCGCCACCCAGGCGCCCCTCTTCACGTTTTTAAATACATTTCATGATTGGTTTAAATTGGTTGAGTTCTGACTAGGAGTAACAGCTGGTGTTCTGCTGCATATACATGTTAATAAATGTACTGTACAAGTTGTGGAAGTGGCAAAATTTAGTGGAAGGCCTCTAGATCAAAGGAGATCTCAGTTCTGGACCAGAACTTCCTGCTCTGTACCCAAAGACAAATTGATAGACTTCCCTGCACCTTGATTTCCTTACTATAAAATAAGAGGCCCAGATAGGATGGTCCATTTTTATTACTATAATTTTATGAGTGTTATGGGAATAAATTTTATTTCTCTTTGCAGTTCAGAAAAGTAACCCTGTTTGAATTATTTCTTTTCAGTTAGGTAGGAATATCTCCTGCAGGCATCTTCCATCCAGCTCTTCCAGATTAGCTGCCTCACATGTTTTTCTTTCCTTTTCTTACCGATAAATTTGGACTCCCTCTTGACGCCGATGACAACTTCAGCATCCTTCTTGTCACCTTGCAGACTTTAAACATAAAAATACTCATTGGTTTTAAAAGGCAAAAAAAAATGTATATATTAGGACTATTAAGCCTGGCCTTGAAACATTTCCTGTCTTGTATTAAATGTCTACTACCTGAAGAGGATTTATTTTAGGATGGAAAGTGGGAGAAGAAAGGAGCTAGACACATTTGAGAATGCAACTATGGTCATGCAAACATTTTAAAAGCCTTCTTAAAGGGAACACATGGAAATGTATTAACTGAGGTATTAAGAAGTGTTACTGCTTGTCTGATGCTAATTAAGGCAAGCATCTGGGTATATCTCCTCTTCTTAAATTGAAGTATATTTAAAAAAAAAAAACATAAAACTTAGAGTCATCAGTACAGATTGTATAAGAATTTTAACTGGGTTTTGTTTGGTCTTAGTTTCATCCTTTTTTTCTTTGTCAGTCTATGTAATTTTATAAATGTCAAACTATTTTTATTTCTTGAAAAGCTGATATGACAGAACTGAGTCTGTGTGCTGATTATTAACCAGTACTTTAGCTGATGTAATATTTATTCAGTGCCAAAAATCACTGAGATATCTTTTGTTATAGCTTAACTGACTTCCTTTGAAAACAACTCCATACTTTCAGAATATGAATAATTTCTTTTGTTAATAATGAAATATTAACATATTTATTATATTAACATGAAATATATTAAATATATTCACGTTATATTAACGTGAAATATAATAGATGAAGAAATAACTGGGATCACCTGAGTGGCTCGGTTGGTTAAGCCACCAACTCTTGTTTTTGGCTCAGGTGATGATCTCGTGGTTCTTGAGTTCGAGCCCGTTTTGGGATATGTGCTGACAGCATGGAGTCTGCTTGGGATTCTCCCTCTCTCTCTGTCTCTCTGCCCCTCCTCTGCTTTCTCTCTCTCTCTCTCAAAATAAACAAACTTAAAAAAAAAAAGAGAAATAACTGCATAAACTTAAGCATATTAATTACAAGACAAGATTGTCATCTGTGGAGGAAAGGATACCTGGTGGGCTTTTACTTACTTTGGGGCAGTAATGTTTCTCTGTTGCTTCTATTTTCAAAAATATTTTGAGGAAGGAAGATTAGATCTTGTTGCAAAATACTCTGAAGTTTCTTGCCATAGAGCTTACAAAGTCACAAGAGGAAAAAGTCAGAAAACTTAGCTCTGTCTCGGTTCCATATGGAAACGCACAAATCCTTATAAATTTATGTTTCTTCATCTGTAAAGTGAGGGTGTGCATTGGGCGATTAAAGACCTATATTCCTCTCTAATATTCTGTGAAATCAAGACATTATGTACATTCCCCCCCCCCCCCATTTCTAAAACCTTTTTCCTTTGGCCTTTAGAGAGTAAAATCAAAACAAAGTCTCTCCATTTTGAATTTCTTTTTTTCAATTGATTTCTCTTTTGTTCGTCTGTCCAAAGGAATGATCATGTTTGTCTGTTGGACTTGAGTCAAATGAAAGTGCAAAGTAGGAAAATCATAGCATTGTGCCTTTGCTTGCACAGGTCTGGCTTATGTAAATCCGAGAATTCTGGTAGAGTTCTTAAAATTTATTTATATGCTAAAGAAGATGTGCTTGTTGAATCCTGAATAAAGGATCACTAGACAGCTTTTTATTCTTTCCATTGTGAAGTTATTTTCATCTGATCTTACTATGATGGGAAATGTTTGTTGTCTCCTACAGATATTTTTCTTTTCTTTTGTTTTTGGGATACAGTCATTAGGAAAGCATAAAGTATAGGCTTCAATGCTTAGGTATTTAGGTATAGATTTCTTACTATAATCAGTTAGGTATTTGCTTACTTACAGAATGTGGCCTCATGAGTCATCCTTTTAGATATTAAAAGTTAAAATATGTGTGTGTGTGTGTACACACAATTTATTATCCAGAATTTTTGAATCCACAAGACTCTGAATATTGAAACAAAATTTCTTTGTAAGTTTGGCCCATTAGTGGCAAACTGATCTGAACTGACACAATATTATTTATAGTGGGAATGTTCATGCGTTTCTCCAGATATATATTGTTTTTGATGATAAGGTGTAAAATGTGCACTCGGTTACCTTTCTAAAATATGCGTAACTCTGAATTTCAAAATGCACCTGACCACTGGGGGTTCAGAGAAGAGGCTGATCTTTGTCATCATTCTTAAGGGATTATTAGCATGCGAGCGTAAGAATATTGGTTTCCTATTGTTGCTGGCAGTGGAAATACAATACAGTAAATAGACAATAATTAAGTTCTTGCCCCTGGAAAAGGTTGGAACTAGAATCTGGAAAAATAAACTGCATACAATATGGGAGAGAATCTTAACAAACAGAAAACATACGATAGTACTTATCCATAAAGATTAGTACATAGTACTTAGAATTTTTAAAACCAGTTTTGTGCTTGCTATAAATGCAAACAGGGTTTTATAAGATTTGCTAAACAGGGTTAAAAAGAAATTCTGAATAGAAACAGTTGATACGCAGACTGATATTTGCATGAAAACAAATTTAACAGATGCTTTGGAAACATTGGATATATTGTTGAGTAAATTGGCTTTGAGGGCAAAGTAGTGAAAAAATTTTTTCTTTCAATGACAAATGCAAACAACATACAATAGTTTTTACTCAGCAGATAGTATCTTTTTTCTTTTTTGGTAACTGTGGAAATGAAACTGAATGATTCTCTCATAGCGATGCTTTTTTTTAATCTGTGACCTATGGTCATAGAAGACTGATTTAAAATGGACGAAAAACTTGCTCCTGACCTAACAGATGGTGTCTTGTACTCTCTGGTGGGCAACTTGACTTTTAAAAAAGACCTGAAAATTCAAATTGCTAATATCCATACTTTATGAAAATTATTTTCTTTTGCTTGAAAAAGTCTCTTTTAATAATTCATGATGAAGCAGTTGTTGTTTTTTTTTAATTTTTTTTTTCAATGTTTATTTATTTTTGGGACAGAGAGAGACAGAACATGAACGGGGGAGGGGCAGAGAGAGAGGGAGACACAGAATCGGAAACAGGCTCCAGGCTCTGAGCCATCAACCCAGAGCCTGACGCGGGGCTCGAACTCACGGACCGCGAGACCGTGACCTGGCTGAAGTCGGACGCTTAACCGACTGTGCCACCCAGGCGCCCCGATGAAGCAGTTTTTTAAAAAGCTTTTAAACGATTCTGTGACTGATTGACTTGAATGTAATATTTTATAATTAGTCAATATTTGAAAGATTATATTAAGCTTTAATAGTAGTATTTATGCTTAAATTTTAGTTGAACTGTATTCAGGGATAGAAATAATGGGGTTAAATAATTTAGAAAACAACTCATCATTTATTGACTCACAGCCTCACAATTTGTTATTTGTTACTCACAAAAAAAGGGTATTTTGTCAATATCTATTGTAGAATCTAATACCCTTACTATCATTTTCCATCACTTCTTACCATGTGAGGCTTCATTTTATTTTATTTTTTTAAGTTTTATTTAAGTAATCTCTACACCCAATGTTGAGGCTCGAACTCAGGACCCCAAGATCAATATTCTCATGCTCTTCCCATTGAGCCTGCCAGGTGCCTGGAGGCTTTATTTTAATATTCAGCATGATAACTTATTTTCCTACCAGATCAGGTGCCCTACAGTTCTCTACAGATCTGGTTCTCACACTTGTTTATCTTTTCTTTAAATCTATAGTCCTCTTCAATTTCTAGTATGTTCTCAAGTATTATACACTTAACCTCCAAAAGCCATCCTTAAATGGCCTTGTCCTATTTGGGGCATTTCCTTATTTTCCTCACACTCTGTACATTAACTGATTAACTGTACATTAACTCTTCTAATGAGGAAAATGAACTCAAGTGAACTTTGTTATGAAAAGTAATTTTGGAAGCATTCGGAAAGTTGTGAGGGAACCTATCATATAATGGTATTAAATATAAAAAGACAGATACAAGTGACACAGAGGCTTTTAACATTGAATTTTATCTTCCTTAAAGAAATTTTTTTTAATGTTTATTTATTTTTGAGAGAGAGAGAGAGAGCGGGGGAGGGGCAGAGAGAGAGAAAGATGAGGATCCAAAGCAGGCTCTGGGCTGACAGCAGAGAGCCAGTGCAGGGCTCTATCTCACAAACCATGAGACCATGACCTGAGCTGAAGTACGACGCTCAACCGGCTGCGCCACCCAGGCGCCCCATCTTCCTTTCTTTTTTATTTTTTTATTTTATTTTATTTTATTTTATTTAAAATAAATTTTTTTTTCAACGTTTATTTATTTTTGGGACACAGAGAGACAGAGCATGAACGGGGGAGGGGCAGAGAGAGAGGGAGACACAGAATCGGAAACAGGCTCCAGGCTCTGAGCCATCAGCCCAGAGCCCGACGCGGGGCTCGAACTCACAGACCGCGAGATCGTGACCTGGCTGAAGTCGGACGCTCAACCGACTGCGCCACCCAGGCGCCCCATCTTCCTTTCTTTTTTAAATGGAGGTTTTATTTAAGATCCCATAAGGATATTTTTGATTTTTTTCAATTGGTATGTGTGAAATTCTTAAGAATTTATGAAGGATTTCTTTTTTTTTTTTTAATTTTTTTTTATGTTTATTTATTTTTGAGACAGAGAGGGACAGAGCATGAACGGGGGAGGGCCAGAGAGAGGGAGACACAGAATCCGAAGCAGGCTCCAGGCTCCGAGCTGTCAGCACAGAGCCCGACGCGGGGCTCGAACTCACAGACTGTGAGATCATGACCTGAGCCGAAGCTGGATGCTTAACCGACTGAGCCACCCAGGCACCCCTATCAAGGATTTCTTGTGGGTAGAGATGGGGGTTGGGAAATCTCATGACGGAAATTTTATCATTTTCCTTCTTACTGTCCCTCTGAAGGAAAAGAAAGAGTGAAGAGAAGAAAAGATCTTTGTGATGGTGCAGAAATAGAGTATCCAGTTCTCCATTTGCTTTGGACTATCACTGGATGATTATAATGATGATAATCATCTATAGTCAGCCTGTACGTGATAACAGAGGGCAGCATGTATGTGAATTATTTGCTGAAAATTACATAATCATTTTAAACAAGTCACAATTTGTCAGTAGTATATTTACTGTTATATAAAATTAGGTAAAATTGATTTTTTTCTTATTTCACGTCCTTAGAAATGTGTAATTCTCAACCATATTGCAAATGTCCCCAGGATGCCTAGTATAAATTTCCATCTCGGATTGACTGAACAAAAACAGTTAATGCTCTGTCTCTCTTGTTCTCTCTCTTTGCTTTTCTCTGTAACCTGAGAAGTTTCTTCATTGACTTAAATGAAGCTAAGAGGTTTACCTATTTTTAGAAACAGAGAAGTGACTTTTCCACGGGTGCTGGAGTTTTCCCGTTTTCTTCCGTGAAATTCATAGTGCCAAAATCAAGGACGCCTAGACACAGATTTAACCATGCATTGCCTAGAAAGGGAAGCTGAGACAGTGTGATATTTATGCCCACCCTGAATTCAGACTATAACAAGATTATGTATGAAGAAGCAAGTGTTAGACAAACCTATGTTCTAGAGCCTTAATATTATTAGTATCACTATAATGTATTGCTATAATAGAAATTAATCATGAACAAAAAGGTTGGTTGTGACTGGAAGAACATTTTTATAAACCAGATTGATGGCTGCTTCTCTCATGTGGTAGTGCTCTAATAGGATTCAGTGTACATTTGTTTGGTGCCTGGGGAACTATCTGAACAGAATATTTTCTGTAATTTATTTAAACATATTTGCATGGCCTGCAAATATTGAAATTTCACGACCTTCAAGTACCCTTTATTGTTTGTTCAGATTTTATCATCAATGTTGCAAATACCAAGCGTAATATTTTCGTGATTTTTGAGCATGTTGAATTACAGATGAATGTCCTTGAACCCTCTGCATATAATGTATAAACACAGACAGTATGACTTCTTTGTTTTCACTTCACAACATGATACAGTATGATAAAATTCCATTACCATGATTTGTTTAATGCAGACACATTATAGGCCAAATTATATCCCTTAAAATATTACATACGTAAAAAATCTTTTCCATGAGTGAATGGCAAATGTTACTCATCTCTCATAAAATCCGGCTTACAAAGAGACTCAAGTTAATTGGATTTAGGTGGTTTATCTTTGATACAACATACTTGTTACTCTACCATATTTAAGAGTCATTCATTGTCCATGGCAAGGGAGCTATATGTATATTTATATATATACATATATATGTGTATATATTACATATGTAATAGGTATACATACATATACATATGTATATATAATATGTGTATATTTTATATATATATATATATATATATATATATATATATATATATATATAAGAGGTACATCCTAAGAGTACCTCTTAGGATGCAATATGCATATATTGAGTGTCAGGCTCACAACAGTGGATAAGACAGAGAAATTAGGTCTAGTAGGGGAAAGAAGCATTGATTTCATATTCACCCCAGTTATAGCTATGAAAAGTTTTAGAAGGGGTTCATCTAGGGCCCTATGACAGCGTCTAGTAAGGAGTCTTAAATCTTGTCTGCATCAGATTGGACAGAGTGGGGTGAAGTTGAGAGGAAGGGCTCTTGAAGGTAAAAATGTGAACTGCTCCCTGAAAGATGTGTAAGATCTAGCCAACAGATACAGAGGTATTGCTCCCACTTTATTAATGAATGTACTTTTACTTGCATTGTGAAATATAATTTATAAATTAATTCTAGTAATTTTCCTCTATAATTATACTTGATTACTGCTAGTAAAGTTTATTCCAGGAAAATTTGGAAGAAAAGAAAGCAGACGTCATCAGCAATAACAACCATCAGTGATCCAACAAACCTCCCCAGAAAGCATACCCTAATACCCTTCTCCCCGCCTCAAAAGTCCTATACAACTCGGAATAGATGTATTAATACAGGTATTTAAATCCAAGTTTTTTTTTTTTTTAATCAAAAATGGGGTCACAGTATTATTAGATTGCAGTTTTACTTTTTCTAGATTTTACTTTTAGTGGCTCCAGCACCTTTGCAAGAGACATACCATTATTTATTTAACCAGCCCCTACTTGTGAACCTTTTAGTTACCTTTAACTTTCTCACAATCCCAAAAATACTTGAAGCAAAGTCAACTCTATTTATAAGCTTGGTTTGGTCAGCTTAATGCCTACATTAATATGAAGTAAAGAAGGCATTCATTTGTCAATACCAGAGCTTTTTTGTGTAAATTTGCATACTAAAGATGGCTCAAATGAGAACTGGGTACACACACATTTAACTTATTGAGATATATATTCTTTACTGAAAGAAAACTCACTTGTAATGCCATAAATGGGAGTAATTTGCATTATGATCAGTCTTTTACCGCTTAGCTTTTATCCCTGCAGGGTATGAAGATCGCTGAGTTAATCAGAAACCCCTTTAGAATCAGAATCTGCAGGGTCCACTGTAGAATGAATGCCTAGTGTGCCAGTGGAAAACATTCAGGATCTTTTATGCCCATTTTCAAGTTTTTGACAGTTTTCTTTAGAGTCTTCCTCCTGAGATCACAAGTAATTTACAAAGGTAATTCTTCATCCAAAAAAAACCCCAAAAACTGCAGCTAGAGTGTTAATTGGCCATAGAGGCCTCCTCTAGATTTGCAAATGTAGAACCATGAGCTGTTGAGGTGATAGAATTAATTTCTCTCCAGAAATTTTTATTATAAACCTTGGATTGGACTTTTAAAAGCCTCTATTATTTGCTTCTCTGAGGCTAGGAAGACAAAAGCAAGAAACTCTCTCCAAGAGATTTCATCTTTAGTACCTGTGTAACTGGGTGAATTTCCGTCTGGTTGAGGCTCCCAACATTTGCTAAGGTTCCTGTTCTGACTGACAGTGACCTTTCTTACCTTCTTCTAACTTCGGGAACCTATCTGCCAGCCAGATGTGTTAGGCCAGTTGTCTTGGGGGAGATTTGTAAACTTAACCCTTGTTAAAAACTGAACCCTTGTCTTTCAGTAGTTGTCACTCCTGATTATACGAAAATCATTTTCAAATATGATATTCTCGGGGTAGCTTTGGTTACACAATTGATTTGTCCAAAGTATGCTGCCAAAAAGAGAGGGCAAATTCTTACTAAACCTATGGGAAGAACTATATGGCCATGGAAAGTAAGGATGCCCATTATTCGTTTCTGAAATCTGGAGAGATCAGTGAGAATTAGATGCTCTTTTAAAGTGTTTTGTTTCTGGGGTGCCTGGGTGGCTCACTTGGTTAAGTGGCCTACTCTTGATCTCGGCTCAGGTCATGGTCTCATGGTTTGTGAGATCGAGCCTAACGTTGGGCTGTGTGCTGGCAGTGTGGAGCCTGCTTGGGATTCTCTCCTTCTCTCTCTCTCTGTCTCTCTGCTCCTCCCCCACTTGCTCTTTCTGTCTCTTTCAAAAATAAATAAACATTTTTAAGTGTTTTGTTTCAATTTGAAACAGCAGTGTCCACCAAATTGAAAGGTATAGCTTAAAAGGAAAAAAAAAAAGATGAAAGTCTTACTCATATATCATTAGAAGACAGAATATTAAAAGCAACAACAGTATCTGAAAAAATACCTGCAATTAAATGGTACCCATCCATTAATTCAATCTTACGGAATTCTTATTTCCTTGTATCTAGGGTCAGTGGAGTCTGCCTTGATGAAGTCTTCTCCCATAGGAAAAATCCAGAGACTACTTTAGTGTTTAATTTAGACATATATTCAAAACCGGTATTATTATTGTAACTACTTTGTTAAACTGCCGTTTTCCTTTGGTAAAACCATTTGCGTGGCTATTTTTGTGTTATGTATTTGTTACTTTGAGGCTGGCTTTTAGTTACATATTCACTGGCATAAGAATGAATTGCATTTGTTAATTGAATATCTAGTAATCAATTAACTTTGTGGCCAAAATATGTCAGATTTAAATACAGTACCCTTGTTTTCAAATAATTATACTTTCCACATTAATCTTGCAAGAACAAATCATTTTTCAAAAGCTTAATGAAGAGTGAAAGGCTAATTGATTGTAGCAAGAACTTAGAAGCACTGTTCTACAGTCTACAAGTATTCCCACTCTCCTGTTGAGTTGCTAACTTCCCTAGAGGCTGTAGTCTAGAAACAAACAAGAAAAACAATGGTTAGGACTATAGCTTTTCAAATCCCACTTTCTAGAATATATATTGAAACAAAATAACAAACCAAATGCATATGAAGGGCTAAAAAAATCATTTATCCATAAGGGAAAAAAATACTGTACCTTAAAGAAAATGACCATAAAATAATAAGACCTTTGAACTCACAAATTTTGTTGTATGGTATCTAATTTATTACAATTGTTTTTGGGTCATCAATTCTATAAAATGTATGAATACTACTTAAAATCCTAAATAAATCACTAAAGTATATACTTTGTAACAATTAGGCAAAAATCACAAAATTAAATTAAGCCTATATGTCCGTTGTTGTTTAGTTTAAATAGCTTGCAGATGTTCACATTAAAGCGTCTCAACAAGCCTAATGGGTCTATGTATCAGTTAAGATGATTTTGGTTGTAAGGAACAAAAAATATTTTATGCTGGTTTAAAAGAGCAAAAGGAAAGTTATTTGTTCATTGAGAAGTTCATTGATAAGGAATTTAGGTTAAGTTTGATCAGGGCTCTGCCTCTCTCTCTGAAATTACCTAAACTCTGCCTTTCTCTGTTTACCACGGGTGTTAGGCTACCAGGGAAACTAGGCTTATCTGATTGGCTTATCCATTTGCTCAGCTCTTTTCTACCCTGGGTGAAGGGATTCTCCTCTTGCAAACCCAAGGGCTTCCCTATCCAGCCGGGAGGGGAAGGGGTAGAATGGATAGTGAAGAGCTCTACTACAGAATTATTTTGTATAGTCTCATGCTTGAGTTTTGGGAAAGGAGAGGAAGTTGAGAAATATTTTCATTGATTGTCTCCTCTTATTACACAAGCTGCTTTCTTACACTTATCATCTTCCATGTAATCCTCTTGACAATACTAGGAAGTAGATGTTATCTCACTTCACAAATAAGCAGAAGGTTAGCCAATTCTTTTTCTTAGGCTCACATGGCTTGTGAAGGTATATTCTAAAGTCCATGTTTTTCTGTGCTCGTCAGATTGTAAACTAAATCACATTTGCTAAGTAATTTTGTGAGGAATGTTATTCCAAGTTGGAAGATCCCAAAGGATTTAAACATTTATCAATATCCATTCATTCCACATTTACAGTGTTCCTACTGTGTACTAGGTGTATGTAGTTGCTGGGATATTATGGTTAGAAGTGCCTTCGAACCGTACAGATTTAGTAGGAGAAACAGATGTTAATGTCATGCAAATAAGTATATAATTACAAACTCTGTAACTGCTCTATAGTAAGATCTGAGTCTGGGAGAGGTGATCACAATGTTTCTTTCTAGGAGGTGACATTTCAGTTGAGATCTGCAGGATGAGAATGAATTAACAAGACAAAAGAAGAGTGGGAGTAATGGGTTTTTGGAGTGATGGTGGGGTTCAGAGCCGACAGCCAAGATAGAATTCTTGAAGACGTCTTTGGTGCAAAAAGGTGATTTTATTAAAGCTTGGGAACAGGACCCATGGGCAGAAGAGCTACACGGGGCTGTGCAGAGTGAGTGCTTAAATACTGTGGAGTTGGGGGAGGTAAAGTCAAGAGGAAGTTTCTTAAAGGGCTTTCCCTATGCTAAAGAGGATTTACAGATTGTTGGAGGCCTAGCTATTGTTAAGCTAAGGTGGTTTTTCCCTTTCACAAAGCATTATCCTTAAGATAGTAGGGAGTTCTGGAGATTAGGCTGTTGATAAGATTGCCTTTTTCTTGTGATATTACTAAGATATTTGTAAACTGATGGAGGTTCTATCAATGTAACCATTTGTTTTCTGTGCTTTCCTTTGTTCTTGAGCAACCAGGAGTGCCTGAGGAGTGTCAGGCACATCTCACCTCAGTTGGGTGGGGGGGTGGGGGGGGTGGGGGGGGTGGGGGGCGGTTCGTGTCTGATGCATGCGTAGAAAGTAAAGCGAGTCCTTTTTGTTGGAGCACAGAGAGAACACAGGGCAAGGCTAGGATGAGGCAAGTAGATAGATCGGATCTTGCAAGGGTCTTCAGGTGGTATTAAGAATTGTGCTGGATGTTCCACAAGAAATTATCTTGGAAAGAACCGATCTTGGAGATCTTAAGTCTTTGAGAAAGTTGGTGAGGTGGTATTTTAGTATTTATTGTCGTTATCTCTCTGAATAATTTATAGTGTTTTCTTAAAACATGTTTTCTTGCCTCAACAAAGCCATACTTCATTTTTAGAATTCTTCTATCGTATTCAGCTTTCCAGTCCTGGCATGTTGTGTAAATCATTTGTAACCACTTTAAACTTTTTATAACTGTTTATAACTTGAACCTAGATAGAAAACAGTGAAGGTGGGGGTGCCTGAGTGGCTCAGTGGGTGAAGCCTCTGTGCTG
This sequence comes from Leopardus geoffroyi, assembly GCF_018350155.1. Lineage (NCBI taxonomy): Eukaryota > Metazoa > Chordata > Mammalia > Carnivora > Felidae > Leopardus > Leopardus geoffroyi. The sequence goes on along the minus strand of NC_059326.1, from coordinate 201,975,401 downwards.
GGTGTGCAGCTTGCTTAAAAAAACACACAAAAACAGTGAAGGTAAAGGTATCTACATTTATCGAATGAATGTTTATCAAATAGTATTGAATTAGTTGCAAACTGCTCAGAGAACAAAAGTCTAGACATTAAACTTTGGGGAGGAAATATAGAAATAATATATATAACTAATTTAATGTTGGTGACTTGGTGTTCTCTGTTCACTGTTAAGGTCTTGTTGGAATTGCACTTGTGACCTCCCTTTTATTTTTGGTTACAATTAAAGAATAAGAGAGAAACAAGACTTTATTTAAATATGCAGTTGGCTCTTTTCATTAGACTAAGGCAGTATAAAAGAAAAATTTTGCTCATACCATATGGTGTATTAATATCATAAATAAAGCATGCATCTGGGTTATAATCAAAGTTGAACTTAGGTCCTTCAAGTTCATGTCTGTTGACAAGATGGTTTACTTAGAATTCTGAGCACTTGACCTATAGTATAATATTTAAGCCTGAAGCTGCTGACTCAACCAGTTCCCTAAATGTCACACAAACGAACACCATTACTTTAATCTTCTTACATCACTTGCTGAAAGTAAAGCTTTAAAAATTATCAAAATAAGACTTGAGAGTAGGAACATATGTATTATTGAGAAACTAACTGAATGTTTAGTGGTCAAACATCATCATCCTTTTATCTTTGTAAAGGATAATGTAAATTGTGTTATACCAACAGTTTATTTCATTGTTGGGAAAGATGTGTCTTCTCTTCTGGAATGTGAGCTTAGTTCTCTTGTCTCCCTGTTGAAAGCTCTAGAAGAAGGGCAGGGCAGAGATATGTGCGTGGTTGTTGTTAAAGTCCTTGACTAAAGCACGCTTGCTCCTGGCATGGAATATATAATGTTGCAACAAATTCCTGCTCAAACATTTTCTAGTCCGCTTTCCTCTTCTGTCTAGAACTGTCTATACTTACTTTCCCGTGTAGTTCTTTCCTGACAAGTAAAAAACTAGTAAACTACTGCTCAGTTTGAAATGCTAACATTTCTACTTGTTTGTATTGAAAGTAACTGGTACTTCCTTTTTGGTGGGGGAGGGGGGGCATCTGAGAGATCTTCCCTTACTCTGGGCCATTGAATTTCAACTCATGCTATCAGGACTGATAATAATGCAAGTATCACCTTTAGTATGTAGATTTGAAAATGGCAAATACGGAGAACACATATGATCCGGGCATTCAGAACCCACTCTATTCTGTGCATCACGAAAAGCCTATGAAGAGAATGTGAGGAAGAGCCGGACACTCACATGCATGGTGGTGTGGACCCCCAGGGTAAACTGTTGGGTACCAGCATTTGTTGATTTTCATCAAATATTTCAACACTTGCTGAAGCGATATGTTTTCTATCAAGGACTGTCATGGAATATCTAGTACTTTTGGAAAAATATATGATTTGTTCATTTATTCAGAAATTATTTATTGAGTGGTAAGACTGTGTCAAAGCTCTAGGAATTTGAGGATGAAAATGCTTGGTCCATACCTTCAGTCTATTGGATAGTTAATGCCAAGATGAAGTGGGACATAGGGGAAGAAATGCCCAATCTTCCTGGATTGTTGGAGAAGTTTCATAAGAAGTTGTCCCTGAGATTGAGCCTTGAGGAGAGAGGAGAATGTGTTCCAGAAATTAAATCTATGTGTGGGAGTAATAATAATGATAATATTATAGAAGAGGGTCACCTGGGTGGCTCAGTTGGTTGAGCATCCACTTCGGCTCAGGTCATGATCTCACAGTTTGTGGGTTCAAGCCCAGCATTGGACTCTGTGCTCACAGCTCAGAGCCTGGAGCCTGCTTCAGATTCTGTCTGTCTGTCTCTCTCTCTGCCCCTCCCCTGCTTGTTCTCTCTCCCTCTCCTTCCCTCCCCCTCTCCCTTCTCAAAAATAAATAACTAAACATTTTTTTTAAATTAAAAAAAAATTTAAAAAGGATATTATTAATGAAACAGCTAAGGTTTATTGAAAATTTTGTGATTGTTTTTTCTCTTTTCTTTTCTTCTCTTTTCTTTTCCTTTCTTCAAAGCGTTTCACGTGTATTAACCTGTTTACTCTTCATAGCAACCCTAAGAGATAGTAGACTACAGATAGGAAACTGAGTCAAAAAGAAGTAATTCTCTAGTTCACAGTCAGTCTAGCACACAGTCACACAGTTAATAATGACAGAACCAGATTTCACATCCAGAGTCTAGGGCAACTTTGCTTTGTGTGAATAAAATGACCTGTTTGGTAACGGTAGAACTTGAAATGGTTAGAAGTTCAGGTCGATGGGTATTTGACAGGGTTTTGGCTGGTCAGATTGTTATGGGTTACATTGTGAACAGCGTTGGAAGACATGCTAAAGAATTAAAATTTAGAAGTAAATTAGAAATGCACATACCAGGTCCTACTTCACATCTACTGAATCAGAATTTCCCTGCTCCAGAAAGTATCCAAGGCTTTTGTGCCCTGATATGGTCAAATAGTGAGTAGATCTATAGTTTCTAACAGCAAGTGCTGCTATTATTTGCCCCAGGCTTCTTGGTATTTCGTTTGTTGAGTTGAAAAGTAAGGTAGAGAATGCAATAAATCCTATTTTGTATGACTTGGGTTTAATTTGCTTGCAGAATATCCTATTAAAAATGTGAAAAATAAAAAGCTGCCTGCCTGATTTGGAGCTAGGGAATTTTTTAGTCTCATGTATGGCTGGTAGGAGATACTCATGGATATAGTTGAGATTACTCATGTGAGAAAATAGAGCAGTCAGCATGGGTAGAAAGCATTGAAATATGAAAGCAGCATGAAATTTGAAATATTGTAAATGAAGAAATTAAGAAGAGCATCTTCAAATACCAGAGGGAACCCGGGGAGAGATGGAGTTTGGGAGCTAAGGAAAGAGGGTTTTACGATATCTTTATTTTTATTAAATGCATCAGAGAATTTGCGTAAGAAAAGGACTAGGGGGAGAAAAAAAAGACCAGGGATGTTGTGAAGAAGCAGAATCTTGGTGGGGTGGAAGCCAGATTGGAATGTACACTTGCCAGTAGGTAGGTAGTAAAAAGGGCTTAGATGACTCTTTGCAAAAACTTGATTTTAAGAAGGAAAGTAGAGTGATAATAAGAAAAGGCTACAAGGTAAAAATTACTAGCTTTTCCCTCTTTTTATTTAATACTTTTTTATAAGATTGAAACAATACAGATACAAAAGATAAAGCTCCCTTTCATCCAAACACCAACAGATAAGAAATGTTGAAATTTGTCATTATTTTTCAAGCCATGCTTCTGTGAATATGTATTTGTAGTAAATATGTATCTATGTGTTTTTAACAAAAATATGTTGTAGCTGTCTAAATTTTCATATGTACCTTAATGTACTGGAAACACATATCTCTTTCATTACATGTTACTTTACACCATTACCTTTTCAGAGTTGCCTGGTGTTGCGTTGTATGTATAGAATAGTTTACATAATCCAATTTTTGACATTTTTGCTTCTCTAGGTACTTCTTCATTTTAACAGTGCTACCATTAATATCTTTGTGGGTGAATTGTTAACACTTTCATAATTATAGATTTTTTATTAATTTCAAATTGTGGAACAAGGTCCCAGATGGAGCCTTCATTTACGGGATCTATAAATCAAGTAGATGGACCAGTCTTAGATAAAAGCACAGACATTTCCATCTTCCTGGGTGGGAGGAGAAAAGTATTAGCTTATAGGTGGTTAGTAGGAGAAAGGATGAAAATGCTCTGCGGGAGTAGCCATATGATGCTCTGTTTTATCTTCATGCGGATAGTTGAAAGGGCACGTTGTTACAGGACGTTGGAAAGTTGTGAAGGTTTGAAAAAAACTACCAAAAAGAAAAAGCACAAGAGTATATGAAGGGTTACTGGGCAAAGTTGTGCAGAACTGGCATTGAGCACTCCATGTCTGCAGGGGTTCCAGATGCCTTGGTTCCACTGTCCTCTCCAGGGGCATTCAGAGCCCAGGTCTAGGGAGTTGAGAAGGCCAGACATGACTTATCTATGGTTTGGTGGTTACAGGTCTGGTAGGTGGTCGGCATAGGCAAAATAGGGGTACACCATGAAGGAGTTGAAGATGGTGTGGAGAGAGCAGTTGGGTCTCTACAGTCACATGAAGAAGAAAAAGAAGCTTGAAGGGACCATAAAGAGCACAAAGAGTGAAAGAAAGCATGGGGATTGGCGGGTGTCAGTGCGCAGGAATAAAGGACTGAGGGCTGAAAAGTTATAAAATTGTGGCCAAAAAGTGGGACACCGAGTTGAGATTTTAGAAGGAGAGCAATTACACTCCAAGTCAAGGTCCAAGGGGTAGCCATGGATCTGGTGAGCTAAAATTAAGGGAAGATGAGGTCATGGAACCATATGCAGCTCAGCGTTGTCCATATGGATGTGGGTGATGTGAGGATTTTTAAGTAAAGAGGAAAGAGTGCCCTAGAAATTCCTAATCTTGGATAAATGACAAAACAATTGGTAGTGAATAATGGTAAATAACGAAGGTGCTATAGCTGGTTGGCCTGGATATTTAGAAAATATTTATGGAAGGTAAAACTGATAATAAATGCGATAATGAATCTTTTGGGAAGCAAATGGCATCCGAGGAGCAAAAATAAGCTTCTAGCATGCCAAAAGTCACCGTCTAGCTTGAGATGCAGGAGTTGGTTGAGGAGATGGATAGCTGGACGGTGTCTTTTTCACCCTGTAACACTTGACTTTGGGGAAGACAGGTGCTGGAGTGAATTTTCTTCTGGTGAGCTCGCAGTGGGTCTGTGAGTGGGGTAGGGAACATACACCCTCAGGTCTAAGCTGTTGTCTTGCAAGTGAACATACAGAGTTGAGGCCTGTACTCGTAAGCATTGTAGCCAGGATGGAGGGTTGCTTGCCAGTAGCTGCAGTTTTTTGTGAGTTTCTGATTTTGCTTTTTTCTTTTTTCCACGTAAATTTTAAAAGTGATCTAACTGGGAGGAAAAGGAGCTGTAAGGACTGGCTTCCCAGAGAAACTGTTTTATTTATTTATTTATTTTATTTTATTTTTTTTAAATTTTTTTTTTTTCAACGTTTATTTATTTTTGGGACAGAGAGAGACAGAGCATGAACGGGGGAGGGGCAGAGAGAGAGGGAGACACAGAATCGGAAACAGGCTCCAGGCTCTGAGCCATCAGCCCAGAGCCCGACGCGGGGCTCGAACTCACAGACCGCGAGATCGTGACCTGGCTGAAGTCGGACGCTTAACCGACTGCGCCACCCAGGCGCCCCGAGAAACTGTTTTAGAGAGTAAGGTAAAAGACCTGGTGAGATTCTGGGTTTTGCTTGCTCTGTCAAAACCCCCGGGTGTAGTTGAGAAAGTATGAGCTCGGGATCCAAGATTCTTGAGTTCGAGGTATCAGAAACGTTATGGGGCCAACAATTAAAATACAGCCACTGAATCCAGTACCGCTGAGAGGTCTTCGGAATCTAAAGTCATTTTGTCTTCACACCCGAGTTCCCTTCCCTGTTATGTTAAAACTGCCCTTTTCATCATCTCCCTACTGTTCTTAAAGAATTTCCTTATATCTGTGAACTTGGGGACTAGATATAAACTCCTATTCTTAGTTCTTTGCAGGCATTTCAGGAGAAATAGGATGGTAATGGAGTGAGTGGTGAGTTTAGATAGAAGAATGACCTTACGAATGCTTGTAATTACAGGAGTAAACAAATAGAGAAACAAAATACAGGATTAGGTAGATAGTGAACACACATCTGAGGGCTCCCCCAGGAGCTCCCTTACAGGCTTGTGGCAATAGAGAGAGGTCTTTAGTTGGGACAGTTGCTTTCAGAGGAATAAGGGATGGAAGCCGCCATTTTATTTATGTTGCATGTAGTGTTGACCACATAACGACCACCTTAAATTTCTCTGGCAAAGCACCTCGGTGTAATTGTAATTCAACATATTCTAAAATTTTGAAGCCATTTTTTCCTGAATCAGAATTCAGAGCTTGCTCCACGGTTTTCTTCCTTCTGTTCGCCTTCCCCTTTCGTTTCCTCATGATAATTTTGGCTGCTTTAGTATTTAGCATGTGCAGCACATGCTATGTAAGCCTATACATATACTATTATACCCTTACTCCTATATCTATTTAAGCTTGGTTCTTTGCCTTTTTTCTCTTTTTCTGGCCCTGTGTATTAGGTCTTTAGTTTAATCATCCGTGTCTGCTTGTACTAGATTGTTTCCCTAAGAACTCTGTAAGCCACAGAGTGAAACTGATTTGGATTTTACAGCCCTGGTGATTTTCCTTCTGGTGTACTACCAAGAAAGTGCTATAGCACAGGAGCTGATGAGTCATTTTGCTGGGCTTTTGCTTTCTATTTTGTCTTTGAAAAATCAGGTATGATCATGAACATGGAAATGTCTCCTAACATCATGAGGGTAACGCTACCATAAAGTAAAAGCGTCAGTGTTAGTTTTGGTCTCCGATAAATGGAATACATTGTGATTTCAAGTAAATTGAGTTCCCCCATAAAACATTCATTCATGTAAAATTTCGTTTCTCTAAATTTTCATTGCTTGTACTGGAAGCTGACTAGAATTACTCGGCACCTGCTGCTATGTGTCTGGCGTTGTCCTGGGGGCCTCACACCTGTTAAGCCATTAAATCATCACAGCAGGTTTATATGGTAGTTCTGGATTCTCCCATTTTACTGAAAAGAGGTTGAATCTGAGCGTGTTGAAATAACTTTTCTTATGCCATTCAGCTAGTAAGGCTGGTATTCAGGATCTCTGTGGCTATGACTGCAACAGGCTTCCTGATTGGACATAGACATGGGAACGTATTAAGGTTTCATTTTGGATTTATACATTCGTTTGGATTAGAAATGGAGCCAACTGTTGTTGGTTGAGATGGTAGGCTGTTGGGAATTAATTCAGTTTAGTACTGAGTATAATCTCTGGCAAGATCCCAGTCTTCTGTCACATAGTACTGCCAGATGAAGGGTTACCTTGATCGTCAATAATTTCATTTCTACATAGTATAGTTTCATTATCTAAGGAGATGAATTGTGGGGCAAATAAATTCATTGAGGTCATAGTGTATATTTCCCCCAGCTTGTTTGAGGCATCACTGGCATGGTTATTTTATCTTTTAATTCTTGGCATTTGATTCAGGGCCATGATTTCCAAAGCTGGTCTCTTGGCTGGGCTCCAACATCTGCCATTTGTTCCTGCGTTTTCTCCTCCCCGTTACATACCTCCCCACTGATCGTTGCTCATATTTTGCCACTACGGTAGCTTTTGAACCCAGTCTCCCTCTTCTTCAGTCTATCCTACATATTGCCAAACATAGCAGTTTTTTTTCACAATACTCATTTGGCCTCAAAATACTATTGTGCTTCATGGCACACTCTGTGATTCCATTTATATAATGTTCTTGAAATGACAAAATTATAGAGGTGGAGAATTGATTAGTGGCTGCCTGGGATTATGGATGTTGAGGTGAAGGGAGATGGATTTGACTCTAATGAGGGTAGCACGAGGCAAATCCTTGAATGATCAAATAGTTCCGTAGCTTGATGTATGGTGGTACATGATGCAGATGTGATAAAATAACATAGAGCTATACTCCCTTTACCTAATGTTGATATCCTGCTTTTGATATTGTACTGTATGTATATAACATGTCATTAATGTGGTAACCTGGATGAAGGCTACATGAGTTCTCTCAACTATCTGTGCAACTTCATATGAACCTATAATTATATAAAAATGAGAAGGAAAAAATACTGTTGTGCTTTAAAATGTTTAAGTTCCCATGTCTATCATATTCCTTGTTTTATATCCTTTGTTTCCTCCTGAATTAATCATTCAAAATCATCTCCTGATTTTTTTTCTACTTAAATCGTAGTTGACGTTAACATAGTGTTTGTCTTTTATCAGGTTACCAAGAAATGCTTTTTGAATTCATTGATCAATTAAATATGCTTTATGAAAGAACCGTGCATCAGTATTTGGTCTCATTACAGACCATCTTGTTTTCCTTCTCACTTCCTTATTCATTTTTGTCTCTGCCTAATCTCTTTACAGGGACTAAGCAGCAGGCCAGGGATTTGATTGGTGGAGACTTGAGCTTGCCTGGAGGGGTTGCATTGCCTGTGGCCATAGTCACGTTGCCCAAAGTCCAGTCACAAATTCTAAAAGGCAGTGGCTCTTTGAGGGCTTACGACTTAGTCAGTTATAAGAGCTAGATGAGTCAGGAAACCCAGGATATGGACTATGGTGAACCACAACCATCCATTCATTCAGATTTACTAAGACTAGTTTTATAGCACAGTGTATGATCTTTTCTGGTGAACGTTCCATCCATGTGTATCTGAAAGGAAAAGGATATTCTACAGTAATTAAAATCTATTTCGGATCTTCGGTCTTCAGTGATTTGGGTGGGGGGTGTCTAGTTCTATCAGTTACTCAAATTGTGATTGTGGAGTTGTGCTTTTCTCCTTTTAATTCTGTCAAGTTTTGCCTCATGTATTTTGAAGTTCTATTATTAGGTGCATACACATTTATGATTGTTGTGCCTTCATCCTGATGAATTGACCCTTTTATCATTATGATGATCTCTTTGTATCTTTGTCTTGAAGTCTTCATTATTAATTTAAACACGTGAGTCTTACGCTTACCATTTGCATTGGTATAACTTTTCCCTCCTTTACTTTGAATCTGTGCCTTTATATTTAATGTGGATCTCTTAAAGACAGCATAGAATTGGATCTTGCTTTTTTAAATCCATTCTGGCTGGCTTTGCCTTTTAGTCCATTCACATTTAATGCAATCCTTGCTATTGTTTTTTAAGGTTTGCTTGTTTGTTTGTTTGCTTGTTTGTTTCTTTGTTTTGTGGTTGTTCTAGAGATTACAGTGTATATCCTTAACTTTTCTTAGAAGTTATTGTTTAGGGTTAGTATTATCCCATTTTGAATAAGATAGAAGAACCTTGAAACTACATAAGAGCATTTAACCCCTCCCAGACATTATGCTATAATTGTCATGTGTATTACATTTACATATGTCATAAATCCCACAATGAAGTGTTAGAATTTTTACCTTAAACAAGTCATGTATTTTTAAAACAGTAAGAGAAAAACAGTCTTTTATATTTACAATTTCTGGTACTCTTCATTCTCTCTGGATATTTGATTTTCTGATATCATTCACCTGGAGAACTTTGGGATTTTTTCTGCCTTAGGTTTGCTGGCACAGACGTCCACAATTTTCTTTCATATGTAAGTTTTTAAATTTATCTTCATTTTTAAAGATCCGTGGCCTGGATGTAGAATTCGGGGCTCATAGTTCTCCCCCAGCTTTTCATCATTCTACTGTCCTCTGTCCTCTACAGTTTCTTATGAAACATTGATTCTTATTGTTTTCCTATGTGTGTAGTGTCAGTTTTTTCTCTTTTAAAAATGTTTCCTTATATTTGGTTTTCAGCAGTTTGCCCACGTGCACCTGGGTGTAGCTTTCTCTGCATGTAACCTGTTTGGGGTTTTCTGGGCTTCTTCAGTTTGTACTTCAGTCTTTGACTCAAACTGGGAAATTGCCAGCCCTTTTTTTTTTTTCCTGCAGTGTTTTCTCTCTCTTTACCTCCCGAAACTTTAGTTCTACAAAATGTTTGCTCTTTTACTAGTGTCCAAAAGACCCTGATGATCTGTTTTTTCTTCTTTGGATTGGATTTTTCATTTTTACTTCCATAAACATACTTATAAGAACTTTTTTTAACATCATTGTGGGCTGATTCCAGCACTTGGGTCAAACTTTCCCTGAATATAGGTTAGATTTTCCTGTTTGTTCATATGTCAAGTAATTTGAATCTTACAGGATTCACTTTGTGAATGATACTTTGCAGAGATTCTGTTTTTTGTTTGTTCCTTCAAAGAGAATTGATTTGTGTTAACAGGCAGTTAATTTGGCTGAACTTAAACTAAATTTTGACTTTTCTCTGGCAGGTGGCAGATCCACCAATCTTCAGAAAGCTAATATTGAATATGTTCTGTGTGTCATGCAGTAAAATAGAGGACTGTGCTAAAAATAAAATAGACATGGACCCTAACCTCAAGAGACTCACAGTCTAGCTGATAGAGAGAGGAAAGTGGAGAAGTAATCGTGATAGCTTCCCATGTGTCATTGAGGTAATACCTGAAGGCAGTAAGGTTACTGGGGAAGGAGTTGTGAAATTGTTAAAATGCAATTTAAAAATTGTTTTTAAGGCAACCCAGTCCTCCTGAGGTCTAGAGATAGTTTGTTTATTCTATGTCGTGACGATGAGAGATTGGCTGATGAACAACTATGAGTTACGCTGTCATCCTTTTGTTAAGTCTTTGAAGAGAAGGACGTGTTTCAGAATCACAGCAGATTGTGGAGAAGCAGTATCAAAAACAAATGTTTAAATTCTGGACTGCCGTACCAAACAGAAAGAATACTTTATTTTGGGTTAAAAGAAGGTGATTTGATAAAATCTGAGCAGATGACACAAGTGATCATAGATTAGGGAATATTAGATATTGCTGAGATGAAAAAGACCTGTCTGTACTCAAAGTACCACTGAGGGAAGAACGATACTTCAAAAATCACTTACACTCACAGAAAATATATCTTAAAACTCTGTAAGTTTCCGATGTCAAAAATCAAAATATTCCTTCTAATCTGTTTTGGATGTTAGTTGTTCATCTATAAAAATGAATGGGTAATATGACGGTTTTTATTTTGTAAAAACATATATTCCTTAGCAGTAACTTGAGCCTTTCTTTTCTCTTTTTTTCTTGTTTTAACAGTGTATCCTATTCAGTACATGTATCTGAAGATTACCCAGGTATGCTTTTTTTTTCTTTCTGTTTTTATTACAAATACTTGTGTCGTGGTTTCTTTGAATATTTTTTTTTTCCTTTTGGAGATGGAAAATGTATATAAATATATCTGGGAGTGAAGCGTTGGCAGGGGAAGACTTAAAGATCCAGAAAAATTCTGTTGGTTGCCTGTGAGATACATGTCTTACCCTGAGATGCAGTCCAGAATCAAAATAGTTTCCTGATGAAAAATAGTTTACTTGAGCCCATGTATAGCTTCAGCCTATATATATTTTTCTCATTGCAAGTAAAAAAAAAAAAAAGATTCTCTGAACTGGTTCAGTCGTTGGCTTTGAAACATCATTTGAATTCTCATAATGTAAAGATAATAGGTAAGGATAGCAGCTAAAATAATAGGTAAAAATAATAGTAATAGCAAAAAATAGTCCTGTCTTCATTTCTCTAAGTATATGTCTCATTAAACAATTCTGACAACGATCCTATGACATTGTTACCATAGCATCACTTTTTTCCTCATGAATGATGACACAGCTAGTAAGAGGAAGAGCTGGGTTTTGAACCCAGGAGTCCAGAGTCTGTGGACTATACCACTGGACTAGGCTAGGTATTTTGTTTATGTAGTCTCACTGAGTGTCTGTTACTTGAAATATATTACTATGCCCACAAACACTTCTCCCTAGAAAACAGAATGTAAGGCCACTGCAGATCCATTTTTCTATCAGTCAAACAAGGGTTTTTCTTCTAGGCCATGGTCAGTCCTGTTTTCTAGACACATGTAATCTCATCAGAGCCCAAGCTGTGTATGCCAACATTTTAGTCATGACAATTTTCAGATACATAAACAAGATGTTTCTCTTTAGTATTTTCCTCACAAGTGATATCTATAATTTTATCTTGAATAAGAACATAAGTATTGTAGACTTAATGCAGAAAAAAAATACAACCTGATTACTTTACCTCAGAGAAAAGAGTATAATGCAAGCATCTATTGTTTATTGTATTTTGTGGCAAAGAACAGCAATTTTTTTTTAATGTTTATTTATTTCTGAGACAGAGAGAGACAGAGCATGAGTGGGGAAGAGCAGAGAGAGACGGAGACACAGAATCCAAAGCAGGCTCCAGGCTCCTAGCTGTACGCACAGAGCCTGATGCGGGGCTCGAACTCACAAACCGTGAGATCATGACCTGAGCCGAAGTCAGTCACTCAACCGACTGAGCCACCCAGGCGCCCCAAAGAATAGCAAATTTTAACTGCCTGTATTTCATATATGTTTTACTCCAGCATTCTGACTTAATAAAATCAGGTGGTCACCAAACTAACTGTTGTGATCTGTCAGTGTCATAAATTAGAAACCTAATTCCAATTCTTATTCAAATCTAGCCATTTTATTCACGTCCTGTGCATGATTTGGATCATATTTTTCTGTGTAAAATGACTAGATTGCTATAGGCAACTTTGATGATACATACTTTGAGTACTTTTAAAGATGGTTAGTTCATAAGATAGTATGAAGATGTAAAACTTATTTCTTTAGCATTCATGCTAGTATTTTTTGTGGTTGTTTGCATCATGCATTTAATCTTTTTATAAGATCAGATGTTACATTTAAAAATAATTTTGTAAGCCATAAACTCCAGTTTCAGTTATTTTGCTATGATCTCCATATACGTTAAGCATATTAGTCTTTAAAACTTTTGTACAGATTTACAAGGGGAATTATTCATTATTAAAGAGATGGCCTATTTTTTTTAATAGTAGTATAAAAAGAGTTCTAAACAGATTTAATTGGAAGAAGGAACACAAGAAGTATTTACAAAGAAAAATTTTTTTGTAGATTTTGTAATCAGCTCTCTCCCTTATGGTATAGGATGTTTTTGATACTGAATGTTTGCTAAGTGTGTTAGGAAAATAAAAGCTCCAGTGTTGTGAATATTATAATTATTGTGCTTCTCATCTGAGGCAGCTCCTAGAGATGTCAGTCATGAGAGGACTTGAAGTCAGAGTGATAGAGGTAATGCCACAAATCAAAGCCACGTTGAAGACAGTAAGTGAATTATTCTGTAGCACAGGAAATAGGGCAGAAGATGCCCTTAGTAATAAGGAAGGGAGCCAAATGTTTAGCTCCCTCTTGTGGCCAAGAGGTATCACTGGCTTTTTCTCTCTGTGCGGGAGGTAGCCCCTTTAGGAAATGCAATATACAAAAATTGAAACTTAAAACACTAGTTATCATTTGTGTTTTTTAAAAATAAGTTCCCTTCTTGGAGAAAGTCTGTAGCGAATTTCCACTATAATTTCATTTCTAAAAATAAAAGGAGTGTAAATGAAACACAAGTTTTGGTGTGAGAGAGATTAATGCATTTTGGGGTAGAATTTTAAATTGGCTGATGTAACCAGTACACTGTATACCAAGTATTTTCATACACATAATAGAATAGACTCTAAATGCCAGTCTGTGTATAAGCAGAACAGAGGCTATCGTGACCATTTATAATTGAAGCAATGTGTCAAGAGAGGGTAAAGAGTATTTCCCAAGGACATGCAGATTGGTGGTAAAACCAAGTCTGTAATTTAGTTCTGATTCCTGTCACTTGTATGAAAGAAGCAGTGGGAGTTATTTTTATGGAGTGTTCTTCGTATTACTACATTAAAAAAAAATTCAAAGTGTTACTATGACAATATTTTATCCATTTTATTAAATTTTAATCTACATTTATTTGTATTAAAAGTTCACTTAATACACTTGATTTCTCAGGTAGCTAATATTGCATACAAATTATGTTTGCTCTCCCTTTCCGGTATTCATCCTTGTGTCTTTTCTGCCATTACACTGCTAGAGCTTCCAGAATAATTTTTAATGATGATTGTGAAAGTTGGCAGCTTTGTCCTTCTTTTCCAAAATTAGTGAGCGTGTTTCCATCTACTTTCAGAAAACTAGTTTTCTCGTTTTACCAAGTCTTTTTTTTTTTTTTTTTTTTTTTTTAAGAATGAGTTGTAAGTCTTGATCAAATTCTTGCTTAACATCTATTGAGGTATCACATACGCTTTCTTCTTTGAACAACAAGATTGTTTAGCAGGCATCTTAATGTTGATCTGTAAGAACCGTATGCATCTTGCCATATATTTTGCTGTTAAAGAGTTGGCATTGCTGAAGAAATGCAGCTATTCTTTGGCATTTGCTAGAACATGCCAGCAAATCTCTCTGAGCCTGGCATCTCTTCAGGGATGGTTCTGGGGCAGTTGTTATTTTTCTGCCGTGATTATTGTCTGTTTTGTTTTTCTGTTTCTTAAAGATCACTTTTAAACATGAAAGCTCACTGTGTTGATGAAATGTCCCAACTTCTGTAGCAAAAAGTTTTTTATCGTATTCGGCCTATACATCTGAAAATCTGCCTCTTTGTGGTTATTTCTCCTGTCTCGTACCTATTGTTTTACATTTGTTCTTGTCTTTTTCTCCTTTTGGTTTTTCTTCCCCAAAGTTTACTTGTTGTAAAAATCAACTCAAACAGATAGCTTTTTATGTTGTTTTTGAAAATTTCTAAGTCTTGATAGTAATTACTGTCAGTAATCTTGGTAGTACTTCATTAGTTCCTTCTGCTAATGTTCCTCAGTCTTTTCCCTCCCTACTTTCTCTGGATTATATGGTTGAATGATTAGCTCATCATCTAGCTTTGAAAATTTGGAACTTGCTTTGCCCTGTGGAAATATATGAGCATAATCCTCCAGATTCAGGATTATGGCACTTTGTTTATTTCCTTAGGAACAGATTTATCACTTCATAATTTTAATGTATTAAGTAACCTGTGCCACCTATTGAAATTCATGTCATAGTTTTGTTTTGTGTGAACAAAGAAGATCTTTATTGAGTATTAAGTATACTTTAAGTAACATGTTCATAAATGCAATGTTAAATGATATGTGGGCTTTTTTAAATGCAGTGAAGAAATAGAGCAACCTTCTGGTTTACTTGTGCTTCCTTATGGAATTTATACTGTAGACAGATTTTTGCTTTTTGAAGGCAAATATATTACAAGTCACAGATAATTGGCTCCACTGCAACAGAACAGCAGAGTTTTTTCTCATCAGTTCCCACCTTTAATTAGGAGGCTCACCTACTGGTGGGTGTGAATTTTCTCATCCCTTTTTTATGTTTTACAAGATATTGCGATTGTTGAGTGACAGCTTTTTAATACTAAAAAAAGCATAGCAAAGAACTGATGTTTGAATTCAGACAGTTTTACCACTTACTTGCCATGTGTAATTTTTTTTGTTTATTTATTTTTGAGAGACAGAGAGAGAGAACGAGAAAGCAGGGGAGAGACAGAGAGAGGGAGACAGGACCTGAAGTGGGGGCTCTACGTGACAGCAGAGAGCCGATATGGGGCTCGAACTCATGAACCACAAGATCAAGACCTGAGCCCAAGTTGGACACTTAACCGACTGTGCCACCCAGCCGCCCCTTAGTTACTTAAATAATTTGGGCAAATTGTTTGATTTCTCTTAGCTTTGGCTTCCCCATCTTTAAAATAGGGATAATAGTTGATTGGTTTGAAGGTTGATATGAAGTGTATAAATATTATATAATATAACACTCAGGGGAGATATCCAGATTATATTACAAAGCCAATATAATTATTATTATAATTGTATTATTTTTCTGAAGGTACATAGTAATGAATAATGGAATGACTTGGCTTAAATTATGTTGCCTTTGAAATAGAATGGAAACAATAGTTTCACAGATGCTTTCTCATAGCTCTCTACCCATCTTGCCCCAGTTGTCCGTGGAAGTCCCAGTAATGGCTTGCATAGTCTGGTAGGGCAGGGAAGAGAAAATAGTCACGTTGTTAACAGCCTTTAATAACGATCTATAGGTCCCTACAAAACTTACACGTTAAGGAACTTAGCTGTCCTCGGAATTTTCGGGGGCAAAAAAAAAAAATTGGCACCTCTGGAGTCAAGTGGGAGAATTCCAGAGAAGGAATTTGAGTTTGAAAACATTCTATTCAGTCACTGACTCATTCTGTTACCTTAAATGCATTCCTTATCCTTTTTATGTCCTACTTTCTCATGTCTAAACAAAGATGATTTTATTATTACAGATGTCAAAATAGTTTGAGGAAGGTTTAGAAATGATTATTTAAAGAACAACGAAAAGAGAAAACAGAATTCATTCATACAGCTGGGACGATCCTCAAAGAGCATCAGCAGACCTTCACTTTAGAACTAAAGCAACCATGGGTTAGTTAAAAGGGATCAATAGCTAGTTGGTAGTTGGGTCTAGATTTTATGTGCTTTGTCTACTGTCCTACATTTCTGTTTTTCACTCGGGTATATATATCTCTTTGATCGGGCCTGTGATGTCGTAATGATGATTTAATAGATATTGGCATGAAACCTGAAAACATTTTGGCTTGGGTAAATTTAGCCAGAAACAGAAATTGAAAGTGTTCAAATGCCTAAACACTAATCAAGATACAAACTGGTAAAAAAAAAAAAAAAAAACCTCTTAGAAAATGATGTGTTTGACTGCATAATCCTGTCTTAAAGCATTATGCAACGTGTGTTCATTCGTTCAATTCAAATTACATTCTCTTGAATCAAAGCTGACTGCCTTGTAGTGTCAACACCACCTAAGCCATTGGATCCATTAAATTGAGTTATTTACTTCCTTGTTTTCATAAACAGAATGCCCTAATTTACTTTCCTCTTAAAGATTTAGTAAAATGCTCCCGTCCATGACACTGAGATACTGCATGATACTGTGTGAACTTTGTGGATTTTTGGGGATCTCCCCTTCTAGGTGGTGGTTAGCTATTACTTTTTTGCTTTAATGCTCACTTTTATTTTTAATACTCCTTTTCTCCATAAGTTTGCTTCAAGGAATACATTATCTACAGGGAAAAACTAATTGAGTTGATTCAGTAGCAAATAACTTTGGATCAGTAACCCTCTGAATGAGGGTTTAAGAAATTGAAATACTGGCTTTAATAGAGGGGTTTACTCTTCACCTCAGAGTATGAGGTTATTGACAGAAGAGACTCCAGATAAACGGTCAAAGTCTCAACCAATGTGATGAAACAGTAATTAAAACAAATTTATATTAAACCTGTTTGTTAATCTGTGGTCCCACTTGATAAACACAAAAATCTCACACCCTCCTCAATGCTACTTGAAAGTGAAACAAGGCAAAATTTGTAATTAAAACAAAGTAATGAGGCAAACCTGTTTTGTTTCAAATCTAATCCACATTCCTCTCCTCTCACCTTCCAGAATTATTAGTAAAGCCTTATGTCTATTGAGAGTCTTTGAGACTATGCTGTGAACACATATCACTCTCGACTCACTGCACTCAAGGTCTAAACACAGTGCAGATGTTTCTTTGCAAATAAAGTAGTGACTTTGATATCGATCAGTTAAAGATCGTGTTCTCACTGTACTGACACAATATTATGAAAACTTGGCTCAAGATCTTTTATCATATACTCAGCCAGTTGTCAGAATGCTCATTTCCTTTTGCAGAAATTGATAACAGCTTTCTATTATTTGTTGGGAATATTTTACACTTTTTATATTTTATACAGTGTCAATGAGAGTGTTATAGGACCATAATTAATGAATTGGTGAAGCATTTGGTAACAAACAGCGGTCTCACAGATGCCCAGTAATTGTCAATGAACAAAGTAGAATAAATGGCTGTATGTTATATTATATACACAAAGATCTGTATTTTTAGGAAAAAATCCCAAATTTATTAAAATATTTTTTTTCTGGAGAAAACAAATAATGAATAAAAAAGCTGTGGAATAATTTAATGTTTTCTGTGCATTCAACTTGCTTAGTATTATTTAATGGAATTAATTTATGGAAGAAGAAGAATTGTGAGACAATATCATTTAAAAATATACATTAGAGTAATATGGAGGTATGATTTTCAACCAAGGCTTTGGTTCAGTTTTTTTAATGACTTGATATTGAATTTTTTTATTGCACCAAATGTTCTTGTTTTAGCTTTCTCCCCGTATCTGCTTCCTGTTTGGGGAACAGTCTCTATCCGCAGTCTGTATTTCTCTAGGAGACACAAGTGTCTTTGAAGAGGCCATTTAAAATTAAATCACATGTAAATCTGTGATAAATCACGTATACTTAATTTTTTCTGAGATTAACCAGAGCAGTAGTATGTGCTTCCTGAGTGATGGAAGCGATGTGGATATAATTTAACTTTTTTTTAATAAAGGGTGTATTTTTTTTGGTTACCATGCCTTTAATTGTCCATATTTCTTTGCAGATAATACGTATGTGTCAAGTTCAGAAAATGATGAAGACGTATTAGTTACTACGGAGCCAATTCCAATAATTTTCCACCGGATAGCAACAGGTAATAGGAATATACTGTTTTTTTAAACTCTAGATTAATGTTTTCTTGGCTATAGGTAGCTTTATTTATTTATTTTTGTTCTTTTAGCCCATGTAACAGATATTTATCTTTAGCATCTATAAATCTGGTGTCCCATACAAATTTTCTGTCTAACTTGCATTAGTTTGTTTTTTCAACAGCTTTTTAAACACATAAATTTACACGACTTTAAAAAAGCCCTGTTTAAATGCATTGTGTTGATATTCACTCTTATGAAAATATTCCATGCATAATGACACTGGTAGACAAAATGAATATTTAAAAAGCTTACTTAAGGCAATGTAGATCCCACGAAATACATAAACGAGAGCTGAACGGGTCTGTGTAGTGGCACTTTGGTTTGACCGTATTTTGATGGGCAATGAAAAAATCAGAATAGCTTATATATCATGTAACTTCCTAACATAATATAATTATAAAACATTCCTTAATCTTTTGGCAAAGAGAGAATCACCGGAGGCGTGTTTTTATACTGAAACTTATAAATATTTGATAAATAGCCTGCTGAAAACTAAAGTGATGTTTTATAAATGATGTTTTATAACTTTCTTTCAGAATTAAGGAAGACAAATGACATTAACTGTTGCTTATCCATAAAATCAAAATTACAGAAGGAAAATGGAGAGGTATGGAGGTTACATTTCGTATTTTATACTTTATTCAAAACAGAATACATTTTAAACTTACCTTGTATTTATAGTTAATATCATTGCTATTTAGGTTAGACTGTAGGGGCGCCTGGGTGGCTCAGTCGGTTGAACTTGGGACTTCGGCTCAGGTCATGATCTCACGGTCCATGAGTTCGAGCCCTGCATTGGGCTCTTTGCTGACAGCTCGGAGTTGGAGCCTGCTTCGGATTCTGTGTCTCCCTCTCTCTCTGCCCCTCCCCATTCATGCTCTGTCTCTCTCTGTCTCAAAAATAAATTAACATTTAAAAAAAAAAAAAAAAAAAAAGACTGCATATAGAGTATGAAGCACAGGCTTGTGGCCAAGAGACTTTTAAGTATGGGGAAGGGTAGTGACCTAGAATTAACCCTGAGAAGGAAGCTGCCTTTAACAGAAAGAATGTCTGGCTTAAATCTAAATCAAGTGCACACAAAGCTTAACTTATTCTCTGTATTTGGTCAAGTAATGTAGTTGACTGAGGAGCATCTTATGTAACTTACAGTTCTAACAGCTGCATGTGGAACCCTTACCATTTCATTTGTAAAAGGTGATCTCTTTACCTACGGTAGCAAAGAGAATGGGTATATAATCTTATTATTAGTGGCCAATGTTAAAACAACATCAACGACAAATTCCTGCTACCCCTTCCTCACCTTTAAAAAATCTGCTAGAATCAGTCAATAAACACTGGGGTGTTAAAAAAAACAAGATGAGTGCAACGGGACTGACAATTTTTTGCTTTTCAAACTACGCACCCGGAACAAAGCCCCCGCCCCGCCCCTTAGTATTGTATCGTTCCCTTTACTCTCCTTCATCCACAGTGAGAACCACAGATTTAGCAATACTGGCCCCCAAACCCAAATCTGTTAGCATTTTATAAAACCCAAATTCCCTTTTGTAGGTTTTTCGTTTTCCTTAAGAATTTGAAATTTGGTCTGGAAATTTAGAAACGATTCCAAAACATTGGGTTGATAGATTCCTGTGTCTAATGGGATTTGCCTTTCTCCTAATTATTTTAACAGAGCCGGCCGGGTATGGGAATATCATCATTAGTTACTTTAGGTAAAATTTTACTGTTTGAACTTCAGACACAAAGCATATGTGGTTCCATTAATTAGAAACTCAGACTTCAAGTTCAAGCATATTTAATTAAACATCCTTTTGAAATCTGAAATCTAAAGTAAATAATTTCTGTATGTAGAAAGTTCTCTTCATAATGTAATTCATATTTATTTTCATAATTTGATTTTTATATTATTGGAGTTAGAGTGTCTTTTATTTCATACCATTGTGTAGAGTTGGCAGTGGAAGTGAGCACGGTCAGGGATAAATAAATAATGCTGAGGAACTTTTTTTTTTTTTAATGTTTATTTATTTTTGAGGGAGAGGGAGAGAGAGAGAGAGAGGGACAGAGCATGAATGGGGCAGGGGCAGAGAGAGAGAGACACACACAGAATCTGAAGCAGGCTCCAGGCTCTGAGCTGTCAGCATAGGGCCTGATGCACGGCTCGAACTTGAAAACCACGAGATCACGACCCGATCCAAACTCTGAGTCTTAACTGACTGAGCCACCCAGTCGCCCCAGTGCTGAGGAACTTTTTTTTTTTTTTTTTAATTTTTTTTTTCTCAACGTTTTTATTTATTTTTGGGACAGAGAGAGACAGAGCATGAACGGGGGAGGGGCAGAGAGAGAGGGAGACACAGAATCGGAAACAGGCTCCAGGCTCTGAGCCATCAGTCCAGAGCCCGACGCGGGGCTCGAACTCACAGACCGCGAGATCGTGACCTGGCTGAAGTCGGACGCTCAACCGACTGCGCCATCCAGGCGCCCCTGAGGAACTTTTTAATAAACAATTGAATCAGTATGAACTCAGAAACTATGAGATCATCACCTGAGCCGAACTCTGAGTCTTAACTGACAGAGCCACCCAAGCGCCCCAATGCTGAGGAACTTTTTAATAAACAATTGAATCAGTATGAACTTGTCAGATGTTTTTATCAGAACAAAACCAAAGTTGTAGTTTATGACACATAGTTTTATGTAAACATCAAATAGTGAATTGTACAACTCAAAATCAATGAAATAGAACTTTTAAAAAAGATGTACAATAGAGCTTACTACACTGACAGAACTGTCTCTTACTGCCTTTTGTTTTTGGCTTGTACTACACCACACACGTTTTTTATATAAAATCCATGTGATAAGCAAGCACAAGACCTATCTATTATGGCCACTTGCTACTTTCTTTTCAAAAGAAGGTAAACTAATCTGACCATTAAAATTCTTTTCTTAATCTGTTATTTAAGGAGTCAAGACAAAATAGTACGGTGGAAGAAGATTCTGAAGGTGATAATGATTCTGAAGAATTTTATTATGGAGGACAGGTAAGCACATCAGACCCGTCTAATACCCACTCGCAGAGTTCGCAGTAGCCCTTACGCCCTAGTGGGAATCTGTGCTTGTGATCTGAGAGACCTGTGTGTTAGTTCTGGAGCTAACTTGGAAACCTATATAATTTCTCCGTTTCTCATTTCTACATATTTTCAGAAATCAAGGTTACTTTTGCAACTCTTTGACTGTAATCACTCACACTGAAGTTGTCTTGCTTCATCACTGAGATTTTGCGGGCAGCAGCATTGTATCATAAAATAAAAGTTTTTTGACTTTTATATTTCTTAAGCATATTGGGCTCAGTCATTATTTTGAAATGATGACGATGACACTTCTAACAAAAGCATGGATGGATGGTTAGTTTTAAATAGAAGATGATTGGGGCGCCTGGGTGGCTCAGTCGGTTAAGCGGCCGACTTCGGCTCAGGTCACGATCTCACGGTCCATGAGTTCGAGCCCCGCGTCGGGCTCTGTGCTGACAGCTCAGAGCCTGGAGCCTGTTTCGGATTCTGTGTCTCCCTCTCTCCCTACCCCTCCCCCGTTCATGCTGTGTCTCTCTCTGTCTCAAAAATAAATAAAAACGTTAAAAAAAAAAATCTGAATAGAAGATGATTAACCTTTATCAATGTTGATGGTCCCTCATTACTGAGCATCCTTAATGTTTGTATTCATTGTCTTTTCCTCTTACACTGTTGTAAAGTGTTTGTTGAAAAATGTTGATGAAGAAACATCATAATTTATACATATATGAGAATGACATAGCCATATATATAAAAGAATTCACTATTTTTCCAGGATTATGTTAAAATTTTAAACCGTGGAGTTGATTTTAGGATTTGGCTATATAAGGCATCTTGTTCCGTTTCTGTAAACTTTTTTAAATTTTTTTTTTTTTTTTTTTTTTTCAACGTTTATTTATTTTTGGGACAGAGAGAGACAGAGCATGAATGGGGGAGGGGCAGAGAGAGAGGGAGACACAGAATCGGAAACAGGCTCCAGGCTCTGAGCCATCAGCCCAGAGCCTGACGCGGGGCTCGAACTCACGGACCGCGAGATCGTGACCTGGCTGAAGTCGGGCGCTTAACCGACTGCGCCACCCAGGCGCCCCTCTGTAAACTTTTTTAAAAAATTATTTTTAAGTTTATTTATTTTGAGAAAGAGAGAGAGAGAGAGAGAGAGAGAGAGAGAGATTGAGCTAGTGGGGGAAGGGCAGAGAGAGAGGGAGAGCGAGAATCTCAAGCAGGCTCCATCTCACAAACCATGAGATCATGACCTGAGCCAAAACCAGGGGTCAGACCCTTAACTGACTGAGCCACCCAGGTGCTCCATGTTTCTGTAAATTCCTTGATCAAAAAGCTTTGTTATGTTTGTTTGTTTGTTTGTTTGTTTGTTTGTTTGTTTGTTTTAATTAAAAAAAGTTTTTTTAATGTTTATTTTTTAAGAGAGAGAGAGAGAGAGCTCTCTTGTGAGCAGGGGAGGGGCAGAGAGAGAGGGAGACACGGAATTTGAAGCAGGCTCCAGGCTCCGAGCTGTCAGCACAGAGCCTGATGCGGGACTCGAACCTATGAACTGTGAGATCATGACCTGAGCCGAAATTGGACACTTAATTGACTGAGCCACCCTGGCACCCCTTGATCAAATAGCTTTGTAACTTGGATAGTATAATGGGAAGGTAGTATGTTAGAGTGGTGTTTTAAAGCCAAATTTATTATTGTGTAAAAGAATGCAGGTCAGTTTACTTTTCTGGAATCAAAAACCAGTAATTTATCAATGGAGCATAAACAAGGCTGCAGAGGCGTGAACATATACATACAACTGGGCTTCTTCTCTCCGAGAATGCCCATCCAGCAATGGGATACTTTTCCTAATGATTCTCTAACCAGTGTTGTGCTTCGACATTATGCAAAATAATCCTTCCAGTTTGGATTTTTGTTTACACAGCTAGTATTTGCAGAGGGGAAGTAAATGCTTTTTCTCGGTATAGATATTCAGTCTAGAAGTTTTCAGATTATCTGCCAGCCACTACTTTGTTCTTTTTAACATTGATCTTTTCCCTGTATCAAGGTAGTCTAATTTTCCTTTCAAGCATAGTAAGTTATACTAGACATAGGCGAACCTATGAACTTTAGCGAATATACTGCTGTATTCTCTGTATTTTTCAGTGAGAAATGTCTATGGCACAACCTGCAGGGTAACACCTGTCCAAGAGACGGTTTGTATTTGATTCTTTTGATTCTCTTCACCATCCGTAAGTCATTTCTAAACCATCCCTTTCCATCAGGTGAACTATGACGGGGAACTGCACAAGCACCCACAGCTTGAAGCTGATTTGTCAGCAGTGAGAGAGATATATGGGCCACATGCAGTTTCTCTCAGGTAAGTAAATACCTCTCGTGAATAAAAATGGAAACAATTCGGTAAGCCAGTCATTGGGATTTTTCTGTTGCGTTGTTTAAGTGGAAGTATTCTTGGGCCTAATTATATTTGAAAGTTCTGAGGACATTCTGCTGTGTTTTTACTTACACAAGATAGTATGTTTATGGCTGTAAGGATTTTTGTTTTGGGTACATGTGGTTTAAGGGTTCATTGATGCATTAAAAAATTAGTTAATTTGGAGAGTTAGTTCGATAAAATATCAGTCTTAAATAGCGTTGTAATCAAATCCTGTAATAGATTTAGCCAGCTGGGTCCGTGCTGTTAGTCATAAATCAAGGGCACATGCACGTGAACAATAAAAGTCAATAATGCATTAACCACTGAGGTCCAGAGATCACACTGTGATGTGATCTGACCCCAAAAAAAGAAAGGAAAAAAGGGACATAAATTTGCAGAGTGTTTGTTTGAATGATAATGTAGTTTATCTTTCAGTTACTTAATATATAATTTGGTGATAAATTTTGGACCATTATTTACTGCTTTTAATTATTCAGAAGACCCCACTATCCTTACTTTTTTTTTTTTTTTCTCCTTCATTTAAAAAAGAAACTCTTTCCTGCCACTATCTTAGTTTCCCTCCGTGAATCAGATCAGATTATTTCAGATTCTTTCTCTTTGCCTAAAGAGCAGCCTTCAACTTGCAGTGGAATTCCAGAGCCCTATCCCAGCCTGCCCTGGGTTCCCACCTTGCCCACCCAAACCACAAATGTCCCCGTCCTCCAGTTCTCTGTGATCCCTCTTGACCCTGGGAATTTATCTGGACTTGTTTCTTACCAAGAGGTGCTTCACTCTCAACCCCACCGCTGTTGTTATTCAAGCCACAGTCCAAAGGCCACCTACTCCTCGAGCCTTCTTTGAATCTCCACTGCAGTTTAGTTGTTCTGTCCTTCAGACTCCCATCACATTTGGCTCTATCCTCATTTATTATACTTCTCATATCCTGGCATGATTGCTTTACTTCCCCTCCTCATCCTAACTTATGTGACTGCTGGGACAGTGCAGTTGGTTTTTAAAGTTTATTTATTTTGAGAGAGAGAGTGTATGCGCCGGTGCATGGGAGGTGGGGGGGGGGGGAGAGAGAGAGAATTCCAAGCAGGCTCCTTGCTGTCGGCTCCGAGTTTGGCCCAGGGCTCGATCCCACAAACCGTGAAGTCATGACCTGAGCCGAAACCAAGAGTCAGACACTCAACTGACTAAGCCACCCAGGTGCCCCTGGGACAGCGCACTTTTTGTTGTTCGCTTTATTTTGTTTGGTTTTGATTTTTAACCATGCTTGTATTTTGGTACTTAATATAGCACAGGGGACTATGTGAAATATGGGCTGATGGATTCTTGATTGGTTCCAGTGACATCCATGAAAGATGTTCACATTATCTGGTTGCATTCTCTTCCATGGACATACCCAGATTTTGAGAGAGCAAACAAATACTTTGTTGGAAAGTACCACACAACTAAAATTTATAATTGTCAAGTGTTTCATTTTAACTTCAGAAACAAACCACCACCTGCAGCCTAAATAAGCTGGGGTTGTATGCACAGATCCACTCTTTCCCACTCCCAGAGCTCTGGTAGGTTGCAGTTGAGTGAGAATGATTGGGATTATATTTGGAAAAGCAAATATTTGCAATTTTCAAGGTTTTAGCAAATGAGCTGCAATTATATCTCAGTTGATCTCTGCTATGGCTCCAGGCTAGGGAATGTGGATATTCAGTAAGTGTGTTAGAACGAATAAATGAAGAAGGCATTAGGGATTTAATAAAAAAATAATCCAAAACAGTGACTAATTTTCTAACTTGAGTCAGAATTTGCTTAACAGCTTAAAACTTTGATCACAGTGATTTAATCCCCTCCCCCACTAAAAAAATGGATACAATTAATCATAGAATACAACATGCAATTCGACTTCTTTTCATTTGAAATACGTATTTTGGGGGAGGATTACCTTAGCACATGTTGATTGCTCATATAGTGAAGGATTTTTTAAATACATATTTCCATGCTGTCTAAGCTCTAACTATACGGTTATGTGTGTGTGTGTGTGTGTGTATATATATATATATATATATATATATATATGTGTGTGTGTGTGTGTGTGTGTGTGTGTGTGTGTATGTGAATTTGTTTCTTCAGCAAGAATTTATTAAGTACCAATGATCATCTTTATTAGTATTTTCCATTATTAATAAAATTATTGATAATTTATCAACTCTTGAAATTGGATAAATATTTGGAATTTCATTCAAATGAAATATCTAAAGTCACAGAGTTTGATTTTGTTTCCCTCTTCCGTATTTCACTTACAAGTTTTGATTCAATTTGAATTTTTTTTTTTTAATTTTTTTTTTTTTTCAACGTTTATTTATTTTTGGGACAGAGAGAGACAGAGCATGAACGGGGGAGGGGCAGAGAGAGAGGGAGACACAGAATCGGAAACAGGCTCCAGGCTCTGAGCCATCAGCCCAGAGCCCGACGCGGGGCTCGAACTCGCGGACCGCGAAATCGTGACCTGGCTGAAGTCGGATGCTTAACCGACTGCGCCACCCAGGCACCCCAGTTTTGATTCAATTTGAATCTTCATGAATATAAGCCATGTTCCTGCCTGCTGTAGACTTACTCTATCTACAGAGGATGTTTCCCGAATATATAACCTCCCAGAGGCCTCATGGTATAAAGTATGAATCACAGCAGGACTAGTCTGATTTACTTGAAATAAATACGAGTGAATTTACTGTGTAGGATGAAATACTAAGGCTTGGGCACATGGCAAAGGCAGTAGTTAGGCATAAGGTCCTGGAATCTTCTTCCTTGCAAAGTTCTTAGTCTGTTGAAAACAGACTGTTCTAATTAGCTGTTCTTTTTACTTAACTGAGGTTTATAAGAACTTAATGGAGTTTGAAGAACAAAAGTACCTCTATCTACATAATAGGCTATTTGGTGTCATTTTTTTTTTTATGTGACACCTAATGAGAAAGGCAGCTAACCACATCTAAGTTCTCTTCAAGAGATGGAAATAACTAGGATTGCTTCACTTGAGACAAAACCTCTTAAAGTCAGTTGAAGGAGGATATAGAAACAGAAACTAATGACCAGTTTATTACTTAAGTAAGTAATTTCTGCTGTACATGGCCATATCATTCAAAAGCAGAATCCTGGCTATATCAAACTGTGATTCTAAACACTGGTGACAATTCCAATCCATAGGCTCTTGTATTGGAAGTGAGTTAGGTCTCTGGGAAAAGCACGAAAAACTATTAGTTTATCAGCCTGAATGAACATGTCTCATCTTGAATAATTCAGCAAAATGAAGATATACTTATGTTTTTCATTATAAATTTTCTCCTATAGTCCTGTATTTACAAAAAAAAAAAAAAAAAAAGGATTTGATCAGTGCCATCTGAAAACACTTTGAGATTAATATTTTTAGAAAGGTGAAGCGAATTACAAGTCACAAAATTCTCATTTAGTCAGGAATGAAATGATTCTGACAATTTGCTTAGGGCGCTTCAAACTTCCAGCCCCTGTGAAATAACCTTTGCTTTATAATCATACCATCGTCTGCTTTAAAAGGTGAAGCCACAGGAGTAATATAAAATCTTTTAAAAATAAAATCTTTTGATCGTGCCTGATGTTGAATGAAGGCTGGAAGATTGCAAGACTGACTCTTCTGAGTTTTGATTACTTTCTGGGGATGGACAGTTGTAACAGGGCCTTTGGGAATTGAGCTTCTAGAGGACAGGGCATTCTGAGGAGTTTTTAAGGTTTGAGGTGATGACACTACAGGATTCAGGCTCACATACCTCCTTAAGGGAAAAAGAGGGAGACAGAGAAAGGAGAGGAGAGGGGGAGGGAAGGGGGAAAAAACCCCACATAAATTGGTACAGACCACTTTCTCTGGGTTTATGTATTTCCATTTGTAGTGACCAGTAAGACCACTTACTGATCTGGTTCCTGCCCTCCGGCATATGGCAGAATTTTATTTCCCTGCCCCTTTTAATACTATGTGTGGGCACAGCTAGTTTTGGCTAGTGAAGTGTGAGCAGAGGTACCAAAGCAGGGTTTCCTGTTGCCCCCCTGACTCCATCACTCCGGGCTCCTTGGTGACCACAGTGAAGTTGCATCTCCTCTCCGCCCTCTGGTTCCATAGTAACTATGTAGTGTGAGTGAGATACAAATCTTTTTTTGCATTAAACCACTGCCATTTGAAGAAGTTTGTTACTACAACGTACTTAACCTGCGTTGAAGTACGTCATTCATCAAAAGGTCTGGCGTGGACGTTTGCAGTGTCCTTTCCAGAATGTTAATTCTCCCAGCCCCACCTCTAGAGCCTTCAGAAAAATGGTCTGACTGAAAAGGAGGGAAAGTGATGACAGGAGGCACATAGAAGAAACAAAGAGGAGAGTATTTTCCAAAAACGCTGGCCATAATCTAGATGAAAAGCTTCAGAATGTCACCTCCCAGACAGTCACTTGTACTTTCTTCAAGCAGAACCAAGATTTTTTTAAGCTGAGGGGGAGTTGTAGCAACTGTAACCTCTTACACACTATCACTTTATATGGGCTTCCTTTTTTAATCTGGAGCTAGTTTTTAAATTCTCTCAGTCCTGTTGCCTTTTAGAGAAACTTCAGAACACTTTGGATACAATCTTGCAAATGCTTTCATCTGCCAAGATTTCTTTCTGACTACTGAGTTTGCATATTTCTTGGCCCATTCACAAACATCTCTCCCACACTGAGCAAAAAACACACATTGAGTAGGCATGCGGAGACAGACATTCAAGCTGTTGAGTTTCAGATGTCATAAGAAGGTGTATGTTTCTTCACAAAATATGTTTCTTCTCAAAATATAACTGACCAGTCATTGGCTACAAGAATTAACTAAATAGTGATAGAGTTTTATTTCCCAAGGACCTGTGGTAAAGTGTCGTGTATGCATGTGTACATGTAATTCCCTTGACAGCTAATAAGGGAAGGCTAAGATATCTAG
Source organism: Leopardus geoffroyi (assembly GCF_018350155.1). NCBI lineage: Eukaryota > Metazoa > Chordata > Mammalia > Carnivora > Felidae > Leopardus > Leopardus geoffroyi. The sequence goes on along the minus strand of NC_059326.1, from coordinate 201,946,656 downwards.
AATATATTTTTATAACCTGCACAATCACTAATTTTGATCAAATAGTATTATAAAACATCACGACAGTATAATGAATAAGCTATATATAGTTTTACAGAGAATGAAGGACCAGCATAGACGGTCTGACGTTTAATATATTGATTATGTAATGTATGTTGTATCTCATTAAAAAGGATGCTGTCTTGGTTAGTTCCATTAAAAAATAAAAGGACGAATTGCCAAGATTTCATGTAGTGCCCTCAAAAGTACACATTCATAGAAAAATATATTTCATACATATGTTCTTAAATGAACTGCCACGTGGTAAGTACCTAACATCAAATGACCAGATTTCTGCCCAAAGAGTAGCTCAGAGGTCTGAAAAAAATTGTGGAATAGTCCTTTCTCAGTTCCAGGGTGTAACAACTACATCAGATCATTTCTGTGTTGTTCCCCTTATCTTGAAAAAGTATTCAGGTTCAATTTGATGTGATCTTTTCACAGTGAATAAATATAGGCAGTGCATGAAATTATTTTGAGTTATTATAAACCCAATACAGCATTCAGGACACAATCAGATATCTGGCTTCACAATTCAAGTTGCATTCATATTTCAGGCTTTTGACTTGATTCTGCATTTGCTATTCATGAGATCCGGGGCAACTGAAAGTTATTCAGATATAGAAGCAATCCTGATGACTGGGTCGCTGCATCTGGACAAACTGTAATCACGCTTTGTCATCTCACAGCGGGAAATGTGAAATTACTGGCATTATATAAAGAGGGCATCACAACGGAAATTGGTTTGCATATATGCAGAGCTGTTGTGAATTCTCTGAAGTGTGGCATAAAAACAAAAAGTGTAACTATTTACAGATCTACACCTGCAGAATCCACTTAATTGCAAACCTTTAATGCCTGTGCCTCCTTAGAATTCTGTATTTGTGCTCTGTGGTGGTGAGGGAAAGCACTTGTAAACCTTTATTTCCTTCTTTTTGTTGTTGTTGAAATAAATTGATAGTATTAGACATTGGGAAGATACTAACCACAAAAGTATGGAAGAAATCATATAAAGAATATTTTAAAATTCACATATTAAAGGTTTTAAAAGAATACATGCCACTGTCTCATCATAACTGTGTGATAAATTCTGCTGAAGTCTGGAAAACTCTGAAGAAAGCAGCTGTGGGTAAGGTTCTTCCTGGTGTTTGTTGTCTGTGATTCCCTTCTCTGCCTCTGAGTGCACCAAAGTCTTACCATTGTAACTAAATCCAGACAGAAGTTATTCTCCCTTGTGAAGATGGCAATGACGAGAGGAAACAAATGCCTGGTGATGATGAGGATGTGGGAAATGGTCACTGTGATAACCTGCTGTGATTGCAGATGGCCATAACTTTTTAAAATAGTAATTAAATAACATGCACAGTTAGTGTGTATAGTACTAAAAAACACATATACTTAACATATATAGTTAAATAACATATAGTTAGTATGTTAAATAACATATATCGTTTTATATATATATATATAGTTATATATATATAGTTATACATAGTGTATGTATATATAATTGCATAGTTTTCTATGTAATTGTATTCTGTTTTCTATTCTATTCTATATAGTTATTATATATATAGTTCTATTTGAATATACTTCTACTATTTATTTCACCCAGTAATTCTAGAAATTATTCTATGAGAAGACAGATGCACATAGATTTTTATCTAGAGACTTTTTTTTATCCATATTTATAGTGTAAAAAACATCAACAGCAACCGAATAATTGTATAATTGTTTTATTATACAATTGTATTTATACAAATACAACCATTTTTTTTATAATTTTGAAGAGGACTTTATCATATAGAAAAACACTCATTTTAGAAGAAGTGATAGAGAAGGACAAAAATTTTTGTACACCACGTTATCCTTGTACATATATTTCCATATATATATCTTTATGGAATGAGATGTAAAAATAACTGTCTCTGAGTCGTAGTATGACACATTGCTTTTTGTTTGTTTTTCTGTTTCTGACATTTTATGAAATGAGCCTATACTACCTTTATAATCAGAAAAAATAGATAATGTTTTTAGAAAACATAACATTTTTTACAAAATAAGTTTTACCCACAGTCTATAGTTAACATGTAAATACTTTTTTCTTTTCTTTTTTTCTTTTCTTTTTTTTTTTTTTTTTTTACTTTTTTGGTATTTCGATTTTACTTAAAAACATTTTTTCATTTTGATGTATTTTTGGTAATCTGCTTGCTCCAAATAGTCCATTTTGGAACATTTCCCTCAGGGTAGTAAATATTTTTATATCAACTTCTTTAATATTGGGTAAAAAAATTGTTTTAATCATACCAGTGTGCTGTAGTTTATTTCTTTCCTTATTATTCAATATTCATTTCTTTCCCCAATTTCTGCACCTAACAAATATCCTCCTGGGCAAAGGTTCCCACATATTTGTTACAATTATCACCCCACTTAAACATCTATTGAACATCATTAATAATTGATCCTCATCATTACATTTAGTGGTTCTTCCTTTTAACTTACCTAACAAAAGGTACTGGACTTTTATGTTTATGAATAATTTGCTGACGTTTAGGATCCGCAAATTATGACCACTGGGTCAAGGGTCCTGTTTTTGAATAGCCTGTGAGCCATAGATAGTGTTTGCTTTTTAAAAGGTTTAAAGAACAAAAACAAAGAGGAATATGTGACAGAGACCAGAAAAGGCCTGAAAACTAAAATACTGTTATGACCTTTGCACAGAAACTTTACTGACCCCTGAACCAGAGGCATTAAAGAGATGGTTTATTTCCTTGGTCCTTATTCTTGCCATAGTGTCTGTGTAATTTCATAAATAAATGGGAAGATCTTTGTATCTAAATGTGCATGTCAAATCATGTCCTAATTTGCATAAGGTTATATTCTTATCCTTTATGAATAACACAGATGTTTTGATCCATGCAGTGTTTTTGAAAAATTAATTCCTATGTGAATCATTTTTATCCCTTTTGTTCTTTATGTAATCTAAAAATATTATATGAAAGAACAAAAAGTATAATTTCATAAACAATGAAAACGTGGTCAGGGTTTTGATATATTTTTAAGGGGGCAATGGAGAAACTACAGAGGCTAAGTTTTTATATTGTAATATGCTGCTTTTTGTGTGTCACAGACATCAAACATCACAAACCCCTTTGATTCCTTTATCTGTCAAATTACAAAAAAACATTTAATCATTAAAGATGTCTTCTCTGAACCCCATACAAGTGCCACAGTTGTGTATTATGTTAGCTTTACTTGAATATATAATACACAGAAATTGTCATTGAGTACTTACTATGTGCCAGATACTATACACAGCTTTGAAATTGGACATGAATTCAATGCCTGACTTCCCCACTGACTCCTTATCTGCTCCTTGGTATCTGATTTCAAGACTCTAAACCTCAATTTCTTCATTTACCAATGAGGATAATAATCGTATCCTTGTCATAAGGCTTTGAGGACCTAATGAGAACATCCATTAATAATTGACTTGGTTTCCAACAGAGTGATAGTGTATTGAATATTGAACTGATTAATCACCTGCATAAATAAATAGAATATATGTGTTTAAACCTTGGCTATCTACAAAGTGATGATGGGTAAGTTAGGGACTCAGTTAACGCATATAGGAGTTAGAGGTGGTAGGTAGTATCTATAGTGTGCTATGATCACATGTAGGTAAAATCCTTAGGTTAATTTCTGGCACATAAGTGCTTAACGTTTATCATTTCAGTTATCTGTATAATTCTATCCCGCACTGTGTATAACATTTGTGACTTTGTAATTTTGTAAAAATATAAAAAATACAGATACGTGTATAGAGAGAATATGGAAAAGCTATTGTTTTTATATTCTTTAATTAACTTTAAAAAACTCTGGTGGTTTCCGCACTACCTGGGCTGGAGAAAAGGTAGTTTTCAGAATGTCTTCATGTGGCACATACTATTGTTACTTGCTTTCATTTTGATGTATCAGACTTTTAGAACTTCCTGTCAGAACATAATGACATTTAAGTGGCAGAACACCTGGGTCCATTTCAGAACCACTGATGTTTAGCATGGAAGGAAAAAATCGTGGACACGCTGTTGTGACAGTAAATTATTTCCCCACCCCTTCAGAAACTCCTTTTTGAAGTGCCTTCGAAGCAGCTCTTCAGAGAGCACAATGAAAACCAAGTGGTCATATGAGAAGATTGCTTAATTTGCCACAGAGAAATGGGGATGTTTGAACTTACGAAGCAAACAGTTCTTGAATTTATGTATGCAAGTGTTTGTACATATAAATAGAAAGATGTCTAGATGGTATAAATAGTCACAGAAGACAGCAGTCCCACTCCATGGAGTTAGTTAATTCGTGTCCCCGGTCACTTCTGAGCTGTTGGCAGAGATGAAGGATATGAGTTCTTAATTGAATTTTTGACTTAACCTTGCACACATTATCTTTTAAGGACAAGGTAAAAATTAGTGTGAATCTTTGCTTTCAGGGAATATGGAGCCATTGATGATGTAGATATTGACCTGCATATTGATGTTAGCTTTCTTGACGTAAGTATCACTTTATACAATATGATTGGTACATTTAAACACTTATTTATACTGTCGGAAGAAATTTAATATTTGTTTCTCTTATTAGTTACATACTGATTTTGTTAAAGTGATTATAAAGAAATACTATGGCTGAAGAAACAGATTTGGCATACACATAAATAAATAAATAAATAAATATGTTATATATATATATATATATATATATAAATACATACATATATATTTCATTGTTTCTTTTAATATATTCTGAAACTTATGGGCTCTTATTATAATATTTCATTATATCTTAAATTTTCACTTTAATTTTCAAATGTAGGAGGCAAAAATTACGAATACTTTGACTTTCTTTTCCAAACCAATAGGTTTTGAGGTAATTTGTGAGCCTTAATGATTTATGTATTTCTTCAAAATAAATCAAATTTTTTTTTCATTTTGGGAAAACAATTAAGATTTTTAAAAGATGACTAATTCGTCTTTTGACATATTTGCACAGGAGGAGATTGCTGTGGCTTGGGAAGTAATTCGAACAGAACCTATAATTGTCCGACTACACTGTTCACTTACACAGTATTTAAATGGTCCAGGTTAGTTTTCCTTCTATGTATTATTTTAAATATGAATTAATTGTGCATTAAGCAAAATGTTCATCTGGTAATTATGAACATAATTGGCAGCTATCTTGATAATGGTATTTAAGTATACTTGCGTCCTGACAAAGGTGGTTTATTGTTTGTAATTTAATGGAAACAGAAACATGTAACGTTTTAGTTTTAGGTTTCAGAAGTTGACAAATTGCTGTGAAACAAACACAGTAAAACCTAAAAGAGAACTTTGCATACAAGCTCAGTAAGTATATTTTGGATTGCTCTTAGATTTAATTATTTTTGCCCCTGATTCTGAGATTTAATTTTAATGTTTACTTATCCCACCTCTGATTACTGATGAATTTAGTGTAACTATAAATATAACCTACTTCTATTTTTGAAAATAGAGATCTTAGTAATATTTTTGTTTTCCATTATCTTTTTTTAAATTTTTTTTTAATGTTTATTTTTGAGAGAGAGAGAGAGAGAGAGAGAGAGAGGCCAAGCATGAGCAGGGGAGGGGCAGACACACACACACACACACACACACACACACAGAATCAGAAGCAACCTCTAACCTCTGAGCTGTCAGCACAGAGCCCACCATGGGGCTTGAACCCATGAACCATGAGATCATGACTTGAGCCGAAGTCGGACACCTAACCACCCAGGCGCCTCTGTTTTCCACTGTCTTAAGGGATGATTTCGTTCTTTCTCAAGTGATAACTATTTACAACAAAGGATGCTGTTATTAAATCTTGACAAGACTTACTAGATTAAGATATATTTCCCATACAAATACACATGCCTGTGCATGTATTCAGATGGGCGTGCACATGTCTACGCATGCATGCACACAGATACACTGTATCTACTTGTGTCTTCCAGTTACATACTGCCGCACAACAAACCACCCCAAAACTTAGTGGCTTAAAACAATTTACTGTCTCTCTCTGTTGTTTGAACTCAACTGGAGTCCCCCATGCTTTTGAAATCAGATGGTAGGTGGAGCGTATGTCCGTTGAAAGGCTCTGCTGGGTTGGATGCCCAAGATGCTGGACTTTGAGATATCTAGTAATTGATGCGTGTATCATCTTGGATATCAGCTGGGGCCTCTTGACTTGAGTGTTGACCTTGCATCCACATGGCCTCTTCATGTGGTTTAGGCTTCTTGTAGCATGATGACTGGCCGTTGTCCAAAAGCAAGTGTTCCCAGAGACAGGATGCGGATGTTACCTGGAAAGAAGCACAGTGAATCTTCCACTGGATTGTATTGATCAAAGCAGTTGAAAACGCACCTAGAATCACTTCTTAAAAGTCATGGCCATCTTCACGTGTACTTTACTGTGATGTTGGCACGTTTTCCTTAGACGTATTAAAGAACTTATATCTACTGTTAGTTCTTACATAAGAAAAATATCTGACCTTTCAAGTTGATGAATATATAGGAAGGTCTCTCATTTTGAAAAAGTTTCTGTTGAGTCAGTTCTTTTCTATTTTTGCATAATGAGACAATGATTTCTACTTCAGTAGTCAACACTGCATGTAAATAACATGACATGATTTAACACCAGGCAAAGACAAATAGATGTTACATATTTTTATTGTGATTATTTAAAAATGTATAAAAATGAGGGGCGCCTGGGTGGCGCAGTCGGTTAAGCGTCCGACTTCAGCCAGGTCACGATCTCGCCGTCCGTGAGTTCGAGCCCCACGTCAGGCTCTGGGCTGATGGCTCAGAGCCTGGAGCCTGTTTCCGATTCTGTGTCTCCCTCTCTCTCTGCCCCTCCCCCGTTCATGCTCTGTCTCTCTCTGTCCCAAAAATAAAAATAAACGTTGAAAAAAAAAATTAAAAAAAAAATAAATAAAAATGTATAAAAAAGTAATAAGGAAGAAAAGGAATTACTCATAATTCCTCTATACTGAGAACACTGTAAATAGTTTGGTGTTTCTCTTTTCTGTGCACACATGGTTTGTTTTCATAAAGTTAACATTGAATTGTAGAATTACGCACCTTAATGTAGTGTCATGAAACTGTCTTCAACTCATTGAATTTCTAAAATAGAACAATTTGTAATCTCTGCATAATATTCCACCTTCCAGGTGTATGTGTTTTTGTGGTTTTCCTGGATACTCTGCTGTATGGCTGTTTTTTTCTTTCTTTAGGGATTTGATACGTGGCCACTCGATTTTATTCTGATGGTGATTAGAAGAAAAAGAAACTCTCATGTCTGACCTTTTTTTTTTTTTTTAATTATCAGAGTTAGAAGCAAAATTGGGTCAGTTCATCTCTGCTCACCCTATTCCGTCTGTGTGAGATGAAAATGTGGCATACTTTTATGTAATCTTACCAGTGTTACTCAATTTTTAAATATAATCTTGAATTTTAGGCAGAGATTTTTCCTTCTCAGTATCTCTTTAAAAATTTGTTATGTTTGCATGGTTTTATAAATGTTCTAACAATTATATTCTAATTCCTATTTAGATGATTTTATTGTTCAGTACGCATTCTTTGGTATTACAACTCATCTATAATTTAGTCTTCCTTTTTTCATTTTTGTCAGTTGATTTGCCTATTTAATAGTTTGTAAACCAAAGAGACATGAGGGTGATGCTTCCTTTTTTCATACCTGAGAATGACTCTCTGTTTTGTGAACAAGACAAATTTGACCTGGTAGAAGTTGATGGGGTCATAATAATTGCCTTAAAAGAGGTAAAAATACTTCAGAGACCTCTGCCAGTTTGTGTCTGAAGTGTTTTAATTTTGTTCGTTTGTAAGACACTGGTTTTGGTGTTAAGTTTGTGTTTTGTTATGTGTACTTATTGGGCTATTTTTTTCTTTTTTTCCTTAATGGTATCTTTTATGTATTTCTTTTTGATTGGTACACTTCAGTCTTAACTTACCTCAAGCAAGTTTTATGACTAATCCAACATGTAAACTGACCTAGTTAGCAGTTCTTTTTGAAAGCATTTATTCCTAGGTTTTGGAAATGTATGAATAATACTTACTTGAGCTGTAATATTTGGCCAGGGCTAATATGACAGTATATCTGTTCTTACACCTCCTAATCCACTCTAATATTAAGGATAAGGATTATTTTCATTGTACATGAAGAAATACACTTGAAATAAGACATGAGTGTTATAATTCTTATATTATGTATTTTCTTCACAGTTATTCGTGTCTAAGTCTAGTTTCTGATCTGAAGCACAAGACTGCTTTTAGTTTAAAGTGATAAACAGCCAACATCATTAAAACTGTTTTTCTGTGCACATCATCTCATCAATAGTACCTCTATGTTTACATGATCAGAGCGTTAGAATAATTTCCAAATATCTTAAGCAGCCTTCACTTACTGCCTTTCCAATGTAATATTTACTTTTCCGTTAAAGGAAGATTTGTTTGTTGTTTTTAGTTTTATATATCAGTATAGTTCTGTGCTTTGGTTTTTTTTTTTCTGCCTGAGGTCACTAAGTTTAGCTAAATTTAATCATGAGTACTTGTTTGCTAATTGTTGGCTTAATGGGACTTTTATATTCCACTTTTAGTTATCAGAAGGCTATTTAAAATTTTTTATAAATATTAATCTAAAAACAATTTTAGATTTACCAAAAAATTGCAAAGGTAGTACAGCATCCCAATACACTCCACATCTAGTTTCACGGTTTATTAACACCTACTGAACACATTAAATGCAATTAATTGTAATAGTAATGTAAGTTTTATCACTGGAATCTCGGAACATTTTTGGAAGTAACATCCTGTTGTTACTCTCTCTTTCAGTATATTCTAAAATTTGGGTCATTCAGATTTTATCTCAATTGAGCCAATGTTTGTAACTTACATTTCCCTATAAGATTTATCATTTTGGTAAAATGTTGACGCTTATTTTCTAAGCGTTCATGGTATGAATAAGTTTGGGTCTTTGTGTCATTAGTTTATAGGATTAATTTATATATTCTGGATGAACATTTGTATCTATCATCTCTCTTTTCTCTATCTGTATATCTTACACAATTTCTTCCAGTGAGTATTTCAGTTCTTCTAGTGCATTTTAGATTTTTCTACATTTTATTTTTAACCAGGTCCCTTTTGTTTGTCTGCCTCCATCTCCCCACTTTTTTCATCTGCCTGTGAAGAGATTGTGCCTTCTTAAATATTTTTTTATAAATTTTTTTAATGTTTATATATTTTTGAGACAGAGGGAGACAGAGCATGAGCGGGGGAGGGTCAGAGAGAGAGGGAGACAGAATCCAAAGCCGGCTCCAGGCTCCAGGCTCCAGGCTCCGAGCTGTCGGCACAGAGCCCGATGCGGGGCTCAAACTCACAGACTGTGAGATCATGACCTGAGCCGAAGTTGGACACTCAACCGACTGAGCCACCCATGCGCCCCCCCCCGTTCTTAAATCTTTTTTTTTTACTTTTTTTTTTTTCAACGTTTATTTATTTTTGGGACAGAGAGAGACAGAGCATGAACGGGGGAGGGGCAGAGAGGGCATTAAATCTTTTAAGAGAGACCACAGCATGTTCCAATTTTGTTATCTTTCTCTTAAAAAAAATAATTCCACCAAACTTTCAAGATGTTAGGGTTTTTTATTCATTGTTGAATTTCTGTAGTCCTGGGTTTGGAACAGGGACGATTAGAGTGTCCACTCTGTTCCTCACTCTATATATAAGGATTAGAATGCTTTCAGGAAAGGAACTGATAGATGATACTAACACCAGTTTTCTTTGATCAGTAGAGTGTTTGTGTCCCAGAATAACAGCCAACACGGGGGTGAAGCAATTGGGGGTACCAGTTTGGTTTACACTGTCAAACGTGCATAGTTTGTGAATGTCCTTTTAACAAGACAGTTCACCACCTCCACTGATCCAAACCACAGCATCTCTTGTCAGTTACTCTGATAAGTTCCTGAGCGATCTTGCTACTTGTACTATGTTCTTTACAAAGATCCTACACTGCCAACCCACAGTCCTTCTCAGATCCTCTCTCCTAATGTGGTACCTTGTTCACTTCTCTCTGGCTCCACTGGTCTCCTTGCTGTTCCTAGAATATTGAAGCACATTTCTTTCTCAGGGACAGTGCCCTGGTGATTTCCTCTGGCTAGGACACTTCATCCTATCTAGTGTTGGAACCTACTATGCCCATACAACCTTTACTCCAAGACCCTTTCCCTTTTTTCTTTTCCTCCAGAACCTTTACCACCATGGGGCATTCCGTCTATCTAGCTTTTGTCTGTCTCCTTACACTGCACCAAGGCTTCATGGGGCAAGAAGACTTGTGTGTGTGTTTTTTTGTTTGTTTGTTTTGTTTTTGTTTTGTTTTGTTTTTTACCATTCTATCTATAGTGATTGGTGCAGTGGACACTCAGATATTCTTTAAAACCTGTGAATAATGAATGGTGAGTGACTTTTTTTGACAGTTTATTAAATTCACAAACATCATAGTTACCAGCTTACAGAAATGCATATACCTGGTAAAAATATGAAGCACATGACAGGCTACCCAGTGAAAAGAAAGTCTCCTATGCCTCGTCATACATTGTTTTATTGTAAAAACAAAAAAAGGTTGTGTATGTATAAATATGTCTCTCCTCCACTTAAAGAATCATGTACAAACTGTCCTACACATTGCCATTTACACTGCTGTATTTTTTGGCCATTCTTCATCATTATACATATTATACATTTATATACACATATATTATGCATTAGTACATGATATGTCATGACCATGAGTGATCTCCAAAATAAATAGCAATGTATGTAGGAATGTGTGTATGCTATTTTTAAATATGTATGTGTATATCACTATGTATTGTGTATTATATAATAGATAAACATATATGTTTGTGTACATACTATAGTTTATCATATATATTACTTTGCAGTCATTCCTGGCTGATGGTTCAGTTTTAACTCAACATTTTGACTGATTATTTTTTCCTTTGCAGTGCCCACTGTGGATGTCTTTCAGATTTCTACAAAAGAGCGATTTGGATTGGGACATCAGCTAAAAAAGTAAGTTTCCCAAGAATAAAAAATAAATTTCTATTTCGCTCAACCCTCTCCCCCCATTCTTATTTAATAAGAGCTTTTTGAAGTGAGTGCCTCAGGAGAGGAGTTCATCCGTTACCAAGAGCTGCTTCAATAATTCAGCTGGCAGAGCTCACCTTTAGAACAAGGCTGCATTCCTTCTGTTTGCCCACCCAGGTCCACTCTTCGCCCTCCAACACCCTGCCCTCTCCTGTGGAGGCTGATCTGTGAGGGTGCAGGTTCTAATGTGTTGCTGTGTCTCAAATGTGACCAATAGAGGAGGAAGCAAGTATAAGAAGGAAGTATTTATTGCCTTTGGTTTCCACCCTAAGAGGTCCCCTTGAGTTGACTAGTCCTTCAACTGAAGCTTTCTTTTCTACTCTAGGCCACAGCCTTTGCATGACTGACTCTCTCTCTTACTGGATTCTATTACTAGTTCCCCGTGCTTGCTACTGGGGCCTAGAGGTGGTAACAATTAGGAGCCACCTGCCCTGGGCTATTGTACTGTCCTTAGTTCCTAACCTACATTCTTGAAACATTCCATCTTTAAATAAACCCTTTAGTTTCTCTCTGGACCTTGACTAAAGCAATGGATTTATAGTGTATAAACAAAATTATCCAGTCAAACTGACTTTTAAAACATACTAGCATATAGTCACAATACAAATTTGTTAAATCCTATCCTATACGTCAGCTTTAAGAATTTGTATTACTGGAGAATTCCCAAAGGATTATTTATTCTTCTGAATATACAAATTTTACCTCAATTTATATTAAGAGAGATCATTAGATTATTGTTATGTTTAAACACATGGTTCACACCCTCCATAATGATGCAGTTGACGTGTTCATCTATATTTTAATGGATTTTAATTGAGCAATGTTCCAAGAGAAAGTACTTTCAAAAACTTTATTTCATTGACTAAATAGGGAATTTATTGTGGTCATTTTACCTGACCATTACAGATGTAAAAGGAAGCTTATGTGGGGTAGGTATTAAGGGTTGTACATATTATAGAGCTCTAGAATCATCTAAGTTTTTATGAGTTTACATTGCTCAAATGTGAGTTATGTGTGGCTTACATGTGAAAGGAAATTAAGATAAGGGAGTATTCTTGCAAATTCTTGCAGATTCCTACTGTTAGGTTTAAATATGATCATATAAAAATTGGATAATAAACCCTTAACATTTTGAATCGTACATCTCTAAAACTAAATTCAACTTACAACATACGGTTAGCACATAGAATGTGATCTCTATAAGGACTTTTGAGTCCTTATAAAAAGAAATATAAGACTGAGGAATTTTCTCAGTTTCCTGGACGGGGATGAGGTATGCTTTTCCAGTGGAACTGGTTTTGTTTTTTCAGTTAGATTTTGTTTTCTGTGTTGAGCCAGTATCCTACAGGTCTTGGAGCTAATGAGCATGGAGCCTGCCCCTGTGTTACTCCATCCAAGTTGGCACATAATTTTATTCCCCCTCCTCTGATTTTCTTCCCTCTCACCCAATTTTCTTCCTGTTGTTAATTTTTTTTTCTATTTTGATGAATTTATTTTCATAGAGCAGTTTTAGGTTCACAGCAAAACTGAGGACAAGATACAGAGATTTTCCATATGCCTCCTGCCCCCACAGGTGCATAGCCTTTCTGCTATCAGGGTGTCCTAGTGGAGTGATACGTGTGTTACAGCTGATGAACCTGTATTGACACCTGATTATCCAAAGTCCATGTTCTTAACTTTATGCACTTTTGTTATGCACCTAACTTTTTTTTTTTTTTTTTTTTTTTAGTGAAATGTTGATCCAAATAAGACAAGAATTATAAAAATGCAGAATATATGACTTTCTGCTCCTTAATGATGTCTGAGTATATCTTTTGGGCTCAGAAAAAGAAGTGATGTGTAAATTCCAACTCTGAAAAATTAAGGAAAGCTATGTTCTATGTTTGCTGTTTAATCACTTTGTAGAATATGTAACATTTTATTAATATTTCCATCTAAGTGGTTAACATTTTAAAAAAGGTTACTCTGTGCATAAATTTTAGTTGTATGGACAGTTTAGTATATGGACTAGAACTTTTTTTTAATGATTCCTGATAAATTTTAATCTAACGTACTTTTCCTTCATTGTAAATAACTGAGTTTGACTGTGATCCCTTCTGGTCTAAAATTACATGATTTCAAAACATCTGAACCCATCTTCACCATAAAGTAAAAGAGGAAACTGAAATATGTTTTCCAGAAACATATAGCAAGTTAGGAAGGCAGATTCAAAATCTAGCCCCTTTCTCATTATTGCTCTGGTTTGTTCTCGGCAGATAAGGAACACATCAAACTTTTTCTGTGGTTCTTTATCTGGTTTGTTTCTGGCAACTAGACCAGCTTAACAATTGCAGCAGCAATGCTAATGCAATGCTTAATGTATGTCAGGCACTGTAGTAAGTACTTTACCTACATTAACTCACTTGATCTTCACCACAACCTTGTCCAGCAGGTACTGTCACTATCCACACTTCCTAGATAATGAAACCGAGACCCAGAGAGATTAAGCAAGGTACTTGTGTCACAGCAGTAGAGTCAGAGTTTGACATCGGATCAGTATTTTTGACCCATCCACTAATCTGGTTTTCATATATTCGTAGCTGTCCCTTCGCTTTATATTAGACTTGGGATATATTTTCAGCACAGAATGAATATAGGGAGAATGTGAAGGCATTAAAAGAGGGGCTCCTGGAAGAGGGGCGCTTGGGTGGCTCAGTTGGCTGATCTTCTGACTCTTGATTTCAGCTCAGGTTTTGATCCTAGGGTCGTGGGATCAAACCCAGTATCAGGCTCTGCTCTGATACTATACTATATCTAACAGATATACTACACTATATCTAAGAGATATAGTATAGTGATCAGCCTCATTAGAATCTCTATCATGCAAAGGCTAAGTGTAACAGAGACCATGGAAATAATTTTAAACTGTGTATGACTTTATACTGAATTTCCATTGATCAAACTTAAGTTGTTTTTAAAAGGAAAAAAAATGTTGCAAATCTTTAAATTTAAATACATACAAACATAAAATTAGGTTCAGATTCTTCATATGTTGAGTTTTCACTTAAAACAAAATTCAATTTATTTTTTTTTAAATTTTTATTTAATTTATTTTTTAAATTTACATCCAAGTTAGTTAGCATATAGTGCAACAATGATTTCAGGAGTCGATTCCTTAATGCCCCTTACCCATTTAGCCCATCTCCCCTCCCACAAACCCTCCAGTAACCCTCTGTTTGTTCTCCATATTTAAGAGTCTCTTGTATTTTTGTCACCCTCCCTGTTTTTATATTCTTTTTGCTTCCCTTCCCTTATGTTCATCTGTAAACCAAATTCAATTTATAACTGAGGTGCAAATCAAAATAAAGTGCTCAGATTTGGATTGTAAAATTAGTACGTTAATTTAATCTGATGCATGATACTGTTTTGCCGAAGTTGTTCTCACCACCACCGTCTGCATGTAGTGCGGGCTCCTTGAGTGCCTATTCCTTTTGAAATCAGCATGAAAAAAGCAACAGCGTTGCCCTTGTGCACTCTCTATGCTCTATTTGAACTACCTTGGAACTTTTGTTGATGTAGCTGACTATGACATCATCCTGTGTAATTGAGCTTTGAAGTCTTTTTCTCTTTTATTATCAGCCAGTGGCAACTGTAGCAGCTCTCCGTGGCGCCAGCATAATAGTAAACACAAACACCAGTGCCAGGACTAAAATCTCATGGCGGCTCTCCATTATGCGGAGGTGGTCCTTACACCAGACGTGCTCATGCGTACATTTTGCACTACCATTAACTTTAAACACAGCATTAACTTTCCCGTAGAACAGTTAATTCCCGCCTTTTGAATCCAAGAGCATCTAGGGATCTGGGTGTCCAAGTTTAAGAATTAACTCGTTTTAGATGTTGAAGTCACACTTTAGAAATGCTAATGTAATGTGAAAATTGGAACTTTAGCTACTGACTTGTTATATTTTTGTTCCAGTTAGTCTATCAAGTAAAAGAGAAACATGGACTAGGTTTCTTAGGGAATGGTACACAGGAATGGCAATTTCCCATACGAGGAAAAGAATCTGAATCTGCCTGGTACAGAGGGTGGGGTCACTGGGGATGGCAGGTTAGGTACAGGGAAAACCGAAGACCCTAATATTACTATTACGTTTAAATCTTGCTGAAATCTTGAGTGAAAAAAAAATCTTCAAAAATTAAGTGCAAAATAAAGATTTCCATTGGTCTGAACTCTAAGGTGAATTTACTGCAAATTTGGAATCCTGCATCATTGACTGCAGTTCTCTTCTTCCTCACTACCTCTGTGGCTTAGGAAGACCCCACCTTATTCCATAATGGCTGTTTCTTCTAAAGATCGGTGTAGGAAGTCTGAGGTTATACATTCTGATGATCTGAGTTAATTTGATAAAACCCAAAGGGTCTTGAGAAATTGTCTTAGTGCCAAGGGTCACACCTGTCCCTTTTGAGTGACTTGCTAACATGGGTCAGTCCATATTGGATCAGCTTTGCCACTCATTAACCAGGTGAAATTGGGCAGATTTCAACCATTTGGCTTATTTGTGAATAATAGCTACTACTTCTGGGGGCATTAAGAGTTAAAATAGAAAAATAATCTGTGTATAAATTACTCCTTGGTATATTATACGTGGTAAATATTGGTACCATTTTTTTGCTCCAAAAGCAATCTGTGTTAGAAATAACTGAGAGGAGGGGCGCCTGGGTGGCTCAGTCAGTTGAGCGTCCAACTTCGGCTCAGGTCATCATCTCAGGGTTTGTGAGTTCAAGCCCCGTGTCAAGCTCTGTGCTGACAGCTCAGGGCCTGGAGCCTGCTTTGGATTCTGCGTCTCCCTGTCTCTCTGCCCCTTTCCCACTCGTACTCTGTCTCTCAAAAATAAAGAAACACTAAAAAAAAAAAAAAAATAATAATAATAATAAAAACCCTGAGAGCTGAGAGGAACATAAAAAGTAGGCAATACTGAATTGACTTTTGAAAGAAAATCAAAATGTTTATTGTATACATGATGTTTAAAATATTATGTCTACTTTAGTATCAGCCTTAAGGGACCCTCCACTGTTTCCACCTGAAAGGTGAGATACCGAGAAGTTGTCGCAGCCTGGGAGCCTCAGAAAACAGTGCTGTGTCCACATCCACAATGGACGTTCCAGAATTCTTTGCCATAAAACAGTGATGTGCGGTGGTCTCAACTTAGAAAATACTGAGATCAGAGTTAGCAAATTCCTGCTTTGTGATAGTAACTAAAAGCTTTTAGAGACACACACATTTTTTTTTTAAACCACACTGTATTTAAAGGTGAATGGGCTGTGCTGAAAGATAAGATTTGCTGATTATGTATTTCTCCATAGAGACAGTTTTGCATGGTTTATTTTTACTTATGGTTTTTGCAGTTTCATTTTATTTCCCTTTTTATGAAGAAAATTGCATAAGCAAATCAAGTGAAAAGAAATTGACTTTACTTGTATCTTAATAGATAAAAGCATAATTACTATCAAACATTTTTTTAAGGCTGTGTTTCTGGCCAACAAAAGAATTGTGAATTTTCTTTTGGCTGAAGAACTTCAGCTAAAGTTGGTCCTAAAGGCTTTCATTCTAAATATCTCTCTCTCTCTCTCTCTCTCTCTTTGAGAGAGAGATAGAGGGTGGGGCAGAGAGAGAGAGAGGGAGAGAGAGAATCCCAAGCAGGCTCTGCACTCACAGTGCAGAGTCTGGTGCGGGGCTTGATCCCAAGAATCACGAGATCATGACCTGGGCCAAAATCAAGAATTGGATGCTTACCCGACCGAGCCGTCCAGGAACCCCTAAATTTCTTTAAAAGAACATCCTTTTATCATTTATGTTATTAATCCTATCACAGTAATTAATGAGTTATTAACCAAAATGGCAGTCAAATCATAGAAATTTTCTGTATAATGCTTTCCTACATTTGGAGACATCTTGTATGATTCTAAATTAGAATCTCACCAATTACTGTGCATTTATTTTCCTTTGAGAAATACATGCTGTACGTAATACAGAAATCTCGTATTAAATCACCTTGGAACTGTGATAACAGACTTACTTTGGATTGACAGAATCATGCAGACATTTGTTACACAGCAGTGGAAACAGAGCAAAGAAAAATCCAATTGCCTGCACAGTAAGAAGCTGTCTGACAAGAAGGTGAAGTCCCCCCTGCATTTATTTACTACCTTGCGCAGGTAGGTAACAGATGACTTCACCATGGTCTTAACTGAATTCTGGGCGTGTGATGCTCCATGATTATTGTACTTCAAGCATTCTTTGTATAGCTGTGGCATCTGTTTATTTTCTGTGTGACTTCAGAGAATAGACTGTTACATCCGTTCCATCAAAAACATATATTCATTTCTACATTTAGAGTTTTTGTTCTCTTAACGTGAGTTAAATATACTAAAATGGCATTCTTCGTTTTCTAGTCACACAGAGTTTTCTGTACCAAAATTGCTTCTGTATAGAGCTCTGAGATAGATAGGAGGGGGAAAAAAAATGCTGATAATCTTGCTTTGCTTTCCAGGAAAAAATATAATTCAGTTCGGTCCATGTGATCCCTCTACGCATACTGTTGGTTTCAGTTTGAGCTGGATGGGCTGTATTTAAAGCAAGGCGGTGTTGTAGCAGAGTTGAGGTGATAAAGCCTCACAGGTCTTTTCCATGGTGGTTTTACTCGTGATTTGCCCTGTATTAATTGTTGTCCAATTTTGAAGGTCGCCAAGTTATCCTCCCCCTGGTTGTGGTAAAAGCAAATCCAAGCTGAAATCTGAGCAAGATGGAATCTCCAAAACACATAAGCTGCTGCGGAGGACTTGTTCCAGTACCGTCAAGGCTGACGACGTGTGCTCCAGCAAGTCGCACAGGACCTTTGGTCGCTCCCTGTCCAGCGACCCCAGGGCTGAGCAGGCGGTGACGACAATTAAGTCGCACAAACTCTTGAACCGGCCCTGCCCTGCAGCTGGCAAGCAAGAGGACTGCCTGGCGCTGAAGTCGCATAAACTGTTGACTCGGTCTTGTTCTGGAGATCCGCGATGCGAGCACAACGCCAACCTGAAGCCCCACAAACTGTTGAGCAGGTCTTACTCCAGTAATCTCAGAATGGAAGAGTTGTATGGACTGAAAAACCACAAATTGCTCAGCAAGTCTTACTCCAGCGCTCCCAAGTCATCCAAGACGGAGCTTTTCAAGGAACCTAACGCAGAGGGCAGGAGGCTCTCTCTTACCTCAGGGCTTATTGGTATCTTAACACCCTCTTCGTCGTCATCTTCCCAGCCTGCTGTGCGTAAATACTTTCATCTTGAGTTCGTAAACGTTAGCTAGGGTGCAGGAGAGATTTTTGTTTTTGTAAGATCTGGTAGAGGAAAGAAGATGTTTTGTCGTTCTTTTTTTTTTTTAATTTTCTCCTTTTCCTTTTTGGAAATCATTTGGCATACCAGACACGTGCAACTGGTGCTGGAATGTTCGTTTTGATTCTGAAAAAATAAATGTAGCTGTTGATTTAAGGTCTAGTCCCAATTCCTATTATGGTCATGAATGCTGCTAAAAATGGAAGGAAGCCCATTGGATCCACAAAGCCTATCCTTTTAAGCAAACATAGCATTTTAATGTTTTATCAAGTAGGTTTATCTGTTCTCTCGTTTTCTTACGTAAGTGATGGAGGACAGAGTTTGACTAATAATTAAATTCAGAGTAGTGTCCTTCCTGTTATATATAACATATAACATATTATATAATTATATAATATATAATAGTATATAATATATTTATATTTAAATTATTTGTATATAAGTAAATTTACATATATATAAATATTATAGGGATATAAATATATATATTAGGAAAACTTCACCCGTGAATCGTAACTTCTAAAGAAAAGAAACACTTGCATCCGTATCCCAGAGCTTCACTTAAAACTGCTCTCAGTGTCTGCTTTATAAAACTGAAGTCACTTTATCCTGAAGTTTTTCTGGGAGAGATGGGGCCAGAAGGTAACTGTATTAACACTTAAGCCCTTTGGTGTGGAATTTATTGGGAGTCAGTCTTACACGAAATTTACCTCTAGAGTGATCAACATTACAGCTGATTTCAGATAAAGAAACAAATCTATTTTATGTATATTAATTACATAACATAGTTGATTAAAAATGTTTTCTTTTAGTAAACATGTGTGTATGTTGGGGCAAGGGTATATCTAACTCTTAACCCTTAATATGGATACAGCTAGCCATAGATGAAATTGAAAACAAATGAGATACGTTTTCAGAAAGTTGTGCTGCTCTCATATAGATTTATTTCTAAAATTACACTGTAAATGATACCGTAAAATTATATTTGTGTTAAGAAAATGTATTTAAGTATGCTGATAATTTTAGGTGGACATCCTTAAAAGCCCATTTCTTAACAGAAGTAGACAGTAAGGGCATATAGAAAATAATGTCAGAGTGGTGCATACTAGAAAGTTTCTTCCCATGGTAGTTTCACCTAAGAAAGAGAATTTCACATATTCTGTAAAAGAAAATGTCTTCCTGTCTTCCTATATGATTAAGCCTAATACAGTACAATAGTTTAATGTTGTACCCCTTCAGCAACTGTCTAATTTTTCCTTGGAAGAATAATTCTCATTGTAAAATGAGATTAAAGTAGTCTAAATGAGGAGGTGGGAGCATTTGACGATGAGTACCAGAGGAAACGAGCTTTTGTGTACATTTAAAAATACCATTTTTACTAGAGATCAGAAATTAAGAATACTATTCATTTAGCTTAGACAAGACTTGCAGTAGTAATGGCAGAAAGTATATTATAATAAAGAAATCCTAAAGTCTTGATGCCGTACTCACTGATTTAATTCCTGTAACAGGTGATCTTAGATAACACTTGTATTCACTGTTGCAAAAAGTCGAAGGCGTAATTTATATATCCTCCAAGTTAAAGAATTATTTTCTTCTTTTACTTTTCTTTTTGTAGCCAAATGGTGCCAAATGCATTCCAATACGAGATCGCGGCTTCCTAGTGCAGGTAGGAGCCAAGCCATCCATTGCAGAAATATTTTAGCTTTTGATGGGTTTCCAAATTATTTATGAACTTGACTTCATTATTTCTCTTTATTGTTTTATCCAGACAATTGAGTTTGCTGAGCAGCGGATCCCTGTATTGAATGAATACTGTGTGGTTTGTGATGAGCCACACGTGTTTCAAAATGGCCCCATGCTTAGGGTAAGTTCTCGTTGATAGAATACCATTGTTGATACAGAATATAAATGAAAAAAAGTTGAGACATAAAAATAAATAAGTAAATAACTTTATTTATAGCAAATGCTCTCCTACTGAGGAAATTATTTAATACACATAATGGTATAATTTTGAACAAGTGAATCACTATTTCTGAAGGAGTCTGTGAAAGAGCAAGTAGTTTCATGTTAGTAAAATATTTCTTACTGTATTTCTTATATGCGCCTACCTATCATCTTTCTTTCCTTCCATCTATTTTTTATCCATCTGTATCTTTATTAATATCAATAGAGATAGATCTAGATGGATAGAGAGATACATATAGATACAGGTGTATGTATACAGGTGTATATATACAGGGGTAAGTTTGAAAACAGTGTTTCTTCAAACCACACAATTTAAGATGCTTGAAGGGTAGAGGTTAGAAGAGGTATGCAGTAGTATGTATAGAGTCAGAATAAAGATTTCAAGAAATGCCAGATCACTGACACATTTGGGGTGTTATTGAAGGAGTATAGAAATAAGAATCAATGTGTGTGTGTGCATTTTGGGAGGAATTATCCAATCTCAAGTGTTGTTTTTTTTTTTTTTTTTTGCAATTTTTAAATTGAGATAAAATCATATAACATGCAATTCACTATTTTAATGTATACAGTTCAGTAGGTTTTGGTGTGTTCACATGTGTTGTGCAGCTATTACCACTGTCTAATTCCAGAACATTCCATTCCCCCCCCCACAAAAGAAATCCATAACTGTTACCCGTCACTCCCAATTTTTTTACTCCCCTCCTCCCCTGACAACTGTTAAACTATTTTCTGTTTCTATGAATTTGCCTCCTCTGGACATTTCATATAAATGGAACCATACATTATGTGGCCTTTTGTTTTTGTCTTCTTTCACTTAATATAATGCTTTCAAGATTCATCCATGTAGTGTGTATCAATACTGTATTACTTTTTATGGTGTAATAATTTTACATTGTATGGATGTATGACATTTAATGGATATCATGAAATGATCTTTTCATTATTTCATGGAATTGCTGGGATATCTGTTAATTCTGACTGTTTGAGGGACTGCCAAACTATTTTTGACAGTGGCTATACCATTTGTATTTCCACCAGCGGTATAAGGTGGCTCCAGTTTCTCCACATCTTCTCCAGCACTTTCGATTCTCCTTTTTAATCCCCCCTAATAGCCATCCTAGTGTGCGTGAAGTGGTATCTCGTTGTGGTTTGGATTTGCGCTTTCCCTAATGACTAGTGATTTTGAGCATCTTTTCTTGTGCTTATTGGCCATTTATACATCTTTTTGGAGAAATGTCTGTTTTTATCTGTCGCCCATTTTTAATTGGACTATTTCTTTTTTGTTGTTGTTTTTAGAGTTCTTTTTTATTTTTAAAGTTTATTGATTTATTTTGAGAGAGAGAGAGCATGCACTCATTCAGGAGAGGAGCAGAGAGAGAGAGGGAGAGAGAGAATCAATCCCAAGCGAGCTCCATGCTCTGCGTGAAGCCTGACGCAGGGCTCAATCCCATGACCGTGAGATCATGACCAGAGCTGAAATCCAGAGTCAGAATTCAACCAACTGAGCCATCCAGGCGCTTTAAGAGTTCTTTATATATTCTGAATACTAGATTTTTGTTAGATATGTGATTTGAAGATATTTTCTCCTATTTTATGGGTTTCCTTTTAACTTTCTTGATAGTGTCCTGTGACACACAAAAATTTTTAATTTTTATGTAGTCCATATTTATCAATTGAACTGTTGCCTAATTCCTTTCAAATGTTTTATAGTTTCTATCTTACAGTTAAGTCATTGATCCTGTTTGAGTTAATTTTTGTGTATCGTGAGATTGGATTTTAACTTCATGCTTTTGTATGTAGTATCCAATTGCCTCCACACGGTTTGTGGAAAAGACCTTCTTTCGTCATTGAATGATATTGACACCCTTGTGAAAATCATTTCACTGTAGATGTATTGGTCTCTTGTTGGACTCTTAATTTTATTCCACTGACTTGTATGTGTGTCCTTGCACCTGTACTACACTATCTTGTTTACTGTAGCTTTGCATTAAGTTTGTCAGCAAGAAGTACGAGTCCTCCAACTTTGTATTTCTTTTATAAGATTGGATTTCACTATTTGGAGTCTCTTGCATTTCTGTATGAATTCTAAGGTCAGCTTGTCCATCTCTGCCAAAAAAGGCAGTTGGAATGGCTTTGCACTGGCTCTGTAGGTCAATTTGGGAAGTATTCCTGAGTTAACAAAAATTGTAACCCTTCCAGTCCATAAGGAACACAGGAAATTTTTCCATTTATTTAAATTATACCCTATTTTGTAGTTTTCAGTGTTCGGGTCTCGCACAACCTTGGATAAGTTTATTTTTAAGTTAGTTCATTCTTTGTGATGCTCTTGTCACTTCTCATCAACATTGTGCTAGAGGTTATAGCCAGGGCGGTTAGGTAAGCAAAATTATTCGAAGGTATCCAGGCTGTAAAGGAAAAACGAAAATGATCTTTGTTTGCGGATGACATGAGCGCTGTGTGCTAGGCACTGTGTGTACATATTTTGCATATTGCTTCCTTATTTGATTTTCACAGAACTCTTGTGGTTTGTGTATTTTTGTGCTCATGGTACAAATAAGGGGATTAAGATTGAAGGAGGTTAAGCAGTTTGTTCAGCATCACTCAGCAAGTATGGGTAAAAGCTGGACTTTGAACCTGCTTCTGCCTCATTTCAAAACTGCATCATAAATGCTTATTGAAAACTTCCTAAGTATAAGGCACCATGCTAGATTCTGCTGTACTTTTTAAGAGAAATTTGTCCTGTTCTTGGGAATATGTTTGAAAAGACAAATTACAAAGCGTAGAAAGAGACAATTCTATTAGAACTTGTTTGCATTTCAAGATTTAGACTCTAAAAAAACATAGAATAGCCATTTATGATCATAATCATCTGTCAAATTGTATGATATATTTGTTTTATTTTACTTGTTTATGGGAAACCTATATAAAAAGTTTTTCTTGCTACTCATACACTATTTTTTTATCAGTTAGCTTTTCTCTCGAAGAGATACAATGTTATTCTGAAACCTAAATTAACTAAATTAGCATTTGTTTATTAAATATTTGTGCAAGTTTGTTATTTTTGTGTGATACATGGAAATGTGTAGTTACAATGAAAATAAGGAGAATGCTTTGGTCACGTTAGTTTATCCCATTCAGGAGGTCCATTTATACTTTTTTAATGTTCCTCTGTGGATCCTGGTCTATTACTTGATCTAGGGCAATGCAATCTTCACTCCAGAAGATAATAGTAATGTTATTAATGGCACATGCTTTTGAGTGCTTTTTATGTGATCGTGTGTTGAACGTGTTTTACATGGATTATTTAATTGAATCCTCATCATAACCCTATGAGGTGGGTATTATTATTACCCCTGCTTCACAGATGAAGAAACCAGTAATTTATTTAATATCAACACTGCTGGTAAGCAATATACACAAGATTCGAGCCCTGGGACAATGGCACCAAGCCATGGTTCTTAACCATAATGCTATTCTTGACTCACGTATTTGAACTGACTACTTTTACATCCTGGACATTTACTACATATTTCACTGGGAGTTTGCTCTTTACGGTTCAGTTAATGGCAGCTCATTCCTATAGTAAGTGATAGAAATATCCTAATTGCTATTGGTATTTTCTGCACCTTGCTCCCAGTTTTGTTTTACCTATTTTATTCTGCACCAGTGAAGTTGGCTGTTTCTTTGTAGAAGTGGAAGGGCTTTTGTAAATAACGATGTTTTCTAAATAAGTATAGCTAGCTATCAGCTGGTTTTCTTTTGCTGTGATTCAGACTGATACTAAGGAAATCAGAAAACTTACTTGGGTTTTTAAAATAGTTAGATAAATGACAGATGAAATCAGGTCAGGAAATGAAAGTCAAAGGAATATCTGATCTTCAAAGGAAGAGAAGTAAACAGAAAGAACTGCCTCTTGATTGTTTGAAAACAGATGTTGAACCTCAATCAGGCATACTCATTTATTCTGTATCTTTCTTATATTTACACTGCAGTATGTTCTACTGTAATTTTAATAGAAATGTGTAAAATTATTACAAATAAAATTTCTTATGGGGTATAAATTATTAAAATGACTCATCGACCATTTATTCAGCTTAAAGGACGTATTACAAGCTGCAGTGGCTCCCAGAGATGTAAAGAGGATAAGTTATATCCCATTTGGTGATGAAACAGGTTAGATAAAACTCAGGCTTCCGTAGAATTCTGTGCCTAATGTTCATTATGTTTGTTAGACTTTTCTCTTTCCGAAGCCAAACGGTGTCTTATATTTTTTCTCTTTTCTCTAAGCATGATTATTTATCAGATTATATAAGTCCTCTTTTACTACTATTCCCCAGAAGTCCTAACATTTCGGTCACTACTTGTACTATTCTGTCACTTTACTCAGAGGTCAGGTAAGCATGTCATACCTTCTGCAACACAGGTAACTACACTGTTTACTTATTTAGAAATACCACAAGGCTCCACTTAACGCTTTTGTTCACGAAGGTTATAAATATCACTCCCAGGCATGAGACCTGACTTGTAATACTTTGAATCTGCTTAAAATTCATATTAACATCACAAGGACTGTCTAGTCCTAGATTTTCCTGGGTTTTTCCATTTGACAATGCAGATTGGATTATGATCAGAAAACCCAACCCAAACCAAATCATTGGTTCTCTACATTTTGAAATCAATTAGAATGTTAATGCAGCAAACTGGGAGATGCTTTACAATGCTTTAAAAACACTTCATCAAGAGTTTTTGGAAAATGCGAAAACAAGAACTTACTGCCAGACTCACCAGTGTTTTATCAGCCTCTAACTTTCCAGTGCCCTTGTCTTTTTGTTATACTCACTCTGAACACCATGAATCAGTGCAACTGTTGGTCTTTGAACCCTGCATAAGGGCTGCTGAACCTGGTGGGAGAAAACCACGTACGTGGTTGTGTGGGTTAGTGTCCCTACAGTTAGAAGTTTTTATCACTGGTACTTGGCAATCATTCTGTGTGTCCCTGCTACTAGACTTTCCCATTTCCCTGATCAACATGGGATGTGAAAAGTAGGATCTCATTCTCTTCTCCTGTCATGTGAAAACGTTCCACATTGCTTGCTCTGGATGGACTGATTAGGCCCGAGATCCTGCTTCATTATTCAAGAACAACGCCCAATCCTATTAAAGCAAAGTCAGCTGATAAACCCGACAATCTGTATTTTTGTGTATCCAGCCTTGCTGTGGACCTTAGACAAATGTTTGTAGCTTAAGGTCTTATTTTCAGAATGAATGAAAAAGCACATCCCGTTCCCTCCTCACCCCATCCTCCCATCCCCTGCTCCATGTCTCAGAAATAAGATTTCAAGTTTTGAAATACAACCTAAGATAAATAACAATTATACCAAAAAAGCCCTTTAATTCAGAAATATGATTTTTTTTAACATCCAAATTGAGTAGAAGAAATTGATTTTAAAGCTCAAACAACAACTTAAGTTATATGAGACAGTGGAGAAGCTTAAACATGCATGGGCCTATCTTACTATAAATCTGTCTTGATCTCTGTGGGATCCCTGTCTTTCTTAATGGACAGTACCTCCCCCCCAGCCCCCCACCCCGCCTTGGAATGTGTCTCTCTTCCAAACCATGAAAAGAACCTGAAGCATAAACTATAAAGTCAGAAATACAAAGAGCTGAAGGCTTGTAGGTTTTGAGTTTCCAGTAGATATTCTTCATTATTCTCATATGTGTTCAATACTAGTTTTTTAATTTTGAATTTTTATTTGCGCTGCTCATTTCTTTTTTAGCAAGAACAGTTTTAACAATAAGTTAAAGGTTTGGATAAACTATGGATATAAAAATAAAAACACTACTTCATAATAAGCCTCAATGAAAATTTTCATTAAAAACCTATTTTTGTACACACACTGGGTTACAACACACAGAAGACACGGCTTATCCAAGTTCCCTAATGCTGTTAATAGTGAAACAGCTCTGTATACCTCAGGGGGAGTTTCTGAACCTTATCTTACTTGGTTCTCTTTCTCGGTCCTCTGCTCTACTTGATGTGCTAGGTGTGATTTTTTTTTTTTTTTTTAAATCCCCGTTTACAGATAGGAACACTGAACTGTGCACATGTGCCTCAACTGGAATGGTAACCAGTTTCTGGTTACTGTTCTGTATATTGGGCTTACATGAAAAACTTTGTTTAAACAGAAAGAGGATGGCAAAAAAGGGGTTTGAAAACCACTCACCAACACCATGCCAAGTATAAATACGTAGCTAGATTCTCTTGAGGTTTATCATTTCTATTTTCAGTGGGAAGTGATTTAAATTCATTGAAAACACAAAGTTTCTTCAATGCAGTTAGGTTCTAAAATATTCTTTAGGGCTTAACCATTCTTGAAATATGTTTTCACTGCTCACATTTAAATTGTTTGGATTCAAACAAAATTTAAAATGTATGTTAAAAACTTCTAAAATAAATCTCAGGGACACATAAAGTTCTCCATGTGTTTAAATGGTGCGTAATGAATATTATATTGCAAAAAAAATTATGTATGTGCAATGGCAAGAAGGACTTGGCATGGTTTTATAGTTTAAATTATAAGAACTAACTGCTGGAGGGCAATATAATAACATGAAGAATAGGCAATATTTTGCAAATGGAAACTTATTGATTGTAAACTCAAAAATAAACTCATAAATGTACACATTTGGTTATGTTTAGGCTTATACACTTTGTATTAAAGTGTATGTGTAGTAATAGCTATTAAATGATCATGTTCTATTTTTTTAAATATATTTTTGTAAATTGGGGGGCTTATTTATTTATTCATTCATTCATTCATTCATTCATTCATTCATTTAAGTAATCTCTAAACTCAGTGTGGGGCTTGAACGCACAACTTCGAGATCAAGAGTTGCATCCTCTACCGACTGAGACAGCCAGGTGCCCCAACTATGTTCTATTTTTAATTAATGCTAGAGTTTTTTGTATAAATAGTATAGTAATAGAATTTGTTGGGGGCAGGGGATTAGCTGAGAGTCAGCTAACGTGAAAGATCGCTAATCCACTATATAAATCTTATGTTTCAATAGGGAAGAATGATTTGGTTTCTCTTTCTTGAATAAGATATCCTTTCTGTGAGCAAGGAGATGTCTAATCTTGATTTACTTAATATGACTTGAGAACTTTCTTTTAGGGTGCTATGTTGTGTTGACATTTTGAATTTCTCAAATAAAATGTGGATAAACATGGGAGAAGGGAAAGTCAAAGGCTTACAAAACCTAGTTTGTAAATGTTTATCTCAAAATGAAACTGATTTATGTATCAAATACTGTCTTGAACTTTCTAGTAAAATGAGCAATAAATACAGAAGTGTTAGTTTAACAATTCACTTGTATTTACTTAGGTCAGTGTTAACCTATATATATGTTAATCGCCATATTACTACCTCTATATTTGCCATTTTACAAAAAGGGAAGATCAAAGTATTTTTGTAAGACTATAATGTGCAGTTTTAATTTTTTAGTATGGTAGCAAAATTTCTTTTTTCCCCCCAGATCTTCTAGGGTACCTGATTTCCTTCTTCAGGAAACAGGATATTCCTATAAATCAGCTTTATACATTTTAATCAAAAAGATGCAAGAAAGGAAAAGAAGTGTCCATAAAGTAATCAAGCCATAGCTTTATCATTAGGATTGTAGGTTTATTATTTAAAGTAATGGGCCCATTGGTAAGTCCACGTGATTAGGAGATTTGGATATAATCATGTCTGGGAGGGGGATGAAAAGGAAATGCAAAGGAAAACATTGAAATGTTTATATGCTACCCAAGATAAAAAAAAAAAATAAGAGATCAGGGGTGGAACTGGTGAAAATTATTTGAGACACAAACCAGGGTGGCGCATGAATATCTAGGATTGGGGACAGAGTGGGCTGATAGAGATATGTAACAATAACTGTTATATTTTTTCCTTAAGTCTTTGAAATTTTTCCTAAGTTAAAATTATAAAAATTTATCCATCCAATCTAATATAGGACGAAGTATTTTCTTTCGACTTTATTTCTGTTGTTTCAAGCAATAATCAGGTACTGAAAAAGGTAGTTTCTTTTGTTTTAAAACATTTCCTGGAATCTGTGTGTGAATACACATGTACATGCATGCATACATACATACATACATACATACATACATATTTGGATGATCACAAAGTAAGTGTAATTGATTACCAAAAGTTCAAACGACAGAATAAAGCCAATTGTTACTCATATACACTAAATAAGCTTTATCCTATTTTTAGCTTTGGGATTGATGGATTTTATTCATAAAAATGTATGGTTATTTGACAAGAGTAGTATTAAAAACACCATCTGTGTCCCTGTCTACTTCCTCAGAGAACCCTGTTGGGTAGCTGTTACATGAATAAATTCCTAGGGCTCTTTATGATTGCCACAGTTTTATCTTCCCCCTGGACCCTCGGTGGTATACTGTTCCACTATACTCAAACGTCAGTATAGTGCTTGGCACTACACTAAATGTACAATCAGTAGTTTCTGTTACTGTTTCGGACCATATCATGCTCCTAGAAAGTGAAGAGAAGAAACAATCCAATGTCTCTGGGAAAAATTGAGTGTGAGACATACATACACATAGATAAACACACAAAAAAATAGAAGATAAAAAATAGGATGAACACTTAGGTAAACAAAAAATTGCAGAAATTGAACAGTCTGCTCTAAGTATATCCATCTATGTATAGCAGTGTGTATATAGCTTGAGTATGGATGAAGAACTTTCTCCAATTAATTTGCTCTCATAGGTAGTTTTTCCTGCTGTTTCTGAAATGTAATCAAACTGCACTTTTAAGGAGGACGAAGGAAATATATCAGTTCCTTTTTCCCTAAAATTCTTTGGGGAACGTCAACCAGAAAAGTTTGTGATTGGTCATGCTTATGTACACAAAGCCACCACTTGGGCCCTTTTTGAATATACAGGGTGGACCACAAAGGACCATACTTCCCACTGGATAAGCACTAGCCCAAGTGGTCCTCAGAAATGAGTGAGCTTAGAAGCAGTGGCACTAACAAATGCCTTTTGTCTGCTAGGCAGCGGCACCATGGATTGTATCGTTAGGCTTCATCAGCTACCTAATGCAATGTAACTCGGGAGATAAGATAAATCAAACAGATGACACTATATTAGATTTGAAAGATGAGAACTTTTCCAAAGCAATTGCAGAGTGTATATTTCAGTGCTGTTGACTTCAGGAGGTTATTGAAGTCACAAGTCTTTGCACCAAAACCAATCTTTCAAGAGCTGGGTAACAAGTAAGCAGAGTCATGCTTATTTCTTCCAAAGAAAACTACCTAGGGAAAAGTGGAATTCTTCTCTGTATATTTGTTTTACCTAGCTGTTCGGTTTAACCTCATTTTTTTAGGATATCACCAGCTTAGGTGTCTGCCTTTTTTTATACATCTCAGATACAAATGTGTATTAAGCAGGAGAGATGTATTTTCCATCTACTGCTAAAAAGTTCTGAGTGCAAGTGCCTACAACTATTTGAAATGGATTTCTTATATTGGTGACTCTGTATCACTAGGTGATTATTTACCAATTGTTACCTAAATTTAGAAATGTATTAAACCAAGTCGTAGGATTCCTTTCTTTTTAACATTCTGAAACTTTTGCATTATTTATTACATGGAATGCCATAAATTTAATTTAGGAATTGGGCAATGGAAAACAGTGGTGTAACTCATTCCCCTTTCTTTTGTAGCCCACTGTGTGTGAACGAGAGCTTTGTGTATTTGCTTTTCAAACCCTGGGAGTAATGAATGAAGCTGCTGATGAGATAGCAACTGGAGCTCAGGTAGTAACACGCAATACTAATTATTCCTTACTCTGATTTGAAAAACTTGTTCTGACCTACTAGTTTCCTTCAGTCTTTTGGACAAATATTTGATAGTTTGACGTTAGATTAAAAAACAACCCGCATTTGATTTTTTTTTTAATAGATAGAAACTCAATTTTGCTATCTTTATCTAGTGAGTGTTTTGTCATTTTGCCATTGCCAAGGGAAGAAATTAAACCCACATTCTGTTGTTTAAAAAATAATTGTGATTCTTTCACGGTGAAGTTGAAATATCGAAACACTTGCACATGTATTCTGTAAAATTTATTTGTAAAGTTATGGTACCATAAAATGGAATCTAATTTATTCCAGAAACTTAGGTGAAAAGATAAAGGGCAGAACATATGAGAAAAAGCATCCAATTTTACAATAGCAGTGTTTACGACATAGGAAGGCAAATAAATATAAAAAAACAAATGAAACAACTTGGAAGTAGAGAAGCATTCCATGTTTCCAGAAGGAAAAAAATATTATAAAGATGATAGAATTTACTTGTTGCAATTCTGTCAAAATTTCAATTGATTTTTAAAATTTATTCATGGAACCTAACTTTCTAATAAATCTATAAGAAAAAAAAGTCAGACAAAACATAAAAAAATTATGAATGTTAATTAAGGGAGGCTAGACCAAGCACATACAAAAACATATTATGCAATCTTATATTTAAAAAAAAAATACAGTACTGGCAAAGAATAGAATGTCAAATGATCCCCAAAACAGATCTTGTTAAAAATATACTTAATATACTTTAAAGAAGGCATCATATAAAGTTGTAAAGTAAAAATGATTTATTAAGTGGGAACAAATGGCCTGCAGTGTGGGGTGGGGGGAACAGATTAGCTCTTTACACTGTTGGTAAAAACAAATTCCCAATGGCCTAAAGAGTTTTGTTTGAAAATACCGTATACATACTAGAGGAGAGTAAACAGTGTGCCAGGTTTATTCGTTTATGCAGTTTCAGGAAGGCATAAAGGAAAACACCAGCATCGAGTCCATACATATTTTACGTTTCCTACTTGAAAGAACAGTGAACATTAAGAGATAATTATGAAAAAGTTTATTTTCCCTCAAACATAAATGTATAAAAGCACATAAAAAGAGAAAACCATGAAGATCATAATGGATTATTAGAGGAAATGAACGCACGATTCACAAATATGGACCTATAGTTAGTAAAGAAACATAAGAAAATATTCAGCTGTATTTGAAATCAACAGGAAACTAAATGTGAAAAGAATTGCCAATCTGTCATTTTTAAAATTTGCGAAGATGAGTGGGAACAAATGATCACATAACGGACATTCTTTCAACAAGTATTGAATGCCTGCTATGTAACAGGCATTGCACCAGATGGAGGCACAACAGTAAATGTGGATAGCGCAGGCCCCATGGATTTATGTACATTCTGTTAACCTGATTATTTCACTGATTAACTAAAACTGAGATATATCCACCTGAAGAAATATTAAGGAAAACAGTTGTGATGTAATGAGTTACAAATGAGAAATAAAAATACAGCCAGTATAACAGTGATTGTATGTCATGTGGCAAAAAAGATTCCATGATTAAATTTCAGAAATACAGATTGATATTGCCCCTACACCCAAAATGCACATATTTGCATATTAAAGGCTCTCAGAAAAACCGAAACTAAGAAAATGAGTAGCCACTACTTTAAGGGTTTCTTGAATGTGTCTGACCATGTGGCTCTTTTGTTTTCTTTCCTTATTATTTTTTTTTAATGTGAAAGTTTTTCTTACCAACTGGAACTAATATTGCTCAAAGAAAAGATAGTTTACTATATGCTATTTATAGCTAGGTAAAGATGATTAAGCTTTACACAGGTGTGTGTGTGTTTGTGAATATACATACATGTATTTTACATGAATAGTGTGTGTGCATGTGTGTGTATTTATATACGTATGTATATAATAGGTATATGTATGTATGTATGTATATAAAATTATTTGAGTGGTAAAATTAACATTTGTGCATTTTAGTGGATGTAAATTTTCCCTCAGACAATTTGAAAAGGGAAGGATTTAAAGCCTGGAAATAAGAAATAATGGATTAGAAAGAAAATTAACATCATGCTAACAAGTAGGCTAGGCTGATAAAATATTAGATTAGGTACTTTCTCCCCCTTATTATACATACATCTCAAAAAATAATGTTGTTTAAAGAGAGATTAATTTTGGGTTATACATGATAGTTATAAAACACAATTACTCGGCCGTATCGACTTAGTGGTTCTACTCCAAAGTGGAATACTCTTTTCACTACTTTAAAGCAAGTACCCAATATTCTGTTTATAATTCCAAAGATTAGGTGGAAACAGATTCTCTTTCTAGTATATCTCAGTAGTCCTGCTGCATCAGTTGACGCCTACATTTTAAGTGGTTCTATGAGGCTGCAAGAACATTCCTTAGGGGGACACTGAAGGAGGCTATCCTGGAACAAGTGTGTTTCAGCAGCTAGGATTCCAAACACTCAAATACTGTTTCAACAAAAACAGCTCCATTTTGTGTGTGTGTGTTGGGCTCTCATATAAATGATTAAGAAAAAAGGAATCCATACTGAAATGTTTGAAGGCCATCGATCTTCAATTTTCAATACACCTCTTTTACAGAATACATTATATATCCATAGGCCACTCCTGTACATGCCTTTCTTGCTCACCTGGACTTGAACTTTCTCATTTGCAAGTGCTCCTAGGCCGCCTTTACCTGCGGGGGAGGGTGCAGAGTCTTGCTCTGCCGGCTGGGTTGTATGTAATGGCCTGTGGCAGCATGTGATTCTGTAAGCCCACAGACCTTTGTTCACTCAACAAATGGCCTAATTCCCATTGCCTGAATTCTGTATTTGTCTATCCTAAGTATCTTAGCCTCCAGATTGCCTCTTCAATTATATTATTTGGGCTAAGAGGAAAGATGTGTGTAACCTGATGGCTACGCCACTCACCATATGTGCTGAGGTCCTATTAAGAATCTCTCATTTTAAATGCTGAGAGTGGGGAAATACATGATTTGTGGTAGAAGAAATCATAGTCATTTGTTAATGTTTATTTTTTAAAGTAGACACTTTCCTTCATTGAAAAATTAACACATGCAGATGAATACAAATCCAGTGTTATACAAACCTTTCCTTGTTCAAAAATTCTGAATGCTAACTTCTGCAACAGATAAATCATAAAATTACAGTGGTTTAGGATGATAGACATTTTTATTTCTGGCTTACGCTGCTGCCCAATTAGAATGCTTGTTAGGCAGCTTTCTGTGTGATGATTGAGGGAACTGGACCGTCTGCTCTGCTGTCTAAAGTACCTGTCCGATAGTAGAGTGGAGAGAAAAGTTGAGAAGGTGCACCTGTTGCTTCTTCAGCTCCACCCCTTCCTGCTGCCAGTCCATTGATTGAGGTGATTGAAGCTAGTCATACAGCCTGACCTGGACAAAAGGGGCAGAAATGTCCCACGCAGAGCAACTGCCCCCAGTCAATAGCTCTATACCCAGGAAGCCAGGAGTAGGAGGCTTTGGTAGACCGCATGTGATTTTGCAATGGTAGTTATGCTATTTCTTTGAAGTTAGCTTAGGACGTATATTAACAGAAATAATTCTAATTAAATTCTCTACCCCGACATCCATTATTTCATTAGAGTTTGCTTGACTCCACTGGTGAAATTATTGGCAAAAGAATGCATATAATTTTTGGTAGTTTTGATTGTTTTGAAGCTTTCAGCACAAGATGTTTAATAAATATTTGATTGAAAGAAGGAACATTGTTCAGGTTATTAATTACTGTATCTGTTTGTATCTTTATTCTTGTGGTAAAAAACACATAACATAAAATTTACTATCATAACCATTTTTTAAGCATACAGTTCAGTAGTGTTAAGTATATTCAACTTGTTGTGAAACCGATTTCCATAACTTTTTCATCTTGCAGAACTCGAAACTATATCCATTAAAACAACTCCCCTTACGTAAACCCCCTTCGTCCAACTCTGGTAACCATCATTCTACTTTCTGTTTCTATGAGTTTGACTACTTTAAATACCTCATAAGTGGATCTTAAAATATTTGTCTTTTTGTAGTTTCACTTAACATAATATCCTCAAGGTTCACCCATGCTGTAGTATGTGACAGAATTTTCTTCTTTTAGGCTGAATAATATTTCCTGTATGTATATTCCACATTTTGTTTATACATTCAACTGTCAATGGACATTTTGGTTGCTTCCACCTCTTGGCTATTATGAATAATAGAATAATGCTGTGAGCATGCATATGCAAATGTGTTTAAAATCCTTCTTTGAATTATTTTAGAAATATATCCAGAAGTGGGATTGTCACTGCCAGCAGGATCATATGGAAGTTCTGTTATTAACTTCTTGAGAGGCCTCCATACTCTTTTCCATAGTGGCTGCACCATTTTATAATTCCATCAGCAGCACACAAAGACTCCAATTTCTTCATGTGCTTAACACTTATTATTTTCTGGGTTGGTTTGTTTGTTTGTTTGTTTGTTTGTTTGATAGTAGCCATCCTAATGGTTGTGAGGTGATATCTCATTATGGTTTTGATTTGCATTTTTCTGATGATGAGTGATGTTGAGCATTTTTTCATATGCTTGTTGGCCATCTGTATGTCTTCTTTAATGAAACGTCTATCTGGGTTTTTTCCTATTTTTAAATTATGTGATTTCTTATTGAGTTGTAAGAACTCTTTATATATTCTGGATATTAACGCCCTTTCGGATATCTTATTTGCAAATATTTTCTCCCATCCTATGCCGTTTCACTCTATTGATTGTGTCCTTTGATGCACCAAAGTTTTTAAGTTAGATGCACACCCACTTGTCTGTATTTGCTTTTGTTGTCAATCCAAGTAATCGTTGCCAAGTTCAATGTCATGAAGCTTATCTCCTATGTTTTCTTGTGGGAATTTTATAGTTTAAGGTCTTAGGTTTAGGTCTTTATTACATTTCGAGTTAATTTTTATGTATGGTATAAGGGTCCACTCCAGTTTTTTGTGGATGTAGTTTTCCCACCATCATTGTAGAAAAAAGTACCCTTTTCCATTGAGTGGTCTTAGTACCCTTGTCAAAGATCATTTGACCCTATATGCAAAGGGCGTGTACTTTTATAAAGCTTCAGTTGCAGACCGTGTCACGTAATTCTCGAAAATTTTTATAAGACAGTGCCAATTCCCTCTCCACTGCCAGAGTTTCAGAAGAGGCTATTTTATTTTACTGATTATTTTTTTTCAGGAGTTTTATTTGTTTTTCTTTTATTGGGAGACCAGATAATGCTGAAAACAATTTGTATCTGGGTTAAAGTGCATCTCTC
Organism: Leopardus geoffroyi; assembly: GCF_018350155.1. Taxonomy (NCBI): domain Eukaryota; kingdom Metazoa; phylum Chordata; class Mammalia; order Carnivora; family Felidae; genus Leopardus; species Leopardus geoffroyi. Next base: position 201,910,829 of record NC_059326.1, on the reverse strand, counting down.
TGGGGTAGAAGGAATGTGAGTGTGGGTATGGAAGACAAAAAGGATTTTATTATGTCTTTATTATATCTATTGCTTGGAAATCCTATATATACACACACCTATCAATAGAATAGTGTGTTAAAAACATACTAATGGTTTCAGTCCTACTGTTCTCTGAGTGAGTCTTGTGGGTATGTATGTCTATGTACTTTGAGAAGTATTACTAATAGATCATAGACCCAATGGAATGGTTTGAGTGTTGCTAATTATTTTAGGTCCCTGGCATTTCTGGATGCTGTGATTGGGTGGCTGTGTTTTGTGAGTATACACACAACAGAGTGAGCCCTGCTATTGTTAGGTCACAGTGCTCCTTTCATTAACCACAAGAATTCTACTCTTCTCTTTGTGTGCATTTTTAAAATGCCTGTTTAAAAACTTTCTCGAAGTATTTTTTCTCTATAAAGATTAAGCCCATTGCTTTCCTTATGATGTCCCTGTCTTCACACTGGCACACTGTCTCCATTTAGACGGTATTTGTTTTCTTAATTCCGTTGCCAGAGCTTATTGCTTTGGGGACTGGAGAGGGGTCCTTGCCCTTAACTGTTAAATAACACTGCCTCTTAGTAAATTGTGTGAAAAGGCCATAGAAGAACATAGGAATAAAACCATCATATTTAGCATACGAAGGTCATTAAATGGCCTGAGGCAAAGAGCTGGAAGAAGTAAGATGAGGTCAGGAGCTTCACTGTTCTTAGAGCATGTCAGACTCATTTCCTGCATCTGCAGTTTCCATCACCCGGAACGGTTTCTCCCCAGAGTTCCGTCTCCCTCTCTATCTTTATTCTAGTCTCTGTTGAAACATCACACCTTCCTAGCCACTCAGAAACAGCACCCTCTATTGCCTTAGTCTCTAATGCCTGCTTAATTTTTACAGCATTCAACATGACCAGAAATGTATTTAAACATGTATTTGTTTAACTGATTTGTTTTATTATGCATCTTCTCCATTAGAGTGTAAATTCCACGAGAGAAAGGACCTGTCTGTCTTGTGCACAGAGCCTAGAACAATGTTAGAGCATAATATGTGTTCATGACAAAGGGATATTAGGACGTAATTGGGAGCAACTTATTTTATTTTATTTTATTTAAATGTTTATTTATTTATTTTGAGAGAGAAGGATAGAGCAGGGGAGAGGCAGAGAGACAGAGAAGGAGAGAGAATCCCAAGCTAACAGCACAGAACCCATTGTGGGGCTCAGTCCCACAAACCATGAGATCATGACCTGAGCTGAAATCAAGAGTCGGGTGCTCAACAGATGGAGCCATCCAGGCACTCCAACACATGTCAGCTATTTTAAGTTAGTGGTCAAGTTTGTTCAAACTTGATCTGAAGCCATAAGTTACAGATCTGAGAAGTTGATAGCAGTGCTGAGGCTTTACTGATTAACTTATGCTAGGTACCATGACAGGAAGAAACAATGGCAGAGCACTTGATGAAACCCAAAGGATGGTAACTATCTTATGTATGTATTTCAAGGTGGTAGATCTACTAGTGTCCATGTGTAGGTCTGCATTGGAATCTCCTAGAAAAGTTGTCATTTTCGAGCCATATCCTTCTGTGGTAGATCCTAACGATCCTCAGATGCTGGCCTTCAACCCCAGGGTGAGTACTTACCCTCGCGCGCCCCTCCCATTTCCGGTAACAGCAGCTGAAATTCTAATCTCCTTAGCTTTCCTCTTTCTATCTAAATCCCTCCCTTGGCAGGCACATCCCTGACCTGCTGTGGACTCTGGATCCATTTAGCAAATACGGTTCTTCTAACACAAACTTGGTTTCCGGCCTCCTTCGGTCTTTCCCATATCCTGTTACTTTCCCTGTCTTTCCGTCTCTTAAAATCATTTTTTAGAACTTCATCTTTATGAACCTAGACCCATTTCATCCTCTCAAATTGCGATCTTTACACATCCCATCTGCATGGAAGGCAGGTAAACAGCTATAATAAACTGGTTTGTAATGGCTGATATGATTAATTTCATTTTATATTTTTTGAGATTCTAGCTTAGTGTAACCTCATTTTCAGGGTCATGGGTAAAAGGACCGACTTGTTTTTCTTTTGTATTTTTTGCATCCTCATCCCTTGCCTTCCCCCCCTTCCTCCCCTGTTATATGAAGGTTAGTGGAAGTTTAATTCATGTGATCAACTAACATTTCTTCAGAAAACAATTTCATAAATATTCGTGGAGATTTGGTGGAATCCTTCTAAAATAGCAAAATCTTCAAATTGCATGAGAGCTAAAATTGCCTTAGTTTCTATCACTGTTCATCTTGAAATCATTTTCCAGAAACAATGGCTATAAAAAAATGTCCTTGGAAAAGCTTTCCTTCCTTCATAAGTGACAACGGTACACATAGTTACAGTGTGCTTGAAGATGAATCATCAGTTAAGTGGTGTCATTTATACACCTGCTAGTCATACTTTTTTGGTAATAATCTTTCAATCAAAAGGAAATAAAAACAAAATGATTTTGTAATATTTAAAGTGGATTTTGGATTTTAGAAGGACTCTATGCTTACTTTACACATCATGGCTTAATTTTTTTAGTGAAAGTAAGAATCAGGAGCCCAATATCTTTTTGTATTTATAGTTTTCCCCCTGCAGGCTAAACATGATTTTATGTACTTATACATAAATAGGATTGTATTGTTTAAGTAGGATTGGCATTGTTTTCTTTTTTCTTCTCTCTAACTCAGTTATATATCCTACATCCCAAAACCATCTTGTTAAAGTCTTCTCTTTTATGTACACAACAGACATTGCTTTCAAATTGACTCTGATGGAAAATCCACATACAGAAATAATATGTTTCTCTAGTAATGCGCAGACTTGCAAAGGCTTTATAGTGAATACTATTTTTTTTGTTTGTTCAAACAGAAGAAGAACTACGATCGAGTAATGAAAGCACTGGATAGCATAACTTCTATTAGAGAAATGACACAAGTAAGTATATCATCTTGTGGTTTTATGCAGTTCAGTTTTGCTAGAGTAAAATCATATTTTATAAATGTCTGAGAGTATTGGCTGTGTAGTGAAATGTAGACTTTTCTATTAGATGGGAGTATAATTAAAATAATTTACAGATTAAAATTGTGTTGTATTAGGATGTTTTAATTCAATTACACCGGTGTATTGGTGGGCTACCACAGTGACTTTTGGAGGGTAATTGCGTAATTATAATCCTCATTCTCTCTGCAGGAGTTTGAGCATATGGAAGTGTGTCAGAATAGCTTAAGGCAAAGGTTAAATCTGGTACCACCTTCCTAGACTGTCAATTTTCATTAACAGTAGCAATTTTAACACGGATTTAATGTCAAAATAAAAACAAATATTCTATCAAGTGTAAATTGTGCATAAATATTTTAGAAAGAACACAGATTCTCAGAACAACTTCGGAGGACACAAGACTCCCAGAGAGCATGAGTTTATGTTTTTGGTCATTAGAGAGCCTTTGGTGAAGTTTGATGAGCAAGGATTGTGGCTTATTATGAAAGTCTAACGGATCACTGGGCTGTAGTCCAGCTCTTGGAAAAGCACATACCGTTGAATTATTGAGGCCTTTCCACTGCCAAAGATTTGGAGAGAGGCTTACAACTCATTATTATAAGTAGAAATTAATAATCCATAATTGACATCAGCACACATTATGGGTTTGGTTTGCATATGGTGGTTTCAAGGCTTGCACTGCCCTGGAGGCCTTGGAGGCTTACAATAAATACTACCCTGGGTCATTTGCTATCTTTGGGGAAAGAGTATTAGATTCCTTCAGTCTTGAGGCCCACAAAACTTCTGTGTCACTGCTCCCTTCTCCCCCACCATCACCCTTACTCTACTTGAAAATATGCTCCCAGAGTTCATCGTAACATTCCCAAATTTGAGATTTCATTCTTTTGATAGTATTTATTCCATGTAGTCAAATAGGCATCAACAAACAGTGTGTGTCTGACGATGGTAAATGAGGAGATCTTCAATTCACCCGTTATAATATTTGCTGAAAAGCCATCATGCTTTCTAGTTGTTTTTCTATGCCCATAATTTTCTGTGTTACCTGAATTCCTTTTCAAACAAATATTTATTATTTGTATAAGGCAAAGAAAACAATAAAACACATTTCCATTTAGGGAGAAAAAAGGACCTGTTCCAATATCTTACACAAAGTTCAGTAAACATTTTTGTGTCACCAAAAACCTTGGTGGTAATAGGGTATTTATACGATACCCTAGACCAGGATCATTCTTGGATAAAAATAGCTACAAAATTCTGACTCTGGGATCAGCTCTCTGCCAAAATTTGCTTCCTTTATTCTGGGTCATGTGTAAGCTATTTTAAATAGAAGGCAGTGGAGACGATCAAGAGTCAGCCTAGGAAGTCAGAGGCGTGTGTTGTATAATTCACTCATCGATGATGTGGCCTGTGACCTTGGGCAAGTTGCGTAATTGCTCGAGGCCTCAGCCTCTTCACTGTCAAGGTGGTAAATAGTAAATAGCAATGTGGCATCGCCTTCCAGTGTGCGCTTCGTAGGGATGCCGTCAGGGTTCACTGCGTCATATCTTTAAACCTCTCCCAATAAATATAACATAATACCGTCCTATTTTCTAGAATGTACTGACCTTATAGATAGACCTAAATTGCCACAGACAGATTGCCTCTTGTTCTCTGAAAAGGTTAGTTGGGTAAATTCCAGGAAATACTTTCAAAAGAAGGGCTCTTCCTATGTAAATTTTGTCCAGTTTTTTCCTGTAAAGCTCTACACCTAAGTCAGGACCCTAGGATAGGAGCATGAGTAGTAGCTATGATACAAGGTTTGCTTTGATGTTAGTTAAAAGTTAAAAACAGTCATTTTCGAAGAGAAATGGCACCCGACACTTGTTAAAGGTGGCGAGATAGATTTTATTTGAGGACTGGTGTGGGAAAGAGAGACTTGCAGCTCGAGCGAGGTAACCTCCAAGTAGGACCAAGGTGACTGAGGTTTTTAAAGTTGATGAAACCTCTCTGTGTAACAAAATGTTGACTCAAGTCCATTGTGCTATGTGGAAGTTCGGAGTTCACCTGGCCTTGTGGGGGGAACAAGAAGGGTAAATTGTTGCTGTTTGTTGCCACTTCACAGCCACTGGCTTCCGGGTTTAACTAGATTAGGTACACCTGTTCAACCTGATTTTCCTGTTGCAAAAAGGAAGAACAAAAAGGAAGAAAGGAATTTATGAGAGAAATCACGAAGTATAATGACTTTTTTTCAGGCACCGTATCTCGAAATCAAGAAGCAGATGGATAAACAGGACCCCCTTGCTCATCCCCTGCTGCAATGGTATACAATTTTAGTTTTCCTCTTCATTAAAACGGCATCGTTTTCTACTGCCTGCTTTAAGCGGGGAGGGGGGAGGGGGAGGGCCCCATTTTACGAGGCCTGCAATGCTACAGTACTACAAGCCTGTGAGGCCTGGTGATTTTATAATCAGAGTCCGTAATGACTCTCACTTTAATTAAAACTTGTATATCACAAGGGGAAGAAAATGCTGTCCTACGCGCTACACAGGTATACAGTGTATTTGATGGCAGTTTGTCTGTTATTTTAAAAAATGTGATTAGCTGTATTCTAATGGTGAAGCCGTTTTGGTTCATTTAATTTTCTCGTTAACTGAGGACTGAGTGACAATACTCACTGTTTCAAACGCTTACTGAAAACCTTTCTGAAATGTACGTCTCGTACGGTTCACTCCCTTAACAAGGACAGCATAAACTTGATGAGCTCTTTGTTTGCCGGCTGCAGGTGATGCCCTGCTCAGAGTGAGCGTGGTGAGGGGCAAGGCCGTAGTCCCACAGGGATCCTAGGAGGGCTGAGCGAGAACAGGAGTGTGGCTTGAGAGCTCCCCTCCTACCATGCCTGCCACAAAACCCTTTGCCCTCCGGTTTCTTACTTGCAAGATGAAAACAATTGTATCTACTCCCCATACCTACAAGGGTTTTATGTACAAGTCTCTTTGAAATCACTAAAAACTTAAAGACTGGAATTCATCACGACCATCATGCAGTAACACAAATGTGAAGATTATAAGAGATTGATTTGCATGAGATTGATTCTATGCTACAATCTTTTTAAAAAAATGAAAAGATGAGCAAAGGAGAAAAAATGAGTCTGATTACTTAGCTTTCACTTAGAATCTTACAGTGAGCACTTACTCTAATAAGACTTTAAAAATTAGATTTGGAAGTCTTTCTTCTTTGTACCTTTTTTGATCTTATTATTAAAATTCTGATGGATCGAGTAGAATAACACATAGTTTTCATTTTAACTTTTCAAATTCTCACATTAAGTCATATTCAAAATGAAGGTAAAAATCTCAAATATTGAATCTTTTTTTTCCACCCCCTGTAGTCAGCCTCTGATTGTCAACTTTTATTTGTGATCATTTTCTTCGGTTTGTTAGTCACTCATCTTTCAAGGAGAAGAAAATCTACCAAAATGTTTTAGAGTTTTCCCTATTATTATTTTCTGTACTGAAAAGCATAAAATCATCAGTTCTTTCAGATACCTGAATTTAATTTTTTTCAACCTCAGTGTCTAAATGTGAATAACAGCTTGTGTGTAAACCACTGTATATATCAACACAAAGATCCTCAAATATTTAAAGAAAGGAAAAGATCTCGTAAAAACTCGTTCCTAATTAGACAATGTAGGGAAGAGCCAAAGAAGCGGTTGTAGGAATCAGCTTCTAATCTTTGTATTTACGTGATCGTCATGTGAAAATACATTTAGAAATGTTCATTTGCTGATGTCTGAGGGGGGTAATGATTAAAGATCACACTTTTTAGGGTGTAAGGAACTACTTCTGCGTTCTCAGATATAAAATATTATCTTTTTTGTTACATGAGCTCTTTCAGTTGTTTTAGGAACAAAGCAAACTGATGTAACTAAGTACAAGGATCACTCAGTTTAGTTAATGTCACAGCAAACATTAGTTCCATTCACTTGCCAACTAAAGAAGAAAACTTTAAATATATTTGGCATGTATTTGTGACTGATGGATTATTTTAATTAATTTCAGGGTTATTTCAAGTAATAGGTCACATATTGTGAAACTGCCAGTTAACAGGGTAAGTTGTTTTTTCACATATACATACAGAAATGGGAACAGTCCTGACTAGTTGGGAGAACTGACCCTGTGATGTTTAGGCAGCCTCTCCAGGAAATGGAAGTAATTCCAGGTTAGGCCTCATTCTTCAGTTTGAAATGACCATATGGGCACAAGCTCTAGGTTTTCCCAAGAAATCAAATTCAAATTCAGGCTGCTGCCCTGAACTTTTAAGTGAGTAAAAGGGTCAATATGAAATCATTTAGTTATTCTGCAAGTGATAGGAGGAATCTGGAGATTGACCAGAGAAAGGGATTGTGCTTTTTATTTTTATCATTGTCAGTTTCTAGTTGTCAAGAAAGATATTGCCTTATCAGCTCAATATGCTTACAAAATAAATGAAAAGCCAATGGACTGATTTCAGTTCTGATCATTACCTAAGGAGATCAGTATCCAGAATCTCAGCTCTCCTGTCTGTGAATCTCTAAACTGTGAGGTTCCTTTATATTGTATTCCTATACAAATACATTCCTCAGTGAAAGGGCAGCAATTAGAAAATTTGTCAGGCAACTAATTCAAAAGATTCTGTTTTAATTTCTTTCCATGAACAAAGGGGAAACTCTATGTGAATGTAGGCAATTTCCAGATTTATAAGCATATGCAAATAAAGCATGACGATGGTAATTTTTGCAGTTTTAAAATCTTGAACTAACTTTTCTTTTCTGTTTAGCAAACTCAGATATTTCCCCAGTTGAATAGCTAGTGGATACTTAGGGAATTCAGTAATAAAAGTCTCAAAAAGAAACATAATTAGGAAGGCAGATCTGCTTGGACACGATTACACAATGTATTCCAAAGCTAAATATAAATGACTTTGGATTGTCTGTCTCCTGTTCCTTTTCCATTAGCCTAAAGAATTACCCTTCCTATCAGCAACTCCATATGATTTATCATTTATGCAGGTTTTTTTTTTTTAATGAATGGTCCTGTTAGTGTAAATTCGTGTGGCTTGAATCTAGATATTTCTTAAGCCAGTAAAATTTGAAATTGTCATCAATCTGATTCTATGTTAATTTTGACATGTTTTCATTTGTCATTATTTTAAATGGCAGCAACTGAAATTTATGCATACTCCACATCAGTTCCTTCTTCTCAGCAGTCCACCAGCCAAAGAATCTAATTTTAGAGCTGCTAAAAAACTCTTTGGAAGCACCTTTGCATTTCAGTGAGTATGGTTTGACGCTGATGGGGATATAGCTTCACCTCGGTCTTCCAGAAATGTGTGGGGAGGAAAACATTCACTTGTAGTAGTTGGCTGTGAGCACCGAGTAGCCCAGTGCCTGATACTTGACTTGGAAATTCGGGACTTTCTGAAGGTACATGATTTATCATACTGTGGCTACTTTAGAGGATTATTAATGTTTGGTTTTACCTTGTCCTTCCCCTCCTCTGTGCTTTAGTGGCTCACATATTGAAAACTGGCACTCTATTCTGAGGAACGGTCTGGTCGTTGCTTCTAATACTAGACTGCAGGTAAGGTTTCTGGATGCTTTACCAAGACCATATATACTTTTGTGTTAGAGTTCAATAAGCAGTCCTGGTGTTTTGTTCTTATGTGAAAAGGGGTATGCAAGCGGGCTTCAAAAAATTACATAGGATTTTTAAAAGGCGTAAGTAATGTTCACAAAATAACTGAAGCAGAATTGACCTATACATCATATAGGGATGGAAAGGAAAAGAAATTGAATTCCCTATGAGAAAACAGTAAGTCACTTTGAGCTTAAGTAGAAGAAAAATTATCATGCAGAAAGTAAAAGTGTACAAGCATTCTGTTGCTAATTCAACACAGATTTCTTGAGCACTGCCCAAGTGTGAATACTTTAAGAAAAAGTAGGGCTAGGGGTTAGCAGAATGGAGATTGGATACCAAAGAGCTACCTGTTGCCTGCTTTACCGTCTCTGGGGCAGCACTGGGAGTTAGCGGGATATCGCGGGTATAGCGCTCATCTTTATTTATTCCCTTCATCTCCAATACCCTACCTCACTCTCATTCAGCTGATTTTCATCTGAGGATGGAAAGAGGTCAGGAAATGAGACGCTCAATCCCATCACCTGTGCCAGATCTCACGCTCTGATGACAGTTGAGATGATACAGTTAAATGTAAATGTCCATAAACACACACTTATTCGATTAGTATTCAGTTCATACTAAATAGGGCACAGGGGTTCTAGAAGACAGGGATAATGAGAGAGAATTTTAATTGTTCTGAGTAGTTTCTTAGAACAGTGGAAGAGTTTCAGTTAATGAAACTGTAACCTGCAAGGTTAGAGGAGATAAGAACGGGATTACAGTGTTGTGTAATGAAAATGTCAATAGGCTGCTTGGTGGCTATACTAACATGTGAGTCCTAATCAAAACCCTCACCATATATAATGCAGTCTGGTTTGTTTTCGGTATTTTGGAGTCGAATATTTTGGGTAAAAACCTTACTTTATAATAATTCACTGACTTTGTCATAGGTCAGGTGGAAAACTTTAAAATTAAAGATTTTTTTTTCTCTGGCCATCACTTTTTATGTATCAACTCACTGAATTTTGAGGACAAAGATATTAGTAGTCCTATTTTCAAATTAGTCCTTTAGGAAATAGCTTTATCATTTTCTAAGAATTTATGCTCCAACATGAGACTAATTTTTCTTTTTTTTTTTTAATTTTTTTTTAACGTTTATTTATTTTTGAGACAGAGAGAGACAGAGCATGAACAGGGGAGGGTCAGAGAGAGGGAGACACAGAATGTGAAACAGGTTCCAGGCTCTGAGCTGTCAGCACAGAGCCCGACGCGGGGCTCGAACTCACGGACCGCGAGATCATGACCTGAGCCGAAGTCGGCCGCTTAACCGACTGAGCCACCCAGGCGCCCCAAGAGACTAATTTTTCTTATGTAAAGTATTAACCTTTGAAACCATTGGCTGCCCACTTTCTCTCCCACTTCTTCCCCTTTTAGCTCCACGGTGCAATGTATGGAAGTGGAATCTATCTTAGTCCAATGTCAAGCATATCTTTTGGTTACTCAGGTAAGCGTGTGTTTCATTTTTACTTTTTAAATTTTTTTGAGTTTATTTATTTAATTTGAGAGAGAGAGCGTGCATGCATGCAGGTGAGCAGGGAAGGGGCAGGGAGAGAGGGAGGGAGAAAGAATCCCAAGCAGGCTCCATGCTGTCAGTGGCAGAGCCTCACACGGGTCTCGATCTCACCAACCTTGAGATCTGACCTGAGCCAAAATCAAGAATCAGACACTTACCGAATGAGCCACCCAGGCGCCCCTTAAAACCAATTTACGAATTTTCTAAATATATCGATTTCTAAATATAGCAAGAGAATTTCCTATCCCTATTTTCCATGCAATTTTGTTTTAAAAAGCTGTATTTTCTACTTCCTAACACTGTCAGGACTTCTAAACCCACTGACTTTCCACCCCAAGTCACAGGAGCTGGTCCTTCAGGAGCCCATCGTGATCATTGGTGCCCCATGCAATGAAATCTTAGGCAAAGTGTCAAGGGATTGTATTTGAGGGGCATGATACAGCTTTGTTCCTGAATTACTCTTTTCTTGGTGTCCTCAGGGATGAACAAGAAGCAGAAGGTGACAGCCAAAGACGAGCCGGCCTCAAGCAGTAAAAGCAGCAGCACATCACAGGTGTTGTAGTGACTCGAGTGGCTGATGTGATGAGTGAACGTTAGCCTCATTAGCCAGCAGGACATCAATAAGTCTGGCTTTTTAAGTCTTCAGAGTCATTGTAAATAGTCATTACGCATGAAGGAACAAAACTTACCCTCACGTGTAATAATCAGAGCTCCTTTATTCAGTAAACATTCAGCAAGTATTTATTAAGCTTCTCCTGTAATGTTTTAGAGACTGCTAAGCATTGGGCTATAGTGATGATAAAAAATAGATCGCAAAACAATAGAGAATTCCTTTGGGAGCTTACATTCTGTTGAATGGCTGTGAATGAATTAAATATATATTTAGATAGAATGCTAGGTGGTGGAGAAAAATCAGGGAACAGAGATGTTTAATACCGTGAGATAGAAGATGGGACCAGAGTGACTGTCCTTGGGGTGGTCAGGAAAGGGTGCTCTTTCTCAGGTTATTGTGTGGAGACCTATAGTCAGTGAGTCCATGAGCCCTATGGGAGGAAGAACATTCCAGGCAGAGAAAAGAGCAAGCACAGATCCCTTGTTGTTTCAGAGGAAACAACCATTCTGGACCAATTAAAAATCTACTCAATGAATAATGTGACTTTAAATTGAAAAAAAAAAAAAAAAAAAAAAAAAAAAAAGGATAGCTAACTTAGTATCTAAAAACAAAAGCAAAACTACAGATTTTCTACATGAGATTTTTCTGAAACGCCTGCAGCTTAAGTTAATGGTGCTGTAAAAATGGGTTGGTTTTAGGTTAGTTAGATGATCTGGAATAACTGATTTTAATGTTTAAAAAGACCATGCAATTTTAATTTTGTTTCCCTTGAAACAAGGATGCCAGGCTTCCAGTAAAAATAAATTTGAGTTCTAATTCTATGATGTGATGCTGTTAAACTTTAATTTAGCCTTTTTAGTTCACTTATCTTGAGAGTGATTTGATAATGATTATGTACAGAAATTAAATGATATAACAAATACAGCTTGACATTAAGAAAGAATTCAAGGATATTACTGCTAGTCTAGATAGCCCCCCTCCCCCCACTTTTTTTTTTAATCTGGAGCTATCTCAGGGGCTATTATTTTTTTAACGATGATGAGTTCTCTTTTCACTTGAGCAACTGCCCTATTTTCAGTCTAATTTTTAAATTCTTTTGGAATTTAGTCACAGAAAAAAGGACAACAATCCCAATTCCTGCAAAGCCGTAACCTAAAATGCATCGCCTTATGTGAAGGTACGTTGAAAGTTCTACAAACCTTGTAGCATTAATTCTCTATGTTATATGTATTTAGGATTTTGAGTATATTTACAGAATGCTCATAATGCATTAGTGACAGCATTATTCCTCGTGACCTTCTCTAAGGGCACAGATGGGAAACAGGTACAATACAGAGCGTTAAAGGTGAAAAACAAAGTGTCACTGGCAAGAGTTCAAACAGTGCTATATTTTATTCTTGGCAGATATCTCAGAATGGTAATTATATTTTCCTGATCAAGTATTACTAATCTCTTCTGTTAATATGCCACCTTCCTCTTTAAGTTGGCTTTTGAATGTATAATACCATGGAAAATTGGAAAGATGAACCAAGCACCAGGAAGAGAACCCAAATAGGTCTTCTGTTTCTACGCTGAAATTATTCGTTTCTTCTGAACTTGGGATAGAAAAATTGATAGGCGATTTGGAAAATCATACACTTTTCTTTGTTCTTGCTATAAAATCTGACCTTGACTAGAAAAGCATTTTTTCCTTGTGTTGAGAGTTTTCAGTAGCCACTCTTAACTGCCTTTTAAGTTTTCAACCCTTGATAGTTATATGGGAGACCAAGTTGTTTTCCGCATAGTTCCCGAGTCAGGACTGTTTGCTTTTGATAATACACAAGTGATTGCTTTCCTGTTGTTACGCTGATGGTGTTTAAAACATAAAATTGTTACATGACATTTCATTGTTTTTACTACATTTTTGACAGCTAATTAGGTTAAACGATTTTTCATATGCTGGTCTGTGCATGTTTTTTGCTTTTAGATTCTAAGAGCCAGGGGTATAGTAACTTAGAATAAATAGTTCTTTACTTTTATCTTCCACTTACAGTGATCACCTCACCTGACCTGCACAAACATGGAGAGATATGGGTCGTCCCCAATACTGATCATGTCTGCACACGATTCTTCTTTGTGTAAGTGTAAAGGTTCACATTTGTGTCTTACTGTCTTCTCCATGAATGAGATAGTAGTGACTACATTTCTTTCTTTCTTTTTTTTTTTTTTTTTTTTTTTTGGTCATTTTAGCTGCCAATATATAACAGACAGCTAATTTCTCATTATATTAATGTTTGTTTTATTTTAATGAGCTCTAAAAAACAGAGGATATTTAAATGTTAATTTAGAAGAACTGAAGAAAAACATCCTGTCTCTTTAACCATCTATGTGTGCATGTATGTACACGTGTATATATGTGTATATATACATACACACAGATAGATGTAACATAGATATACACACACATACACACATATCTTTATCTATGGACTTAAAAATATGATAACTGGGAATGAAGAAAACAATAATGAGAATGCCCTGTCCCTATGAAAAGTTGATGCAGGACATACTGATGTGGAGTTTTTGACACAGCTGTATCAAAAGAGCTGTATGAAAATGTAATAGCATTAGTTTTCAGCCCTAAATAAATAATGAGTCCAGTAAACCTGTCTGATTTTCACCCATCTTTGTTTGACTCCCAACCCCTTCCCCTGTCTGTTTCTTCCTCATCCATGGTCCTATCACAAGAGACCCCTCGGGAAAGAATTGAGCATATCTGTTTTATACTTTTATGTAGTCTTCTAAACAGAAGATGGAAAAATGCACTGGGTCGCTTTATAAGCCATGTCAAAATGACTGCAGCAAGATTGCTTCGATGTATAATGTATCTGTAGGATGCTATGCCTACAGCATTTGATCTCTTACCTAATGGACAGGTGACAATGGAAATTTTATGAACTGCCTGGTTTTCTTTTGGATAATATGAAAACTGACTTTCTTATGATACTGATTTACATATTATGTATTTATATATCTTCTGTATTTTTGATACACATTAATACATAAGTTATGTATTGTGAGACGTATATATATATCTATAGATTTTTTTCTTAATGGCAAAGCAGCCATAAGTGTGGTAGAAAAAGCCTGCTTTGGTTAGACAGTTTGTGTCCAGGCTCACTAGTTAGATGATGTTAACCATGCTGCATAACCTTCCTAAGTTTCATCAGTGGGTACAATAGAGTATCATCAGTAGATACGGTAGCACAATATATCTACCTTAAGGGGCAGAATCCCAACAGGAAACCCGTGGCCCATGAAAAATACTATAATTTCTTTTCTTTTTTTAATAATAATATTTATTTATTTTTGAGAGAGAGAAAGAGACAGAGCCTGAGCAGGGGAGGATCAGAGAGAGAGAGAGAGAGGGAGACACAGAGTCTGAATCAGGCTCCAGGATTTGAGCTGTCAGCACAGAGCCTGACACGGGGCTCAAACCCACAAACCCTGAGAGCATGACCTGAGCCGAAGTCGGACGCTTAACCGACTGAGCCACCCAGGCACCCCCAAAATACCGTAATTTCTATCATCCACAAGTAAGTTACTTAAAAAGGTGTGGTTTATAGGGGAACCATGGTCTAGTGTAGTAACCAGGATCTAGTAACACCACAGCTGTTGTTACTACATATACTTAGGGCCAAAGGACAAGAACAAGAAACAATTATCAGACCTGGCAGGAGAACCCTTTCTAGTTCAGCAGCTTTGAAAGTCTACACATAGCCCGAGGTGCCCTTGTGGATCTGGAGCTAAGGGAAACCTGGACTTTGCCCTCCTGCCAAGGTCCTGCTGGGACTCCCATTTCCTCTACCAGAAAGTAGAGGGCCAGGGAGCATACTGATAGAGTCCGTACAAATGTGCTATGCAGATCTCCATTGAAAGGCACTCATTAAATACTTTTTTTCCCTCTTTTTTTTTTTTTTTTTTTTTTTTGAGAGAGAGAAAGAGAGAGCGTGTGCACATGAGCAGGGGAGGGGCAGAGAGAGAGGGAGAGAGAATCCCAAAGCAGGCACCATGCTCAGTGCGAAGCCCGACTTAGGGCTCAATCTCACAACTGAGATCATGACGTGAGCCATAATCGAGAGTGGGATGCTTAACCCACCAAGCCACCTAGGTGCCCCTCCCCTCTTCTTTCTTTACCATCATGACTGTTATCTTCTGTTAGAAGATTGGCTTTCCCAAAGACACATCCAGTCCCGAAGTTGTTTCATTGAGTGGCCTTAGGATTTAGAAAGTAACTCCAAAGTCCTCTCCTTAGCCTGATGTTAGTTAATTTATCCCTTTTAGTAACTTGCTAAAAGTCAAATGTATTGAGCCAAATAAACAACTTTAGGTATTTAAGTATGCATTCTAGCATTATTTCTTTGAAATTTTACATAAATTATATGTAAAATAAATCCGTAGGGATATATGTGTTGGGTGTGTATTATGTGTGTGTCTGGAGAGAAGGATATCTGTATTTATTAGAAGAAAAATTTGAGGGGCGCCTGGGTGGCGCAGTCGGTTAAACGTCCGACTTCAGCCAGGTCACGATCTCGCGGTCCATGAGTTCGAGCCCCGCGTCAGGCTCTGGGCTGATGGCTCAGAGCCTGGAGCCTGTTTCCGATTCTGTGTCCCCCTCTCTCTCTGCCCCTCCCCCGTTCACGCTCTGTCTCTCTCTGTCCCAAAAATAAATAAACGTTGAAAAAAAAATTTTTAAAAAAAAAAAGAAGAAAAATTTGAGGAAAGACCACCTGAAGAAAAGAGAACAAAATTCTTCTAGTATATTTAGATACTTTACAAATAGTATAAAGAAAAAAATTCTCTTAAGATAATGATTTTAATTTCTTTATAATTTTTTTTAATGTTTATTCATTTTTTGAGAGACAGAGACAGAGAGAGAGAGAGAGAGAGAGAGCATGAGTGGAGGAGGAGCAGAGAGAGAGGGAGACACAGAATCTCAAGCAGGCTCCAGGCTCTGAGCTGTCAGCACAGAGCCCGACGTGGGGTTCAAACTCACAGACTGTGAGATCATGACCTGAGCTGAAGTCAGACACTTAACCCACTGAGCCACCCAGGTGCCCCCTATTTTCATTTCTTTGTAAATGCAAATGTGATTTCATCCTTTTTTTCTGCACCCTCAGGAAAGAAGGGACTAATTGAGGAAAATTGATAAGATTCAAACACATCAAAAGGAGAATCCATTCACTAATTAATGTACATTCTAATTACAACCATCAGCTTCTTTATAAAGGATATAATCACAGAGTTCTGTGAGTGATGTGCCTCCCCAGTGAGTGGTAACATCTAGGAAAAGATAAATTGAGGAGAAAGAAGTGAGTTATCACAAATATACTGTTATCAGACAGAAAATCTTATTTTCTTATTATTTTATTCTGGCTTTTTTATTAACATTATCTGATTCCTTATTTAGAAGTCTGACCTGATAGTAGGATATAAATTAATGTTCCTTCTTTTTTATCTATTATTAAGTGAAACTACTAAAATATTTCAGTAATTTCCATGCTAATCTGATTTCTAGAATGGAGATAATAAAACAGTAATTTAATATCCTATTCATACTCTTTCCAACAAGTAAACAACAACACAGAATGAAGGAAGAATTGTGGGGATATTTTAGGGAACAGACTGCTACATCAAAAAAATTTTGAAAGTAAAATTTAAAGGAAGGCATCACTTAGAAAAAAAAGAATAAGTTCAAAAAAATTTTGTTGGATAATTTCAAAGTGAATGAACTTAATCAAATTTTAATGCTTTAGGCAAAATGTAGTAATTAGATGTTTTGAACAGATTGTAACCAATTTTAAGTGTCTAAGGATTCCTGATAAAGTTTGATTTCTGATTGGGCTTGAGATACATGTACACAAAGGCATTAAGGCCAATATTTAGAAATATGGCAGCAGTTTTTAAAAGGGGCTAGAAGCTGGGCTCACCGAAGCAGAAGATGCAAAAACCAAATGGATGTATTGTACTCTAGTTATATGCAACAAACATGCCTGCTTCACAGTGAATGGGGAGTTTTAGAGCAAGAGAAGGAAGATTTACTATTGGTATTTCTCATTACTAGGATTATTAAATAAAAAAATTGAGGATAAGGTAAGTGATAATTTGGCAAGTAAACAGGTGTGTCCAGTGCCATGCCCCCCCCCCCCCCCCCCCGCCCCGGCTAACCCTCACCCCCACCCCATCCGGCCATAGTGACAGCTGTTAGAGGTAAGAGTATATGTCTTCTCCCTCAGCTTTCTGGGACCCAGGAAAGGTTAAGAACTGCTAGGTTTGTATATCCTGCTTATTTGATGTTACAACCTATTTCATGCTTTAGTGTTTCTTTGATTTAGAGCAGGTAGATCTTCAAATGAATTGTTTCCATATGTTGTCTATTAGATAAAGTTAAGGTGCATACACTCCCTCCTATTTTTCAAGACATACCAATAAGTTCAGAAACTTAAGAACGGGAAGGACCAAATCAGGTAAGTCTGCAGAGAAGGGATTGGGTATTTTCAGGTTTCTGAGTCAAGCAGATCTCAGGGCTAAATACGTTTCAGGAATTCTTATCCAAAATCTATCTTCTAAGGTCTAGCACAAATATCACCTCTTCCATGCAGCTCCCAGTCAAAATTAATCTTCCTTCCTGGTGTTCTTACACCCCACATTGCAGAACTTCCATTTAAATTTCAGTTTTTTCATTGTATCTGACTTTTCTATGAGGCTATCAACTGCCAAAGGACACACCCCTGCTCTTGCTTTTCTTTTTTCTTTAAGATTTTTTTTTATACTTTGTTTTGAGAGAGAGAGAGAGAGAGAGGGAGAGAGAGAGAGGGAGAGAGAGAGATGCCTGCATGCACAAAAGGAGGGGCAGAGAGAGAGAGGGAGAGGTTGAGATTCCCAAGCAGGCTTCCACACGCAGCTCAAACCATGAGACATCATGACCTTAGTCAAAATCGAGACTCGAAAGCTTAACTGACTGAGCCCCCCAGACACCCCTACTCTGGCTTTTCTTTTACTCTCCTACATGCCCTGAAGCACTTCCCAAGGTACCCAATGCGGAGACGCCTGTCAGTACATTTTTAATGAATGAACAAAAACAAAGCTGAAAAGGACAATATTTTGGAATACTAATGTATGGGTTTTACTTTTGGTCAAAGTTTGAAATATATCTAAAGAAGAAGATACGAGAAAAGTTTGTAAAATAAGAACTGTATAATGGCCATTAAATGAAAAGAAAGAGAACTTTCATCATGATTTTGCAAAAAAACCAAAACAAAACAAACAAAACCCACAAACAGTGTTTGAATGGGAACATAGTGAGTAGACAGACAACTTATTTATAAAGTTGGAAGACAAACCATTTGGTCATGGCTCAGTGACACTGTGTGACATAAGCTGTGCGACATCAAGCTGATAAGATCGGGAACTTTGCTTTATCCCCAGCCTATAATAAATCCAATTTCTCTGTCTGCAACCCAGATCCCTTTCCAAGATTTAAACTGCCACATCACTCTCCTGCTTAAGATTCTTTCGGAGCTGCTTGCTTCTTATAAGACGAAATCCCGTGTCCTTTTACAAAGGGAACCACACAACTCCCCAGCCCTTTGTTCCTCCTTCAGCGCCACCACCTTAGAAAGTCAAGAGATCCAGTCCCCAGCCTCATGCCCCCCAGATCTCATTGCCCACAATTTCTCCCCTCCAGATGTTATGCGTCACAACCTGAACTGTGCACTACAATTCCCACACCTTCATGCTTTTCTTCTTTCCTTTCTCCATTGAGCTTGGATTCTCTCTTCCTCTCTACCCTCAAAGTAATTTATCTAATTCCTACTCATCCTTTAAATTTCAACATATGCCTTCTGTTCTTCCTAGAACTTTCCTAGACTCCTTTGTACCGCTCCTTAGTGTTACTGTGTGATGCCGTGGGCATGTTTTTGTCATTGGGTTATTCTTCCTTATGCATGGTCTTCTCCATTATTCTGTATACTTCTTGAGGTTGTGGACTGGATGGCTCATTTGTCTTTGTGTGCCCAGCACAGTGCTTAGCAGAAAAGAAGGAATGAATGAAATGCCCACATTTAACTGCTCGCTAGGTATTTCCCCTCGAAAAGTCTGCTCATACCTTAAAATCAGTGTGTACAAAGTGGACCCCATTATTGCTAAATCCCCTAATCAAGTTCTCGGCTTTCTCAATCTCTGCAGTCATTTTACATCAAAGAGACTTGAAATCCGAGCTCTTGTTCTTAATTTCTTTCTCCTTGTGCACTATAGTCATCAGCTCCCAGTATACCCTTACCGTTTTCTCCTTTCAATACCTTTGTTTCCATGGATATATCATTCTCTGCCCCAGAGTCCACCAAAAGATTACTAGTTATTCTCCATGCTTCTCATTACCCCTAATCTATCTTGTACAATGCCAGATTTATTAAACATTAAGATGATTAGACTAGTGATACCTCTTCATTGTATAGAAACTGAAATCAAAGGCAAGCAAAAAGAAGAAAATCACCTGTAATATCCCCACTTGGAGTTAAATACAGCTAATCTTTTGGTGTATAGTCTCCATTTCTATGCATATAAAATTTTAAGGTCATACTATTTATATCACATTAATATTCCTAAAGCAGAGTTTTGATCATACCTTGTTCATACAGACTGGTCGTTTTTAACAAACAAAAACATGGTATTCTGCAACATAGAGACCATTTTACTTTCCCTCAATTATCCATACAAAACACTGATTGAATAAAATTATTATCCAAGGTGTTTCTTGAGAGCAGCTTGGAATTATTTTTCCCACTACTGTGCCTTTGTTCCGTCAGTCCAAATGATGGGCCTTCTCCCCAGCTTAGCCTTCTCTAATCTTCCAAGCCTAACTACATGGTCTTTTCCAAGGGGTCTTCTTGACATCCCAGTCAGACATGATTTCTGTCTTTAAGTTTTACTCACTCTTTTTTTTTTTTTTTAATATTTATTTATTTTTGAGAGAGAGACAGAGTGTGAGCAAGGGAGGGGCAGAGACAGAGGGAGACACAGAATCAGAAGCAGGCTCCAGGCTCCGAGCTGTCAGCCAGAGCCTGACGCAGAGCTTGAACCCACAGACCGCCAGATCATGACCTGAGCTGAAGTCGAATGCTTAACCGACTGAGCCACCCAAGTGCCCCTTTACTCGTTCTTGCTCGTCATAAAATTTGCTTGTCCTTGATGCCTGCCTTACAGTTATTTGCATAACTTTATTATCTCCCCTCGTAAAGTTCAGATTCTGTTCACAAGAAACAACACATAGCAAATAAAAGCAATGACAAAAGACTGGATGTCCCAACGTAATGAAGAAACTGTACATGAGTTGTGACGTAGACAATGCTGTTACAGCATCAGGTATCTTCAGGAACTTTGGGGAAGTGCCGGATATCATTCGATTCACAGTGAATTTCTTCTTTTTATTGCTAATGAAAAATAGTGCTATCATTTCTGTATTCCAGATTCAGGGAGCCCGAAAACAAATTTACGTGTGCCATTCTTTAAAGCTGTCACAAAGCTGCTACCTCAGTTTGAGAATAGAACATGTCAATACATTCAAAAGTTTTTATCCACGAAATTTTGTAACATACCCAGAGAGTTCCAGACAGCTAAATTCCATCTGTTGTCTTATTTTCCTTCTCATAGCTTTTTAGGCAGATTGGTTTATTTTTTATTAAAATTTTAGTAATCTTCTTATACTCCTGGGAAGATAAGTAATTTTAGACTTCTTTTAAGTGGTTTCATTTTCCCTTCTTCAGAAAACCCTAGTCAAGTATATCATTTCCCTATGATATTATTCTTGCTCCATTTCTTTTTTTTTTTTTTTTTTTTTAATTTGTTGCTTTCTGGGCATAAATGAACTTCACTGTTAACAACTGAGTGTTTGTCTGTAATACTAATAAATAGTTGCAAAGTGTTCTGTATGCCATGTTGTAATAAGTGCCCAAATGCTACTAGTATTACATAGATATGAATTCTGCCAGTTGACCCAATCAAATGGTAGTTTGTCTTTCCTTTATTATTATATATGCTTCATAATTTAAGACACCTGGATGCCTGGGCCAGTTTTATCCTTCCATCCCACAGCTGTTATGCTTTCTTGTGGGATTCACAGACAGTGGGAAAACATGCATTTTTCTTAATACTTTCAATCTCAATCCCTCACTCTTGCTCTCCCCTCACCCTGTGCTCTTTGTGTCTTAAATTATTAGCATTTATTTAAAGAATGTGAGTCTCGTCTCCTTTCCACTAACTACATATGCTTTTAAAGTGTTGATGAACACATAGTATTGGGGTAGCAGACCCTTCCATTTGGACATAGGGTGTTGGGGGAGTGGGACATGACTGGAGACAAAGTTTTGGTTTGAGTCCCACAGGACCTGGTGTGCCATGCCAGTCTCATTGGATTTTGTCCTGCAAGTAAAGTGGAGGCCATTTGTATCACTGTAGCAGAGCAGAAAATAGTCTTAGGGGAGCGATGATGGGGTAAGTGTGGAGACAGAGAGATCAGCTATAAAGTTATTACAATCATCTAGGTCAGTGTTTCTCACTACAGAAGAAAATGTGTTTGACATCGTGACTTGGGAAAAAACAATGTGTCCTTTGTGTGGTGCATTCAGTGTTCTGTATCTTATTCTATCATAATCTCATTGAAAAATGCTAGCCTGGACAATCTAAGTTAATTTCGGAACCCGCTAATTGTACATAACCTGAAACTTGAAAATCCCTTATTTAGATGAATGATAATGAAGGCCTAAATGAAGGTAATGGCATCACATGGAGAGAAGATGCAACTGGGAATAATTAAGAAAACAGAAGCAAGATAACTTGGTGACTTACTGGAATCAGGCACATGGAAGAACCAAGAAGGACTGAAGTTACCTTGTTGGGAGAGTGGGTAGACAATGGTACTCCAAATTGAGATTTTGTTAGGGTAAAAAAAAAGCAGTTTCAGGGTTAAAAAAGTTAAGTTCAGTTTTGAATACACTCGATTTGTGATTTCTGTGGGAAAATTACAGTTAGGGAAAGATGTAAGGATTAGAGATATAGTTTAGGAATCAGCATGTGGGTGACAATTAAAGCAGTGGGAGGGATTGAAATAATTGAGATTCTGCAGATCATGAGAAGAGAAAACACTGAGAGTGAATTGTGGATAAAATCAGCATTGAAATGGGAGGCCACGGAAGAGGATGCGGTGAAGGAAATTGAGAATTAATAATCACAGGGCCGGGGCGCCTGGGTGGCTCAGTCGCTTGAGCATCCGACTTCGGCTCAGGTCATGATCTCACAGCTCATGGGTTCGAGCCCTGCGTCGGGCTCTGTGCTGATGGCTCAGAGCCTGGAGCCTGCTTCGGATTCTGTGTCTCCCTCTCTCTCTGCCCCTAACCCACTCGCATTCTGTCTCTGTCTCTCTCAAAAAATAAATAAACATTGAAAAAAAATCTTTTTAAATAATAATAGTCACAGGGCCAACGAGGAAGTGAAGAGATAGTATCACTTTAGGAAAAAGAGCAGTCCACTGTATCACATACTGCACACATAGCAGGTAAAGTCTTGTGAATTCCTCACCTAGGAGGCCGTGGGCAACCATTGTCAGTACGCTCAGTAGAGTGGTAGGATCAGAAGAATGACTGCAGTGGCTTGAAGACATCAGAAGTTAGAAGGTATTGCAGACAAATCTCAAAGGTCAGCATTAAGTTGAAAGGAATAGAGATGGTAGTGGGTAGACTGGGTCTCAGTTAAGCCAAGAATACCCTATTCAACTTTGTGTCCTGTGTACAGAGAACACAGTAGGTGTCTAGACCCTACTACAGGTGCCATAGAGCCAGAATAAACATAAATGCATATTGGGAAAATGAGAAGAGCTACATGTGGACTGTATGTGTAACTGGTACCATGGTTTTCTTTGTGTCTTCCCACTGTCCTTTTGGCAGTGTCTTTGCTTTCCAAAATCCAGATCCTGGAGGATCTAGCTGGATTGACTGGGTAAACACTATTATCTCCCTTGGAACGAGCCTGCCAGCCAGTTTGCCTCTCCAGCCTTGGCTCAGTATTACGGATGGCTTAATTTACCCTTCGTCCTGTGGGTAGCCGGGATTTGTGTAACAGCCAGTAAAATGTATTTTACTTGCCCTGTAAAATATATCTTTTACATAGTTTGCCACAAAGCACCAAATTTGATTTGGACAGTACTTAAAGCATTTCACTTGAACATTTTCCACTTAATTAACAGAACACTTACAGTTTGATCTCCTGACGAAATAATTATAACTGGGCTATATACCACATACCCTTTCTTTTCTTTACGGTGATGTTTCACTATGAGTGTGTGTGTGTGTGTGTGTGTGCGCGCGCACGCGCGCATACTTATATGGAAAGAATTAAACAAGTTGATAGGCAACCGTGGGTCAGTTCTTACGAGTCTACATTCGATATAAATACAGTTATCACTAGGTGTTTAAGCAGTGGGTTATGTAAGGACCTGGGTTCTCATTGCTGTATGCCCTCCATTTCATTTCCCTGTATTGTGCTATTTCAGGAGAATTTTTATGTGGTTAGGAAAAGACAGTGGTGCGCATAAATCTTTGAGACTGCTTACAGCCCTGGTTATCTATTTTGAAGTAATTACCACTTCTCTAAAGCTTCTGTCTTGAAGTCATTTTTATGAAATAAAATTAATTCATCACCTATTCTACTTCTGACCGTTATCATGGAAGTTTAAAAATTCATTCTTGGAAAATTCTTAT
This sequence comes from Leopardus geoffroyi, assembly GCF_018350155.1. Lineage (NCBI taxonomy): Eukaryota > Metazoa > Chordata > Mammalia > Carnivora > Felidae > Leopardus > Leopardus geoffroyi. The sequence goes on along the minus strand of NC_059326.1, from coordinate 201,887,178 downwards.
TGCCCAAGTAAGTTTATTTGAGGAAATGAAGAATCATCTAAAACGCAATTATTTCTTTTTAAAGGACTTTGCAACTGCTGTCCTTTAATGTTCTATTTTGACTTCTACAGCTTAGCTACACTTGGCGCACTTGCTTTCTAATGTGAAGTACCAGCATTAAGTAAGAACGTCTTGTATAGTCAGACTACGTAGAGCAGCCAGAGATAAGAGAGAAAATGCAGCACTGATCACAACAGAGTGATGATGAGAGGGCAGGCATGGCAAAAGAGCAGCGGCAGAGAGTGAAGTCATTTCTAAGAGTGTCGCAGATGAGAAAATAAATAAATGATTGAGGCTGGAGTGGGGCTGGGAAGTTTAGAAGCTAAAGAACGTAAAGCCGAAGCTGGTGTTTCCTCCACGGTAGGCTTCGTATAACAGCCACTGTGGGAAAATGCTTGCAAGGCCAGAGACACGGGTGCTTCCGGCATCACAAGCCGTGCTTTATGTGGGGGTGAAAAAGTTGAAATTAAGAAAGGAAGGAAGGGGAAATCGGGGCACGATTGAGCATAATCATGTGTTTAGTAATGCAGACACATTATTAAATCCAGCAGAGAAATGACTCCTTCGCTATTGATTCCCTTCAGCTGTACTTTGGGTGCCAAATAGCATTTCTAAGGTGGCTTAAGTGATTTTTGAATGTTTCGTCTTTTTAAATGTCTTATGTTTCTTTTTTGCATTTCAGCTATGAGGATGGCCAAGTCGGAGATGCAAATATTAACACGCAAGAAGGAGGCATTCACAAAGAGATCCTTCGAGTAATTGGTAATCAAACCGCTACTGGGTAAAGGACCACCATTTAATTAACGTGATTTGAAAGCCTTCCTCGGGTTCAAAGCTGGATTTTGAACTGAAGAAGATGATAAAATAATTTATTGTTATTATAAACAAAAGTAACCCTTTGAATACTGATTTTTTTCTTAGTATTTCTAAGTATCTCATTAAACATACCTAAAATGGTATACAATTTATCAATTGTAGGGTTATGGAATCTAGTAATAAAATTACAACAGCACTTAAACTTAAGTTTGGGTTGCTCACACAATAAACAGATTGAAAAAACAGTTTTGTGCTGATATTTTTATATTAAACTCTTTAATTGGAAATTTGGTATTATATACCGACATTTTAGGTTACCAAAATAGAACTGAGAACATTTTATAATGACGTCTAAATCTATACAATACTTTGCAATAAGTCTGTTTGCACATTCCGATGTGCTATTTAATTAGTGGTATGAACATTCAAATGTTTGGGGAGGGGATGTTTCCTATTCTCCTGTTACTTTTTTCTTAAACAAAAACAATTAGGTCTTAGATGCAGTGCTTTGCCCAAGAGTATGTAATGTACATATCTATAGATTCATGCATCAAAATGTGTGTGATGGTGCATATATGTGTGTGCATACACATATATGTGTATTGACAACAGAGATGGCATGGCTCCATGATTCCATTCCCATTTAATGAAAAGAAAATAATATTCAGTAAGCAGGAAATCTGGACATAAACCAAGATACGAGTCAAATTTATCACCATTCATTCACTGAAAATATTTACAAACAATTTTTCTATTTGTTTAAATAATTTTTCCTTCAGTTAAAATTCAACTCTTTTATAACGTTCTCTAACAATTATAATTTGGGGAACACAGGTGCCCCAGGTGGACTAAATCTGTATTCAAATGATTATATGTTTAAAAGAAGGGCCTCAGAATTTAAACAAACAGTATATATTTTTTATTTACTACAATGGAACATTTTTACAATTTATTTATACCACACCAGCATTTTTATATTTTTTCATCTAATACCTCTGCTTATGTTTTTTCGTATTGAGAAAAAAGACAAACTTTGAAGTTTCTTTTATATTAAAAGAACACAAATAGATTTATAGAGAATAATAGCACCAGCTCTCAGCATTTTCCTTTCAAGAGTCATGTGCTCATCAAAATCATTTCTATTTCTTTGGGTCCTGAAGTTATTCTTGCTCATTATAAGTTTTAATTGACAGTGTTTTATTTCCTACGTGATATCTTTGGAATAAGGCCATTCATGAGAGCAGTTTAATTAACAAGTCTGCCACTCTATTCAGACCCTGAATCAAGGCTCATATCTGATTCTAATTTATTTAGAAAGAAAAAAAAAGTAAAAATGTATAGTCATTTGCAAGTATAATGGTATAACTTCTGTGTTTATTTCCTTTGGCACACAAGGTGAGCAAAAAGGTCACACGCATCGCTAAGGGTTGCTACTTAAGTATTTACCTATTGTTTGTTTCCTTATATTGTAAATAATTGATAATGCCACTTATTTCTGCAAAAATAGACTTGAAGCGGTTGAGATATTAATCATTGTGATAGGATCCACTTAAAACATTGATCCATTCCGACTCGGGCCTCCAAACTCAAAGCCAGACTGAGGCATAGTAGGGCAGAGATCTAGCATGTCACTTAGTACTCTGTGACCAGATATTTGAAGACTTTCCATGGGACAAGCGGACGACTTGCTTCTTTCCGCCAAGACTCCCCAAGTCTCCCAAATCCCTTTGACTGCGTTTTAAAAACATTTTTAAGCGTCAAAATTACTATTTTCAAATTAATTTTGTGGCACGTTCTATATATAATATAGTTGTGAAGACGTAATGGCAGGATTTGGAAGTTGAGGTCTCGGAACCCCACCTGTGTGGCCACTGGCAGCACTGAGGCAACTCCAAAAACGCCCTGTAGCGCCCCCCCCACCAAGCATAGTTTTCGAACCACGGACCTAACCCATTAAGGTTTTACTTAACAGTTGAGTGATCTACGAGGAGTGTAGTATCAGAATCTGAACTGGCATGGGCGGCTTCGAGGACTCAGGGGAGAGTATTTTAGGGAGGAAAAACTGGAAGAATGCAAACCTCTACCACCAGTTTAAGAATATAACTTGGATGTAAATTTTTAAAAAAATGAAAAGAAAACAATAAAAGTAGATTCACCTCTTAGAGCAGGGGAAGCAGTTGATAGTTTTAATGCCCACTAACTATTACAGACAATGGACATCTGTTATGATAATAAGATGTCTCCAAATAGTAACTAGTTGAATGCTATTGCAGTGCAAAATGACAGATTTTAAGTTTGTTTTGAAAAATTAACTGTCAGAATCTCTGTAAGCAAATATTCGAAGTATGAGAGCCAATCTTTTAATTGAACGTTTTTGATATTGGGGTTACTATAGTATACTGATACTTACCTTTATTTTTAAATAATCCAGTTTCAGTATTAATTAATTAATAATATTCATTAATATTCATCAATAAATGAATCATGCTTCCGAGTAGGTCTGTAAGATTTAGAAGTTTAAACATTATCATGCCTTGATTCAGTCACCCCATTAAGATATTACCTATTGACATATTTGATGATTCCAAACATGTGATATTGTATTGTATTTATATAATATTTGAAGTCTGTTCACTGATGCTTTGTAACAGTTGTATTAATTGTGTAGTCATTACTACTTAGCATTAACCCACTGAGCAAAGGTAATCATTTATTTTCATTCTTGAAGTAGGGAAAGAAGAACCTTAATTTATTAGTTCTGCTTTTTCCTACATTACTGATTTTTGTAAACATTTCACTGTGAGTGATTTGTCCTTTTCATTGTCCACTGTATTGGAAAAAAAAAAGAAAATGAGTGAACATTTGAGAAGAGAAAAAAGTAACAATATACTTAAAACCTAGTGCTCTAGAATACATTGTGGTAAGGTACCTTGGGTGCCTTAGATTGCATTATGTTGAAATGATTTTTATTTTTATTTTTTCTTCAGCAAGTCTCAGTCAAATGTTGGATTTGAAGGTGGTTTTTAAATTTAAAATTTAAACGAGTGCCACCTCCTTAAACTTAGTATCATTAATGTGGTGTAAGAAACCAACCCAAAAACTATTGCTAATGTTCTGAATATTTTTCATTGAAAAATTTAAGAGTTTAAAAAAGAAATCTCTCAGTTATTCTCCACTTTGCTAAAAGAAGGGAAACTTTTAATACGCAATATAAATTTTTAATATCATTGAAAGAATTCTAGCTCTACTTTATACCGTAGTATCATAACTTGCCAGAGGGCATGGTGTCGAAGAAAGTTTTAAGGAAAAATCATCATCTTTGTAAATGTCTGGATGCCTTTCATCAGATAGTAATTTAATATGTCATGAAGGGCCACTCAACCTTGGACTGTCTACCACTTAAATATGTGGATTTCATAGTAGCACTTGAAGCACATTTAAAAAATACTAGGATGTTATTCGATTGTTCCGCTGAATTCTTCATTCTAACACTACCTCAAGACAATTGACAGACCGTTTGTTAAGGTAAACTGGGTTTCCAGTATAAGGAACACATAGAATTTTGCAAATGGAAGTTATCAAGTAATTCAACAGTCAAGACTGTGCTGGACATAGATATTGTCAGTTACCTCTTGACAGTGCAGTAATACGGATATTTCAGTCACTGGTGATGAACGACATAGCTAACTAACACCCAGTGAGTTATGTGAAGGGGTTTCAAGTTGCAAAATCTGAATGTAAGTAGTCCCCTTTAAGATTGGTTTTCTCCATGGGCCAATTTTATGTCCATTCACCTAAGCCACAAACAATTGCCCACTTACAGTTAAAGGATTAACATACTCAACTGCTTTGCCAGAGTGGCAGACTGAATATTCAATTATTTTGGCATTGAATGCCTGCTAAATTTTTGTCAGATTAAATATAAATTTGATGTATATTATTGTCCAGTCAATTTTTCCTGGAGATTTTGTATACACTATGATATATTAGGATAAGTTTTTGTAGGTTGAAAGAATTTCAAGTAGTTTTTAGACAAAACATATCCATGAGTGTGAAAAAGCTGTGTTGAAGAATAGATTACATTACACATTTACCAGCAAGTCAGTAAAAAAATAGTGCTTATTTACATAGTCAACATAATTTAATGTTCTAAAAATACTTTCTTCAATCTGCCCAATATTTAATGTATCATTTGAGATTTTTAAAAATGCAGCCACTCCTTTATGTAAACATTAAGATATGCCTATGTTTCTTTAACTATCCAGCCTTCTTTACAATAAATTTCTTGACTTCTGTGCACAAAATAGTATTGCAACCTGCTATTTAGCCTTTGGTGCCTTAGAGTTATTATAAATATTTAACAATATGTACATAATGTAAATACTGCCAAGAGATCACTAAGGCCAAATATTTTCTCTATTCACTTTTTATTGCACTTGCTTTCTATTGCTACTTAAGCCTCTTTTATCCAGCTTTGTAATAGTTCTAACATTGTAGCCAATGTAAATGTTTACTTTCAATAAATCTGAATTTGTTCAACAAGTACGGTATATGTGGGCACTATTTTGAAAACTCGGTGAGACCTTAGCTACTCCTCACGATGAATCTTGTTTCTGGGGACTAGATATTTGAAGTTCTCAACAAACTCTAAAAATGATGTTGCCCTTTTCACTTGTAAAGTACTTCTAAAATAGGAGGGAATAAAAGAAAAAAACCCATCTTGTCAGCATTGCCCCAGATAGTCGTGATAGATTTAATTGGTCATGTTAATTTCAAATTCTGTCAAGAAACAGAGGATTGAAACAAAAGAGTTTTATACGTTTTGTATATATGCTTTGTAAGCACCTCAGCATACTGTCAAAAGGAGCACTTCACGTGAACTATCTTGAATTTTCTAACCTGACTTGATTAGTAATTGGAAAATGATTTTTAAACCACTACTTTTTATAACACACATCTCATTAACTGAGTAAGACCTTAGTCCATAAACAAATTTGGTTTTCTAAACACATTAATAGTAAATATGAGGAACTAAGTTTATATTCTTATAAGAGATAAAGTAATTTTTTTTACTCCTGTTACATTTGTAGCTGAGAAACCATAGATAGCAAACTTCTGTTTATGTCAGTTACTCTAGAAATACTTGTTAAGAGTCTGTGATGCATATTCACAGTCACGATATTCTTTTATATATATATATTTATATATATATATTTATATATATATTTATATTTATATATTTATTTATTATTTATATATATATTATATATTTATTATTTATATATATATTTATATTTATATATATATTTAACGTTTATTTATTTTTGAGGGACAGAGACAGCGTGAGTGGGGGAGGGGTAGAGAGAGAGGGAGACACAGAATCTGAAAGAGGCTTCATCCTCCAAGCTGTCAGCACAGAGCCCGACCGCGGGGCTTGAACTCATGGACCATGAGATCATGACCTGAGCCGAAGTCAGACACTCAACTGACCGAACCACCCAGGGGCCCCCACAGTCACAATATTCTTATAAGAAATAGCGTTAGAATTTGTGTTGGCCTTAAGGAGCCTTCAGTCTGTTTGTGAAAAGCAAAAACATGTTTGGAAATAATTCACGAATCACATAAAAACAACACTGTTGAATGGAAAAGACCAAAATGCAAACACCGCTTAGAAGAACAGATGAACCACATCATAGCTACGGGGGAACCACCATGGGAGACCCATGGTGTTAGCTGGCCCCTCAGTATCCCATTGGCCTTCCCCAACCCAAAGCCAAGGCTTTCAAAACAAAAAGGAGAGGAACACTGGCACATGATGAGAAGTTGGCTTACAGATGCAAGGGTCTTGAGTGAACCTACAAAAACTCCCAAATAACTTGAATCCATTCAACTAAAAACTGCAATGCAAGTGACGTTTTGAATCCTTTCATTAGTGTTAACGAGTAGTGTATTACTAATTTCTGTTTACTTATTCACCGGATACTCTTTGTAATCCTTTTGCAACAAAGTTATAATAATTTACTTGCATGTCTGTTTCTTCTTTGTTGTAATTAATACATGTATTAGAAAGCACTTCATTTTTTTAATTTTTAGCTTTCAATTCTTCACATTTTTGATAATCTCCTTGTGACTTCTCAGTCTTACTGACTTCTGGAGCTTCCATTCCCTCTGACACATACCTGCATTCCTCGACACAGGAATATAGTTGGCAAGACTGTATTTCTACATCCTAGGTTAACTTAAAGTCCCTTTAAGCCTGCTCTTTTGGAAAGTCAACATTGAGGGTCCCTGAGGATTGTTGAGTATTTATTTGGCCTCTCTTTCTGTTCCCAACCTCCAGGTCTCTCTTTTTAATTATTTCAGATAGTAGTGACTTCTAACTTGTATCTAAGAACACTGAAGATTTCAAAGCTATCAAACATACATAGTTTAAAAATCATGTATTCTTGAATTTCAGATAAGAGAAATTTTGATTACATGGGATTTGCTTTAGCACTTTATAATTTAGAAAGCACGTTCACGTAGATTGTCTCATTTACCCTTCAGAGTAACTATGAAATGTGTTAGCAGATTTCTTTAACTCTTATAGATAAGAAATTAAATAGCCTATCAAATGGGTCACTAGGCTCCAAACCTAGGATCAGAGTTTCTGCGTCTTCCTCTCTGTGCTCTTTCTTTCTAATAAACCTTGTTTATTATTTCTGAGATCCCAGATCCGCAAAACAGAAAACAAGTGTAAGAATTTCAGTAGACCAGTGGGGGTGAGTCAATGAAGATTTAGTTCTGATTGCCTTAAAGAACTCTACCAGGGAATCATTAAAACCATTCATCGGCTAGGTGTGATCTTATTCTGGAGAGCCTGGAGGGAAAGAAGTCTGCACTTGATGTAATTGCAAATGGAAAAATCATTGTCAGCTCTGGGTGAGTGACATCATGGAAACGGGGTTTTGGAAGTATGCTGGCAGCCATGTTCGGAAGGATTTCTGAGAGAGGCAGAAAGCAAGAAGCTTTAAATTGGTTTTAGTAATTCTCACAGGTACAAGGGCCTGAGAAGAGGAACTGAGAGAGAGAATGGGTAGACAAGACATAAGACTTAGGAAAAAACAGTAAATTGGTAAACAAGAGGTTCAGTTTCCATGTTAGCATACCTTAATATAACTCGAGAATCATTTTCCTCTGAATTTTTTATTGGAGATACCAAGATTCTCCTACTCCTTTTAGTATTGGGGAAAGAGAGAAGAGCTAACTCAAGAGTGTCTCTCTACATCAAGTCTGTAAACACGTATCCTGCATGTGAAGAAGGGTGTGTGTGTGTGGGGGGGGATGTTCTGATCCACAAGGGGGCATGTTTGTGAATGCACTTCACCCTTCACTCTTCACCTATGAAACCTATAAATACTGAGATTTGTAAGTAGTTGCAGTAGGTTAATAAATCCCATATGTGGTTTGGTATGATATGTCATTTCCTGGATCCACTGAATTGTGTGCATGTTGTCAAATTGCGTGTGTGTGTGTGTGTGTGTGTGTGTGTGTACAAAGCACTATATCCTAGGAAATACTTAAGATTCACTGCCCAAGATGATGGTACCTTCCTCTGCATGCTCCACTTGGAAGACGCTATCCACCGTGAATGGCTCCAACTCCCACCTGTAATGATGATTCCTAAGCTGCAGCTCTTGGTCCTCTCTCTCTCCCGGGCTTCAAATTGGTAGGATCAAATGATGGTAAACAAACATCTCTTCCTCAGTGTTCCAGAGATAACTCACTGGTGTCCCCACCCCCCAGCCATTCTCCTCTCCTTTCAGACTTCTCTCAATGAACCAATGAATGGCCACCCCATCCACCTGTTTACTCAAGCCGGGAGACAAGTCCTTTCCTGTTACCCTCCCTTTCACTCAAGCCCCACCAATTAATAGCCAAGCCATTTAATTTCTCTTTGTAAGTGTCTTGAGTGCGTTCAAGTATCTTGATCTCTCCTGTGACTTCCTTTGTTCACTTTTACGTGGGTTATATCAGTAACTTCCAGTGGCTCTCCTTCACTGAATCTGGTGCCTTCTACCCAGAACAGATATCCAGCCAGCACATATGAGTACAGCCTTATGATTGCTAGGATACTGAATACCTCTGTATGTTAGTAAATAGACACTGACTCCAGTGGCACATGTCTGGAGAAAGCAACTAAAGAGTTAACTCGGGAAACATCAGACCCTCCTGCCCTTAGTTCCCCGCTAAATAGGCTACTAGATACTTTTAATATCACAACTGGCTTCAGCCCCTTTCCAAAGGCTCTAGTTAAAGTGATCTTTCTAATTTTTTTTAATGTTTATTTATTTTTGAGAGAGAGACAAAATGCAAGCGGGTTAGGGGCAGAGAGAGAGGGAGACACAGAATCCGAAGCAGGCTCCAGGCTCCAAGCCGTCAGCACAGAGCCCGACGCGGGGCTCGAACTCACAAACTGCGAGATCATGACCTGAGCCGAAATCGGACGCTCAACTCACTGAGCCACCCAAGGTGCCCCTAAAGTGATCTTTGTAAGATGCACACTTGATTTTGTAAGCCCTTTACTTAAAATCTTTCAACGTCTCCTAACATATCTTTCAAAATAAAACTTCTGACCCCTTCTCTTTATTCCCTCTCCAGCCTCATTTTTCACTACCACCCCTGCGATGCTTATACTCAGCACTGGAGCCACACTGAATTATACGCAGTCCAGAGAACAGCCCATTGCTACTCACTTCATCTCACATGCTTTCTCTTTGCCCAAGACAGCCCCACTCCCCATTTCCAATTTTTACCCTCTTAGCTTTAATCTCTTCTCACTTCTTTCAACACCTTCCCTCTTACTCCCAGACTGGACCAGATGATTCTTCTAAATCTCCGAGTATCTGACCAGAGCTCATCTATCTCACTTAGCACACAATGAAAAGGTTTATTGACTGCCTGCTTCTTCCCCCTAGTCACCCCTCTTCCTTGGTACCAGGCACAGATTATTTTCGGTGCCTTAGTATGTACATAAAAACTAACTTACAAATGTCTATCTGATGAAGATCGTCTTCAAATACAGTGACCTTAAAGCCAAAAATCTTTAGAATATGTCTTATTCATATGGCACATAATATATTCATAAGTCTAAACAGCTACTCAGCAGGAGGAATCTAACAAGCCACATCACCATCACCGTCATCGTTATCATCGTCATCATGGGCGCCAGCTCCAACTCCATCAGCTGAAGAAAATCTAGAAACCCCTGGATGTTGCTAACATCTACTCTCTCTTGTCACCCTTGACAAGACCCTTGGACCAAGCAATACCTGGATTGGAAGGTCATTTAGAGGCCCCAGAATGAAACAGAAGACCGGATACTTGCAGATTTATAATTTAATGTCAGTAATTTGCATAATCAAAGGATCATTGCTTTGCTAAATAATTACCTTAAATGATGAGCTTCTTTAGCATATTTAAGAGTTCATTTACAGGTCATTAACTACTTGACATACATAGAAGAGAGATACTTTAAACTAAAGTACTAATCCTCATTACCAATAAAAGTAAATCAGTGATGGAATTAAGTACATCTATAATTATAAGGCAATGGTGAAATAAGGTTCCTTCTAAAGGAATTGCTTGCTTCTAACATGGTATAAATTGTAACGAACCTGAATTTTATTATACTTACTACTTTGTGACATCTAACTAAATTTTTGCAGCTGTGTAATTGGGAACATTTCTATTCTTTATGTGTTTCTGGGTTAACTTCTGGGATACGTATTTCTTAATAGTTGTAGGCTTATAGCATAATCAATATTCTAGTGCTGAGCTCCAGCAGCCGTAAAGCAGTGTAGCTTTCTGCAATTTATTATTATTTGGAATCTTTTCCCCTGAGTATATGCCTATTGCAAATCTATCCATAATTCAAGGCCAAACTCATGTACCCTCAAGTACATGAATACTTTCTGGATCACCCAGCCATAAATGATGTCTCCTGCTCCAAATTCCTGCAATGCTTTATAGTTTTCTTGGAGCACTGACATAGTTAACACTGTTTCTGGTGCTTTTTGTGTAAAAAAAACTGCATTCCTGAACATCATACTCTAGGTACCACCACCATTAGTCCCTCTTTGCTAATGTTAGGTTAATTTCCTAACTTTAATCTAGTAAACATTCAGTGTTTAATTTTATAAAGCCTTGTAATTAAATAGCATTTTAAAATTTCTGCTAGCATTATTGAAGAAAGTGACAAAGAGTGAGGCCCATCACTTTGGACGGAAGGTGACCGCAGTCCCTCCCCATTTCTATCAGACCTTTTCCACTTCTGCTACCTAACAGGGATGATTTGGGAGAAGGAACAGCACAGTGTTACCATTTAGCTACGTAATATAACAATGGACAATATTGATCCACCACTTTTCCATTCTCCTTATGGAAGTTTCCTTAATTTGTAGAGGGTGAAAGGGACTGGTCACACGTTGCTCATGAGGCAATATATCAAGCTACATATAGACATTCAAAAATCATCAGACAAATGCATGATTTGCTTTTTAGTAAACAAGTTTTTAAAAAGTATGTAAGCGTATAGTAAATTTCATAAACAGTGATTTTTGTTTTCTACTATTGTGTGAGTGACATCTGTTTCCAGAGATCAAGAATGCTAGTTCAGCTTGCATAATTCTAAGAACGAGGGTTTGGAATGGTGCACCAGCACATTTTCCCATTTTCCCATCGAGATAGCAGTGCCGATGGTTCACTGACTACCTTATTTCTGTCCAAGGCACCTCCATTCCCGAAGTGACCACGTCGACAACAATTTCCCTTGCCCACTACATCCACTCAGTCTCCAAGAACTGTCAAATCTCCATGCAAAATATCTCTGCTCCCCTGGAATGCAACAATATTCGTCAGTTCTAATACTTTATCTATTCAAAACGCGTATTTTTTAGCCAGTTTCTGTGACACATGTTCTCCAGATGCTTGTTTTTATCTTCAAGAGGTGGTTCCTGCCTTAAGAGTCCACAGTCACTAAGAGAGTACAGATTGGGGCAGTTACAATTCAGGATGCTGCACGATGTGACAGGTGGGGACATGGAAGGAAACCTCTCATCGACTCATAGACCTCCTCGTCAAGGTCCTGTCCTGCCCTTGCCCTGCCCTGTCCAGATGTTGTAGTTTCTCATTACTGCATGGGCCACACATTCTAACACAGCATCCAAGCTCTGAAGAAACGGAACAGTTTTCCACCTGGACATAGGTATCACTTCAGATGACTTTTATTTCCAATCAAACCAGGATCCCCATTAATCCCTGAATCCAGCACACCTTGGACTTTGTTAATTCTATGTCTTTCCTCACCCCCATTTCCCTGTGACTCAAATCATTCTACCCGTTACCACCATCCCATCAGTTGGTTTTATCTCTAAAAATCTCAAAGGAGGGGTACCTGGGTGGCTCAGTTGGTTAAGCATCCAACTCTTGGTTTAGGCTCAGGTCATCGTCTCATGGTTCGTGGGTTCGAGCCCCCAGTTGGACTCTGCACCGTCAGTGCTTGGAATTCTCTCTGCCCCTCCTCTTTCAAAGTAAATAAGCAAACTTTAAAAAAATCTCAAAGGAAATCCTACCTCTTCTCTGAAGCCTGTCTCCAGATGCAATGAATCTTTTTTCTTCTAAATAATGTTACAGCCATTAGTTTGAACATTTCTTGTCATATTCTGCTATAGTTAAGAGCAACAGCCTTGCCTCATTTCTGCCACTGGACTGGAAGCTCCTCCAGATTAAAACACACACACACACACACCCTGTTTATTTTTTTTGGCATCCTCCAAGACCTGAATAAGTTAGCAAATATTTTTGAATGAATAACAACATACAATTTGAAGATTCTGTGGCAGAGCAGTATTGTTGTATGCTAAGGGCACTTCCTTAACTAGTTTCTGCCCATCCATCCCAATAGCACCAAACCACGAACTGGGGATAAATTAGTATGTCTAAATCTCGTTTTACAAATTCAGTACAACAAGATGCTATTTGTGCCCCTAGCAACTAGAAATCCCCTCTAGGAAAAAAGAAAATAGTTAAACCTCAACTTGGGATCCTGGTTCTCTGTTTCCTATTCTGTCTTGAAAATACAGCTATCTTGATACCTTCCTCACCACCTGTTTTTTTGCGTCAAAGCCCGTCCAGGCAGGGTCAGGATTAGTGTGGTTGTTGGCTAGAGAAATGAAACAAAAAGGGAGGGTAAACCCGTAAGACTCTCCTTTCCCTCTGAACTGTAGCCCCCAGGCTCTGCTGTCTCTCCTCTCATTCTCTGTAGGGATAAACTTATTGTTTTGGCTTCATTTATGAAATTCCCAGGAGACACACAGTGAAATTTCCTTTGCCATATTAGATGAAGATACTTGATTCCTTTGATTATCCTTGGGACTACTTTTTTTTTTCCTATGGGCAAAAAAGAAAGAGGATTGGGAAGGGATCCCAAATAAGCTAAAGTCCTCTTTCCCAGTTGGGAGAGTCCTCAGAGAATCTGGGAAGATTAGCCATGCGTTTTCCTCTGTTGATGTGGGTTGAGGAGTTGGGCACCAGGAGGGAAGGTAGGAAGCTGCCTTTCATTCCTTCCATAGCCAACAGGGCAAAGGAGTCCAGGTCAAAAGCAGCAGGGAAAGTGGGGTAACAATCTTGGAGCCCTCTGATCCCAAGACGAGTCTCAAGAGAAATTGATTTCTCAGCCCCCTAGCTAGAGGCCTCATGTTAACCCTGACTCTTATTTCCCATGCTACTTTTTAGAAACGGTATTCAGCTTGTTTAAATGCCCACTTAGTTGGGTTTTGCTTGTAGCAATGTCACCATCACCTCTTTCAAGTCGTCTAGCTATTCACGTGGATATATATATATATATATACGCATATATATATATCTCATTTATAAATATTATAAATATATATTATATGTTACAAATTATATTATTATAAACATTATATATTATAATTATATTGTAAATATAAATATATGTTATATATATAATATCTATCTGCTGTTTTTCATTTTATTTATCTATGCAAGTGCTTTCCTCAGCCTGACTGCAGCTGAGCTTTTACCCACACCTCCACAAGCGTCCTCCAAGCCATGTGTGCTGACATATTTTCAGAAACGGCAGTCTGGAGGGCGAGAAGGTGAAAGGCTGGCCCACACTGGGTTGCAACACTGCTGACAAGCTGTCATCCTCTTGGGGCTTGCAGACAAACGGTGAGCGAAGTGAGCACGATTTAGGAATCTAGGAAACCACCATTTTCCACGTAACCACCAGCAGACCTCACAACAGCAGAGAGATCAAAGCGAAGAGCTTTAAAAGCACCGACAGGGACTGACATTTAATAAGATTGGCAAAGGCAAGAAGTTAAATATTAAGCCCAGGCTGTAAGATATCAATTGTTCTTCACAACAGAACTATCTAGTGTGTTTAATTGGCAAAAAAAAAAAAAAAAAAAGCCTGTAATTCCTTCATCAACCCTTTGTTTTCCCAGAAAGTGCAGAATGGGGTCCTGAGCACAGAATACATAGTGGAGACTCTAATTAATTAGACTTGTTCACCCTGGGATTTTTAGGCTCTGCATAATTTGACTGTTCCCATCAATCCAACCTTATCGCCCACTAGCTGTCCTTTCCCGGCACTCGGAATTCACCATTCTTTTTCTCATGTCCTTTCCACCCACCATGAGCCTGTCTGCTCTCAGGCCCCAAGTTTCCATCCTTGCTCAGAAGGCCCTGGGTACCAATCCCAATCTATCTATATCTGCAAGCCCAAGCTAAGCTCTGTCTCCTTCATGAACTCCTTCCACGCTGTGATCTGTATCTTTTAGAGATACATCGTGAGGTTGTTTTGGTTTTGGTTTTGATTTGGTTTGATTTGGTCTGCCTAATATTCTGTAAAGACCCAAGAAGAAAGGAAATATCATGTATACTTTAGCTTTCTGTGAAGTTTAACATACAGTAGGTACTCAATAAACAATTATTGAATATAATTGACCAAGATAATTGGTTGTGAGAAGAGAATGAGGTTTGAGGAAGACTGGATATGTAGCCAAGAAAAGTCCTATATAGCATTACTTAGTCATTCCTACTTTGTCTACCCAGCACGCATATGTCCTTCCGTCTAAAGTTATCTCCCTGATCCAACTATTCATTCACACTGATGTCTCCTTATGTCTTCTGAGACTGAGGCCCTGATGTTATTCATTTGCCTCATTAGCTCTAGTCCAGTGCCTGCTACAGAGTAGGCACTCAGTATGCCTTCGTGAACGTGCCGACTTCCCAGGGCCTTTCACGAATTCATGAGTGAAAGCAGCAAGGTCACATTGGGCCTCTGAGCAACGCCTCTCACACCGATCAGGGAAGTCTGCCCTGTGATGAAAATACTCTAGTGGGCCCAGTAGAAACACATCCTTGGACCAAGGATTCGGGTGCGTGGGGGAAGGAGGAGGCAGGCCTCCTAAGCAGGGGAACTGCACGAGGGCCGCACGAGAGTGAAACAGAGTGAGTGTGCAGGGGAAGGGAATAGGTTTCCATTAATTTTATTCCCTTTTGGTGCTTGGAGCTGTGTCTTCTTTTGGCCTCCCCTCCTTTTACCTTGACTTTGCCTTTCTCATCTCTGTTTGCTTTCCTTATCTTCTCCACTCTCCCTCTTAAGCTCCAATAATCCTGAAATGCAAACTGAGGGTAGACAGAGAGCCAAAGAACCAGGAGATACCCTAGATGGGTATCTACCCATCTAACCACCCTAGATGATTACGTGGTACATAAGGTATAGATTTTCCCCAGCAAAATGAATCAGGGCTGAAAATAAGGCAATTTTCTAATAGGACATAATAAGCAACTTGATGCATTTCAGTACTGAGTAGAACTAAAAAAAAAAAAAAAAAGTAAATAGCTAACTATACTTCAGGTTCTCTGCTGGACACTGGGTGGATACAAAGGAGGTCACCTTGAAGGGCTATACAGTCTGTGAGGTCCTTATCGATAAGAATGATAATGATGATTATTAACGCTACGTACAAGGCATTGTTCTCAATACTTACAATAAGCTTTGTGGTTGATCCCATTATTATCCCATTTTACATATTAGAACAATGAGGCAAAAGGGCATGGGGATTTGGCCAAGGTCACATATTCACTGAATGGTGGAACCAAGGCCATCCAACTTGACTTCACACTCTTACCTGCCCTGTGATTTTGTCTCCCTCTCTCTGATCAGCACAATGCTAAGCACAGAATCCACATGCCAAAGGGTTTGCTGAACTGAATCACTTTTATGCAGTGTTTATAAAAAGTTTTTATCCATGCCTTTTGAATTAATTTTGGCATTTATAATGGCCCAGAAAAAGACCTTGGCCAGTGAGAGGACCTCATGGGAATGAAAAGAACAGCTGCTAATATAAATGCTACTCACAACACTTAGAGAGTTTTGCCAACAAGTTCAGCAGAATCCTGGGAATGTCTGCTCTAGAAGGCCTTGAGATCAATTCCAGTGCCCTATCCTCTGCCCAGGCTGCTGATGGCAAATCAAATGCTCCGTTCACAGAATGTTGAATGAACATCTCCATGAGGGGCCACTGGAACAGGCTATGTTCTGCAAAATGCAGCAGAATAAAACCCAGAAATTGTCGTACCAACTCACATGGCCTGGGGTGCAGTGACCTTCATCATCCTTTGCACTATGAAGCTTTGGAATAATATCAGACTTATGAGGTCCAAAGCAAAACATCACAGAAAACTCAATACGTATATAGGACTCATAGATACCTCTATGGGAAGTGGAGGCTATACTCTGTATTTGGTTATCAAGAGATTGAGCTGCCATCCAAAGTATTTTCTCACGGAGCAGTGTGTCAGAGTTGTGGAGGGAGCCATGAGATTATAAAGATTATTTATCCATATGATCTTTTATCCATCAATGAAGTCATCGAGGATGGATGTTGGCCACGTATTACATGCAATCCCTAGGCAAACAGTTGGGAATGCAGAGGTGAAATACAGTGAAATCCTCCTATACTCATGAGGGCAGGAAAAAAATTTTTTAATTTGCTCATTGCTGTGCCAATCCTAGGCGTTTTTGCCCTCAGATTCATTTTGCACCCTTCCACTGCTCGGCTGTGTGTCACAGTGGGAGCCAAACCTCCTAGATTTCTCATGCTCCTGTTTTGACTGGCTTCCAGACGGTCTTGACAATGGGAAGCACTAGCAGGAGACTGGGGAACAGAAGGGAGGAGACAGGAATTTCTCCTTCCATTTGTTTCCCTGGTGGCCTCTCTAGCAGAAGCTGTCTCTCCCCCGTGGCTCCAGCGAGCACCTGCAGGCCAGGCTGTGTGGTTCCAGTTTCTGAAAGGTGACCTCCACCCCCGGAATCTTGTAGGTCTCTCCCTCTTTTAGCCTCTCCAGTCCCAGGATGGTGCCTTCCTGGTATTATTAACTTCTGGACTGTGTCCCCTTGCCCTGTTTGGATTCTTATCTTCTCTACCACCCGAGTAACCAATACCCTGAATTAAATCTCTTCTGTTGTAAATACTCACAGTGCTTTCTATTTTAGATCCTGACTAACACAACTGCTATTTTCCCTGTGCTCAGAACAGAGCAGTACACATATTTATTGGTCGGTATTTGTTAAATGAACAAACTGATTAGTGGGGGGAGACACACAAGTGTACAGATGTTTATAATATATACCATAAGTATGATAAGATGGACATGCACAAGAACAGAAAAAGAAGTGCTTGGCATGTTTTGAGAGTCTAGGGAAACTGAGTTTTGAAGGAGGAGTTTTCAGGTGAACAACAGGTAAGGCACTTTCCAAGAGTCAGAATCTACAGGAAGAGAGATAAAGAGATAGTAAGGAGAAGGGATCTATGGAGTATTTCTTCAAGCGTGAGATGTGAAGTGACTGAGAATTATGGAAATCAAATTAAAAATGATCAGCTCTCGACCACAAAAGACCTCATGTCCAAACTAAAGACTTTGGATTTATCCTGCAAAATCATTGAACAAGTTTCAAGCGAGGAAATTACAAGAACACCCCCCAAAATTCGATAACCCTGATATGCCCATTTCAAAAACAAAGCAAGCATTTCAGATTACTTAATTTTACCTTTCTTTGTCCATTGTTTATTTTTGTCACAAAAAGCAACAGTTGCTGACATATTGTGTCTAGTTAAAGATGATTTTCAATGACAGTGGATGCTTCAGTGTGAAGATGCCTTCATGAATACTGATGAGTTAAGAGCCTCAGGGTCTACGCTGCTCCATTAGAATAAACATCAACCACGCTTTGTTTTGTTTTTAACCACTGATGCATCACCTTACAATGTCAGAGGTGTGCCTCCTTACCGGCTGCCAGATGGCTGCCATGTGTCAGTTGCCTAAAACCCCACAAAAAAATGTCATCTACATTGAGAATTATCCAAAAATGAGAAGAGAAGACTACAGAGTATCAGGATGCTGTGTTTACAACCATATTGGTATGGAACCTTTGCTAAGTATGCTAATATATCGATACAGCCCCAAATGCTGGAAGCAACGCCTGAGCCATTACCTGTGCGCATGGAAGAGTAAGGAAGGTCAAGTCGTGATGGCTTGGATCTCCGAAGCCCATAGCTTCTGTGTACCACCAACTTTGAAAGGATTTTTACAATTATTTTCTTACTTCCTTGCTCCTCGAACTTTAGATACAATTGGCTTAAATGCCTAGGTCGATACCTTATGGGAATTCAAAACTTAACTGTAGGTTGCTCATGGGAACAGGTCACCTTCGCCTCCTGGTTCCTGACAGGTGCTACTTCTGCATCATCCGTGTTTAGAGTCAGAGTCGGAGCTCAGCCGTTCCCTCGCTTGCCGCACACACATTAGGGCGGTACTGCACTGCATCACCAATGATTTCTCCCTCAGCACTAACAAGTTGTCCGGTTCTGGGGCACCTGGGTGGTTCAGTCGGTCAAGCATCCGATTTTGGCTCAGGCCATGATCTCACAGTTCCTGAGTTCAAGCCCTGTGTTGGGCTCTGTGCTGACGGCTCAGAGCCTGGAGCCTGCTTCAGATTCTGTGTCTGCCTCTCTCTCTGCCCCTCCCCTGCTTGCACTCTGTCTCTCTCTCTCTCTCTCAAAAATAAATAAGCATTAAGAAAAAAAATTGAAAACTAGTAGTTCATTTCTTTCAGCTGTCTCCCCCTGGGGTTTTCTCACTGGCTCTTCAAGGGCTACTCATGCCATTGTATTTCAGCTTCCTCACCAAGAAATTTGCATGATAAAATTTTCCAACTTCTTATATGATTGCCTTTTATTCTAGTGTATCCACCAACTGTCATCCTAACAGCAACAAGGAAGAAACTGCTTAAAGAAGTTAAGCCAGCGTAAGGGATCAACATAAGTGATCTTATCATTAAGGTTACTGCTGTGGTTTAAAGATCATTCGGTCCTGGCTCCCTTGAGACTCTGATAAAAATGTTGGACTGCCATCTCCTTGTTGCCAGATGGGGGTTGAAATCTTGGTTCACCACTCAGCCTCTGTAGGTTTCTGACCAAGTGGATCCCTCCTTACGGTTGGGTGCAAATGAGAGTTATGGTTCCCCATGGGTCCCCATGGATGTCTACCAGGTCAGCAGGAGTAGGAGTGCCTTGTAACTTTCTCCCTACATGACCTCCATGAAAACCACAGAAGGAGGTTGCCCTCATTACCACCAGGCCGTGAGAAAACCACTGGGCCTTTGCGGGTGTGGGCAAAGGTGGAGCCAGTTGTGGGGTTTTTTTGGTCAGTTGGTTGGTTGGTTGGTTTTGTGTGTGTGTTTTGTTTTCTGTGGTGCTTGGATACAATACAGTGATCATTGTCTAAAACTTCTCTTGGCTAGGCCGCCCCTTTCCTGGTCCTTTGGTTAGAGAGAGCAGGCTTTAGTTGGGGCTTTGTATCTGTTAACATATCGGGGTTTCTGGCTTCCTCAGATCCAAGCCTAGAATATACAAGGAAAAAAAATCCCCCAGAGAACTCACCAGTATTTTGTCCCTTGAATCCCCAGGTCCTTAGCCAGTCTAGCTGCCTCCTCTCCCTGTTCCATAGACTTCTTATGTTTATTTTATATAGACTGCCAAGGTTTACAGCTGTACATCGTGGAGGAATAGGAAAAATAAGTCTACCTCATCTCTTGGGAAGTAGAAGTCCACTTCTCCAATTTTTGTGAGATTTTTGTTTTTATTCTTCCATAAATTTTCTGCTTATGATTTCTACATATCGAAATATTGAATGATCATTGCTATTTTTATTTCTTACCTAGTTATAGTTTAAAATTATGAACGATGTCATAATGGTTGTAGATATTTTATCATATTCTGATGGACTTTGTTTATAATGTTGACATGTGGAAATTTTAATCTTTAGATAGTCAAATCCATATGGTAGTTTTTCATGTGAAGTTTTCTTTACATAAAGCTTACAAAGTCTTTCTCTATCCAAATATAAGATAAACATTTGTAGATATTTGTAGATGACTATTTGTAATTTTTAAAACTTTATATCTTTTTTTTGTTTTTACTTTTCACACTTTCATCCACCTAAAATTCATATTGTTCTATAGTGTGAGAAGAGAAATTCTTTGAACTATGGTTCTAGAGGAAGAATTCTTGATTGTGTTGGAGACTTGAAAATGTTCCCAATTATCCTCAATTCGAGTACAAAATCTTGCTACAATAACTACAGACGGTATCATTGATTTATTCCATGCGTTAGCAGCCCCAGTGCTTCTCCACCGTGTGTCTGTGTTCATCTCGGTTCATGTTGAGGATGATGGGCAAGGGAACTTTGCCTGAGATGTCGCCCTCAGGAAGATGGCCATGCGGAAACCCTGTGTGGATGATGGTGGATGTCTTGAGCTGGTCGGTCTGAGGATCCTGGTTGAACCATGTTGTGAAGTCTCCTAACACCCCACATACCATTCTAAGCCCAGCAACAGAAATGACCTCTACTGAGATATTAATGAAGTGATTTACTTCAAGCATCTTGATTTGAAGTTAAGGATGCTTTGAAAGATGAGCATGTGTGCACTATACCTCCTTCATTTTCCTTCACAAATGTTAGTCTTTGTTAACTCCAGGGCTGGGGCACCTGGGTGGCTCAGTCAGTTGAGCAACCAACTCTTGATTTTGGCTCAAGTCATGATCCCAGGGTCATGGAATTGATCCCTGTGTTGGCTGAGCATAAAGCCTGCTTAAGATTCTCTTTCTCCCTCTCTCTCTCTCTCTCTCTCTCTCTCTTTTTCTCTCTCTCCCTCTGCCCCTTTCCCCTGCTTTGCTTGTGTGCTCTCTCTCTGTCTGTCTCCCAGAAGAAGAAGAAGAAAAAGAAAAGAATTCTAGGGCTAACCCAAGGTTATTTCTTGCCACTCTTTTGGAGGTTGGGGATCTTTATAATCATCTCCCAGAGTACAAATGGGCCAGTGTGGTGTTGCCATCTTGAAAAATCAGGAAGAGATTCTGCGGTGGTGCTTACACCACTGAAAATAAATCCCTCAGTGCTCATCGCCTTTGTCTTTTTTTTTCTTTTTTTTGTATGTGCTTCTATGTCTTCACCAAAGCCATAGACTGAATAAAACAATGATTTTTTCTTTGCTTAATACATCAAATTATAGAGAAAGAACTCGTAATTCTATTGAACAAGGGTAACTCAGAAATAGAGTAAAAATAAAAGGAATCTCATTGCCGAGGTGAGAAAAAAATCAGCGCTGCTATTAAACATGACAATTATAAAGGCTTCATAGAAGCATAGAAGATATTTCTGGGGCTACATTAAGTGCAAAAAGCAAGATGAGAGCACATAGTTTGCTCACCATGTTAGGGAATAAATTCGAATTATGGCGGTAGTAGCTTTGAGGTGGTTTTTCTCTCTTTTCTACACCGTTTATAATGTTGCATACGTATGAGATATCCTCACATTATATCATAACTTTTATTTTATTTTTTCATAATTTTTATTACTGAGGGAAGGGTTATTATATTATATATAAGATATAAAAAAGCAGGAGTTTCTTTGATGTACTTTGTGGCTCATTCCCTGGGGTTACCGACATAGTGACTTTGGATGAAGGTTTCCATAGGCTCCTCCTATAGCAGTGAAATATTGTTTTATTGAACATTGCCTCATCACTGCCTCCATTTTTATTGCTACACAACCCAAAGGTGGATTAAAAGTACCTCAAATGTTATAGCACTTTATAAGTTTCTTTGCTATTTCATAAGCAGTGACCAGATAGAAGAGAGTGCAAGGTAAAGAGTGTCTGCTACTTCCCAGAGTAGCCCTTTCGCTGTTCTGTCTGAGCTATGGGAGGGATGTTTAAAACCGATGAAACCAGAAAGTATCAGCAGAACAGGTTTGTTTCTTTTGGGTGTACTTTTCTTTTTTTTTTTTAATTTTTTTTTTCAACGTTTATTTATTTTTGGGACAGAGAGAGACAGAGCATGAACGGGGGAGGGGCAGAGAGAGAGGGAGACACAGAATCGGAAACAGGCTCCAGGCTCTGAGCCATCAGCTCACAGCCTGACGCGGGGCTCGAACTCACGGACCGCGAGATGGTGACCTGGCTGAAGTCGGACGCTTAACCAACTGCGCCACGCAGGCGCCCCCTTGGGTGTACTTTTCAAAGAGACCTCTTGCTAAGAAACCCAGGTGACTGTATTTATTTATTTATTTATTTTTTAGAGCCAACTAGAGCCTTCAGCTATGCCAAGAATTACTTGGGAAACACACACACACACACACACACACACACACACACACCCCAGAAGCATTCCATTCTCCAGATGGCAGTTTTTGGTGCAGGCTTGGGGCAATGTGCGTGTGTGTGACTCAACGGCAAGAGAGTTTCATGCTTCACAAGAGAAACAGGTAGCAAAGTCCCGGAGTTATTGCAAGCTGGGAACAGAAACATGTAAATAGTTACAAGACAAAGATTGACACTTCGTAAGTAGTACATGAAAAATAAGAGAGAATTCAGGTGCCGACCCAAACACACACACCCACATACACACAGACGCACAGCTGAAGGGAGGGGTGATGCTAAAAGTATTTGGCAAAAAGAAGAAAAAAGCTCTCTGGAGCCAGAAGAGGGACAAACAAGGTATAAAAAGAAAACAGAACGGGAAGTAGAGAGAAACTAGGTCCACAGTAGGTCCTGGTCATGACCCCATGCCCCTGGATAGAGAACATTAATCATTCTCTCTGATTTTCCCAGTTGCTTAAACACCACCCCCCAAGAAAGACCACTCAGGGGCCATTGCCCCAGGCACTACCCAGGAGGGGGACAGTCCTCTGGTGGTGATCAGTGGGCACCTATGACAGAACACAGCAAATTCTCACCTCTGTGTTGTGTCAGCTTCCACTGAGGTCATTTTAACTCTGTAGCCGGTCCTTTCATCCACGTTCCCCGATGGGTCATTTACGTGGCACACCAGTGCCTCCTGTTAAAAATAGGCACGCACATTTTTCCAGTAAAACTCCGCTATGTATTTTTAGTTTAGAAAAATGAAAAGGATAATGTAAATTTTCCAGACTAGCATTTCTCTAGGACACATTTACCTAACCTTTTTTTTTTCTTTCTTTTTTTTTTCCTGCTTGCCTCACTATTTTTCCATTTACACTAATCCCTAAATGCCAGTGGTATTCTGCTGTGTGTCACTGTTCACCTGACACGTTTCTTGGGAGGGGACATTCCGTTCGCAGGAACTTGCATCATGCCACTGTTGGTGCTTCCATCAGATCCGACAAATGTTAATGTCGCAACTGTCACAATAACATTCAAATTGTAAAAATAAGTATTCGAGGCTTCAAGCTTCAGAAGTAACCGTTGAGATACTTCTCTTACAACCTTTCAACTTTAAAAGCATTCACTGTTTTGTTGGCTGAAGTGGGTTTTACAAAGAAAAAAGGTAGAAGCAAGAGAAAAAAATCGTTTTGAAAGTTTTTATCTATATGCAATTTCTCCCACTCACACTTTTCTTTCTTCCTTTATTTTTATTTGCCTTAAGGTATTATTTGTAGTATGTTGGAGATATATTTTTTGCAGTGCTTTGTAAAGGAAAAGCTGAAAAGTAGGTGTGGTTTCATAAAATTGATTTTTTTCTTACCTGGGGTTGCATGAGTTGAATTTCTAATACAGTGTCATTCCCTATATGTATCATTTTAGCCATTAGCTCAGAAAAAAAAAAGCATGGCTACGTTTCTCATTTTAAAATGCATTGTGGTTGGGGCTCCTGGGTGGCTCAGTGGTTAAGTGTCCGACTCTTGATTTCAGCCAAGGTCATGATCTCAGCGTTCCTGAAAGTGAGCCCTGTCTCGGGCTGACAGCATAGGGCCTGCTTGGGATTCTCTCTCTCCTTCTCTCTCTGCCCCTTCCCTGCTCTGAAAAATAAATAAATCAAATAATTAAAAAAAAAAACGCATTATAGTTGTTCTCTTGAACTGAGTGGGACTTTGAAAGTACTCTTTCCGCAAAACATAAAAACATCCTGAGGCTAAGACCAGCCTGTGTCTATGTGTGTGTGTTTAGGGATGCGTTCAGCATTCCTGGGCTGAGTTGTTCACAACCTGTACTCCCGCACAGAGCTCTCTAGATTGTTGTGTGGGCACCTGTCTCTATATAGCTTTGAGAGTCTGGATGTGGGGAGCACACACAGGAAACGTTAAGAGAATGGTGACAGTAGATCGGCTCAGCATGCACCCCATTTTTTAAAGGGAAGAGAACGGCAGAATGTATAGCGTCCAGTCTATTGTGTCCCCACGGACAGACCTCCAGATCACTCTAAACTGAATTTTGAATTTTACATACTAGGCACAGAGCACAGAAAAATGATTACGTATTATAACAAAATACAAAACCCTTTAAAGAGTTCAGTGTCTCCCTGAGTAAAGTAGATTTCTTATCAATTCGGTAGCTGCTCACAGCAATTCCATGTTGGGATCATAGCAACCTAGCCTGGTCTAGGAAACCGAGACGTTCAAGGAATATGAAGCCTTTCAGTAAGATGTACTGCTACTTTTACTTCCTTGTAATAACAACCTTCTCTTGTACTTTGCAAGTAGACTGATGATAATAAACCGTATCTCTTCACCCTAGTTTGTGTTTAAGTGCAATGATATTTTTCTATGCTATCTACTCCTCACTCTCTTTACACAGCCTGAAGCAAATAAGGCAAACATAGCTCCCCCTTTCTCAGTACAGATCACCTGGGCCATCTGGAATTTCAAACACCATTTTGGATGTTGTTATTCTAGGTTCTGATTCAAGCTTCACATCCGTTTCTAGGGAGAGATCTCACTGCGTGGAAGATCGACAGAGAAGACCTTTTAGGTCCCACAGACCCTTTTGTGAGCTCTGTTAGGTCAAAACTATTTTCATAATGATACTAAGATGTCACTTCCCTTCAGTACTCTCATAGCCGTTCAAGCCTACCATGGCTATTTTCACTTGGAAAATACAGTTATTTTTCTTAAAAATTTGCTAATTATGATTTATGTAATGGTTAACGTGATTTTAAATACATGACTGCATTCTTATTTTGAAATTTCTCAGTTGTATTTGTTACTACAAGACATGAAGCCCATATGACTTAAAGGTTTTTGGAGCCCTCAGTAGCTTTGAATACATTGAAGTGAAACCAAGAATCTGAAGAACTGTTCTGAGTTTCTTCTGCATTCATTTAATCCTCTCTTTCTGTAAAGAACCTTCGGGTAGCTGACTCTTAGTTATGAGGTACTCATCACATTCTTCTTTCCTATTTCATCCACAAACCCCGTCTTTCTCCCTGCACCCAACCCAGGTTCCCCAGGCATGTGGAACATACCCACAAAGGTAACCCACTCAATTGTGCCCCGAAGGAAATAAGAAACCAGAAGAAATGAAGAAAAAAGGCTTGTGTAATAAAAAGAGCACAGGATGTAGTCCATGGGGGGGGTGCTCTAATCCTCCTACCAGGAGAGCGTGTTAGCGTTCCTTGTCTGTAAAATGAAAGAGGAGATTAGTTATTTTCGAGGTACATTCCCCAGACCTCACGTTTCTGAAGATGGGACAATGTTTCCAAAGCGGGGAACTGGGTGCGTAGACCTCCTCCTCTCCGGCTTCCACCAACACAGAGCCACTTCCAGACCGTCTGACATAACAGGATTTGGGATAAGACTTCATCTGACAAAAGAAGAGTTTGCATTGACAACATTTGGAAACGACAGGACTGGACGATTTCCACCAGCCCTCACAGCCCCACCTTGACGAGCAGTGGCTTCCCATTAGAAAATATGTCAACCTTGACTAAGACAATGTAATTTTGTTTCTCATCCTAAACTTCATGCATTGAGGAGATTTGAATGAATTAGACATGGCGGCTGTACACAGGTCCTAAGTGAAGAGGCCGTGGAGAGAATTTTCCTGTGCTCTGCTGGTGATCTGTGCTGCTTTGACATCTGAGCACAACCCTCCAACTGGAATCTCACTCCAACACTTGGTTACACCCTCCTTAATTGTGCCGCTAACTTCACAGAAGCAATTTTACCTGGATTTTTAAAAAATGTTTATTTATTTTTGAGAGAGAGAGAAAGAAAGAGAGGGAGACAGAGGATCTGCAGCAGGCTCTGTGCTGACAGCAGAGAGCCCAATGCAGGGCTCAAACTCATGAACCGTGAGATCATGACCTGAGCTGATGCTGGACACTTAACTGAGCCACCCGGGGGAGGGGGGGGCCAACCTTGGTTTGATAGAACATGATTGAGTAGAAAATTCAGGAACTTGTCAGAGAAGTTTCTTTACTGCATTGGAGCCCCTGGAACGTTTGCTTTGCTGTTGAGGTGAGGAAAAAAACAAAAACAAAAACAAAAAACTGTAAGATCGAAATAACTGTTGAAATGCAGGAAGTTTTTAGAACAATAACAAATTAGAGCAATAAAATATTGCAGTGAGGTAGCCTGTTTTTTTAACGTGAAGAAGGCTTCCTTATATGCTATCTCAATTTTTTTCCTCAATAAAATATTTAGACAGGATACTGTCTGCCTTGACAATGTAAATATGGAGCCAGAGAAATGTGGAGTCACTGGTGTGGGTTCACTAGGAAGAGCACAATAAAGAAGACAGAGCTAGAATACAAGAATTTCGACACCTCCCCTGACTTCTCTGTTTTGTGTTCAGGAGAATGGGTCTTCTCTGGATTACTAACTATGCCAATGCTAGGAGGTGGCCTAGAAACAGGTTTTTACAACATGAGGTGTTTCCTGAAAGCACTACTCTCTTGGGCAGAGAGACCGCTTATTTTCATCTCTGCCCACCTTCTACCCCCAAAATCTAGCTCCCTCTTTTCTTGTCAACAAGCATCCTAGACATTCTAAGTGACGTAGTTTCTTAATTTTTTTTTTTTCAACGTTTATTTATTTTTGGGACAGAGAGAGACAGAGCATGAATGGGGGAGGGGCAGAGAGAGAGGGAGACACAGAATCGGAAACAGGCTCCAGGCTCTGAGCCATCAGCCCAGAGCCTGACGCGGGGCTCGAACTCACGGACGCGAGATCGTGACCTGGCTGAAGTCGGACGCTTAACCGACTGCGCCACCCAGGCGCCCCAGTGACGTAGTTTCAAATAAGCTGTGACTGCTGTTTGCACAAGACAAAGGTTGTGCTTTTCCGCTTCCATTTTATAATTTTAAATGCACTTTGAAAAGCCCTAGCACTTGCGAATGCGTATAGTTGAAAACGTAAAGAAATGCATGATCCCACAGTCTTGGGCTCCCCAGGAGACATCCCATGCTGATTTCAAGGCCAGATAAAATTTGGTTTGAATTCAATTTCTCTGGAAGTTGCTGTTTAAACTCCTATTCCCTGAGAGCTTTTTATTTTTATTTTTTTATTTAAAAAAAAATTTTTTTTTTTCAACGTTTATTTATTTTGGGGACAGAGAGAGACAGAGCATGAACGGGGGAGGGGCAGCGAGAGAGGGAGACACAGAATCGGAAACAGGCTCCAGGCTCTGAGCCATCAGCCCAGAGCCTGACGCGGGGCTCGAACTCACGGACGCGAGATCGTGACCTGGCTGAAGTCGGACGCTTAACCGACTGCGCCACCCAGGCGCCCCTCTGAGAGCTTTTTAAAACAAACAGTAGCACTTTTGTTAAAAACAAAGTCACAAGATTTAAAAATCTCTAATGGAATACAGTCTGCAAGCGAATTTGAGATTTTTCCCATCAATCATAGCTGTGTCACTTTCAAGATGTGTTTTTCAATATAGCTCTCTATAAATTTATGACATTCTTTAGGTTGATTTTCCTCTCACATAATGAGTGCTCAATTTTTCACCTGGATCATGAAAAAAAAACTTGAAAATATAAGTGACATTATAAAATTCAGATTCTACACCATTTGCTGTTTCGCAGAAACTATGAATGTGTTAGTCATTTCCTGCAATTATTAATGACCTTAATGTGATCACTTGATGAAAGTCATGCTATCTTTGTGATTTTTTTGGTTCTTCTGGGAGGCTTTTTTGTTTGTTTGTTTGTTTCTTTGGACCAGTTCTATGGTGAACTAAATTAGTTAATTTATGTCTGCTATTTCAGCTCTAAGTTACATATAATTCATTTTTGTGTGCTTATCTGGGAACAATCCATTATTGACTTAGTTTGGAGTAGACATAATGTACCAATCTTAGTCATCAGAAATATGTCCTACTTAGAGAAATTTTCCATTCACTTTATTTCACAACTGCACAGACCACTTTGAAAAGTCCTTATCTACAAACAACAGAGAGGAGTGGTTTCACACTCTAAGAATTTATCATAAGTCACTGGAGAATTTGACATATCCTTATGCTTCGAACTTATCTGCCTGAAGTGAATTTCAGCATAAACCCTTAAATGATTAAATGAAATTCACCCAACCATTTACTTGCATAGTTTGGAGATTTGCAACAAAACTGATGGTTATATTTTGGGAAGAAGAAATATGGTCTCGATGGCGGGTCTGACACTAAACAAAACAACCTACTTTAAGTGCATACAGGCATATAGATTTAGAATGGATATGAATGATTGCTTTTCTGCTCTAGCTTTATCTTAATTTCTTACTTTTATTTTCTCTTTTCACCTCTCCTCCCCTACCACATAATCTCTACCTTTCTTTGGTCAATTTGCTCCTCTATGTCCAAAGGTACACTATTTCTGGAGGAGACCTCAAGCTGTTTGGAACAGGGCATTATAACTTCTTTCCACATTGTTCTTCCACCTTATTCTAAGAAGATACAATCTAAAAAGTTGACACTTATCTAACAAAATATTCCATCATTTGAAAAGATTCTCAGGATTCTATCAGAAGGACATTGCAACTCTTTGTGAAAACCAAAAACCAAAAGCAAGAGAAGTATTTCATGCTCTATAGAGGTAGAGTTTTAAATAAGACTTTTGATTTCCTGTTGCATTAGTTTGCTAAGGCCGCCGTTACAAAATACCACAGAATGGCTGGCTTCAACCACAGAAATTTACTTTCTTACTGTTGTAGAGACCAGACGCCTGAGATCAAGATGTCGGCAGGTTTGGTATATTCTGAGGATTTTCTCCTTGGCTTGCAGCTGGTCTTCTTGCCATGTTCTTTCCTGGTTTCTCCTCAGGGTGTGTGTACCCTAATGTTTCTCTGTGTGTCCAAACCTCATCTTCTTACAAGTCATGTTGGATTAAGGCCCACCCTAACAACCTCATTTTTACTTAATTCTTTAAAGGCCCTATCACTAAATAAAGTCAGATTCTGAGATACTAGAGGTAGCGTTTCAACATATACATTTTGGGGAAACACAGTTCAGCCTGTAACCCTGTGTTTTGGTAGAGCCCTCTTCAAGTAGCCACAGTGGATCTGTCCTAGTAGGACCCGATTTTCTCTTCATATAAACATTAAAATGTCCATTAGCCTTTCTATCATATCTGTGATAAGAGTGGCATTATCATTGGAAATTAGAAGAGCTTTCCTCTTTGTCCTAGGATGGGTTAATATCCTTAAGTATCCTAGAGGACCCTGTAGGTATAGTTTTATTGTTCTTTTTTTTTTTTTTTAAGTTTACTTATTTATTTTGAGAAAGAGAGAGCAAGCGAGTGAAGGAGGGGCAGAGAGAGGAGACAGAGAATCCCAAGCAGACTCCACACTGTCAGCAGAGAGCCCAATGGGGGGCTCGAACTTGCCAACCATGAGATCATGACCTGAGCTGAGATCAAGAGTCAGACGCTTAACAGACGGAGCTACCCAGGCACCCCTATAGTGTTACTGTTCTGATTTATTTTGATTTACTTCAAGTGATACGCTGTACTTTTGGAAGGGAGTGTCCCCAGCAGGGAGGACTGTTTAAGGTCAGATATTGAAGACTTGGTCTTCAAGCTATTTGCAACACACCAGTTTATAGACTTCTATATTTGCAAAGGAAGATCTACACTTAACCAGAGCGAGAAGCCAGATTAGAAACAGCTATCTTCTAGATTTGGTTGTATATTAGACTGTGTTAGGGCCTTCCAGAGAAATAAGAACTAATAGAAAATCTAGGTATTTATGTATCTATCTATGTATCATCTATGTATCCATCTGTCATCTACCTTTATTTATTTTAAGGAATTGGCTCACATGATTGCCAGGCTGGTAAGTCTAAAGTCTGCAGGGCAGGCTGGCAAGCTTGAGATCCAGAGAAAAGTTGACATTGCCATCTTAGATTTAAGGTCAGTCCAAGACAGAATTCCTTGCTTTTCTGGGGACCTCAGTCTTTTCTCTTAAAACCTTCAACTGTTTGGAAGAGGGCCACACATATTATGGAGGATAATCTGCCTTGCTCAAAGTATACTGAATTAAATGTTTATCACATCTAAAAAAAATTCCTTCACAGCCACACCTAGCCACATGGTGTTTGAACAAACAACCATGTACCATAGCCTAGCCAAGTTGACACATAAAATTAAACATCAAAGGTGGCTACATTGATGACAGCTCATTGTGGACACCATGTCCAAGACCATGGCTTACGTTTTTGCTGTAAGTTAGCCTCTCTTAGGCATCGAATGAAGGTAGTGATGTCAACTGATCTGTAATACAGCCATCTTAATGTGGAAATGATCAGTGCTGGAACGATCTCTTCCACACGGACAACTACCTAATGAATGCAAGAAGGCACTCCCAAAGAATGAGTATGCATTGTGAGTGTTCAACTGCCTGAGGCACAGAACCGTACTACATGTTGAATCCCCTGTATATCATAGAAGACATGATTTCCACCCCATAATTTTATAGCAATGGTTCGTATTTTGGAGGTAGAGGGTTTCTGAACCCTTTCTTTGAATGAAGTTTGGAAGCATAAACAATAATCAACGACATGGAACGATAACAGTTCTTGGGTGTAAGTGGCTTCTTCACTACTCGCCCCAATCTCAACCTCAACCTGTAATGTGATGTCATTACACTGACATCATAATGTAAATGTAAGGAATTACCTGGTTCACACACAGCCAATATCAAGTCTTCAGAACACAGTTCCAAAACAAGAAAATAAAGCTAAACTACTCTGTGATAACTTGAAACAGCTATTGCAAATCCTCTGCCCTCTAACTAGCACTTTATTGTTTCATCCTTCATGTGTGACCTCATTGGTCTCAACCTATTTTTCCATTCTTCACTAAACCCAATTATGTGCTTTCTAAGGCCACCACATTCAGTATGGTGTTGGTGAGCAAACTTCTTACTTGGAAGTTGATTCTATCCAGTGGATAGACTTTACATCTTCTCCTTCTGACTTACGGGGAGACATAGTTCCAGGAACATGCAATTAGAAGAGAAATGACAGACAAGACAGAGGTGTAGAGGTCCCAAAACAGAATTACTGCACAGCGAGGGACGTCTGTATTAGTAATAATGAGTCAAACTCATTTAATTTATATTTAGTAGCCTCTCTTTTAGAGAGCGGTTGAGCATGTTAGCAAGTATTTTAGAGAAGTATTTGGAGAGTATTCTGGAAATACTTTAGAAGAGTATTTTAGAAAGCTTCCCAATAGATTGATTACCATTGTTTTTTTACAAGTTTTGGCGCCCTTATGGGAAAAGTCAGTTTAAAGAACTTCATTTGCATCAAACTCTAAGAATGCTGATTATATAACCATGACTGTTTTATAATAATCTATGAAAGTACACCCTTTTCTCAGTTAAGCTCAATTTCAGAATTTGAAACACTGTATGTGGCACTTGCTTTTGAGGAGGATCTTTCACCATAGTTACAGAAACACAGTTAAATGGGATAATCTGTCATTAAAATAAAGAAAACACCAATGATAGCCAGAGCTACAGTCACTAAATGCTTCTGCATCAGACACTGATCTAAGCAGTGTCCAGTAAGAGATGCTTTAACCTCCCTCTGAGGTAGGTGACATTCTGCTTATTTTGCAGCTAAGGAGACACCATCACAGGAAGCTCAGCAATTCAAGATGGCACTGCTCATACTTGCAGAGACAATATTAACACACAGGCAGTCTGGCAACAAAGTCC
This sequence comes from Leopardus geoffroyi, assembly GCF_018350155.1. Classification (NCBI taxonomy): domain Eukaryota; kingdom Metazoa; phylum Chordata; class Mammalia; order Carnivora; family Felidae; genus Leopardus; species Leopardus geoffroyi. The sequence continues at coordinate 201,854,781 of NC_059326.1, read as the reverse complement.
AGCTTAGGTACTCAAGGACCTGGAGTCATAGGCATCCAGAGAAAAGCTGTGTGAACAAAGTGGGTCTTTGTCATTGAGGGAGGAATGCAGGTGGATAGGTAGTTAAAGGACAGGAAGCCTTACAAGAGCAGAAACAGCTAAACCCTACTCACCGCCCCCCCTCCCCCTTTGGATGGAGGACAAAGGTACAATTAAGGGCTGAAAAGGACCGTCAGAGCCAGAGTGACAGTGTCTCAGGGGCAGTTACAACATCGAGGGGCAGAAAAATGGAAACCACAGTCAATCGATGCAGGATCTCAAGTTGAGGCCAAGTTTGGCTCCTGATACAATAGGACTAATTGAACCCCACTGGAGGCTCATGAGTGTGCAAAGTGGATACAGGTTATACTTTGAAGATCATTGCAGGCTTGGTTCCAGACCCTTGCAATAAAGCAAATAGTGCAATAAAGCGAGTCAAATGAAGGTTTTGGTTTCCCAGTGCATATAAAAGTCACATTGATACTATACCGCCATCTATTAAGCGTGCAGTAGTATTGTGTCTACAAAGACAATGCGTACACCTTAATTTAAAAATACTTTATTGATAAAAAACGCAAACCATTGTGTGAGCTTTCAGTGAGCTGTAATCTCTGATCACAGATCACCGTAACCAATACAATAATCATAAAAAAGTTTGAAATATTTTGAGAATTACCGAAATGTGACCCAGAGACATGATGTGAGCAAATGCTGTTGGAAAAATGGAGCCGATAGACTTGCTCGATGCAGGGCCGCCACCAACCTTCAACTTGTAAAAAATGCGGTATATGGGAAGCACAGTAAAATGAGGCACAAAGTAGGCCTGAAATGGAAATGACTTTGGAGAAATAAATGGTTTTGGTAACTGGCACTGGGGAGCGGGGAGACGCTGATTCAAGAAAAGATCTGGACTGATCAGGGCGCCTGCCCTGAATGCTATTTGCTCTGAGAACACAGGTTTGGGTTTACATAAAATTTCTTAGAGCCTTCGAAGGTCATATTTCCCACACTGAATGCCAGGCGCCCCCAGAGAACCTCAGGGAACTCACAGGGGCACAGCAGGATATGTTGACTTTTTGAGGGAAACAGCAATATATAACATCTTTCAGACGCAAGCAAGTTATTAGCTTAGGGACATTCACAGTTTCAACATTAAATAGCGCAACGTTCCTTTTAATGATGCTATATTTTTGAGAAGCGGATTTTTCCAAAGCTGCTGTGATAAAAAGCGAGTAGCAATGCAGAAATTAATATGAAAGAGGAAATAAAGGTGGCAATGGCCAATCTGATTGCAAGGTCTCAGAAGCTGTGCTGTGCCCAGGGGGCATATGCATTCCACCCATTAGTATGTAGTTGTGGTTATTTAAAGATGAAGTAAAATATAGGGTTTTTTTCCCATTTGTTTGGATTAAGCTATTTAAAAAAACATTAGGTAATTCATTTGCTTTTGCCTCTACTATGAAAAAATGACACCAAAGGCATCATGAACTGAGAATTTGCAAACCTCTATGTTAGGGATCATGCCTGTTTCGTATCCTACAAATTAAGGAATGATCTTCAAATTGTTCTAAATCTATTGTGTATGAAAGAAAGTGAGAGAGGGACAGAGAGAGAAAGAGAGAGAGATTTATGTTTATTTAGGCTACATTATATTTATTTTTGTAAAAGGACTATTTAATTTATTTATTTTTTATTTTTTAAAAATGTTTTATTTATTTTTGAGAGAGAGAGTGTGGGCGGGGAAGGGCAGAAAGAGAGGGGGACACAGAATCCGAAGTAGGCCCTATGTGGGGCTCAAACTCACCAATCATGTTAAAAAAAACAAAAACAAAAACCAAAAAACACCTCACCAACTGTGAGACCATGACCTGAGCTGAAGTCAGACATTCAACCTACTGAGCCACCCAGGCGCCCCAAAAGGATTATTTAATTTTAAAGGCATAAGTGATGTTTAATCTCACCTCAAAACTCCTGCCTACTCCTTACTAGTTTGCCCCCACCTTGGTAAAATGGGATCACTATCCTTTCAGCAGCCAAAGCATCATCATTTATTCTTTCCTCTCTACTACCCTCCACAGCAAATCTATCACTGGGTCTTATTGCTTCTGCCTTCAAAACAGAGCTCAAGTCCACCCATCTCTCTCTCTCTGGCCTCACTGCCACCCCCTCCCCCAAAACACGTTCTTTCCTCCCCTAGACGTAATGTCTGTAACAGCTTCCGGTAGGCCTTTCTGCAAGCATCCTTCCCCTTTCTCTGTTCTCAGCAAAACAGCCTCAATAATCTTTTGAAAATATAAAGGGAATTAGCTTATTCTTTTACTTAAAACCTTCAGTAACTTTTCATTTCACTTCATTAAAAAAAAAAAAAAAATCAAAGCTACTTACCGTGTATGACTTAAGCCAAGCCCACGTCATTTATCTATCCTCTGGCTCCCTGACTTCATCTCCCCATCGTGCCCTCAGATTCCATACCCAGCACAATGGCTTCTTTTAGTTCTGCAGAAACTCTGAGCTCTTCTCCCACCCAAGGCTTTTACGCCTCTGTCTGGAACTCTTCCAACCGTCAGCACCACTATGACCAACTCCTTGCATCCTTTGGGTAACAACTTAACTGTGATTTCTTCCACAAAACCTTCTCTGACCACAATGCCATAAGCAAAGTCCCTCCACACAATCAAAAATAAAATCTTCTTCATGGCCTGAACTGATGACAGTTTTTATTTATAGTTGGCCATTTACTTCTTTGTCGCCTGACTGGCCCCACTACGCTGTTGGAGCAGGCGATGGGTCTTTGTACTTATCGGCATATACCTAACACCTAGAAGTGTGTCTGGTATTCAGTAGGTATTCAGTAATAATTGTGAAATAAATGAATGAATAAACGGAAGAGTAAATGGAGTAAATGGAAGATGTACTCCACTCCACCAGATGTGTGGGTTGGGATATGGGGGTGGTCAGCTTGATCTGTCCTACTCTGCTGGCCATTGCCTCCAGCCAGGTCTCCTGACCGCTGGCCCTAACATCAACTGCAAGGTGAAAAGTAACGCAACAGGGCACAACCTGAAGGCAAATTCAGGGACACAGACAAGGTAGCAGAATTCTCTTTCCCTGAATAGCCTTTTAAAACCCCTAACTCTAAATCCCCTAAATTTCAGATTGTTGGGACGCCTGGGTGGCTTAGTTGGTTAAGCGCCTGACTTTGGCTCAGGTCATGATCTCTCAGTTTGTGAGTTAGAGCTCTGCTTCGGGCTCTGTGATGACAACTCAGAGCCTGGACCCTGCTTCAAATTCTATCTGTGTGTCTGTCTCTTCCCCTCCCCTGCTCGCTCTCTGTCTCTCTTTCTCTCAAAAATAAATAAACATTAAAACATTTTTTTTAAATAAAGAAAATTCATGGGGCGCCTGGGTGGCGCAGTCGGTTAAGCGTCCGACTTCAGCCAGGTCACGATCTCGCGTCCGTGAGTTCGAGCCCCGCGTCAGGCTCTGGGCTGATGGCTCAGAGCCTGGAGCCTGTTTCCGATTCTGTGTCTCCCTCTCTCGCTGCCCCTCCCCCGTTCATGCTGTGTCTCTCTCTGTCCCAAAAATAAATAAACGTTGAAAAACAAAATTAAAAAAAAGAAAGAAAGAAAGAAAGAAAGAAAGAAAGAAAGAAAGAGAGAAAGAAAGAAAATTCAGATTGTTTTCTTTGGAACACTTTTTCCTGCCCTACGAACATGGCTATTTTAATATTTCTTAAATGGTTTGTATATATACTATATATAAGAGCTTTCTTGAGCAACCATTTCCTTTATGCTATCCTGGGTTTTTGTTGTTGTATATAGAAGTCCCATTGGGGTGCCTGGGTGGCTCGGTCGGTTAAGTGTCCGACTTCGGCTCAGGTCATGATCTCACAGTTCGTGAGTTCGAGCCCCGCATCGGGCTCTGTGCTGACAGCTCAGAGCTGGAGCCTGCTTCGTGTTCTGTGTCTCCCTCTCTCTCTGCCCCTCCCCCACTCATGCTCTGTCTCTGTCTCTCAAAAATAAATAAACATTAAAAAAAGAAGTCCCAGAAATGATGTTCATAGGAACAGCATAGGAGCAAGATTTCTGGGGATGTCTGCCACATAGAACACCGAGGATGTTGCAAAACAATTATTTTGGTTTTCTGAAAATCAATTTTATCTCCAATTTTTTACTCTGTTACAAATGCCATTATGGTACTGGAAAAAAACTTGATTTGGTGCCTGAAAAATGATGGGAAATTTGGGCAAAGGTACACAATAACTGTCAGGAAGAGATTTTGAAAGAACATGCATTTGCATTATACGTACTCAAAGTGTTTTATTAGTTTTCATATTTTAGTCTTAGTAAAGCATGTGTGTATATCATCATTAATTTAACATTTTATAAATACGTAAATATTTGTTTCCTAACTACCAGGGGTAGGGCTCTAGAGTAAACACCAAAGAGAAAAAAAACACTTATAATACCTGGTTTTACTCACTGGGAGTTTACATTCTGAGAAATTTAGACATTTATATGTACAATTTATATGTACATTTTAGACATTTATATGTACTATGATGTCATTTGTAATAAAACTTATACTGACAGAACTGATAATAAGTACTGTAGAAAAGTAGGGAAATCAGGGATTTCTTTGAATTCTTTTTCTTACCGGTTTTCTTGAGGTATAATTGACAGATAAAAATTATATGTATTTAAGGCTTACAACATGGTATTTTGATATACATATCTGTTGTGAAATGATGACCACAATCAAGTTAATTAATCCTCCCATCCCCTTGCATAATTACTATACTTTTTTTAATGAGAAAACTTAAGATCTACTCTCTTAGCAAATTTTAAGTATACAATACACTGTTGTTAGCAGTCACCATGCTGTATGTTAGATCTGTAGAACTTACTCATCTTGTAACTGAAAGGTTGTACCCTTTGACCAACACGTCCCCATTTCCCTACCTCCCAGGCCCTGGCAACCGCCATTCCACTCTCTGTGCCTATGAGTTTGTCTTTTTTAGGGTCTCCATATAAGTGAGATCGTGCAGAATTTGCCTTTCTGTGACTGGCTTATTTCATTCAGCATGATCAGGTTCATCAACGTGGTCACAAATGGAGAATTTCTTTCTTTTTTATGGCTGAGTAATATTCTACTGTATGTAACTATCGCATTTCTTTATCTGTTCATCAGTGAATGGATGTAAGTTGTTTCTGTATTTTATTTTTAATTCTTTGAATTTCTGAGAAGGCTGTGGACAAGAGGGGCCTTGCTGGTGCTTAAAAGGGAGATTTCTTTGTAAGTAGAATTTAAAAAAGTATTCTCTAAAGAAGAAATGGACAAGGAAATGGCTCTCTTGGGAAAGTATTAGCAATGGATAAAGAGAGACAGCAAATTTCAGAGGTATCTGCTTATGACCTAAGCTGAAGGATGGTTCAAATAAGGAGCAATTATCTGCAACTAACATCCACCTCAAGTATTGGGGTCCATTCAGCACAAAATAGATCGTGGTAGCCATGGCCCTCTCATCTTTGCCACCCCTGCTTAGCAGAAGAACACTGGGCCCTTCCCTGACACTCTTTTTTCTGCTTAGACAAAAATAAAAGTAAGAAGGTAAGTAGAGAGTTGCCTCATTGATACCTCCTTAGAATGTGTAAGATTTTGTACAGAAGACCCTGGATTTCTTCCGAGTCTCGCCTTAGACTGTGGCCTGGTCCATGTTGCTCTGTGATGATTAAACACCCAAGAAAAGAATGTTCCTGAGCAGATAACGAGAGTTTCAGTGACAGAATAGCTACCAAGTGTTTACCTTAACAGCATTTACCAGAAGAATCCTGGATCAGTATCTCTCAGTGGGAGCTTCCACTTATCTTCTTAGGAGATTGTTCCGATTAGGGAAAATTGTTTCAGAGGAAAGGATGAATTCAGGTGAAGCTGGTGACAGAACTTAAGACCGCTGGCTGCAACTTTTACTTTTGGCATGGTGTAATTTTTCTCCTATTTTACCTAAAATATTTTAGATTTAGTAGAAAGCTGGAGGTTTAGCATTTTATAAAGATCATTCAAAATTCAAAAGAGACTCTCCACAAGATAAAGAATGGCAAATAACATTGTGTTTGCACCTTCAGCATTCAGTGGGAGGATTCAATTTAATCTAAGAAATGCAATTAAAACGTAAGTGTTTTCACCCAGTTTAAGTCAATAGGCAATAGATATTACCCCTCATAAGGTACCATAAAAATAGCGGTGGAAGATTTGAAAAGTTCAGTGCATGGTCTCTGCCATCACGGGGGAGAGGAGACATAATCACAAGAAATACAAAATATATAAGGCACTATGTAAGCACCAAGTTAAGTGATTCAGCAATTTAAATTTAAAGACTGAAAGCCTCATTTTAATTGCAAATTACCTAATCGCATTTTCATGTTTTACAATAAATGAGATGAATTTCTCTCCAAATTGTTCTTTTCTTGGAGAGGCAACTTGGCCTGCATAGTCCCTGCCTAGTCCCCGCCGAAAGCCAGGGCCCAGCACCCCTGGCAAAAGCATTGTTGTTCTGCAGCCACACAGCCCCACTTGCACCTTCTGGGTGGGATAGACTGAGGTTTGGCTCAAATAAAAAAGTGGAATATGCAGTTATTATGGATGTCCGAATTCTGAGATACAGAAAAGATTTCCTTTTCTCTGGCACAACGAAAACAAGCTATTATGTTTCCCCAGTAAACAAACAAGAGAATTAATTTGTAGGCAATTACCCACTGGTGTTTAAAATCATGCTCGGAGTTTTGAAGTATTTGGACATGAGAACGAGCTATGGCTCAAATATATGGTTCAAAGACTGGGAATCTCGGGGTAGATTTTGTAGAGTGAAGATATGGCTAACTTTCATTACCTAACATACAATCAGCATTGGCTTTGGGTGTTTTCCCTGAAAAGCAAGAAAGCTAAACTGTGCACATGAGTCCTATGTTCAAGTTATTATACAAGATGAAATTTTCTGGGTGAACTATATAGATATCATTTTAAATATTGGGAGAGTAATTTATGTAAGCGTGAGCCCAAGTTCCACTCACTGCTGGGATTCTGAAACGTTCAGGAATGTCTGATAAGCTGATCAAATGAGCAGCACACAGGTATTTATTCACTTCTTTGGTTCACACAGGGGAAGTATTTGCTTCAAAAAAATAGGAAAAGGAGAAATGGGGTGGGCACCACGGTGTCTGATTCAGGTAAGGGTCCCATAGGAGACCTGTTGGACATCTGCTCAGTCTGTTGGCCACTTCCCCTTTTTTGAGGTTTACTCCCGTTTCCTAGAGGCTGATGCATTGCAGACATATTTGTATTATATAATCCTAGCCATGGCTGATTGGACCTGGAGTAGGCATCTTACTCAAGATAGCTTATTCTGATTTTCTTTTCTGAGAATCTGGAATTGAAATTCCAGGATGTCCAGGAAGTCTCTCCATAGGACTGAATCATATAAACCATTGAATTGTAGTCACAGCCATACCGCGTGCCATGTGAGGGAAAAGCAGTGAGAGCTGGCTGGCAGAGGGCACGAGAAGAGTGAAGTAGATACACCAGAAACTCGAGGTAACAAGTTGTGTCCCAATGGTTCTCAGTGACAAAGGGTGACCCAGGGAGAATAAAGTCATTTTTACACTTAATGTGGAACTACCCCTGGCATAGACACCAGTAGTCTCACGGAAGTTCCAGAGAGCAGTGGCAGTATAAGGACACTTGGAGGATCAGGTGAGTAGTTGCCAAAAGGAAACAGTGATGATGACTTAGGAATGACGCCTGGAGACCTCAAGACAAAAGAGTGTAAGGTATGCATCCGTGAGAGGAGGAGAGTATGAGTCATTGAACATTGGGTAAATAGAATTGAAGAGACCCTTGTAGTGCCCATGATCGGTCAGGTCTAAGGAAACTTGCAACCATATAAAAGCAAGGGCTATGTTTCCAGAGCAACTGCCTTGCAAACAGCAAGCACTGAATAAAGCATAATGGTTGTTCTGTTTTGTTTTGTTTTGCTATCCCAGATGGACTTGAATCTTGAAATAAGAAGTGTCACTCAATGACTAGGTAGCTTTGGCCAAATCAATTACCTTCTCAGGACCTCATGTGCTCATTTGTAAAATGAGGCATTTGGACATGATGATTCATGTGTTGTTTTGGGGTCTGAAACTTGTGTTTATGTGAAACTAAGAATATCCTACATCTGTTCTCCTCCTTCTTCAAAAGCATTCACAAAAGATATTTTATTGTGGCTCATTCATTTATTTTGGTGTTTCCCTATGCTTACAATTTATTATGTGTATGTATTTTACTATAAATCAGCATTTGTCATAATCTTTCTTATAAGCTGAAGTACAAATGGACAATTTTCTTAAGACAGGATTTCAAAACAATAGTTTTTTTTTAACTACAGATTTTAAAAAAAGAAATAGTGTGGTGAAATGAATCTTTCCTCTATGAGGTATGCGGCCCAAAATTTATTATAAACTTGCCTCTGGTACATGTCAGTGACTGAACATGGGAAGACTAGCGTAGCTGTTGTTGAAAATCTGATTTGTGTTTGCTGAAGTTTTCCAGGAGCCCCTTGAGTGGAGACCTTCCTAAAACTCTCACCAGTGGTGGAAACGCCCCCATAGAGGCCTAAGAAATGAAAGGCTGCTGAAATAGTGGAAGAGAGAGTATGATCAATACACCTAAATTTTTGATAGGCTATGCAAGGTTATGCCTATCATAAATCCTAGTTTGGCAGAAGAGTCAAAGGAAAAAAAAAAAAAAAAAAAAAGAATCAGAGACCCAAGGATGCAGCACAAAAGATTTCCACTGGAGAAACAAAGTGAATCAGAAATAGTGTAAGGACTATCCTACACGGAATTAGTATGGTAGTTTAGACCTAACCTTAGGAAAACCTTGAAGGAGGCAAAGTGCATTTGGAAGTATCTCCATTGGGCTCTAAAAACTACAGGACTTCTTTTCCAAGATATAATTTTTTATGTGTTAAAGCACCATCTTGGATGCATGGATATGCCTTGAAAACAAGTTGTAAAATCATAACCCTTACTGTAGGATGAGAATTATTCAATATTTCTGGATTACTCTCTTTGCTGGAGCCACAATGCCCATGTATTCTACAGAAATATGTAAATGTAATGGCAGGTTAAGGACTAAGTGCCTTAAGATAGTAAATGAAAGAAGGGAGGGAGACAGAGAAAGGAAGGAGAAGAGGAAAGAAGGAAAATTTAGAATGCCAAAAAGGTATCAGACATTCTGCCAGAATGTCTATAAGTGTGATTTAATTTTTACCATAAGAGAGACTGAGAATCATGTGGAATAAACATGGGAGAAGAATGGAGATTTTTAAACAATGTATTGAGTATTGCAGAGACAATATTACTTCATCCTCAAAAGGTTGCAGGGACAATGATGATGAATGTGTAAGTTTTTGTATACTGCTGGACCCAGAGTAAGCCATCTTTTCCATCTGAGGTTGATAATATTATGCACATTTTACATATCTGGCATCTGACAGGGAGAAAGTTTTAAGTCCTTTGCAAACCCAGCCTTAGGACTTCAAGTCCAGAACACTTTGGCTTACCTGGGACTTTGATCAGAGAACCCAGAGCAGAAGCGGGCAGAGTGAAAATGGCCCGCCATTTTTGTACCTCTCTTCTCTTCACCACACCTCATATGATCCACAGGACTTCATAGAGCCATTAGTATGCTAATAGTCTGCCCCTTTGGTAATGGCCCCTGAGTGATGCTTCACCTTCTTCCAGTTCCCTTCAAATTGACCTGTGAGCTAGTCCCTGAGTGAATGCTCTGTCATGGAAAACTAGAGAAGGTACTTTATGTAGGACACTATCTTATGATAGTGATTGGAGAAACCACCACCCCAACCTCATCTCAGCTATTACGATAGTTCAAAATAAATTTTAAGTTCTCGAGAACTGCCAAGTTTCACATTCTTATAATAAATACACCTTCATTCTTCACACACAGGGTTAGGCACCAGACCACACAGCCACTGGGAGAGATGGCTGGCTGTCTCGCAGCTCACAGCCTTGGGGCATTGACCTTTGGACCAGGCTAGATTCCTGTAGGTAACTGTTGTCCAGCTCTGGGTTCAGGGTGATTTTCTCCTCCTTAATCAATTAGTTACTGTTTATTGAGTATCTCCCAGAAAGTCAAAATTAGGTAATTAAAAAACATAAAACACCATGGGTTGACCTCAAGGGCTTTCTAATAAAGAGTACCCAAAGCAAAGTCAAGGAAAGTTTCCAACCATCTGTGACTGCTTGTTGTGCTCTTTCAACTAACTCTTCATCTATAAGAGTGATTCAAGCAAATCAGTCAAAAGGTGGTAAAAATTTTTATTTGTTTTGGTAATTTCAGCCACACAGCACAATTAGACCAGGGGATATCTAAGGGATCAATAAAGAATGACTCTGGATTCCTTTTCTAGCCTTTAAACCTATTAACAGATAAACAGAGTTTTAAAAGGTCCATCATCAAAACTGCCCCTTAAAATATAGTTTTGATCCACCTGTGAGTAGCTGTGTGATCTCAGCTAGGTTACTTAACCTGTCTGGATCTTGGTATTCTATTCTATAAAATGAAGAGTCTACAACGTGTGAGATACTACATGCCTAGATCTTTCTTTCAGCTGTAACTATGAGCTCCTGGGGCCGCTCTCCACAAAATAGTGTTTTTGTCTTTAATTATCATGATGACAGGTGTGTGGACTTGGCCTCCAGGGCAACCTCCAGTCCTTACTGAAGTTTCAGGCTTTTGCAACTGCAGAGGGCAACTGTGGGCTTTGCAACATGGAGGGACTAGGAGGAAGGTCCCTCTGACCCCTCAGGGCGCCTGTGAGATAGCCCTTAAACTAATGGGCCCCAGCCTACACCTAACAGTGATCACTGCTTAATGAAAATAGATTGAGAGCCACAGAGAGTTTCACCTCCTGCTCTGATGCTAATTTGAACTGTTAATTTAGGCAAGGTATTTGCCCTGTCAATTTCATATCTTCCCCCTTCACCAACAGGGAAGAATAACGTTGGTTCTAATCATTTGATTGGATCATGTGAGGATCACTCCACACTCCCTGCACAGTACCCAGATATAAGATGCCTTTAACATCTTTGGAGGATGGTGGTAGCAGTGTGGTTTGTGATGGCAGATCTCTGTTTAGAGTATATATGTCACCCACTGGCCTCTCCACGTGATTAATCTTAAAGGACCACTCTTAGCGTGCCTCTTCTTTGCTCCAAAATCTTCTACAGCTGCCACTGCTCAACAAAGGCAATCTCAGTGACCTGGGGCCTCAAGCCTGATTACTATGAAAGTCATAGACACCATTTAGACTCAATATTGTCAGCTCAGCAGTTTGCAACTGTGTACATAGAGTCCTCTGCACTTCTTTTCTCCGCTGTTTCTTTAGAGAGCTCCACGAGGCTGTCTGATGACCTAATGCATTAGCCTGGGGTTCTGATCTCTTTGTATTGCAATTCTGCATCTGTCTTCCCCTGAAGAGCTTCCCACCTGACGCTGGTGTAGCTTCTGTCCCCAAATGTCATTAGGCCCCTTCTCCAGGCTCCATTCCCAATGCTTCTGCCTCTGCAGCTCAGGCCTGTATGACTACCAGGCTTCTGCTTCCCGTCAGAGCTGCAGTCACAGTGCTGAAGTCCTGGGCTGCCATCCAAGGTCTTCAGCAGTCTGACCCCAATCTACTCCAGCTTTGTCGCCCGCCTCTCCCCTTGGTAGGTTATTGCTCAGGCTGAAAGTTAAAATAACCGCTTAGAAAAATCCCTGTCTTCCCTCCCCTTTTGCACCTGTCCAAATCTTAGCCATGTTGCAAGGTTTAATCAAAACCTCCCCTGCTCTAAGAAGCCTTGCCTTGCTACCCCACTCAGACTCAATAGCCTCTTTTCTCTCGCCAGCAATAACTTTTACTTTTTTACACTCTGCTTCTGCCACTGAAATGCTATCACAGCTGACGTTCAAAGGCAAGACTTGAGTCTTGCTATAGACTTTGTAAATCCTACCACTTAAATAAGTTTTTTTGACTCCTTTCCCTAAAGCCCAACTAAAAAAACATATTACTTGCAACAAAAGGTGGTACAGAGTGAAAATACAGAATAATTTTGTTTTAGTTGATATTTTTTTTCATTACACCTACTAGTGATGGAGTGATGGACTAAATACAGTCAGTCCCTATTTCCACATTGTTGACGATACTCTTTTCCCATCTACCTCAGAGGATTCTTCCAAACTCTAAGCAAAGAGAGTGGGAAAGAAGGCAAAGGCAAAGCCAGCAACAGCGGTAGTATGCTTTTGATTCTCCCTTAAATGCCTTGGAGACTAACAAAGGTGTGGATTACTCAACTGCTTCTTTCCAGGCACAAGGACAGGGTTGCATAAAATTATATGATACATCCTTCCCTTGGAATCGAGGGGATGCTGTGACTACCTTGATGTCTTAGTTCATTTAGGTCGCTATATAGCAAAATATCATAGGCTGGTAGGCTTAAACAATAGAAATTTATTTCTTACAGTTCTGGAGGCTGGAAAGTCCAAGATTAAGGTGCCAGCAGATTAGGTGTCTGGTGGAGGTCATAGCCCACCATCTTTCTGCTGTGCACCTACATGGCAGAGAGAGTGAGGGAGCTCTCTGGACTTTTATAAGGGCACCCTTATAAAAGGGATGCACCCTTATGACGTAATCACCTCCAAAGGCCCACCTCCAAATATCATCACACTGGGGATTAGGTTTCAACATATGAATTTTGGGAGACACAAACATTCAGTCTATAACTCTTGACCAATTGAATACAGCAGAAGTAACACTGGACCACTTTCTGGGCCAGTGTTTTCAGGGACTACAGCTCCTACTGTCTCTTACACTCACATCTGAGACTGAGCTGCCTTATGAGAGGAAGCCCAAGCAGTCCATGGAGAAGTACATAGGGAGAGAAAGAAAGATCTTTGGCTGTAGGCCCCAGAGGAGCTTCTGGCTGACAACCAGTCCGAGCTCCATGTAGATGAGACACCATGGGAGTGGAATCTCCAGCCCTGGTCAGGCCACTCCAGGGGATGCTTCAAGGGATAGAGTTGAGCTGTCCACAGAGAGCTCTGTCCAAATGACATATTTTTTTAGCAAAATGAATAATTGTTGTTTTAAACCACTAAACTTTGGGTTGTTTGGTAGGCAGTTAGAGACAACCAGAATACAGTTGGAATGAATTCCTGTCTTTCTGGTTGAAATCAGAGTTGGTGGAACTGACCTGATGCCCTGATGCACTTCATGATTACACTGCCCAAAATCTTACCAAAAATGTGGATATGCTCACATCTGGAATTTTTGCAAGAAAAAAAAATACGTTAAAACAACACAAAAAGCACCAGGTCAACTTTTTAATGAATGATCACAAAGTAACACTGCTTTAATTTCTCATAGATATTCTACAAGCTGGAAGGAGAGCATAAATGCCATTAAATGATGACTGGCCTAGGTTTCCCCTTTCCTGTCATGACAGGGCATGTCAACACAGCCATTAGAAATGGAGTCTAGGGAGCTCAGGGCTCAGGTTGGGGAGAGTGTTTGGAAATTAGCAATATTTCTACCATTTCAGGGCCTGGTGGGGAATGTAAGGATTTGGTGGCATTCTCCATTCACCAAATACTTAGTGAGCTTTTACTACACAATTATGGGTGAGGCACCCTGCTGAGCTTTGGAGGTACAATGGTAACAAAGACGATTCTGTCCCTGTTCTCACGGGGCTTACATTAGGTGGGAGGCATGAACAGTAAACAATAACCATCTACCAAATGACTGTGCCACAACCATTTTGCCAAGTGCCATGGAGGAAAAATACAGAGAGTATCAGAGGGCATGCTGGCAGAATCTAACTGAACTTGGCGGTAAAATACATCCTTCCTGAGAAGTGGCACAGACTGAGATCTAGGAGTGAGTAAAAATTTGCCAGGTGGAAAGTGGAATTTGCCAGTGAGGGAGCCGCTCCTGTGAGCTGGGAAGGAGCACAGGGATTGGAGGAACGGAGAGAAGCTCTCCTACCAGAACGGACTGACCGAAGTGGGGAGGAACAAGGATGAGGCTGCCAGGGGGTCAGCGGCTGGGCCGTGTGGGTCTTTTAGGCCATGATAATAATTTTGAATTTTAATCTGAACAGTGAGGTGACATCCATGACATGCTTTCGAATGTGAAATGACTATACTGGGTTTTAAAACAGATAAATACCAGAGAGAATGTTTTTGGGGTGATGTAAAAAGGGAACTAGATCCATCTTTTAATGAAGGAGGATTTTGTTTTAAAGTTTATTTATTTATTTGGGGGGCGGGGAGGAGCAAAGAGAGAGGGAGAGAGAGAATCTCAAGCAGGGTCCGGGCTGTCAGTACAGAACCCAATGCGGGGCTCGGATCTCACGACCCGTGAGATCATGACCTGAGCCTGAATCAAGAGTTGGTCACTCAACAGACTGAGCCACCCAGGCACCCCTCATATTGATTTTTTTTAAAAGATAAATCCCAAAAAGAATGTGTTTGGGGTAATGTAAAAAGTGAACTAGATTCATCCTTTAACAAAGGACGATTTTTGTTTTAACGTTTATTTATTTATTTCGAGAGAGAAAGAGAGCGAGAGAGAGTGGGGGAGAGGCAGAGAGAGAACCTCAAGCAGGCTCCGTGCTGTCAGTACAGAGCCCAATGCAGGGCTTGATCGCACGAACGGTGAGATTGTGAACAGATTGTGAACGGCCACAATCAAGAGAGTTGGACTCTTAACTGACTGAGCCACCGAGGCACCCCTACCAAGGAGGGTTTGTGGGAGAGGAAGTTGGGATGTTGTTGATACCTGACTTCATCTACCTAATGGGTCTGCCCAGAACCGGCCTTCACCGTAGCTGACCCCGGGTCCTCTCCATCTACAAAATATCATCTGACTCTGCATCTGAGGTAAGTAAAGACTCCCTCGGGAGCAACAGACTGCTGCTGCAGCTTACCTAGAACTCTCTCTGGCTCCCTCGGGATGGGGAGGGTAGTGTGGCCTCAGGCAAGTAGGAAGAGAAAATTGTGAAGTGGCTTTCTTCACAGGAAGCTGGACCAGTAGCAGATACCCTTTTTGCCCACCGCTGGAAAAAATAGAACTGATTATTCTGTGGGTGGCATTTTCTTTTCCAGAATCAGACTCATCGGTGTCCTGCTGTGGTGTCAAGAGACACTGAGTTGCTGTGACAGTTGCCTTTCAGGGGAGAGGAAACTGGGCACCTGCAGTCGGGTCCAGAAATAGCTGATGGTTATATGCCCCGGGGATGGAGCTGCTGGTCTGAATGTTCCCGCCGAATGCTAACTTAGTTATGCCACCATGGCTGTCTAAATTACCGGTATAATTTCAGGGAAAAAGCACTGGTTTGGCCAGAGCAAAAAAAAAAAATGTATTTTAAGAAGCACAGGTTTATACCTGAACTAGGACTTTTGACTGAATATCCCTAAACGCACAAAACCCAAGGAAAAAAATCTTCCTATAGCGATTCATATTTTTTTGTACTTGAATCTGCCTAACCTCAAATCTGTGTAGTTGCTGTAAAACAGCAAGTACAGGTTATAATGATTATATTGATATATATTACATTTATAATTATCAATTTAATTTTAGCCATAATCAAATAGGCATCATTGAATAGTAACCATGTGTCTAAAACTGTACTAGCAATCAATCCTCTTATCCATGATAGCATGTTAAGAATTGACTTTGTTGGGGCGCCTGGGTGGTTCAGTCGGTTATGCATCCGATTCTTGACTTTGGCTCAGGTCAGGATCGCATGGCTCGTGAGACTGAGCCCCGCATCGGGCTCTGTGCTGGCAGTGTGGAGCCTGCTTAGATTCTCTCTCCCTCTCTCTCTGCCTCTCCCCTGCTTGTGCGCACTCTCTCTTTCTCTCGGTCTCTCTCAAAATAAATAGGAAAACTTAAAAAAAAAAAAAAAGAATTAACTTTGTTTATCCCAAACCTACTTTTCCAATGAAATTTTTTCAGCAAAGCCTCTATGCCAGGTCCAGGGATATATTTCGGAATCCTTTCTGCATGTAGAAGGATGATCTTTAGGTCATAAAGTTTTCTCTTCTAAAGCTGTGAGGTATTCTCTCTTCTGGTGGCATTTAACATACATATTTGTAAATCTGCTATTATTGCAAGTGTGTGATTGTGTATCCATCCTTCCACGGAAATATTTGGACAACTGAATAACACTACTTTTCATGCAGACCTCTCAGAATCATAAAGACAAACCTTAGTGGCTTTAATATTACTCTTCATTTTAAAGGGACCTTCCAATAACAGTGTGATGCCCAGCACGTAGCCCATAGAAGCTGAGATTTCTGAAACTTCTCCCGATATCATCCTTTTACCTTTTATATCTAGCTGGCTCGGGATTTTCCAGTCCTGCAGTGGCTCTCACTACCCCCCAGCTATCTGGCTTGTGGAAAAGCCCTGCAGGATGCCTCTGCCTCCCTAGCCAATCTCATGAAATCTTTACCGCAAATCAGTTGTGAATGGCTCCCCCTCCCTGCCTTTGGTAACTATTTCTGATTCTGTGGCTCAGCCTTCAAGACACCATTAACTGGTTTCCTGCTGTTTCTCAAAGGACTCTTCTTGTTTCATTTTGGTTTTCCCTTTGCCTCTGCCCCCCACGCTCCCAATCCATCCATACAATCCATGTTTATTTCAGCTGCATGACTCTATTCATGATATTTCCCTCCATGCGTAGCTCTCTTTCCTTTGTTCCGTTATTTAAAAATTTGAGCTTAGGTTTCCCTCTTGCTAAAGGCCCACATTCTGTATGAAGTCTTATGAGATGTGTTAAAGCCACACAAGCAGTGAAGGAAAACATACGGTGCAGGGAGATAACAGAGAGAAGCAAGCCAGTTGTGATCACAGACTCAGGAAGATGCAAATAAATATCGCTGCATTTATTGCTGAGGTCAGGGTGAGGCAGGAGGCCGAAGACGGAGACATTGTTTGGATGTTTGCCTGGAGCTCAGTGCAGGATTCATGCTGTGTAGCCAGGTGATTCTTTCCCTGCCCCAGCAGGATACTGGGGATTCTGCAGAAATATTGAACTAAAGGGGCTCAGAACTAGAGGGGACACCTGACACATTGAAGGAAAGAAAGAGGCACCACATGGAAAAGAGGAGAAGGAATTGAATTGAAATTCTACAAACTGAGATGAAGCTCCAGCAACCTTGTATTCGTCAGTTTCAAGAATACTGTGAACCAGGCACATATCCCAGCCAGACGATTGTAAGTTTCTTCTTTGGAGAAGCCAAACAACCTCAAAAGGGGGAGAAATCTATTGATACTTGTATTTGGAAAAATCCCCTGATAAAATGGCCAGATCTCTAACCCATTTCCTCCATGGTGAAGCTTACCAGTTGCAAAGTCCTGCTCAAGCACAAAGGGTTTTGAATTAGGGTTTTATTAATTTTAGGAAAGCCCCTTCTTGAAAGACAGAGATGAAAATAACTATAGAGAGGAAAAGGAATTTGAAGGAAACAGAGGTAATGCTGGGAATGTAAGGGAACGTCAGAATTATGATCAGCTTCCTAGGAGACAAAAGAAGGTATTATATCTGTGGAATAATAGAAAGCTCTTTAAAAAAATAAGGAAACAACAATACAAAACTTCTGAAAGATAAAAGGTATGATACCTTTTATAAGCGAATTTCATACAGTTTTGGAATATAATGTTGAAGTTATTTTTCGAAAACTAAAACCTAAACCAGCTTGAAAGTAGGAAAGTCCAAATAAGTGAAAACTGGATCACTACATGATAGATCAATATGAAATAGCCAACATCCAAATAATAGGGGTTCCCAAGTAAAAGAGAATAAAGGAAACTTAATGGTGATAATAATAAAAAAAATAATAGACATTTCTTATTTGGAAGGCATGAGTTTCCAGCCCAAATGAACTCTCTGACAGCCCAATATCTTAAGTGAGAAAGACTCACACCAGCTCATGTTATGATGACGTTTCAGGTAATGGGGATAAAAAAAATTTGTTTTAAAGCTTCCAAAGGGAACAAAAATAGAAAGGATAGAATCTTTCTGTCCCATAGAAAGGATAAAGAATCAAAATGACAATAGACTTAGCAGCAGCAACTCTAGAAGCTAGAATATAGTGGGGCAAAAGATACCAAATTTTGAAAGGAAATGAATTCCAACCTAACCTTCTATAATCAGCCAAGTTGGCAGGCAAGTATAAAGTTACAGAAATAAATTTTAATACATAAATGGTCTGATAAAGTAACATCCTATTGTCTTTTCTCATGGGTAGCTATTAGAAATTTTCTTTAATAAAATAAGAAAATAAACCAAAATGAGAGAAAAACAGATCCAAGAAACATGGAATCATGTTTCAGAATGACAGCTCCACCAAGCCTTCAGGGCAACTGGACCAAATTAACAAGGAAGTTATCTAGGAAGATCTTAAATTTAAAGACCAACATGTGTCTGACTATATATTTTTAAAGGTAAAATGCATACAGCCAGACTTACAGCAAACTAAGCTAAGTCTGTGGATTCACTATAAACACATCTATAGACAAAATGTGACAAATGGCAAATTCCAAACACACACACACACACACACACACACACACACATGCAATAAGTTGGTGATACTATATCCCAATTCAAGTTCTAGTTTTATAAATCCAGGTTGTTTTCTTCAATTCAACATGGAGTTTTTGTTTGTTTGTTTCCCCTAACAGGTCATAGGGGAATAGGGTCATAGGGGAATATGACTTATTCCATAGTCATAAGTCCATAGTTAATGCTGTGACATGATCCCAGTGAGCCTTTGGGACCTACTTACACTATCTCTCCAGTGAAGTCTTTTCTCTCATTCTCTCCTGTTCCTGTTATTAGTGTCCACTGACTTCTCTGTCTGTTAATACCTTCCTTCTGTAATTCCTCTAACACTGGGAAAGGTTCTGGAACGTCAACAATTTATCCATCCTAGGACCATGACTTTGACAAGAACCAGGATATTCTTTCCTAACCCTTCTCCCCAAAGAAGACAGACCCGTCACAACATTGGCATCACTACTTAATTTTTCATCACTTCAGGAGTTTTTCTAGCTATTATCCTCAAAATGCTGGGGAAAACAGAGATGTTGGAGTGATTAGAAATTTTGTCAATAGAAATTACATCAGTTTCTTTCTAATCTTTTGATCAGTGAAAAAACAAACAACGCAAAGCATTATGGGTTTGGCTGTCTCCAAGAGTTAATGTAGACAGATCTGATTACCTTAAAAACCATCCTTTTTTTTTTTTTTTTTTAACTTTATCTTTTAGTGAGTTTGTCATGTTGATCAATCAGATGAATTTAGCCACAGGCTGCAGGATCAGCTTAATTTCATTTTGTTACACTGTCAGTTTAGAAGTGTCTTTACTTTTTCAATAAATTAAGGTTAGTGAAGTTTCATTCTAAATTTCAGTTGGATAGGATAATTTATACCTGTTTGTATGCTTCAGAGGTAGGTGTTTATAAGCTTTTGCTGTATGGGGACACTTCAAATAATATCAGGTGTTAGTGCTGTAATTAATTTCCAACTAGCAAGTTTAATGACATTTTCTTCCTCAGTTAGAAAATTAGGTAAGAATGTTTGGAAGTTCAACACCATATGGCACAATAAAATACATGTTAGTATTATTTTGAAGAGTTATGCCCATCAATAACTATTGGCTTGGGAATTAAAAAGCCTTGATTATGACCTAAATATATAACATTAAGAAAACCATTTACACTTTCTTTTACAATTTTCTTAACAATAAAATGAAAAATTATCTCTAAGATAATTTTGTCTATTGGACGAATTTATCTCTAAGACCACTTTCTAGCAATATATGATTTTATAATTACTGTCTTGTGATGGAAAATTACCAATAAAAATGAGGGAATACAGGTTAAGAAGTTTTATCTAAAAAGTAATACAAATGATTGGTTTGAAATTGATAATCTAGGTAAAAATGATTTATGTGTTGCTTGAGCAAATTATTGTAATAAGAAGGAAATGTGAAATAAAAGGGATTTAGTTCCAAATTGTTGTTTTCCTTTTGAGTATTATCACAAGTTTTGAATCTTACTATTCTTTATTATTATCATAATATTGGGCTCATACTGACATAGTAATTTCATTTTCCAGTTTTCATTCTTGATTCAATAACGAGAGCCGTCACATACAGAGGGCTTATTATGAGCCAGGTGTTTATTATGAACATTTTATGAACATTTTTTAATTTAATTCTTACAGAATGCATATGAGGTTAGTTATTACTATCACAAATGAATTTGAGGCATAAACTGAGGCATAGTCAGCTTGGCTAATTGTTCAAGGTCATACGGTTAGCAAAGGAAAGTTTTTAACTTGGATCCATCAGACTCCAAAGCCATTTTCTGTGCTACCCTGTTTATAATTCTTTACATATATTTTAGTAAATAAATATGCTACTACTTTCTTCGATTTCTAGTCACTCTGCAAAATGTTGGAAACACTTTTTTTTCCTCAGTGAGATTCTCACCATGACCAAAAACAAAAAGGGCTTTGCCATTGATACATAACAGAAGTATTAATAGAAGAAAGACGCTTCCTAGCCATAAATCCAAGATCTTGTGAAATAAGCAGAAAACAAAAACAAGACTCTCGAATTGTCTACTTGAAGATTTTTCATGGACTACATATAACCACTTCCTTGTGTACAGACACAAAGTCAATGGCAAGTTAGAGATGATCAAGTTTTCAAGAGCAAAACTTCCCTCTCCAAACCATTAATGCTGTCTAATATCTAGTTCTAAAAGTAAAGATGTTATCTTATAGCCACTTGACAATTTCATTTGTACTTTTCAAATGAAAAAAGTCAAAATGAAATCTTACTTTTTATGTAATCCACGTGTTATGGGTTGAATTAAGCCTCCCCCCACATTCCATGACATATTGTAGTCTAAACCCTAAATACCTCGGAACATGGCCTTATTTGTAGATAGTGTCTTTGCAGATGTAATCAAGTTAAAATGAAGTCATTAGTGTGAGCCCTAATGCAATATGATTGGTGTCTTTATAAAAAGGACAAATTTGGTCACAGAGATAAACACATGTAGAGAGAAGACAATGTGTAGAGACACGAGAAGATGTTCTTCTGTAAGCCAAAGAGAGAGGCCTGGAACAGATCTTTCCCTCATGCCCTCAGAAGGAACTAGCACTTTGAGTTCAGACTTCTAGCCTCCAAATTGCGAGATAATACATTTCTGTTGTGTGGGTCCCCAAGCTTAAAATACTTTCCTCCAGCAGCCCTAGCAAACGAACACACAATGTTTTCTAGGCCATATCAACAGTGTGTCAAGAACTTTAACATAGGGTTGCCTGACCACTCAGTTGGTTAAAGTGTCTGACTCTGGACTTTGGCTCAGGTCGTGATCTCATGGTTTGTGAGGTTGAGCCCCATGGTATGGAGCCTGCTTATGATTCTCTCTCTTCCTCTCCCTCTTCTCCTCAAAAAAAAAAAAAAAAAAAAAAAAAAAAAAAAAAAAAAAGAAAGAAAGAAAGAAAACGGGAAGTTCCTGGGTGGCTCAGTCGGTTGTCTGACTTTGGTCCAGGTCATGAGCTCATGCTTCGTGGGTTCGAGCCCCGTGCCAGGCTCTGTGCTGACAGCTTCAGATTCTATGTCTGCCTCTCTCTCTGCCCCTCCCTTGTTTTCACTCTGTCTCTCTGTCTCCCCCCAAAAATAAATAAATATTTAAAGAGAAAAAGAAAGAAAGAAAGAAAGAAAAAAGAAAAGGAAACAAAAGAACTTTAACATTTAATATCAGTACTTTTCTGGCTCCACCCATTTTTAGAAAAAACAGATTCATCAATTTATTCATATGGATATCAGTGCTACATGTTCCAAAGCCTTTCCACTTGTTTCTCCTTATATTTTCCTTGTCCATCTGACATGCTCTCCTTGAAGTCCTCGCTTTGTGAATCCTGCTCTTGGCTTCTTACATTTCCCTGATGGAGACCAAGATGAGGACTGAGAAAAGAGGGCAAGGTCTTGGACGTGGTCCAGCACACTGCACAAGGAGATGAGACTGCATTGGGGTTTGGGTTCAAAGAACATCTTATCCTCAGGGCATATTTCTTTTGGTGATCATACAGATAATACGTGGCTGCTCTCAGCCTAGGCTCCTGACCTTGGTCACACAGGTTACAAAATCATGTTATGAAATTAATAATGAAATGGTATTATGTATTTTAAAATTTTTAATTAATATGCAGACTGCCATTAATCACATACTATATAGTTACTATATAGTTATCACACACTATACATTATAACTAAATGTTTACTAAATAAGTTTTGAAAAGGCTAAAGCACTTAATTATATATTCATTCAGCAAATATTTATTGATGGTCTCCATGTTCCAGGCACTTAATTCATTTATAGAAAGTCATGATTGTAAAGGTTTTCTGATATGTACTTTTAAGCCAGGCACATAATTTCCCAAGCCTTGTTTTTTCTATTTGTATGAAAAGGGAGCTGTCCTCTATCACCTGTAAAGGTCGTCACTGCTCTCACCTTCTATGGCTTTTGTGAATCCATTCATTTAACATTTTAATAATTCTTTGTTTCTAGTGTTTGCTATCTTTAACTTGGTCAGAATCCACTATCCTGATTAAAAAGTCCAAATGTATGACTGATTCTTCGATCTGCCTAAGGCTTTGAGCTGTTACAATTTTTTAGGACATAGACTAAATTTGGAAAATGGCAAGATTTTAAGCAGCTACTACTTTAAGATTTAGTACCGTACTTTCTATTATCCCAAAATAGGCCTTCTTAACATTTACCTTCTACTTCTGAATATGCTATAAACAGTCCACTTACCTTTTCAAAATTAACAGCTATCGTGAGCACATTAAAAGGGCACCATTGTGAAGTTTGTTTTATGTTTCTTTCCATTAAAATGTATTATTTTCAACATCTTGCTGTTTTACTTCTTTTCCCTGGTGTTGAGTACAATTACCACAATATTCTTATGACTCTGCTTTAAAGCTCTCCTCCTAGCTGAAAGCCACACTATATCGTTAACTCCACAAGGTCCAATAACATTTTCCCAAACATGTTGTGACTGTCACCACTGGAAAGCAATGCTTTTAGGGGAAAATGTGGAGTTGGTATGCGGCACATTCCTTTCTTTCTTTTCTGCTTTCCTAATTTCAGATAATTATTGAGTTGAAATTTATTAGCTAATTGTATACATGCTGTGGTATATAAGTACTTTCATTTATGTAGTTGACAGTAACTAGACTTTTCTTCGATCTAGGTAGTTTTCTTCACATTTAGGAGGTGAAAATGCCCTCTACTAATTGTGGTGCTTGGAAGCCCAGTATGGCTGTAACTAGAACTTAATGTGTTATAATTATTAGATATTTATTCCATGCACCTTGGAGAATTATATTAATTTTCTTCTATCAAGATATCATCCAATCAGAGCTCCACTGAGATGTCCAACAAACCTTGGACATTGTTTTACCTGTAACATAGGGAGGAAGGTTAGGCTCAGGGACTTGAACCATTTGAACCAAGTAAACTCAAGTTCAAGCTCAGTACTGTGGTAACATTTTAATATGTCTAGTTCTGTGTCTCTCCATGGTTTGAGAAAATGTATAACTTTGATTTCAATTAAAATTAACTTATTTGGTATATTCTTAGAAAACCCTTAACATAGTTTGAATTGATTTATTGGTCACTGTGCAATAAATTTTAAAAATTGAATTTGATTTCACTGTTACCTTCAGCAAAGCTTTGTAGCATACTCTATTTTTGGTTCAGGGCACCATGTGATTTACAGGCCTATAACAAAAAGGTCTCTTTGGTAGAGATAAAAGTTTACCAGCCATGTTTAAAACATGTTCATCAATTCTCCAGATCGTCCTCAGGCACCATATTCTAATTGGGATTTCATATAAAGGTTGGTCATCTGTCAGCCTTGGGTACCCCCAAACAATGTTGCTGGAGCTAAGAAACACCAGGCACTCAAAAGAAGCTCTGCGGCCCTGGGCAAGGTCAGGTAAGAGAAAACAAAGTGATTTAAGGTGGAAAAGATATCCAAAAATGGTGGTGATCATGATTCTTCTTTTTTATAACTTTATTGAGGAATAATTGACACATAATAAACTGTACTTGCTTAAAGCTTACAGTTGATCATGAACCCATCCATTACTCCCTAAAAGTTTTCTCATGCCTATCTGTAACTCCCCTTCCCACTTCTACCTGCTCTATTCCCAGGCACCACCAATCTGCTTTCTGTCATGATAGATTGCGTTTTCTAGATATTTATATAAATAGAATCATGCAGCATGTATTATTTTTTTCATCTGGCTTTTTTCACTCAGAATAGTTAATTTGAGTTTTACCCATATTAATGTGTATACTAACCATTCATTGCTTTTATTGCTGAAGAGAAGTTGGTATTCAACTGTATGAATATACCATGATTTGTGTATCCATTCACTTGTTGATGATAGCCAGCAAGAAAAAAAGCACCTCACCTTTACAACCACAAGGAGATTAATTCTGCCAACAATGTGACTCAGCTTGGAATAGGATCTTGAGCCTTCAGTGAGGCTGTATACATCAACACTTTGGTTTTGGTCTGGTGAAACCCTAAGCAGAGGACTCAGCCAACTTGTACCCAGATCTGTGATCTTGACCCATAGGATCTGTGAGGTAATAAATTTGTGTTGTTGTAAGACTCTGTATCACAGTAATTTGTTACCCAGCAGAGGTCACGAAATACTCCCTTAAGGAAGTGGTACACAGAAGAGTCAGAGTCTACCAAGGAGATAAGAGGAAAGGAGAACATTGCTGATGGAAGAAGTAGCCTGCTCAAATGCCTGGTGGTGGAAGGGAATGTGGAACATTCAGAAACCGAAAGAATGCTTTTGGCTGGGCTACAGCTATTCAGACAGAAAATGGATTGGGATAATCAGATCCTATAGGTGTCCGATCTTTTTCTTAAGAACTTGAGGCCTCAGGAAGTTTTAAGTGTGTGTTGTAGGGTGGAGAAGAGAGAAGGATGACTACATGATCAGATCTGCTTTTATGGAAAGATGATCCAGATGCAATTTGGAGGCTGGGTGTGGAGAGGGCAATGGTGGATGTGGAAACCAGTTAGGAATGCAACGTTGCACCCCTGGAGAAAGAAGTGGGCAGTATACTGTTGAGTATCAGTCGTGAAGGCCAGAAGGAAGAAATCTGAAAAATATTTAAGAAAATATTTGGAGACAACCACATGGAGATATCGGGTGGAGTGTTGCATGTACTGATTTGAAACTAAAAAACTAGGTCTACACAGAGAAAGACTCGTTGACCTACCAAAGGCAATTGAAGCCATGGGCATGTATGGGACTGTCAATGGTATCAGGTTTTTCAACACGTTGTTTCTGCAAGATAATATTGCAAAAAAGACTTAGTAGCCAAAGATACAGGAAGTAAGAAAGTGTGTCATGAGCCCAAGAAAAGAATATTTTGAAAAAAAGAGTTTTCAAGAGGAGGGAATGGTCTACAGTATAAATAAAAACTGAGATGTCAAATGACAGCGGGTCTGAAGACATCAGTTATACTCTGAAGGTCTACCAAGAACTGCTTGTGTGAGATGATGAGGGCTGTGGGGTAACAGAAATGGTGGAATACAACAGCACTTTGGAAAGTTTGTGAAAAGGAGGATGGAGAGAGGAGAAAGGAGGTCAAAGAGACTTTGTTCGTTTGTTCCTTGTTTGCTTGAAAATAGGAAAGATTTAAATACCAAGGGAAAGATCCAGAGAAGGAGTGAACTATTTAGTCACTCATTGCTGCTGTGCTTTTATTACTTAATGTGACTATTTGTCCTATGGAAAATGAGAACATTTTTATTTAACAGCGTAATCTTCTAAGACTTTAGAGCTATTCTTTTTCTTTTGTGTGTTTTTTTGTCTTTAGTATTCTGGCTTAAATTTGAATTACAAATAACTCCAAAGGAAGTTTTTGCAATAAGTAAGCAAATACAAGAGCTCATTGAGAGCTTAGTGTTTGTTGTTATAGTTGTTCTATGACCTGGGTTAATCAATTAACAAGGCAGTACCTTTAATAGCAGCCCCTGTCTTCTGAATACTGTCTAAACATCTGTGATAATGATTCAGGCTCTAAAAGGCAGGATTGCTACTCACCAGGAGCTCAAAATCTAATGGATGAACAGATGAATAAAAGTACTGGAAGGTTTATGGAATAGCAATGGGAAGAGAAACCAAAGGAGAATTTCTATTTCCTGCAGTATCATTAAATCCCACTTTTAAAATGGATTCTGTTTTGAGTTTATTTTTGTGTATATTTTGTGTGAGAAAGTGGTCCTGTTTCATTCTTCTGCATGTTGCTGTCCAGTGCTCCCAGCACCATTCGCTAAAGAGACTCATCTTTTTTCCATTGGATGCTTTTTCCTGCTTTGTCAAAGGTTAGTTGGCCATACATTTGTGGGTGCAGTTCTGGGTTCTCTATTCTATTCCATTGGTCTATGTGCCTGTTTTTGTGCCAATACCATACTGTTGCAATGATTACAGCTTTGTAGTTAGAAGCTAAAGTCCAGAATTGTGATGCCTCTCCCTTTGATTTTCCTTTTCAACATTACTTTGGCTATTCGTGATACCACCTCACACTGGTCAGAACGGCTAAAATTAACAACTCACGAAACAACAGATGTTGTAAAGGATGTGGAGAAAGGGGAACCCTCTTGCACTGTTGGTGGGAATGCAAACTAGTGCAGCCACTCTGGAAATCAGTGTGGGGAGGTTCCTCAAAAAATTAAAAGTAGAATTACCCTCTGACCCAGCAATAACACTACTAGGAATTTATCCAAAGGATACAGCAGTGCTGATTCATAGGGGCACATGTACTCCGATGTTTATAGCAGTGCTATCAACAATAGCCAAATTATGGAAGGAGCCTAAATGTCCACCAACTGATGAATGGATAAAGAAGACGTGGTTTATATATATACAATGGAATACTACTTGGAAATGAGAAAGAATGACATCACGCCATTTGCAGCAACGTGGATGGAACTGGAGGGTATTATGCTAAGGGAAATAAGTCAGACAGAGAAAGACAGATATCATATGTTTCACTCATATGTGGAATTTGAGAAACTTAACAGAAAACCTTTCCCTTGGAAAGGGAATGGGAATGGGAAAAAAATAGTTACAAACAGAGGGAGGGAGGCAAACCTAAGAGACTCTTAAATAAAGAGAACAAACTGAGGGTTGATGGGGTGGGTTCCGGGGGGAGGGGAAAATGGGTGATGGGCATTGAGGGGGAGGCACTTGTTGGGATGAGCACTGGGTGTTGTATGTAAGTGATGAATCATGGGAATCTACTCTCAAAGCCAAGAGC
Source organism: Leopardus geoffroyi (assembly GCF_018350155.1). NCBI lineage: Eukaryota > Metazoa > Chordata > Mammalia > Carnivora > Felidae > Leopardus > Leopardus geoffroyi. The sequence goes on along the minus strand of NC_059326.1, from coordinate 201,827,276 downwards.
ACACTGTATACACTGCATGTTAGCTACCTTGAAAATAAATGATATTAAAAAAAAATTAAAAAGGAGTCTAAAGTTATGAATAAAAAATGAATTCTTACCCTAAGAAGTCTATTCAATGTCTTTTTTTTTCTGATACCATATAAGATCTATAGCCAAGATTCTGTCATCACCACTCATAAAATCAGGCTGCATCCATGCTCCATGACACAATTTTAAAAAAGTTCTGGAAGTCATTTGTTCACTGATCAGCAAACTTTATATATGAAGTCAGTCTTAGCAGTCATACTTTTTTGTTCCAAAAGGATAACTTCAATCTACACTTTTATTCTCCCCGCCCCCCCCGCCCCCCCCCCCAAACATTCTATTACCATTCAGGCATCAACCAGGCCTTTTCTATATGCCCTGCCCTCAGGGTATAGTTGATATTGCAAAACTGCTGAGTAATTGCTCACTGTGAGTCTCAAAATAAACTTGTGACAAGTACAACAGAATCTATAGCTTTGAAGTAAATGAACCTGCATATTTTGAGTACCAAAAGTCTGAAGTTTGTATCATAGAGGAATAATAAATTAACAGAACCAAACCTCCCCCATCCAGCTCTAGGAGGCTGCCTGTTACCACATCCAACACCATCTTTCCTCATATTCAGAAGCCCACGAGGAGTCCAATTAGCTTGTAGATCATTCAATGATTATTCAAGAATGCACTGAACGTTGATTGTGCAAGGAAAAACCTTCTCGTGGCTACCCTGACAAATCTCATCTTTAGCTTCCAGCACACTGCTGATGGCCCTGTAAGAGTAACAGCAAAATATGCAACTCAAAATACACAACTCAAAATTAAGCTTATTAATATACTTGCAGAGTTATGCAGCTATCACCATAATCTAATATTAGAACATTTTTATTACCCCCATAAGAAATCTTGTACCCACTGGCCATCACTCCTCCCAGACGTAGGCAACTACCAATCTACTTTCTGTCTCTATAAATTTGTCTATTCTGGACATTTCATAGAAATTATGTCATATAATATGTGATCTTTTCTGATTGGCTTCTTTCACAAGAGAGAAAGTCAGCACTCTAGCATGTATCAGTACTTTATTTCCTTTTATGACAGAATGGTATTCTATGGTATGAAAAGCCACTTAGGTAATCAATTGATGGACACTTGGGTTATTTCCGCTTTTGGGCTGTTATGAATATTGCTGCTATGAACATTTTTGTCCTTGTTTCTGTGTGAACATATGTTTTCATTTCTTTGGTGGAGATACCTATGTAATACGTGGCAGTTTTTAGCAGCTACCAATGAAAGCTTTAGACCTCTATAGACCTCGCGCTTTGGAAAGTCTCATTTTCCTAACCCTTGCTTCCATATACAACCTGTACTTGGGTAGGACTAATCAGAAATAGGGTGAGGTCTATGCCAAGCACACAGCATGTGAACTCTTTTCTGTCTCTGTACAGATCATTTATATACTCCTGGAAAATTTTTAACTGGTTCTACATTGGTGTATATGGTCAGTATGTAGGAAACATGAACAAAGTTATTGAAATCAATATAATTTAGAAGATATTTAGGAAAGTTGGTATTAATGAATGGTTCATTCAAAATGAATGAATCATCTAAAAATACTTCAAGTGAATATCTATAAATGGGTAGTTGAGCAGTTTTGGAAGCAGAATATTGTAGTTACATATTAGAAGAATACTCTAGTGGAAGAATGGACTTCAGGAGAAAGACCTGGTTTTGAGTCTCAGCTTTTCCACTTATTTGTTGTTTTGCTTTGAGAAAGTTATTCATCATCTGTAAGCTTCAGTTTTATCATTTCTAAAATAAGATTGATAATAATATTTATCTTTTGAGACTGTTAAATTACATGAGAAGTTCTGGTAAGCTCAAGAAATAGAAGTTGTACTTATCTTGGAATGCAAACTCTAATCAAGGTGGTCAGAGCATTGTCCAGGAAAGTAGGATTTATTTGCATGCCGTCTCTGAAGTTAGAGCATAACTAGTGAGAAGTCCTACATGTAACCTTGAAATGGGAAGAAGCCCTCATCCCTACCAAAATGTGCAATTTTTTTTTAATTGAAAGAGAATCTCACACATGGGCAAGTGTATATGTATTAGAGGAGATAAAGGAAATGGGGTTATCATTGATGGATAAAATTAACAATTGGGCAGGATCACCTGTGCCCTTTTGCCTATTACATCGAATTACCAACCTGTAAGACCAGTCTGATTTTGGAAATCCATATCAATTACCTTGAAATACTTTTTGTGTATTCTATCATATATGTATCTTACAACATTATGTGCATATTTTGCTTGATAAGTGACAAAACTAGGTCTTTTTTGACTCCTGATGGCCCCAGATTGTCAGGGCAGCCGGAGTTCCTGATGTGTTGTAAAGGTTCATTGCCGAACGATGCCCTGTGTTACTGAAGTAATGAGCCCTTAGAATGGATTCTTGTGGCATTAACTTGGTCTATGCAATACTTCTGCATGCAGATTTGAAAACTTTTGTTTATGTAGTAAAAAATAAATGTCATTTTTGACAATTTAATGCTGTCAGCTAACATTGTTCGTATTTTACTGCTGCCTTCTTTTGAAAAGTGATTGATATGGTATATAAGTTGTTTAATTATTTGGCTGACTTGGTTCCTGAGGTCTGCCAAAACATTTTCTTTTTTGGTTTAAGAACTGTTTGGGAATAGCTTTCATGTAAAATAGCATGAAGTCATTTATGAAGAAATATATAAATATATACAGAGAGAAAATTCTAGAAAGGTATAGAATAAACTATATACAATAGTTAGCTCTGGAGAAGGAACTGAATGGCAGAAATGGGAATGCCTGCAGGGGCTGAGAAGGAGAATTTTAATTTTTTCAAATGTATAAATCTATATCGTTCTTTTCGTTTTTTAAACAATGACCTGATATTAACTTTGTGACTGGAAAAACATCTCTGTGTCTTGAGAAACTCAGCCGGCTCCATTTTCACATTCTTCATGTCGTGTTTTAGAATACATTTTCCCCTTTTCTAGGTCATCGCTGTTCCCTGATTTGCATATAAAACACAACAAAAGAGATACTTCTGTGACTAGACTATAGAATGTGTTTTGTGTTATTCCTCTTTTTTGTGCAGAAAAGGTTTGTAAAATGAGATCACTAGAACACTGGGATTAAATAAAAATCAGTAATGGCACTAAATTCTCAAGATAGACATTCAGTGGCATCTAGTAATCATAGATTATATGAATCTTGTCTATGTACCATCTCGAAGTAAACTTATTTTAGTGGAGTGAGTGGATTTGATTTGCCAAATGTTGAGAGCAACGTATTTCCAGAGTAGGCATTTCAGGAATGGTATAGATTGTACATTCATGCTCTGTATGGGGAATGACAGATCCAATCAATGTTTATTTCACTTTTTATTGTTCCTATAATAAAAAATACAATGAAATAGAGGATGAATGTTCTGAGGTACTCACCATTCTGTATAAATAGGATTTCTAAATAAGGAGGAAAAATCTATAATTACTCATTTTGTTAATTTAATCTTAGTTTTTGTCATTGCATGTTTTTCAGTCAGCTATAAATTTATGTCTGAAATACCATTAAAAGTCTAAAAGTGAATGTTGCTGAGAAATTGAGATGTTATTTCAGGGACATTCTACAGGTTGAAATCTCATTTATCTGGTTTTAGATGATGGCCCTAGAACTTCTGATTTTTTTTTCAGCTAAAGTAGTTTTTCCCCCCCCTTTTAATGTCACATAATGATGTTGCTCTCTCCAAGTGATTTTAATAGAAAAAAATTTTTAGCTCTTGTAATCATTTTCTTCAGTAGTTAAATACTCAATGTATCAATTGATTAGCAAAAGAAACAGCATCATTCTAATTTTGGAGACAAATCAGAATAACAGAGAGAAAAACCACCTAATGTAATTTTCAAAAATATTCAGACAACTTTTAAAGGAAACAATTATTATTTAATAAAAAAATAAAAATTATTTTTGAAAACCTTAAAAATGTACATTTAATGATTTAACAAACATTTATCAAGCTAATACTAAGTATAAGACAATACAATAGGTATTTTAGGATTCATTCATTCAAACATATTTACTGAGCATCTACTATGTATCAGGCTCTGTTCTAAATTCTGGGGATGTGTTGGCGAATAAACTAGACCATTCAAAACAATTTTTGAGCACCATTATGTCCCAGACACTATGAATAGAAAAAATATCCCTCATGGAGCTTATAATTTAGCTGATAAAGACAGAAGTATGAAAGATAAATAAGTAAAATGTACAATATGTTAGACCGTGGTAATTGCTAAGAGGAAATCTAAATAAAACCAAATTAGGTGTATGAAATGTTGAGGGAGGGTATGTGTGAACTTTTAGATAGGGTGCCAGGGTAAATTAACTGAGATCATGAAGTTTTAGTAGACCGCTGACGGAAGTAGGTGGAGCTATATCTGGGGAGTATCTGATAGCTGAGCAAGGAGAATCCTAGGCAAAAGCGATAGAAATGCAAAGGCCCTGAAGTAGGATTGTGTCCACAGTGTTCCAGGAATAGCAAAGAGGTCCCTGTGGTTGTGGACAGGACAAGCTGGAGTGAAGAAGAGATGAGGTTGGAAGGGCAATGAGGAATCAATGATCTTTGTAATGGATTGGAAATGGGGCGCCTGCGTGGCTCAGTCGGTTAAGAGTCCGATTTTGGCCCAGGTCATGATCTCACAGTTGGTGAATTCCAGCCACGGAACTCTGGGCTGTCTGCTCTCAGCACAGAGCCTGCTTCTGATTCTCTGCCCCTCTCTCCCTCTGCCCCTTCCTTGCTCTCGTTCCTTCTCTTTCTCCCTCCCTCCCTTTCTCTTTCTCTCTCTTAAAAATGAAGCGATTTCACTTATGTTTCAACAGGATCACTTTATTGTTTTTAAAATGTCCTGCAGAATGGCAAGAAAAAAATCAGGGAGTCTAGTTGAGAGGCAATCTCAATGATTGAGTTCAGATATGACGTTGACTTTGATAATGTGGAGAGGTGGCAAACACCTAAGTATATCTTGAAGTTGGAGACAAGAAGATAGCATGGCAATCTTGCTATGGTGTGTGAGGGAAACTTAGGAGTCAGAAAATTATCCCAACGTTTTGGGCTAGTTTTGTTAGAGTAGGAGTTTGCCATTTAACAGAAATCGGGAAAATTAGAGCAGCGAAGGTTTCGTTCCCAGGTCTAGTAAGTGTAGTTATTCGGTTTTGTGAGTGTTAAATTTGAGATGCCTTTGGATATTCAAGTAAAGATAGAATATATGGTGAGAGATTTAGGCTCGTGAAACAGTTGAGTATCATTAGCATACAGATGATACTTAATGCCATGAGATGGGATAAGGTCATTTGAAGGGGATAAAACCTAGAAAAGAGTAGTTTAAAAGAGGGGAGGGAAAGAGAAATTGCAGACATTAAGCGTAAACAATTCTCCAAGGAATTTTGTTGGAAAGTGAAGGAAAGAGAGGATGGTAGCTGGAGATGGAAATAAAACAAAGATATAAAATATAACTATAGAAATAAATAAAAATGATAATAATATTTGAAAAGTATGGTTTTGAACCTCCTTAATATAATTTTCATTATAACATCTCATATAATTCATATTATAATGGTTAATTAAAAAAACAAAAAGTAGGACCTCAAACAGGTCACAATGTGATGAGGATACAGAACACAGGAAACACTTGCTGAAGAGACTTCACACCTGAAAGGCTCACCTGACCAGTGAACATGATTTTGACCATTGTGTTATGAACTCAGAGAAATAGCACTGATTATGAAGAACTGACAGTGTTCAGAGAGGGTCAAGTGATTTTCTACACACCTTACAAGAAAATCAACTAGAGAGAGGTCATTGTATTAGGATGGAAATGGCAACAGATTGCAAAGTCATAATGTGATTTTGACTTAAATTGGAATTAGGACTTTAGAGGGAACATGCCCCTATGGGAGGAATATTTTTCCAGAAAAAAACAGGACAAAGGGTATGTGTATTATGAATCCTTATTCTTTGTGGAGAAGCATTTTTGAAGTAAGAGATGGGTAAATATTAAATATTTAATATGATGGGTTTATCACAGATTGCATTATATACTGAAATCCTAACCCCTCATATCTCAGAATATGACCTTATTCTGAAGTAAGGTTGTAGCTATAGTTAAGATGAAGCCATACTGAAGTGGGTGGGCCCTTAACCCAATACAACTAGTGTCCTTATGAGAGGAGAAGAGACAAAGACACTGACACACAAGGAGAGAACACCATGTGATAAGAGAGGCAGCCATAGAGGTGATGCCGCTGTAAGTCAAAGAACAGCAAGGATGGCCAGCAACCACCAGAAGTTAGGAGGAGGCAAAGAAGGAGTCTCCCCTACAGATTTCAGGGGGAACGTGGCTTTGCTGATACTTTGACTTTGGACTTCTAGGTGAGATAATGTATTTCTGTCGTTTTAAGCCGCCCACCCAGTTTGTGATGTTTTGTTATGGTAGCCTTAAGAAACAAATACACTATCTATTCCCAAATATAGGAAAATATAATTTTAAAGTTCTTGCCTAGACTTTGGGTTCCATCTTGAAATAAAAAATGAAAATAGGGGCGCCTGGGTGGCTCATTCAGTTAAGTGTCCAACTCTTGGTTTCGGCTTAGGTCATGATCTCATGGCTTTGTGGATTCGAGTTCTGTGTTGGGCTCTGTGCTGTATCTGCCTCTTTCAAAATAAGTAAATAAAGAAAACAAAAAATGTACCAATAGGACACTCATGGATGAGTAACTATATAAATGAGGATGGCTGTAATATTACTGCTTTATTAAATACAACTATTAAGCATCAACGGTGTCACACTTTACATTATCCCGGACCTTCAAAGTAGCCTATCTGCAATGTAGGTATTATAGCCCCCATTTTGCAGATGAGGGGTCAGAGGTTTAAAGGAGTTACAATGATTAGTGAGACAGAATTCTGTCAGATCTGAGCCCTTCCTACTCTTACGTGTCTCCTCCTTTCCATTAAACTACAAAAGAAAGTAACACATGGAAAAGTCATCAGAGATGAAAAAAACATGTAACTTTCTGTATGTTTGTGACTTTCTAGCACTTCATTTTTTAACACGCAGGATATTCTTTTTCATGGTTTGTATATTTCAAGATAAAGAGATTCAACTGATGGGGCCATGGAGCAAGTGCCTCAATGTGCATGGCTTGTGTGAACAGATACCAACATGAAAAAAAAAATCACGATGTAACTCTAAAAATAAGAATAAAAAAAACCAGGCCACAATTTGCAAAAAGGTTGCCCAAAATGAATACAAGTAACTTGTACATACCCCGAACAAAGAAAGAAAGCAAAAACTTGACAGAATTCTTTACTACAATGTATCACCTCAGGTAAGAAAATGTAAAATGTGTCAAAATCAGAACAAATGAACATAAGCAATGAAAAATTTGGTAGACTACACATGATTTTTAACACACTTATCAAATAGAAAATCTGGAAATAATTGTACCATAAAACATGAAAGAGAGATAATGTATACTGTGACTTTTTGTTACTCGGAAGCTTGTGTTTTGAAGACAAAGGAAAAAAAAAAAAGAAATAATTACATGAGAAAATATTCGGTTAAACGATGAGTGAAAAAATCAGGGAGAATATTTTTGGCTATATAACAATACCATGTATCTGCATCAGTGTTTTAATACTTAGCTTATTGACTTTTTGCATTATCTTATGTATTTGACATCTATCAGTGCTTAATGAAATATTTTTGAAGAATAGCCCTCCATCAGATAAGAGTTTCCAACTTTTACGAATAAATTTCCCTAGCGTCCATTTTTCAAAATGTCCAGTTTATACTGGCCTCACATGGCTAAGTTCTTGACCATAACCCTAGTTGAATTTCATTCTTTCTGGTCAAGGAAGGTCTTTCTCATTTTGGTAGGCTGGAGAGGATCAAAGGTCAAGCAGCTGGAGAGAGTGGAGGTTAATTTTTCTCCACTCGGGTCCTCTTCATTTCTAGCCACTTCCTTCCTTGCACCTTTGCTGTCTTATCCCACAGTACACTTCTCACTGCGGCAACTGGCATTTTTGGGAGCATCCTGTGGTGGTATCCACAAAGCCTATTGCTGTTGAGAAATAGAAGACAGCTTCCTACATCGGCTCCCTAACATACTCCTCTGCGAGCCCAAGACAAAACTGCCACTTCCTGTTCTTATATTGTCAACATTATCCGCAATAGTCTTATACATTATTGTGAAGCAGCATAGTAATTAGGAGGATAAACTTAGGTGCCAGAGAGAGCTGGTTTCTGGATTCAGTCTCCTCTGCTTCCGAGATGATGCTGGGTAAATGACTGAATCTCTCTAAGCCCCAGCTTCCTCCAGTGTTTACTGATTGGGTTCCCGAGAGCAAAGGACATAATGCTTAGAAAGCACTACCCTTTGTGCCTGTAGAAAGCGGACAATAACAGCATTTTTTGGTATTACTTGCGTCACCTTAAATAAGTCACTTGACTACACCGTACCCCGGTTTCCTTATTTGTAAAAAAGGGATAATAATATGATCTGATCATGGAGCTGTTTTGAGGATAAAAGAAGAACACTTCAAAAGCACTCAGAACAGTGCTTAACACATAGTAAGTGGGCAACAAATGTCATCATCATCATTAGTGTTAATGTAATCAGCAGCATTATTTATTAATGTGATGACAGTACAGTGAGATTCTAGCTATGCTCATTTACAATTGGTATATATTAAGTGTGGCTAGCTTTGTATAGTAGTATAGTGTGATTTTAGTGAGTAGTCTGTGTAATTTTAGGTCTGGCTGAAAAAAAAAAAATCTTTCCTACTCCACCACAATCCATGCTTACCTTTCCCATAGAATTCTCAGGGACTGAAAATTCACCCTGAGACTCCGAGTTTAGAAGTCCCTTCTCCAATGGATTTCCCTTAAAATGGGAGGGAGTTTAAAGTAAGTATATATCTTTCTTTGAGGAGTAATAATGCCCAAGGGAAATTATAACACGGATCATTTTATCCGATCGTTTACCTTCTTGGTAGCAACAACACAGTAAAATTGTACCTCCCGGGGAGTGGAGCAAAGTCTGTAGGCAGAATAAAAGTTAGAGTGGGTTCTTATCCAAATGATTAGAAATACTGAAGTTGCTCTTCCTTATTCTTGCTCTTCCCTTGTTGCAAACGTAGCTCCAGAAGGGTTTGGGTAGCAGAATTTGATTTATAAAGAATTTCCTCAGAATGCTGCAGAAGACAATGCTCATGTAAAATGTCCTCCCTCAGAAAGAATGAAACAAATGGATGCATTCAATTGAATCTTCCATAATTGGAAAAGAGGTTGTTGATAAGAAATGACTGCCTGATTAGTTTTTTGAGCAATAAAAATGCAATAGAAAGTGTGCATGAAAAGAAAGAATTTGAAAAGTTTAGGCTTATGAAGAAAATGTTATCAGCAAAAAAGTCACTAAATTATAAAATCATTTGTGAACTAAAATGAAACACGGAATTGGAAATTTTAGCAAGGGGTATGTTAAATATTAAAATATTAAAATTTGAATGAATTGTTGATTTTAATGACTGTTACTAGCACAAATGTATGTAGTAATCTGGTGAATCAAGATTATATAGACAATAGATGTGAACATTTTAGAGAAAGTACTCCTATCACACAGACTTTTTGAGGCTGACTAACCTTGGAAATTCCTTTGTTGGCACAGGTACAAAATTATCCAGATTGACTTTCTATGTATTCCCATTCACCACATAATAAGCAATTGGGAGATAATTAACAGTCCTTGAATTCACTTTAAACTTTACAGACTCAGCTAAAGTGATAGCTGTTTCATTTTGGAGGGCTATGGCCTTTTAGAAAGTGACTATAAATGATGTAATATGTAATCAAACTAGTATTCTGATCAAATCTGGAATAAGTACCTTTTATAGTGAACGTACAGGCAAAAATAGAGGTGATTTTATTATATTAGAACACCAGGACTAGTTGGAAGCAAAGTTAAATAATGGGTACCTTCCCACAAAGGTGTTTGAGACTATTACAGAGCTGACGAAGCCCAAACTTACCTTCTCGTCAATTTATAGTACCTGAAATATCTACCATTAAATTCATGTTTTTGAGGTGACATCATGTCCAGAAGATATGATTTGTTTAGCTAGAGATAAGTTAGCTAAATAAGGTAATAAACATCAACACATTTGCTTCTATGAATTATCAGATAGATTTGCTCTCAACTACTATAGTGGAGGCCAGGAAAGAAAGGGACTTGCTGTATGCTGTATCTGGAATAAGAACCTGTCCGTGAAGAACTAAGCCATACAGATTCTCACACAGGATAAGAGTGTTCCCTGGTGCTTGTTTGCAAGAAAGGTTGGAGATGGAAGAAACAACTGAGGGGTCAGGGGAAGGTGATTATGTAGGTTCTGTGGAAATCATCACCAACTTGACAATTTTGCTTAAACATTGATATTTCATAACATTTTTGTGAAAGGATTTGACTGATACAGTTAAACTTGGTTTGAAAATTGTGAAAATCTTTTAACATTGCCGTAGGGACTCTGAAGACAATAATATGCCTCGGTATATCTAGTGTCAAAGCACAAAACGTAAGACCGATGCTTATAAGCCCAGCATTAGATCATTATTATCTTTATTTGTGTGGAGAAAATAAAACTTGATCTCTCTTTCACTCCATACTTAAACGTTAATTGCAGATGGATCATAGACATAAATGTAAAACCCAGAACCATATAATGCATGGAGAAGAAAACTTTGGGTAGATAGAAATTTTTTGGACAGAACATTAAAAGCAATAACTGTAAAAGAAAATGTATATATAAGTTGAATTTCGTCACACCTAAATGTGTTCATCGAAAGTCACTATGAAGAAAATAGACAAACCACATATTGGAACAAATATTTGCTGCATATTTAAAGAACTTGTGTCCAGAATATGTAAAGTCAACAACAAAAGTATGAACAATACAAATACAGCAAAATAAATGCTTCAGAGGCTAATAAGCACCCAGGAAGGTGCTTAACATTATCAGTTAGCAAGGCAAAGCAAAATAAAACTACAATGAGATACCATTTCATACCCATTAGAGTGGCTGCAATCGAAAAGATTGATAACACTAAATATTGGCAAAACTATAGGACAGCTAAAACTCTCATACATTGCTGGTAGGAGTATGAGGTGGTTCAACCATTGGAGACAACTATTTCATAGTGTATTATCAAGTTCAATATCCATCTACCCCGATCACCCAGAAGTTCAACTTCTAGGTATTCACTAAAGAGAAATGAAAACATAAGTCCACACACACACAAAACTTGTACAAGAATACTCATAGAAACTTTATTCATAATAACCAAAAACTGACAACAGCTGAAATGTTTATTAACACGTGAGAAGATAAAAAAAAAAGTTGTGGGATAGTCATACTATGGGATATTAGCCACCAGTTAAAAAGCACTAACTACAGCATACATCATGAATGAATCTCAAAATGCCAGGCACAGAAGAGTACATAGTCTATGATTCAACTTGTATGAAGTCCCAAATCAGGCAAGAGTATGATGACAGAAATTAGAAAGTGGTTGTCTAAGTGGAGGGAGGATGAGATTACTGGAAAAGGGCTTTAAGGGCACTTTGTGGGGTGATAGAAAGGCTCTACATCTTGTTTCGGGGGGTGGTTTCATGGATGATATGAATACCAAAATCTTAAAATCTGTGCATTTTTACACATTATATATATATATATGTATATGTATATATATAAATAATCAGATGGATTCTTGTATGTTGAATTTCTATTATATAGCAGGCAATATGCTAATGGCTTCATAAGTAGAATATATAAATAAATCTGTGAGTCCTTCCAGGGTAGGCTTTTCTCCCCCCCTTATTTTAACATGTAAGAAGATTAAAACCCTTTGGGTTAAATTCCATGAAACTTACATGGCCGGTAAATGACAGAAGTGATATTTAAACCAATGCTCATGCCACTCATGCTCAAACCCATGCTTTTCCAGAGCTGTCTTACTTTCTTAATCAATGCTTCTTACAGTTCCTAAGACAAAATAAACAGACTTGGGAATTCGTGGATGCAATTGAAATAAATGGAACTACAGAGAAACAGCTCGAAAACTGTGACCTGATGTCTGAAATTTTGTTTGTAAGAACTTATGTGTCACAGAGAGAAGCACAAAAGGATTCTGAGCATAATACTGAACTCACAATGCACGAGGCCTATTATCTAAATGATTTCAGCATGAACTATTTTTAAGAAGCTAAGGTATTTAGTGTATGTACCTATTAGAATAAATCACTTTGTAATCCTTTCTTTTGATAGAATTACAATTGTCAAAAATGTTTAAACAAACAAAAAAAATGTATTCTCTCTTCTATTGCTCTTCGCTAAAATAGCACTTTGCTGAATGGGAGGAAAGAACTATAGAAACATGGAGAACAAATATGACTTTTAAAAGGACAGACTACATAATGTTGGAGTAAATGGTGTAGCTAGAGGAGCTTCAGAAGTTACCTCTTCATACATGAGTTTCCTTCGCTCTTTTTCATCGCACTCAAGTTTTTCCATTAGAAATTATTTTTTTTTAGGGCTTGATGGTACTTTTTGCTTCTCATGAATATCTTAATGAGATGCCACTACCTTTTAGAAGAGGCAAATTATTACGCTTTATCAGTAAAAACATGAGTTTGTGAATAAAAAATTGGAAATAGGAGGCAAGCTTGTTAGAGTAGGATAGGCTATACAATGATAACATATGAATCCTGAAAACTCAGTGGTTTTATACCACAAGATTTATTTCTCACACCAATTTCTGAAGTAAGTCAGGGTGACTCTTGAGACACGTTTGTTCAAGGATCCAGGTTGCTTCCATCCTACTGTTTTGCCTTCTCAAAAAGTGTCATCTATGGTCTCTGCCAAAGTGCATCACCTCCATTTACATCCTGTTGATCAGAACTCAGGCTCACTGTTCACCTTACCGCAAAGAAGACTAGGAAATGTCTTCCTTTGGGCCCAGGCCCAGGAAACGATACAATAAATGCACACGATGCCGTCTGCTCCAGAGCAGAGTTATCGTTAGCGGTGAGAGGACACTGAAAGAGAGGTGAGTACATTTCAAATGTGAATTTGGTCAATTTCTGGAAACATCTAGGATGGCCCACCTTGCATAAACATGTAAAATTTGGAAACCAGGGCCACCTTATTCTACAAATGTATTCTCCTGGTATGAAACTTTGTTGACTGCCCTTTTGATTGCTCCATATTGTCAGCTCATAAAACTTACCCTCAAGAAGTAACTGATGTGTTCTTTTCTACTAAGGCGTAGGGATGTCACCATCCAGAACATGATGAAATGGAGTTCTCTACCTTCTTGACCTCCCTAAGAAATTCACTGTTGAGACTGCGTGCTATTCATACCCTCGAGTAACATGCACTTAAGAGAATGCCACTTGTTTTAAATCTTTTTTTTTTTTTAAAGAAAGGAAACAAAAGAAAACAAAACATAATTTGTGGATTAAGTATGCCCTGTAAATCTCATACAGGTTACTTTAAACCATGGAGCTAGAGTTTCAGGAGAAGGAGATGCAAAGAAATGAAGAAATGCACTCACCATGAATAAATTACAGTCATTTTATTTAAATATTATTTCTAGGAAGGGGATTTCCCAATACTTCTCATCATTATTTGCAATTCTATGAAATTCACCACTGAGAAGTTGAGATGGAAGGGAAATTTTGTTTCCACTTGAAAATTATCTTTATAGGTATCATTTTATAACGAAGGAGAAGAATTTAGCGAATACTTCTACTTAGCTCTGAATTTCCTTTCATCAATATAAGGAGATAAAAAACGTAAATTTTTTTATAGAAACATATTTCAAAAGACTTTACCATTCTTTTACAGAAAACACTGTTTCACGTCATCTTATGTAATAAAAATTGATTGCCACCAGTTCAATGCGGTGCAGTGTTTGAGCAATTACTCCTGACACTGTCACAAATGTTAAAGTGTTTAACAAATATTTCATAAACATAATGAAGCTGATTATAATAAGTGATTTCTCATTATATTTATTTGCAATTTGATATGTGTAGCCAGATGTCAGATGATTCCCGTTACTGTAAAAATCAATTGGCAGGTGATAAATAATTTTTACAAAATGATTGAATCAACGTCAGCCTCCAAGTAAAAAACTATGTTGGACATCTTATGAGTAGAGAGACACTGATTGTTTCTGAAGTCATTGTTCTGAGTATGAAATTTAAGTAAATAATGGATTTATTGAGCATTAGAGAATGGGCCTCACTGTGAAAAGACAAGGTTGGGAGACGTTATGAATGGAAACCAAAGCAAACAGCAAAACCCACCAAAACAGCAACATACAACTTCCGATTTCTTATCATGGTATGCATTTGATTTCCAAGTAGTAAATATAGTCTTTTACACGATGTCAATTACATGAGAAAAATTCTGATAAGGTTGAGTCTTTCAGGACACATGATTTTGATGATTTTGATCCCCTTTCTCTTTCTTTTTGTCTTGGCGGCCATGATGCAATAATCTGTAAGAATAGAGAGATGATGAGGCTGAATAGAGCAGCTGCGTGATTGACCATGGCAGTGGTCAGAATCCAGAGGGCCAAATCAGCTAACTGGGGTGAGGATTAGCGCACGGAAAACTGCTGATTGATGAGCCCCGCCTCTTCTCATCTCCAACACAACATGACACGTCCTCCAAGCAAGGCATCTGAAATATGAGATTGTGGAATGAACTTGACTTGAAGTGAGGGTGCTTTCCCGAAGGAAAGAGAAAATTAGAGAGAGAAAAAAAGCCTTGATTATAAGCACTATGATTAGGACCATGATAACCACAGTTTAAGCTAAAGCATAAAAGGCTTTTGGTGTGTTTTTTTTTTTTTTTTTTTAAACAGACATTAGTGAACATGACAGATGTGCTTTGACTAGCCTCAGCAATAGTAATCCTTGTTCAGTCTAAATCTAGCCTCCTTACATTCCCAGCGTTTTAAAGGTGTTGGATAATATTCTTTTAAAAAGGATACAGAGTACATGAGAAGATGAATGCATATGGTTTCTAAAGGTTCTAGGAAATAGTAAAAGATATTGGGGAAAATTATTTTCCAAAATAGTATGAACTTAAAATTGAGATAAATGAAGTTTATCTTCTTAAGAAGTTGATGCTTAGGGCACCATTAGGAGAAGTTGTTATTTCAGGTCAGCATGTCCCCAGGTCTTTCTTCCAGCCTTTTCTCTCTTCAAGAGTACCATAATTTCAGAAATGGTGAATACTTTTAACTCCAGTTTAAATCAAAACAGTAAACATGCAAAAATAGTAGTTCTTTTCTAATGCTTCTTTCTGCTAATTTTTTTCTGGTACGAAGTCTCTTATGTGGGGAGTAGGGTAAGAAAGGGGCTTAGACTTGAGAGCCAGTTAAGGGAGAGAGTGGAATCAGCAAAACTAAATTTTCCTCTTTAAATTTTTTTTTACAAGTATATGATTTGGTGGGGCGCCTGGGTGGCTCAGTAGGTTAAGTGTCCCACTCTTGGTTTCGACTCAGGTCATGATCTCTTGGTTTGTGAGATAGAGCCCCGTGTTGGACTCTGTGCTGACAGTGCGGAGTCCGTTTGGGATTCTCTCTCTCCCTCGCTCCCTGCCCCTCCCCCACTCACCCGTGTGCAATCTCTCAAAATAAATAAATAAACATTAAAAAAAAACCCAAGTATATGATTTGGGTTATTATTTTAGAAATGCAAAGGAGTGATCCTGTAAAATTCCATTTGAATGTTTTAATCTTAAATACATAATTTCTAGATCTGGCCAAATTCTAATCTCTGCTGGGAATAAGTTCGTAGTGTAAAGGAGTGAATTCCTCCTAGAGGTTAGGATAAGTTTTGGTGCAAAGAAGGAGTTTTTCAGGTAGAGTTTGATGTGTTTTCAGTGGCATTTTTTTTTTAACTTGAGAAATGGAATTCTCTGGCGTTGATAACAGAGGAGCAACTTGAAGATGAACTGTGTGAATCATTACCGATATGACTATTTCTCAAACGTTGTTTATAAATGGTATTCATAAATGAGAAGATGGTCCTTATCTTCTCTGGTCAGTTCTCCAAATATACCAAAGTTTCCACTGATAAGAAGCCATTCTATTTATAAATTGTGCATTCCTCCCTTGAGCAAACATTTATTGAGAATTGATATCCTGATCTCTAGTAGGCACCAGAACAGGCTGTATGGCAGTAAATGAAAACCCTCCATTTTTGTAATAGAAAATACATATAAACCAAAACAAGCACACTGAATTTTTCCAAAACATGTGGTTATCCAATAATGCTCATTTCACTGCTAGAGCCTAAAAAGTGGAATATGTTTAATTTAAATAGATGTTGATACGGCCAGTTGATTCAGCTTTTCTTAGAGGCTACATTTTAATTTATATATCTAAGTTTTCTGAATTCAAATAAAAAAATCTCTTCTAAAATGGCAATTAGCTTCCAAATTATCCTTGAATCTATGAAACACTCTTGATACTGACAGGGTTTAGGAAACCAATCAAAAATCCTATCTCCCAATATTGAAATAAGCTTTTCCACGTAAAAATGAGGCTTTTATTGTGTTTACTAAAATTACGTGTTTATTCATCTTAATAGGGATGTATCAAAAAACATGAAGAGGATAGGAAACACAGAGGAAACAATGAAGATGAGAAGGAAGAGTGAAATCATCATGATTTTGAATTCATATATTATAAAAACTATCCCTTGGAGAAAGAAATGGATTAAATTTGTAGTTCACAAAGGCAAGCATAAATTTGTAAGTTGCCCAGAGATAGATTAAGCCTGATACAGGGATGAATTTTCCATCAAAGTTTCCAAAAAGGAAAAGAAAAAAGAAAAAAAGATGAATGGACTTAGAACTCAGGAGGCTGTGATTTCTTTCTCACTGGGAATATTCAAGGACAAGAAAGAATTCTTTCATTCACTCAACAAATGTTTATTGTCTGCCCTCAGATACACACACACACACACACACACACACACACACACACACACATATATATATATATATATATATATATATATATATGTATATATATATCAGACATTGTGTAGGCCCTGAGAATAAAATGATGAATAAGTTTGGATGAGATATCTGCTCTCATGGCACTTCAAATCGGTATTTGTTTTCACTTTTGTTTTTTATCCCAAGAACACTGGGACCCTCTTAATTTTTTTTCTTTAAAAGGAGTATTAAGATGACATTTGTGTTTTGACAAGATCACTCTCCTGATGCCAAAGTAGAGAAGTCATTGGAAGGGTGCAAAAGCAGGTATGGAGAGTGGATGTGGTATTTTGAATAATATAATAATAGAGGAGGGAGGTGTTGCCTGCCTGGACTAGGCTGGTGGCACAGGAGATGGAGAGACAAGAATAGATTTGAAAAATGCTTAAGAAGTACATCAGTAGGCTCTGATACAGGAGGGCTTCAGGGTGATTCTGAAGTGCTCAGGGTTCAGCTAGAGGGACTGTTAGATGACATCTGGGGGGGGGCAAGAAATGGGGTCTTGAGGTGTCTTTACAGGATCAAATAAGAGAGATAAGCAGGGATTTGTTTATACTTATTTGGAACTCAAGGGAGTAATCCGGAGCAAAGATAAAATTTGTGAATCAACTTAAAAGGATTGTAATCACAGCAGTGGGAATGAACAACACAGTCGGTGGGACGAAAAGAGAAGAGAACCAAGTCTTGAGAAGCTGCGCTATTTTATGGCTGGGAAAAAGAGGATAAACTTGCAAAGAAATCTAAAAAGGAGCAGTCAGTAGTAGGGGGAAACCCATTCCATACTAGAAATAAAGAGAAAAGAGTATTTTAAGAAGTGTCAAGAAGTCAACAATGTCAAATGTGTCTGAGAAGTCAACACTCGGTATTGTCCATTGGATTTGGTGACACATAGTCCATTTAGGGCCTTGGGGAGACGGAGCAAGGATTCATGGATGAGATAAGTTGTTGGATGAGATAAACTATAAGGATACCTTCAGCTGTAAGTCTTTATATTTTTGCCATGGAAAAATACATTTCTAGGTTATTTTATAATAAGGTGGTTACTTCATCTGCACCCTCATAAATGTTTTCTAAATTTGAGACAATAAATATTTATTGGAGAAAATACAGTACAAATTTGTGTAATAATATTTGTGACTTTTTAAAGACCACGGTCAAAGTGAAAATTTTGCATCTTTTCTTTTTGTTTCAATAAAAATCTCTTCGGCTGGACTGCTTCCTGACCTTCCTCTCCACAGCATTTCACAGTGTATTATTTGACAATTGTAATCTCAAGGCTGATTTTAAACATCTTCATTTTTTCCTCAACTGGGAAACCAATGGGACATATCAAGTTCTAGTCACTGTACTAAATTATAGTTCTTCAGAAGTGTAAGATACTTTACTGGTGGTAAATTTATCTAAAGCTGGGAAAATCCTAATAGCTTTTAGGATGTTGTCAGAGATTGTTTTCTATTGCTAAATGGCAGCTGGGGTCTATTAGTTGTGTAACTGATTCATGGCCTGCTTCACAGTATGGCTCTCACCATGGTCTGTGCTGGTCATTTCCCTGCTTATATAATGCGTTACTTATATTGATCTCCATACAGAGTTCCATGGATGTAGTTGTATCAGTGATGGTCAGATGCAAATTATTACAACAATGCAAGTCTTTCTTAAACTGTAATGCTCTATAATTCTCTTGTCCAGTCTGCATTCCTCTCAGCATATCATATGGTTGGATTTTATTTTATTTTATTCTTTTTAAGTCATCTCCTCACCCAACGTGGGACTTGAACTCACACCCCCAAGATCAAGAGTTGCATGCTCCACCAACTGAGCCAGCCAGGCACCCCTCAGATGGTCGGATTTTAACTGCTACCTCTATGGATGCTTCAAATGACTCCCAGAATTTCTGGATGCCCAGCTCGACCAGGCACCCTTATACATAAATGAATGCTCTGTCTTCTCATTGAGCAGTACTGGACTATCACAGCCTGTACTGTCTCTGTGAGTGGCAAGCAGACAATGGAGACGCCATCCACTCCTTTTTTTGTCCCATTACTAGTTGCTCTTTCAAAACCTGGAGCTGAGAAGACAGAAAGGATGAGTTCCATGGGTCTCCACTCTTTCTCTTGGGTGCTCCCTGCGATCCTTTCCATCAGCAGTACCTTTTCCATCTGAACTTCAACAGTGTTTCCTCCTAAAGCTTCCAGAGTAGCCAGTTGACAACTCTCTCTGGCAGTGGCAGCCCTGTTGTAGTGATTTCTCAAATTAGTCATCGATTCTCAGAGTCAGCTTCTCTCGGTAGCGAGATTCAATGACCCTGACTCTCAGTGTCTTCCTGCAGTTCTGAACAGTGGGAACTGTTTAAACCTGTAATGTTTACTGCTCTTGGCTCCTGACCAGTAACCACTCTCCCTGCCAGCCTGTGCAGAGTCTCCAGCGTCTCTTGCTCCCTACTTGGCAATTTTTAGCTAGATTCTTACCCAGCTAGGTAACTCAGCACTGCTCTTGATCGTGTCTGGAGGTTACTACAGAAAAAGGTCCTCCTGGAGCTCTTGAAATGGCTTTGATGGATATATTCTCTCAAAGTAGTCCTTCCAAGCTACTTGTTTAAAATCATTGCAGAGATAGGGAGAACTGTCTCAACACTTGCTACCTAGTCAGTCTTTAGAGTTTTTCTTTCTATAATGTTTTATCAGTGTCCTAATTTACTCAGAGCACGTTTTTTTAAAATCATTAATATTTCTTCAAAAGGCAGAGTCCTTACAACTTCCAAGCAGTGCCCCAACTCCAAATTAGAGGGGACGTGGAAACTGTCTTTTCAAGACTCTCTGCTTCACAGACCACTTGGTAGTATTACATGGCATGGCTTGGGAATAGTTCTGGGCACCCCACACTGCACCACCTAGAAGACAATATAGCAGGTAGCTATGAGCACAAGGTGTCACATTAGAATCACCTGTGCTAAGAATCTGCCTTTTCACTTACTGATCATGTCACTCTAGACAAGCAACTTTCTCTTCCCAGGTCCTAGTAACTTCAACTGTAAAATAAAAATGATAATACTTATTTTATATGGATGTTATGATTGCCTGACCCATAGTAAGCAGTCCATACATTTTAATGTAGGTTTTCTCATACTCTTAGATATACAGAGAAAATAGGATTTTTTTTCTTTTCTAAAATGAGCCAAATGGCTCTGATCTCCCTTATGAGCCAAAAAAAAAAAAAAAAAAAAAAAAAAAAATCTAATGAACCAACCCAATACCTTGAGTTCATTGTGATTTCAACAGTCATTTTAGATAAAGCTTGGCCTCCTTAGGTAAAAATAATCAATCTCCCAGATTTCCATCCCCCTTTTCCCTACAGCTCACCAGGATGGCACCAGATATATGAAGGGCAGGTGAAATGAACTGTTTCCTCATCACAGCAAGGAAGAAAGGGCCCAGAGATCCATGTGATTTCCTTGTACTTTTCTCTGGTCTCCATGGTGATGATTTTCTGTATCCTGCTTACATCACAGCTCAGATTTAAGTATTGACTGGTCTTTTTCCTGGTTGAATTATTTCCCTGTGGAACAGTACAAATGACTCAGCCTTCCTTTGGAACTTACTGGTATTTGAACATTCCCTTGCCACCCCCCAATTACCTGTGCTTAAACCTGAGAAAGGGTTATCAGGACCTGAATGTCTTCCTCCTCTCTGCTGTCTACCAAGATCAGAAAGGAAGCACTTCTCTGGTATTCTCTCTATCTCATCTTCTTCATTCACAGTTTCAGTTTTATGACTAAAATTTAAAGGATGATTGAATGTAGATATAAAAGAGATTAACATGAATGGTGTCACCTCGAACTTTACAGTTTGGTAGCTCTTGATGGGACAGGGTGAGAAAAATGACTAGCAATTATGTCACATATGCTAAAAGTCAAGAAATACTCATGAGGTCTGTGGCACACAGTAGGACTCAAAAATCACCAGTTGAATGAACTTCAAGTTGGAATTATCAAAGAGACAGGTCATCATGAGTCAGTGAGGTGAGGATAGACTTCAGATCAAAATAGTCTTCTATGTTCTACCATCAAGAGCCCAGTTAATAAATCATCCTTGAGGTTACAACTGGATGTATTTCAAAATCCTATACCTGTTTCACTCTCTTCCTATTAAACTTTCTACCCCTTTCCCTTTTCCCACATTACACTTCCAAGAATGTGGATGTTAGGTCTCTGAATCATATCTATATTTCTGTTTATTCCTGTTCTCCAAATTTGACCAGGGGATCCTGGATATCAAGTAACAAGTCCTGTCCCTACTATGGGAGACCCTACACCCCATGGTTTTGGTACCTTTCCAGTACTGGGACCATTCCTCTTCCAGCCGCACAACTGCAGAGTCTGCAACAAATCTCCTGTGGGTTGGGCATCACCAATAGAAGAGGTGAATGACATCTCTGCCTGAAGGCAGAAGGAACTGTAATCTGACTCTTAGCTCCTGTCAGGCCTCCCTTTTCCCCTCAATTTCTGGATGAGAGAGAAGTTGTTGAACTGAGATTATTATCTCAAGACCACATGGTTCCGGCCCTAGTTTCAGAAAACCATGGGTTTTCTTTCTGGCTTGGCTAAGAAGTCTCTTTAAATTTTCACTAGTCTCAGTTTTATGTCCGAAGTTTTTACTGGTAGGATTTGTTTTCCCTCTCTTGAGTCAGAGAAGAAGGGCTTAAAGATAATTTTCATTGCCTTATCTTTTCTTCTTTTAGTTGACTATCCCATCTCTACCTGAGCATTAGAATTTTTAGCAGAGTTACTTCCTTATTTTAATTAATTAATTAATTAATTAATTTTTAATTTACATCCAAGTTAGCATATGGTGCAATAATGATTTCAGGAGTAGATTGCAGTGATTCATCCCCTATGTATAACGTAGCGCAGCTACTTTTTGATCTCAAGATGACTAAATTCCAAAGTGCAGATTTTTGCTGTCCACATAGTTTTCATTACAGAACAATACTGACAGGTGCAATCGCAAGTACTGAGTATCTCTTTCCTATTCACCCTTGATGGCTTTTTTCCCTTGTGTTCAAATATATTCATGGGATCAGAGGTCAAATACTGTTGTTTAGTACTTGGAAGGATGGGCGTCTTGTCTGCTTTTCTCGTGAAAAGTCACTCAGCTCTAGAATGGAAATTTGAGAGCTACCTGTTACAGGAATACTCCTTTTAGCTCATTGGCAAAGGGGCAAGGAGCTCCCTGCCAGTGAAATTTAACAGAGCTCATAAAAATTATAATTAGTAGATATGATGGAGGAGTCAACTTGTGGCATTCCTAGCATATGCCTAATAAGGCCACCAAAACGATACAATAGCTTTTTCCCCAATTTCTTGATATTTGGGCAGGAATGTCATGGACCTCCCTTTGGTTGGATCAAGGAGATGAGGTGTAGAGGAACCTCCTTGTTGTGCAGTTAAGCTTGGGCAACGTAGTGACCCTTAGATCCAATTAGTGGAAGGCCACCTGGTATCCATGATTTTACTTATTCTACATTTGGGGACCCAGCAAAGTATGTCTCTCTCATTCAAATGTATCATGGTATATGGAACAACTCTTGGAAAACATATGTACAGGACAAAGATCCAATTTCCTCCCCAATCCCCACCTCCATGTCTAGAGGTAGGAGGTTGGTCAGATGAAACACGTAGATGAGAGTGAAAGTCCTTTCCAGGAATATACAAATTCATTGCTGTGGGTGGGAAGTGTTGCCAGACAATACCTTGACTTATTAACTACATGCTTTCCCTGCCTACTGTCTAGTCAGAGCTATTCACAGTGATATACTTATACGTATCCACAGGATAAGTATAAACAAAAGTAAATAATAAGTAAGGTTTAAAATAAAAGAACAAAAAGGAAGAAATAGTCTACTCCAAGTTTTTCTTTCTTTAAAAATAGGCTTTTTTACTTCCATTTCAGCAGTTGAGTTCCCTGGGGGAAGAAGCCTCCTTAGTCATTTCCATACTAAGATATGAGCCTCCTATCTACTCCTGACTATGTCACCTGGGATGGTCTAACATTAGGACAGTCACCTGGGCCCTAGATATTGTCAGGCCCAGGATACTCTTAGGTCATCTCAGTATCAGTGGACATAAGTAACCCTTAGTGCCCAATGCGGTGTTATATCCTGCAGCATCTTCTTTTACATAGGGAAGACAATTTCCTTTACATAAATGATTATTATTTTATTCACATTGTCATTATAGACAAGCAAAACTAGCTACCTTAAATTATTTCCCAATGCACACTTCAGAGAAGAATCCAAAGTAGCCAATTCAATGATAAATACTTAAATATTCATGTTTTAAAAAATAATTTTCAATGTAACATGGAAATATGGCCAAGTAATTAACAACAAATAGCTATGAAGGCTGATTGCTAATATCACTATTATTTGATATTACAATAAAAGATAGTTGTTTTGATATTTTAAGGATGCAGGTCATCTGATACTCAAATTGATGCCAAAAGTGTGTCAGTCCCCCCCATTCTTCCTCCAAATACTATAAGATGTTGCTGTAGTTATATTAGATAAGAAAATGATGTATCTGTGAACAAAGATTTTGATTTTTTCAGGCCCATGCACATTAGATCAAAACAAGATTTTTAATAGAAACAAGTCTATTTAGTTCAGTTGGTGAGGGATGCAAAGGAATCAATGTGGAGATCATGTGATTCCAAGCTAGTATGGTTTGGAAAATATTTCAGTCAGAAGCAGCTAAAGCATGTCTGCCATGGTTTAAATGCACCTATAGTCTAGTTGTGGGGGAGAATGCCTTTCTGTAAGCAAACTGAAACCCATCTTCTCTGGACAATTCTGTACAAAAACAAATATGTAGTAACACCAAGTCAGCATGTTGGCCTCTCAGGGCAGGCTGGCAGGCAGCCAAGGCCCAGCCTGCTGAGAGAGAAAATTGAAAGAAAAAATAAAGCAGCTGCACAAGGTGAAGTCTGATTGTGGATACGGAGACTCTTCTGGGCAAGCTAGGGAAAAAAAGGTCAGAGTTTTGCTTGTGTGGTGCCTTCAGAACTGGACCTACTGCTGGGGTGTCCTAGTTTCACAAAAGACTGGGTCCTTTATGTGAGGAAAAATTCACATATATACAAGTGAATGCAGAGTGTGAGCATTGAAGTGTGCTGTTAGGAGGAGGCCTTCTCCAACAGCCACAGCTTTCTTTTTAGTACGGGCCAACCGTAGGATATCTTAATTCCCCTCAAGGTGAGGGAAATCACCTCCCTCTGGGTGGGGATCAATGACCGTCTAAAATTAATACAGTCAGTGGAAGTGCGTCATTCTGGGAAGACACTGGAAGAAATTGACATCATCGCGAAAAGTTTTTCTGGAGAGGAATGCAAAGGGATGCTCAGTCTTCTGGCCAGAGGCTCCAGTACTCATCATACTCAAATCTCTTTCACTGCATGACTGTTGGTCAAAGGGTTCCTGGTTGAAGAATATGGGAGTCTATTTTGATCTGAAGACTCTCCTCGCCTCACCAACTCATGATGTCCTCTTTGATAATTCCAATTTGACAGTTCATTCAACTGATGATTTTTGAGTCCTGCTGTGTGCCACAAACCTGATGAGTATTTCTTATCTCTTAGCATATGTGATATAGTTATTTGTCACTTTTCTGACCGTGTCCCATCAAGGGCTGCCAAACTGCAAAGCTTGAGGTGACACCAGTTGTGTTATATTGTATACAAGTGTCCTTTCTTGGAGTTGTGTTATGGACAGGCTTCATTATTTTAACTGAAAAGACTCTAAATTTTTTGAGGGCAGAATCAATGTGTGTTGCTTCTTGAAGTTATCTCTAAGGTTTAATAAAAGATGCTGCATATTAAGTAAAAGATGCTCAAGTAATGGAAACAGGTTAATATGACAATGGTGATTATGCTAAATTTATCTCTTCCAAGGAGAGACTTATTTCAAGTATATTTATAGTTGCCCAAGTTGTTCGGTCCTTGGACATTCAGTAGTAAGTGCTCTCTTATGACCATATTATTCTTATTTCTCAGATTGAGAATGTGAGCAGTAATCATATTTGGGAGAGATTTCACTGAGATATCTGCAATTATCAAGGAAAAGAATTGAGTTTAAATCAAACACAGGTAAATAATGTAGCCATAGGTCCCCATTGTTTATTTTAGTCAGAGATAAGAAATATCCTAGCTTTTGCCCAACTACTCAAACTGTTTTCATAGTAAGTAAAATAGAAACATTAACTTCTTGTTCATCATGCACATGATTACAGTTCTTTCTTTCTTTGTGCTGTATTGCCATCAAGATTGCTAAAATTCACTCAGGGCTCTGTACCAATCTGTGCCCTATTGTTTACCAAGATCACTTGGAAATAAGTTAGCTCTTTTTATCCCAGGTTCCAAAATGATTTTGTATTCCATGATGGTATTTTTTGTTTCCTCATATATATGAGACAGTTTCACAACTTATATTTGGAAACCAAATATAGTATTCATGGATTAAACTTTATAATTTATTTCATTTCTAGAGATAAATTTGAACTGGTATAATTGGAAACTACAAATATAAACAAATGCAAGCAAAGAAAAATCAAGGGAAGATCCACTGTGCAAGTACATATTGTTAAGCAAAGTGTTAGGTCTTATACTGGTGCAAGGAAGATTTTGAACCACCGCTCTTGTGCTCAAAGAACGTATAATCTGAAGATTGATGGAAACCATTACAAATAGTTGAAAACAATATGCTGACATGAAGGCTGTATTTTGCATTTGGGATTGTTTTAAGGATGCTAGAAGATCAACGGAAAATAGGTTGAAACTGAAACTGGGACTTTAAAAATGGGTTGGAATTGGGGCTTCTGGGTGGCTCAGCCAGTTAAGTGTCTGACTTGGGCTCAGGTCATGATCTGGTGGTTTGTGAGTTCGAGCCCCACGTCGGGCTCTGTGCCAACAGCTCAGAGCCTGGAGCCTGCTTCAGATTCTGTGTGTCCCTCTCCCTCTGCCCCTCCCCTGCTCATGCTCTGACTCTGTCTTTCAATAATAAATAAACGTTAAAACAAATTCAAAAATGGGTTGGAATTGAATTCTCAAAGATATATAACTAGGTACCAGCCTCAGTCTCCATCATCACTGGAATAACCAAATATTTAATAAGCATCCACATCTGTCCAACCCAGAGCCGACACACATGCTCTGGGTTGAAATGTTTTTGCTCAGGCCTCAAGTTCAATGTCACTTTTTCCACCTCGGCTTGTCTTCACTCCAGATTAGGTTAATTCGCCATAATACTTCCTTGTTACCCTCGCGTCCTTCTTTTGTTGCATATATCAAATCGGTAATCAAATACTTGTGTAATTATATGTATATATATATATATGTGTGTGTGTGTGTGTGTGTGTGTGTATATGTGTGTGTGTGTGTGTGTGTGTGTGTGTATATATATGTGTATATATATATATATATATATAAGTTTATTTGTTTATTTTTGAGAGAGAGAACCAGCAGGTGAGGGGCAGAGAGAGGAGGACAGAGGGTCCTAAGCAGGCTCTGCACTGACAGCAGAGAGCCCAGTGAAGGGCTCTAACTCACAAACTGTGAGATCATAACCTGAGTCAAAGGCAGAAGCTCAACTGACTGAGCCACCCAGGTGCCCCTTGTGTAATTATATTTTAATGTTTGTCTCCTTGATAAAAATGTAGGTCCCCAAATGATGAGAATCAAGTATCTTTTGTTCATTATCTCATACAGCACCTACCACAGCCGAGTCACTTGATGTCTAATATGAATGACTGAAGGAACCAAGCATTGCAGTCACTGGGGGAATAAAGATGAATACAGCTTGGTGTCAGTCTTGAAGAACACACAATGTAAAAAAGAAGAACAGGTGCCCATAAAGCAGTTAAGATTTTGAGGGCTAGCTTTTCTAGAAAAGTTTTATAATAGAGAATATTCAATGCAGAGAAGATTTATGGCGTCCCTAACTTGTGAAGATCACTTTGTCCCACAATGTATAATTCAAGCTACCTAATATAAGCCTGAATGGGCATACTAGAAGATCTACTTGCAGATTTTAAAGAATTATGAGACAAATGCCTTTGAGACAGTAAATGCATTTGAAGCACAGTACCTTTAAAATAAATTACAACCCAAAATGGTACTCCAGGGAGAGTGAAGAGATTCAAAATGCTCTTTGTTCTTGGATTTTTCCCCTCATTCATATGTAATTATTCTTCTCTTTTGTCTTTGGAATTATTGTTTTATGCCTCCCATTTCAGCTTGTTTGTTATATGACAGGGTGAATAACAGTCACACAAAAATAACCAGTAATTATATGCATTTACTATTTTATGAAGCCAAAGAGATAGCAATTAAAAGGTTTTAGAACACTGTAGATTTTATTTTTAGACATATTTTACTAATAATTAATCACTGTATGTAAGTTATCACACTATTTAGTTGAGGTGGTTATAATTGTGTTGGATGAAAGAAATGATATTTAAGAAGTGCACATATGTGTATACAGATGTGAACAGCAAATATAAAAAGTGTCCTTTGTGAAGGCTTAAAAGGAGTACAATGAACTCAAGCAAGGGGAAACATGTTAATACAAAATGAGTTAGGAAAATTGGTGCTTTCTCTTGTTTAAAAGAAAAATAAAAGATGCTCCACTCTGATGAGTGAAGTTGATGATGGGGGACGCTATGCATGTGTAAGCATAGGGGCATGTGAAAAATCGCTGAACCTTCTTCTCAATTTTTTCCGTGAACCTGAAGCTGCTCTAAAAAAAATAAGGTCAAGAAAGAGAGAGAAAGAAAGAAAGAAAGAAAGAAAGAAAGAAAGAAAGAAAGAAAACTAAAAACCGACTGAAATGTTATCCATGACTGTGAAAAGGAATACAGATCTGCTTGAGGAAGATAATCATACTGAAGAACTTAAATCCATAAAATACTTGATTATTTCCATTTTATCATAACAGAAATGTCCTTGCCTGTGGATGAGCTTGATGTTATCACCAGTATTGCTGGTACAGGAAATGGAGCTCAGTTATCAAATGTTCTCCATGTAAGTCTATGTCTGGGCTTTAAGGTCTGAATTAAATAGACTCTTTATTTGTTTAGGTGCAAGTAAATGTCTTTCCTTTTCTACAAATGTATGGGTATAGCTTATGTAATATATACATATATAAGTTATGTAATATATACGTATATTGCATGCATAGTTGAATCACTCAAGGATACATTCACCAGTAAATTAAATCATATTTAACAATGGCTTTAAAAAGGGGAAATCCATTTTTTTTCTATAACAGTAATTTTGGAAGAAGACAACACAGGGTAAGGATAGCCTTTTCAAGGAAGTCATCAAAGAACCAGACTACTGCTCTCTTTATATTCTGCCATGGTGTGTGTCTTCTATCTCACCGTCTTAAAATCGTTGCCAGACTTCTAAGTAGCATATCCATATTCTAGGAAGGAGGAAGCAGGGATTTTCCCCCACTGAGCCCTTATTAGAGAAGGGAAGCTCTGTCTATTGTCTACATCTTATTGGCTGGAACTGTATCACAAGGTCACCTCCAACTTCAAGATAGGCTTGGAATTTGAGAAATGTCCTCTCTAGTCTCTTGGAGAAGAAGATAAAAGAGAAGGGGTATTGCAATAGATGTTGATCTAACAGAAGTCCACTGAAAAGAATCTACCACTGTTCTATGTAAGAAGTTCTAACCTTCCTTAGAGAGATCCTTATAACACATATCCTTAGCAAGTGTAGAAAGAGAATAACTATTCTGGTTACTCTAGCTGTGTAACCAACTCCCCCAAACTTGGGGGCAAAAACAGTAACTTATATATGCTCACATATTTTATTGGTCAATAATTCAGACAAGGCTCAGTGGGAATAGCTTTTCCCTGCTCCACAGTGTCTGGGGCCTCAGCAAATATGATGATACAAAAGGCTGGGCCTGACTTTTATTGTGTGAGACACTGGAATCATCTGCTTTACTCATGTGCCAAGCATCTGGGCTGGGATGATTGGAAAGCTGGACTCAGGTAGGGGATTGGCTGGAACAGGATTGGCCTTCTCAAGTGGCTTGAGTTTCTTTAAGCAGGGGAAATGGATTCTGAGAAAGAACATCCCAAAAACAAGTGTGCCCAGGCAGAAGCTATATGGCCTTTTACGACCTAGCCTTGGAAGTCACATAGTAACTTGGAGAAACAGTCACAAGCCTACGCAGATTCAAGGACAAGGGACAAGAACCCCCCCTTCTCAATGGGAAGAGGCCCATCAATGCACAACCATTTAAAAGATCTGCCACAGTAACAATGATGGGACTAAACATTGAGCATGATTTTCTAGGAATGGCTTTTCTTCAACTTTCCTGTCCATCTTCTTCATTCCTATTGCACACTGAGAAAAGAAGGTGTTAAATCTATTAGGACAAAGCCCCTTTTCAGGGTTTCTGAAGGATGGATGGGCTGTTCGACTTAAGCAAGAGAGAGCATCCAGAGGTGAGGCTCCTCCCCAGTGCTAGCTTGCTATGAGCTGGTCAGCCAGCATGGCCAGGACAGTAATGTGACCATGTAATTAACAACCCCATCTTCACATGAAATGGCTCTCCTGTAAAGTACAGCCGGGTGTGTGTGTGTGTGTGTGTGTGTGTGTGTGTGTGCGCGCGTGTGTGTGTGAATTCTCTGAGTGTAGAAAACCACTTTTTTATTTCCTATGCAGTGGGGAATATACGACCTGGATTTATAGGAAGCCAGCCAGATAGAAGGTTAGATTATTGAAAAGACCGTGAAGGGGAACCAAAGAAGCCTCCTTGTTATCTGAAGTGAAGAGTGACATGTTGTTATGTTCTTTACAGAATAAGAAAAGTGTCACAACATTTCTGAGTAAGTTAGATCCGTGAAGAGCAATTTCAGGCATTAGATACCATTTCTGGTTTCAAGGCCCTTATAGTAATACTTTTTTGCAGGGAGGTACGGTGGAAGGATTTAATCCTGGCTCCGACTCCTAGTAACTCTGGGACCCTGGGCAAGTTTCCATGGCTTGCTCTCAGCTTCTTTTTCTCATCTCAGGAAATGGGGATTCAAATGTCCATCTTAAACAGTCACTGTGAGGAGTAACTGCATATTCTTCCCACAAAACTCTTGCCTCCCTGAACAGCTCTACCCCTGCCTCCGTCCCTAATTATGGATCGTCTGCAAGTCCCTGAAGGATGTCAATTCCTTTTGGAAACTGTCTGTGATGACATCAAAGACTGGGTCAACTATGTCTCCTATGTACTCCCAAAGAGAGCTCTGGGCTTACCTGTGTCAGAGCCCTTAACATTCAACAATTCACTTCACATATTCTAGCTGAAAAATGATTATGTGCCAGGTACTTCATGAGGGCCTAGAAATTCAGCAATGAATAAAGCCAGAATGATCTCTTGTGTTTTGTACACGCTAGTGGAGCAAAAGAGACAATAAACAAGCAAGCACATAAGAATAAAAATAATTTCACATAGTGATATGGGTTACAAGGCACCAAATCGCATGGGAGGAGTCAAGTGGCTCTTGAGGAGAGCCTATGGGCCGATGGAGATATTCTGGTCAAAGACATGGCAGTTGAGGTGAAATCTAAATTTTGAGAAGTAGCCAGGCATGTAAACTTACCAGGCACTCTTATGAACACTCTCTGTGTATTAACTCGTTTTATTGTCATAACAACTTCTTGAGATGGATACTCTTCCTATTTCCACTTTACAGATGGGGAGACCAAGGTAGAAGGGTGAGGAAACTTACACAAGATTATAGACTGTGCAAATGGTAGAGCTTGGATTCAAACACAGACAACCTGCCTTTGAAACACCATGCTCTCGGCCCCCTTATTATTACTGTCTCTCAAAAAGCATTTGGGGCATCTGGGTGGCTCAGTTGGTTACAGTCTGACTCTTCGTTTCTTTTTTTTTTAATTTTTAATTTTTTAAACTTTTTTTATTATTTAAATACAAGTTAGTTAACATATAGTGTAATAATGATTTGAGGAATAAGATTTAATGATTCATCACTTACATATAACACCCAGTGCTCATCCCCAGTGCTCTCCTTGATACCCATCACCCACTTAGCCCATCCCCCAACCCAACACCCCACCAG
Source organism: Leopardus geoffroyi (assembly GCF_018350155.1). NCBI lineage: Eukaryota > Metazoa > Chordata > Mammalia > Carnivora > Felidae > Leopardus > Leopardus geoffroyi. Next base: position 201,795,951 of record NC_059326.1, on the reverse strand, counting down.
CAACACTCAGTTTGAGAGTCTCTTATGGTTTGTCCCCTCTTTGTTTTTATGACTCTTGGTTTCGACTCAGGTCATGATCTCACAGTACCTGAGATTGAGCCCCGTGTTGGGCTCTATGCTGACAACGCAGAGCCTGCTTGGGATTCTCTCTCTCCTTCTCTCTCTGCTCCTCCCCTGCTTGCGCTGTCTCTAGCTCTCTCAAAACAAATAAATAAACATTACCAAAAAAAAAAAAGCGTTTGGTATTGCATTGACATTGACTTTGTACTTGTGTGTTTGTTCTACTAGACCATGAATAAAGTGATGGAGAGAACCCAGTCCTAAGAACAATGCCGAGATCTTATGCCCACAAGTGCATGAATTCATGCCTGCAATGAGCAAATCTCTATGAAATAAAGGATCTTGCTCAGTGCTTAGCATCAGATAAGTGATTAAAATGTTAGTTCTCCCTCTCTCCCTTCTTTCCCACTTCCCGGAGTTAGATTTCTACAGCTTGCTGCTGAACTTGAAGTAACTAGAAGATTTATAGGGGCAGCAGTAAGGGGAGGGAGGGTTACCTACATAATGCATCAAAAAAGAAATTGAGAAAACAAAGTCTTTTAATTTGTTAGTAAAAGATGAAAATGAGTAACTTCAGTGAGCTCTGAAGAAAAACACATGGAAGCAAGGAACCTGTAAAGTAATAAATTTCCTCCTTCTAACATAAAAATGATGGCCCTGGTGCTTTAAAGAAAAAGCCATTTGGAAAACTTCCATGCATACACATTTTGGGGAAAATGTAGGGAGAAATATGAAGTTATTTAAATGTCTTTAATAGGCACTTCAAAGTTCTGGACCATTAAATCATTTCCACAGCTTTCTGACTGTTATCACTTCCCAAACATTGCCAAAACCACTCCTTACAAGGTTGCAATAAATTTGAAAGGCAAATCAGATATGGAAATTTTGCATGAAAGAGAACTATATCTTGTACCTTAGAAACATTTTTCAATGTCAGCACATAGCTGTCTGTTGCCAAAGATGAGCTTAGGAGCAGTGACCTTTGCGGATGACTTCTCTTTGTTAGCAATTTTTGCCCTACAGGATTCTGGAAGCCTGGTCACAGGAACATTTAAGGAGACCAGGTGGTTTTGAAATGCTTGGTTGAGCTGGGTGACTTATCTGGGCCTGAATTTAACATTTGGAGGAAAAAAAAAAAAAAAGAATTCTTCCATGAAGAGAGGGAGCATTTCTGCAAGCTGGATCGGCCGGTGTTCTCACAAGTTCCTGTAACGCCCTTGCTGCTCCTGACAAATTTGATGGAAAAGGATGGTGCTGTGGACGGAATGTTTGCATCCCTTTCAATTTTTTATGTTGCAATCCTAGCCCCCAAGGTGATGGTTTGAGAAGGTGGGCCCTTGGGAGGTGACCGGGTCATGAGGGTGGAGCCCTCATCAATGGGATGAGTGTTTTTATAAAAGAGATTCCAGAGAGCTCCCTTGCTCCTTCTGCTTCTTGGGTTTCCCATGAAAAGACAGCCGTCTAGGAACTGGGAAGCCGGTCCTCACCACAGCAAACCTAAGGGGCATCTTGATCTTACACCTGCCAGCCTCGGGGGAAAAGAAAATGTCTGCTGTTTATAATCCACCCAGTCTACGGTACTGGCTATAGCAGCCTGAATGGACTAAGGGAGATGGTGAGCTTAAGAAGAAAACAAGAGATCGTTCTCTGCATTTTTTTAAAAACCCAGTGCCGTGTTGAATTTCTTTCTAGTTAAAACTGTAAAGGGTCACAAGTGAGAGTCAGCCAGCCTATGCGACTTCTGTCTCTGATGCTTCGTTCGCCTCTAGAAGATGCACTAAAAAATGTTAGCAAGTGCTCCAGAGATGTTAGGGCGAGACCTCGCTGCTAAATTAATTCCCTAAGGTGGGCCCAGTTTTAACACAAAGGCAGTATTTTATACAGTTAACCACCTACCATTCACAAAAGGGATCCGGTAATGACGTATATTTAGTCTCTATTATCAACCCATTTTATAACTCTCAAGTTAAAGAACTAAGTCCACAAAATAGTAAAGTAGCAAAAAGGACGGCAAAAAAGCAATATATGCTGCAGCCCAACTTCTCTTGTCTAAGAGATGCCATCTAGTTGTACAAGCAATCACTGACCGCCAAGTGGAGGTAGGGCAGCTGGAAGCAGGGGATACAAAAAAAAAATTCTACCAATTAACGAGTATTACAGTTACAACTGGTGGTCCCAGCTTACAGTTCTGGCCGTGTACACACTAGATACTCCAGAAATTAAAAAAAAGTTTTTTTAACGTTTATTTTCTTTTTGAGAGACAGAGCATAAGTGGGTGAGGGGCAAAGAGAGGGAGACACAGAATCTGAAGCAGGCTCCAGGCTCTGAGCTGTCAGCGCAGAGTCCGACGCAAGACTTGAACTCACAAACTGCGAGATCATGACCTGAGCCGAAGTCGGACGCTTAATTGACTGAGCCACCCAGGCGCCCCTGCGGAAATTTTTTAAAACACTGATTGCCTGAATAGCCAGCCTAATGTGCCGGAAAGGAAAAAGAACTAGGGTGTCTCACGATATTGTTGACGATTTGGAAGAAACGGTGTGACAAAGGAAACCAACTGGTACAAATGTTAAGTACAGTTAATGGTTTAAAGATCATCTTGAAGTGTGATCACGTGAAAGGGTCCAGCTAAGAATCAGCCCTTCTCATTGCATTCACCCCTTAGGTTAGCAAATACGCCTTCAGTCGGTAGAGAGCATTCACAGTCTTCCTAAATGCAGCTTGAGCAGCAGGTGGCAGCAAAGGACACTGTAAGAGAAATTGACTTCCTCAAGCATATTTGGGAGAATCCTAGAAAACTTCCCATTTTGATGGGCTGCAAGTAGAAAAGGCACTCAAAGGTGACTGCTTCTCTACCTCTAAGTAAAGCATGTGATGTAAGAAAGGCAGCTATTGGCAAGGGTGATCATGATAACCAAGTTTAAATGCTTTTCTGTCATTTTAATCGCCTTTTGACTAAATGAAAGGATTGAAAAAGCTTACTGAAAATACAAGTATCCTACAGCAAAGCCTAACTAATCCTCTTACAAAATGGACATTTATGCTGAAGAGGGATTTTTGTAATAAGACATGACATGCAATATTTATTATAAAAATTATCATTCAGACCAGCATGGAAATATGCCAGTTGGAAGATGATTTGTCTCTTGGCTTAGAAGAAATATTAATGGAAGGACATTAATATCCTTCAAAGAAATGATATAAGTAAAGAAAACATTAAAGCGTCATTAGGTGTAGATGGGTTTCTTGAGATGTGATAATAGCATTAGAAAAAACAGATAGCACAGAGCCTCTGATCTTCTGAAAGTATCCAAAAATAGGAGTGATGAAAAATTTACAAAGCAAAGAGTGTACATTAATTTTGGGGAGGCAGGGGTTAGCGGGAAAGGAGGAAATAGGACTATTTGTAAATATTTGTAACACAGGGCATCCACTTTCAAGCAAAAACCACAGGTACTCCACCATTAAGACCAGTTTCTAGGTTCCGGAGAAAATCAAAGTGATGATCCTAGTAGATCAGTTTTTGCAAAAGACTATGTTTTACCTCTTTATATCTCGTCTCTGATATTATTTGTTTTAGTCGGTGTCTCATTAGACTGGTGAGTAATGGTTGGAGTTGAGAGTTTCCCAAGATATTTAAAATAATTGAGAAAGGGAAAGGCACACAGTAGAATGATTTTAGGTTATGGCCTCATACCCACTGGGTTCCAAATGTCATTTCAGATCTAGAAAAACTATTTGATGTTGCCTAAGTTACGAAATTCCCTGAGTCACAGTTTCTTGAATATAAAGTGGGCTGTGTGGGGATTATAGAGGATAATGTATCGAAATGCTTGCTTCATAAATTACTTAAATTATTTCTTTTCTCTCTTTAGGAACATTCCCAAAGATGTTGAGGTATTTTAAGGAATGTCTCCAAAACATCTCCCTCAGCAACAACCTCAGTGTGGACAATTCCTAATTGTAACATTCTGCCTTTAGATGGAACGAGATACCTCAGAGGATTAACACCGTATGAGTGCGGGCAGATACAAATAGAGCATAGCAGGTGAAGTAAAGAGGACCAGTCTGCAGCTCCCAGTGGGCCACAGTTCTCTCTTCTGGCCACAAAGACTATCTAGTTAACTTTATGTGAATTCAGTTTCATATTCTGAAAGATAGACTTTGATTTGTCTCTGAATCTTTGAAAAAGGGATTCATGTCCTTCAGGTTAGTTGTGGGGAGGTGGATGGTTGCAGTTGTTGGGGTCAGATTGGGTTCCAGAGTGGAAACATGGCTTCCCAGCTTCAAGTCTGTGGCTGGAGGTGAAGTTCTCAGAGTCAGCGTTAGGAGTGGACCATGACCCTGAAATGTGTGCACGATTGCCACTACTATTGCTGCACATACATTCATGCACACTCACACTCGTTTCTTTATGTCTCTTGTGTCATCATATAAGTTACCACAAGAGGAAAGCAAATGATTTATGGATGTTTGTTAATTTTGCTTAAGCGTTACAGATGAGGTTTTTAAAGTAACGAAGAAAAATAACATTTTTGGAACCACATTGCCAAAGATACTGTGAAAATCTTAAATATCAGCAAGACTTCAGAGCAAGTCCCTTGAACAAACTGGTACTTATTTACTAGAAAAATTCACAAGGCTGGGAAGCATAACAGAGATAAGCCAGTTCTGTAGTTGCTGTCACGAATGAGGTATGGGGTGTGAACAATTTCAGTGCTATGTCTTTGAAATGTTTGTTCTTAAAGCAACTTTAAAAAAATACCTCTTATGATGAAAAAACACATATTTTATATGCTTGCTATTTTATTTTACGACTTAAAAGATCTTAACAATGTGAATGTTAATGTAACTATACATCATCTAACGTAACTGTGGTTATCTGATGTAGTAATTTTGGATCATCTAAATGTGATTCTTAGTGAGAATAGATAAAGTGAAAACTTCACATTCTGTTGCTGTTTACAAAATTTTTTTTTTTTTTTTGGTTTCTTTTGAGATACTTCATTTCTAATTGCTTCCTCCAAACACAACCTTCTGCTGATGCTAATAATTGCCAGGCTCTTTTGCTAAAGTTCCTCCATCAGTGACAATGGCGTGGTTCTTGAGAACTGAAACCCAGAAAAAGTTTGAAAGATTTCATGCAGACACCCCTCAAAGGGAAGTCACAAATCTCTGGTCACTACATAGCCAGAGTCCAAAAATTCAGCTCTTTATTCCCTCCTTCATAGCACTTCATTTGTGGAGACCATTACAAAACTGTCAAAAATTAGATATTAGTTTGGGTGAATGGGGTAATAATTTGTCTAACTTTATTTGAATGTGTTAAACTAGTGACATGTTATGTATATACATGACTAAATATATATGATTATATATATATATGTATATGATTTTGGGGAGCCTTGTAAAATTTTCTATGCTGTGACTATAGAAAAGGACACATTTCAAAAGCCTGCATTTACAACAGTGATTGTCTTTTAGGAGAATGAATAGAACAAATAATGACAAATATATCTGCAACTTTTTCAGGAACATTATTCTGTGTGTGTGTGTGTGTGTGTGTGTGTGTGTGTGTGCGTGTGCTTTAGGTCTACAAATTCACTAAGTCTAGAAAGGACCTTAAAATTATCCTCTGGGATACTCCATTTATTAAAGAGGAAACTGAGGGGCGCCTGGGTGGCGCAGTCGGTTAAGCGGCCGACTTCAGCCAGGTCACGATCTCGCGGTCCGTGAGTTCGAGCCCCGCCTCGGGCTCTGGGCTGATGGCTCAGAGCCTGGAGCCTGTTTCCGATTCTGTGTCTCCCTCTCTCTCTGCCCCTCCCCTGTTCATGCTCTGTCTCTCTCTGTCCCAAAAATAAATAAACGTTGAAAAAAAAAATTTAAAAAAAAAATAAAAATAAAAAAAAAAAGAGGAAACTGAGACACGACTTGGTTGAAAGATTTGCCTAAAGTGAGATAGCAACTTACTGCACTGTGAAAACTAGAATCCAGCTCTAGCTTTGAACCATCTCCTATTCCTAATCCTTTTATAATTACAATTTTATATCAGTATGATTTTTACCATTGTTGAAGTTCTCACCACATGTTTACCTCAAGAAAGAAGATAACAAGAACCTAGTCTCAAACATCTTAAATTACTTCAGAGCAAATTTAAATTCAGAGCAAAGTTTCCCAATAATCCAAAACAAAAAACCCTTTGAAATAACTCTCCCAAGGAGCCTAGGGATAATGATGAGCTCATGGTTTTCTAAGTACAATTAGTAAATATCGAAGGGTATATAAAAGGTAAGTGTTAAGCCAAGAACCTTTTTCATTTGCACTGTAACCAGTAATTATTTTGGAAAGTCCTGGAAATTCTCAAATATTAGTTTTCTTTCCTGACTGCACATTAAATTATCTGCGGGAAGAAAAGATGCCTGAATCCTTGATAGTGGACGTGTGTGTGTGTGTGTGTGTGTGTGTGTGTGTGTGTGCGCGCGCGCGCGCGCGCACGGCTTACGTTAGCATTAAGCTCCCCAGGTGATTGTAGTATGAGCCTCAGCGGAGACCCATTTCCTAGCACTCAGCCCTATCCCACTCTAATCCGCTAAGGGACAGCATCGGACCGCTGAAACTCAGGCGTGCCGCCAAGGCTTCTCTTCCCCTTTGGTCGCACTAGGGGGCGCTCGGGCACCGGATTTTACTCCTTGACCACTTCTCGCCCAAATCAAGAGGTTGCGCCGAGGAAAAGGCGAAAGAGGTAGAGGGTTCGGGCAAAACAGGGAACTGCACTCTATGTATTTATATAGCCGAGGGCCGGCAGGTATTTGTTTAAACAGCAATACCTCCAAAGTTGGCTTTTAGGAGCTTCTGATTCAATGGCAGCTCTTCTTTTCTCCTCTGGACTTGGGGAAACTTTCTGCAGGGAGAAGATCCGGGCCCGGCAGCGGGGTGGGATGGTTTACGGCTTTGGATCTTGAGCAGTTCACTGTTTAAATAAATCTTGGTGAGCAATGGAGAACAATCTCCATATTAATCTTGTGTAATTAGCGTTATAACCCTCAGCAGCCTGAGAACCATTAAAGACAAAGCTTTATGCAAATATCCCTTCCCAGGCTGCTGCCCCTCCTTTCTTGCTGGGTTCCCTCCCCCACTGGCTCCCTAGCCGCAGGTTCTGGCGCAGTCTGTGAGCCGTTTTTAAATGACACGGTACATTGGACACCTTAAATTATAAAGTTCTTGACTTAAAAAAATAAAGGTTAAAAAAAAAAAAGAGAGAAGCAGTAGCAACCTAAGAAGAGAGGGGCTTGTGCAGGCTGAGGCTATTAGAAGGTTTTAGCCTCTGGGGAATTGGCACCTGCCTTTGGCAGCCAATATTGTCCGGTTAAGGACAGAACCCAATGTGTGGAGAGATTTAGGAGACGGGAGGTGGCATTTTCTCCAACCAGCAGCTCTGGGGGCGCACACCCATGGTTGGGCGCTTTTCCGGCAGGAAAGGGCAACTAGCCGAATTCACCCCAAGGACTGCAATCTCCCCTCCAGACGTGCACATTTCCCAGGCGTTAATCTTGAACTGAGTCCTCAGCTGAGAGTCGCTGCTAAAAGGAAATAGGGCCTCAGAGGAGGAAGAGAGTGTGGGGAATCAACACACAAGTCTTTACTTGCACTTGTATGTGTGTGTGCGGGGGGGCGGGGGTTAGGGAGAAAGGTGCGCACAGAGGCCAAGATGCGCGCACAGCCGGGCGCGCGCGCGCGCGCCGACACAGCTAGCCAGCCAAGGGCGCGCAGATCCCCTGCCTGGCTCTGGATTATCTGCTCTGTGTTTACTGTTTCGGAGGGCTTTACGTGAAACGAATAAATTTTTACTTGCTCCCAGGGACCGGCTTGTTGTTTTATGGCATGTATTTAAAGCCTCTTTTGTCGGTGTTGAAATGGTCCAAGCTCCCAAATACTGTGCAGGGCTCTGAGCGTGGAATGCTGAAATGCAATGAGCATGACTGGTGCGGGAAAATGCGGTGGAGAATCGAGCCTGATTCTTTCCCTGCACACCCCCCCCCCCCCCCACACACACCCCGCTTGCTTTTCTTTTTCACAAACCAGAACATAATGTTTTTTAATGTTTTATGCAGAGGGCCAAGGGAATGCAGTCTAGAGAAATATACCTGAAATACTGCAGGCATTGAAGAATTTTTACAGAAACTGTATTCTGATTAAAAACAAACCTCAATGCAAATCTATTTATTCTTCTTTCCATCTGTATCCGCTTAGGGTTTATTCCTTCGTTTTCTGACTTCTTCTCCCCCTCCCCCCAAAGGTAAGCATAACGCTAGGCGAAAGTTAAGATTTGGCTCTTTTAACCCGTAATAGCTGTCCTCTCTACACTTTGTTTATAAAATGGAATAAGAATGGGAGGGGGACTTAATTTAACAGCACAACTGGGCTGTATAAATACAATATTCATTTTTTAAAACTGAAGTGGATTTAGTTTACTCTGAAGAACAGTAATTCAAACAGCACCAATCTGCTCCAGATAGAGTAGCTATGCACATCTATACAGGCAAGTTTGAAATTTAGAACAAGGCTTTGATTTATTCCCTTTCTATCAGTGATTAATGTCCCTTAATTAGCTAATCTCAAAGCCATTATTTACAACCAGGGCAGACAAAGGGAAAACTGATGATCCAACACTTATGCCAGTTTGAAATTTTGAAACAACAAAAAAATGCTTTATTCAGAGTGGAGTCCTTGGTCTTTCAAATGAACCTCGAAATAACAAAGAACCACTCCCCATCTAAACCGAAATAAAATAAAATAATGAAGAACAAATAAAACTCCACCCCCACCTCAATCATCGCCCTCTCCTTTTCCCCAGAAATTGTTGCCTAGAGCAATTTGAAAATGTAGATATTTAAACAGAAACGGGATGTATCCTTTATGTCTTCTTTCTACTTAAAATGTATAAAAGTTCTCAATATTGGTACTTGTTGGGAACGGGGTTATAGTTGTTTTCCAAAATCGTTTGCGGGGAAGGAGTTTTTATTTTGGAAAACAGCAGAGTTTTCTTTTTGTACTTTTCCAAGGCGGGCATTCAGGGCTTGGGAACAGGTTTGCTTCTCAAGGTCCGGGGTCTCAGAAACTGTCGAGGCGGGGGTTCGTATACGCCTGTTAGCACCGGGCAGAACCTAGGTGTTCCGGGAATTTTTCTTTTAACTGTTCTCCCCAGAAGGCCGTCCTCTCAGCGGCTCGATTTCGAGTGACCCTTAAAACTCATCTCTGGATAGAGCTGCAGTTCCTCCGGTCTGTGTTGGTAGAAAACCGGGTAGATCGGGTATCCTGGGGGCTGTCGGAACCTCCTTCTTGGGGGCTGGAGCGGGTCGCCTGAGGAGCCGGAGACAGCTGGCCCCGGTTGCCGAAGCCACCGAGGAGCCTTAGAAAGGGGCGGAGCGGGCCAAGGCTGAGCCCGGGCCTCGGCGCTCCACTTGGGACGCGCTGCCCGTCGCCGCAGGCCACTTGGGTCGTCTCAGCTGTGTGTCCTTCTCTGGCCCCCGCCCCAGAACCCACGGTGAGCAGGGCACTCCCACGTCCACGCTCATTCCCATCATTTTCTCCTGGAAGAGCCGTCCCTTCACTGCATCTCGGGTCCTTTGTGCGCTTTACATGTTCAGAAATAGAAAATATCCCGAGAACAGGACCCATGGAAACGTTTCTCAGCCGACGTGGGCAGCCTAAGGCAAGCAAGAGTGGAACCAAGCGGGGCCTCGAAAGGCATCCAATCCGAACGGTTGGGAGCTGTAGATTTATTCGTGGACTCCTGAATTCAAGACCTGAACGGGAACACAAAAAGGCCTGTGGAAATCGGAGCATGCCCTTCAGGCAGCAAGATAATGGGATTAGAAATCCCGTGTGGAGAGTAGGCGGCCAAGGAGAGGCAAATAGCACGAGACCCGAGCCTAGGGAGGGGGAAGGAAGGGCTTCAGGAGAGGGTGTGTGTGTGTGTGTGTGTGTGTGTGTGTGTGTCTGGAGGTGGGGGGAGCGTTGGCAGGCGGGGTGGAGTGGGGGGGGGGGGGTGGAGGAAAGGGAGAAGGGAAAAGGAAGCTAGGGAGAGAACAAGGAAAAGCGAGAGCACCCTGTATCCTTTGTTTGAACGCACCCGCGTCCTAGATCGTAGAAGCGAGGCCGTCATTAGCGCTCCGACCCGGAGCAGAGGCGAATTAGAGAAATGAGGGGACAGGCCGCACCTCCTCGCCTGGTTTATTTCGCTTTCCTTGAAATCCCTCGGCCTCCAGGTTCCCGTCGCCTAAGCTTTCCCTCAATGTCCCTCCCCCGCCCCTACAACAAACAATGCACTGAGGCTGAGAAGGGAGGGAAGGAGGGAGTCAGGGAGAGAAAACCAACAAGCTTTTCAGGGTGAAAAATAAACCTGCGTATCCAGATTACCAACATGTTTTTTCCATTTGCGTTGACTTATTTGGAAACAGTTGTTGGGGTGATAATGTCGCCTGAGAGATTAACTGTTAAAGTCTCAAAAGTTCCCAATGGTTGTGGAATCCTGCTTGTAAAAATACCGATTTTTTAATTTATTTTTTTTTTACGTTTCCTTTCCCCCCTTTCCCAAATGAAACCCCCGAGAATGCATTTTGGTCTTGGGGGCTGAGGGCGTGGCGGACAGACAGCTGTTGAATCCAAACAAAGACTGTACTGGATGCAGTGCTGTTTGGGGTTCCATCTGGGAGGATTTTTCATCTCCTTCTTCCCATTCCAAGGGAAAGGAAGGGATTAGGAATGGCCTGGTCAAAATTGTGGGTTTGTGACAGACAGATGGAACAGGAAAGAATGAACCCTAAGCAACAAAAGGATAATGGAGCTTTGGTCTCTGGGTGTGTAAATTGGGAAACAAACAAAATAACCAAGGAAGCCAAAGACATACCACTGCTGGGGAAATGTCTACAATGTTGATTCAAAATGAATCATCTCTTCCTTCTCTACCTTTCTCTCAACGATTAAGAATTGTGGCCCCCATCTAACAAACTGCCAGGGAAGCCAAAACTGCAGGACATTTTTGAGAAGCAAGGCTTGAAATCTGCCCAAAAGTAACAAAGCCACCAGCCAGCCCACCAGTCAGCCAGAGTGTCTCGCTCTCCCTTTCTCTCTCTCTCTCTCTCTCTCTCTCTCTCCCCCTCCCGCTCACCCTCTCCCTCCCTCTTTCTACCCCCACACCTCTCTCCCTCCTGTCCTCCCTCCCTCTCTCCTGTCTTCCTCCAGCTAGCCTTGCCCCAGTTAGCTTCCAAGAGCAAGTCAGCAGCCTTACACCTGCTGGAGGAATCATGGATTTGGTGGCGGGAGTCTGTGGGTTGGTTCTGAGCAAACCACGAGGGCACCGTATCAAGCCTGCCTATGACCCCTATAGGATCCTCTTCTGGAATATATCGGAGCTAAGAGTAGACAGGCTTTCCTCTGCCTGAGTCATTGCCTGCTGTCACTTTCGGTTTCTCTTACCAACCAGCCCCTGCCACCCCTTTCCTCTGCTCCTCTCTGAGCAGTTCTATCCTTCACAGAGTTTGCAAAGCTCTCCTACTGACTTAGGGTGCATGGTTCGAAAGAAGAGACTAGAGTGGATCCAAAGGAAAGGAGGGACCCATTGGAGTTGTTCTTTTAAAAATTTTAATTTTATTGACACATCTCTGAAAGGTTTGTTTTGGTATAATTCGAAGCTGCCAATTCCAAATACAAATAGAGGGACACACACTGTGTATATCAGATGTTGGGAATAAAAATGGTTTATTGATTGAAATAATAGAGGCATTATTTTGATTTGTCTTGACATGAATGCTGATTTATAGAGCTCTTCCCGCATTGATTTCTTCTTGTAGTCCAGACACATGGAAATGATAAAAATCTCACCAAAGCTCACCTTGGTGCTAATCAAGACTGCTCGATGCACATTATAAATCTGATATTATATTTATTGCTTATCTTTATTTGAGGGGTTAGTCCCCATCCTAAGATTGTCCCCTTTCAAAAAAAAAAAAAAAACAAACACTCTTCAAATGCATCTGTTTTCACTTTGCACTTTCAACGGGCTGGAGCAGACAATAGTGTGAAAAACATCTGAAAATATGAGGCGACAGTGCTGCATGTGTGTTTCATTTCTGCAGTGTTAGGGGAGAAAATAACAAAAGAAACACACTACACACACACACACACACACACACACGTCCAGGACCGAAGCACAAAAGGCTTGCTGACCCAGCGCTAACATACAAGACAAATTGAAGAAAAGGGCAAATGGAAGGAGTGGCTAGGGCGGCCAGGGGCCGGGCAGTTTGCAAAAGTTCAAGGACAAACAATAGTTAAGAAATTGGACTTGGGTAGGGTAAAAGCAGAGGGAGAAAGTAAAGTGCCCGGGACTGGAACTCATGTCCCTGACTATGGGGAGGATAAGTTTTCTTAAAACGCTAAGAGTTTCCCTTTACTACATGATAAGAGAAAAATAATCATAAAACAAACACAACACAACCCCCAAACAAAAGCAACCAGGCGCCCCAAACCCAAACCCAAACCTAGTTGTCTCTGTTCAACTGTCTCAGGGTCACGAGAGAACCCTGTGTGGCCTTGAGTCTTCTCAGGACAGGTTGCGGGTAGACTGAGGAACCCTTTTCCGTGAAGAAGACGGGACTACAAGGGCAGGAGTGAGATTATCTGATTATTAGCGCTGTTGCCCCCCTCTCCCAAAGACGACTACGTAAAAGTAAAGGCCAGCCGGTAAAAGGGACAAGGATTTAACATCTGCGAGAGCATCGGAGGGAACGGAGTTGAGGCTGCGGCTGCGGGGCTGGCTGGACGACAACTGCGCGAAGTCGCCAGTCCCCGGGCCTGCGGGAGCGAGGGACCGAGCCCAGCACCACGCGAGCGCCAGCAGGAGCCCCCCGGCCGCACAGCCGCCAGCCCGCGGGCACCCGACGGGGCTCTCACGGGCGGGCTCGGGGCCGAGGGGGGCTCCTGGGGGGAAAGGAACAGGATTGCCTGAGCAGCCGAGGGGACGCCCTGCATTTGCGAATTCTTGGTCCCGGGTCCCTGCCTCTGTTTCCCCGCAGCCCCGGGGACGCGCCCTCGGAAGAGACTTCCCGGGGCTGAGGACGTGGCGGTGACCGCACCCCCGAGACCCTAAACGCCCCCCCTCCCCCCCGCATCCCTGCATTAAAGAGCGAGCTTCGGTTCTGCCGGCTCCGGGGACCACGTTGTCACTGTCACCAGGATTTGAACGTATTGCTCAGCCTGTTGCTGCTGCCGCGTCGCTTGGGGCTACCTAGACCCCTGGCAGGGGTGGGGGTCTTTCCCGGGACGCCCGCCCCCTGACCCCGCGGGGGCAAGCGCCGGTTTTCGGGTTGGAGACAGTGTCCGACTTGGCGGGGCCGGTCCCCTCCTGAAGCTCACCTCAGGCAGTCTCTGCAAGGTGCAGTCCGCACGTTAGCGTTCCTCCGGCGGGGACGCGATCGCCTGCGACTCCGGAGGCTGCCTTCTCCGGGCGGGTCCCAGGATAATTGCGCGTTTCTCTACATTTAGTGCTTTGCAGATTTAGGGAGCGCGCTTTCGCTTGTACACCGTCTGCCGACAGCCCCTTTGCGTTAGGGAATCCTGTCCCCCCGCCCCACACGGACGCACACTCATTTTATTTTTTAATAAATGAGTTTAAAAATCAAAACAAACCTCTGAATCAGTCCGCCCAATTTTATGCTCCATCTCCTGTGTTATGTGTGTGATTCTCTCTGCCAATAGATGGGAGAGAGTGTTTGGGGGCATTTGCAATCTCCTTTGTCACTTGCCACTCTCTGTGTGTATAGCTTTTACCTACCATTTGTTTACCAAATCAGTTCGTATTTTCTTAGCCCGGGATTTAGGATTTGCATTCCTAGATTAATTAATTGCCCAGTACTCAGAGGAGAGGACGTTTAGCGGAGCCACCTGATGCTGGGAGGGTCGGACGTATTAGGGCACTACGAGGAGGCTGTTGTGACAGAACCGGCCCTCTGCACGCTCTGAATTAACTCAAAGTGCCCTCTGCCTTCCTAGGATTAAAAACAATGGCAACACCAATAACAAAACCCCAATATAATTTGAAGGGGGGGGTGGGTGCTTAAAGTCTCCTGGCCTCTACCTCTAGGCATTACGAGATACTTTTTGCCCCTCCCAGAGACACCTTGTAGTTTCAGTGCCCCAGACGGCAGAGAATATGTCTTCACTTCAGTTCTCCTGGCCATCGGATGCCTACCTGTACTCTAATTACTCCAATAGTCTCAGGTTCCTTATTGGGTCTCAGTGGTTTATTTATTGATTTCTTCACTAGATTGAATCATGATGCAATAGAGCCGAGTGATGTGGAGTCTGTGGATGATTCCATTATTGCCCTAATGAACATTCCCGCAGTAGGAAAATTTTGAAATGGTGTTTGGCCATGGTGGCTTCCTCATGATTATCCTTTGGTCTAGTTCAGCGTAATGATACTGTTCTGCAATGCGCACTTTAAATTCTGAGGCTCTCAACATTATCACGTAAGCATTTGGCTGCCAATTTTCAGGTTTTCGCGGCAATGCTACCTTAGGCCATCCGACGGCAAACTGGACCAGATGACCACCTGTCCGCCTCTGAAGAAAATCTTACAGGAAACTTCACCACAGTCCACCCGCCAGTCAAACAGTGGGCATCTCAAATGTATGGAGAGTTTTGTCTATTTCAGCACGTACCAGATTCTATAGCGTGTGAACTTTATGGAAAATAACTAGTCATGAGATATATTTTGGAGACAAATTTGATTTTTTGCTTGGTCCATTTGCTTTAACATGTATAAAGTTAACCTTGGGTGTAGTGGCTGTAAGAAGGGACCTTTTGGCTGTAACAAGGGACGGACGCTAAGGTGAGGTGGTGATACTGTCTGAGATGATAAGGACAATATGCTCATGGATAGACAAAAAGAGCCCCGAGGCCACAACATTATTTCACAGCACAGCTGTTCAACTGGCTTCAAGGTGGTTTCTTCTACTCATCTTTATTATTGAACACAAATTTCCCTTATCTGGGACTGTAATAAACACTGACAGACCAATGCTACAGGTGGCCTAGGATGTATTCTCTTTCTTTGGAATGAAAGAACAATTGATAGAAAACCCTCTGGGTCTTCCGTGGTGTTTTTGTTATCATGTGAGCAGGAGTTAATAAGTAGAATTTGGAATAAGCAGCAAATGATTGCCCTCCAAATATTAAGCTGCAAATTGGTGTATAATGGATCTCAGAAAAGAAAAAAAGAGACAGAATGTGTTTCCAGTTGACAAAGATCAGATTGTAACTAATTCTGATTGAAGGATTGGCAAACGAGTGGTAGACACTAATGAGGACTTGTTCTCATCCAATCACTAGTTAGGTAAGAGATTTTGGTCAAGAAAACTGTAGCCCAATTCCCTTTGCTATGATACCACGTTCACTAAGCAACTTTCTAATTATAATTTAGCTTGCTATATATCTATTTATATCTATATCATCTATATTTATATATCTATATCTATATCTATATCTATATCTATATCTATATCTATCTATACCTATATCATCTATATCTATCTATCTATCTATCTATCTATCATCTGTGCTGAGTTATGACAATGTGAATATTTAGGTTTCTAAGAGATTATATATATTTATATCCATGGACATTCTGGTTTTAACATTGGTCTTCATGATTGGGCAAAGTGATTCTACTCTGAGAAACAGTCAGTCATAATTTTCCCAGAAATAAGATTTTCAATCCTCCAAGACTGAAGGATTAGCCTCAGACTATGAGGAGCTTTTCTGGAAAGCCATCCAGCCATACCTTTTGGCAATGGCCCATTACACCTTCCTGGTAACAACGGTACCTGGTTGGCCATCTGCTCAAATTTCAACAGACAGCAACTTTGCTACTGTATCCCCAGTGCCTAGAACCTATCAGTGACTAAGAATTATTTTCTAAACGAACAGATTAAAATACCACAAACCTCTCCACCTTTTATCAACAATTAAGTTAGCTAAACTAGTCTCAAAATTAACTCTAGCTTTGGCCTCCACCAAATCTTGAAATATGAAGTTTGATAGTTGCCACTGTAACGTGTCCTTTTATGTTTTGATACAATTTAGTGAAATATTCTTTAGATGCTGAATTCTGCTATTTGGTGAGCACATGCATTTTACTATTTTACTATTTTATATTTTACTATTTTATAGTCTTTGTTCCTCATTCTATTAACCCTTGTCTTTCCGCAGTGAAAGGAACTACCACATTAATTTAGCTATCCTCACGGAAAACCTTTCATCTCCTGATTATAAAAGCTGCCCGTTGCTTAACATTTTATGTTAGATTTTTCCAGCGTGGCAGACAATATTATATCTGTTACTTCAGAGATGAATACACCTAAATTTTGTAAAAGTTTAATTCCTACCACTAGGGCTATTGGAGAATTAAATCAGATAAAGCATGTCAAAGATTTAACACAATGGCTAGCCCTCAGAGCTAAAAAAAATACACGAGTTGCTAGCATTTTTAGCACAGAAGTCTTCTGGCTGAAACTTTTAAGGGATGGGGTGTATTGACACCTGTTTCTTTTTCTTTGCTTGCAGCTAAGAGCTTAGAATTCTTCCTCTTATAAATATATTTGAAGTTATTTTTCCCTAAATACATTTTGTTAAAGTTGTTTATGCTCAGGGATTTAATATAAACGTAGAGATTGGCACTTGCCACTCTTTTTACAAATTGTTTTAAACAAAGTTAAAGTAAGTACCATCCATCATTGATCTCTTGGTGACCTCATTTTTCACACGTCTATGCTCATAGATAGTTGTACTTACCCTTCCCTTTCTCTGAATTGTGGAGTTGTAAGAAAACTTGAAGATCAAAGAACTGTGGAATCATTGTGAATTTAGATACATCTGTTGTCTAGAATCTAAGTGAATTCTTTATTCATCCATGGTAACTATGCTATTTTCTTTTTAAATGCTCTTATAAAAGTCCCTCTAAACATCTACCTAAATTGTATCTCCCAATTTTCTCTTCTTCACACACTTTTCCAGTCCTCTTAAAAATGTTTTCCTATTAATGGGTCATGATTTCTCCTTCCGTATTTTATGCTGCCTTTCCTCTAAGAGCTGATGCTTTTTTTTTTTTTTAAAACTGGTCCTCTGCATTTAAATATACTGTTTCTAATGCTAAGATACTATTTAAATACTCCCTAGTTTTGTCTATACAGTTTTTATAGATGGCATTTGTGCTAGCCATCCATCAGAGCTATAACTCATGAGGATTTGTATGAGAAATTATATATTGTCACCTAAAATATCTCAATTTCACATTAAGGTTTTAAAAAATATTTAAGTGAATATCATTCCATCCAGGTGATTTGTTTATGAGCTACATGTTAATTAAGACTTTACTTTTCCATCCCATTAGAATTATGATAGCTTTGACACTTTCCAACATTTTCAGGAAATTTCTAAGCAAAGAAGTTCTTTCTGTTATACCATCATTTTTCTTTCATCTTGAGTGCCATTTTTACAGGTTATTTAGAGTATGCAAAAGGATGAAAAAAGTCACAAACCTGGAATCTGAGGATTTAGACCAAGTTCTGTCATTATAATTTGTTGTGTGCCATTAATGAAAGCCCCTAGGCTTTTCTTCATTTCTTCATCTGGTAAATGGGAATAATAATTATTTCTTCCTTACTACACAGTTTTTGTTTTTTTTTTTTTTTTTTTTTTGCAGTGTGTGTATGTGTGAGGGAGAGAGAGGGAAAGAAGACAGAGAGAGACTCAAGTTGGAACATATTTCAAAGATCCAAGGAAGGAGAAAAAAACTATTGTTTCTGACCACCTCTTCTGGGATGGGTCTTGTGTTAGTCATGCTACATATACTATTCCAATCAATAGTATTGTAACTCATGTTCATAAAATATATATTTGAGAAAATTATTCAGTCCAAATATCCAGCTTGCTACTTTCTTCTCTATCTGGCTCCATGTTGCCAATCAGATTCCAAAATCTTGATTTTGTTCTTTTTCATAGAAGCCTGTGCTTGTTTTGGGGATATGGTTGTCTCTTTTGCATGCAATAGGAAATTAATATATATATATAATTAATATATATATATATACACATATATAATATATATACACACACACTATAATATATATACACTATCACATATATACACTATGTCTATGTTTGTTCTAGAATCTTTTTTAAAGGTAATTCTTCTAATTTCAGAGTTGGGAGACTTGTTTGTATGTTTTTGACTTTGCTTGAATCTTTGTTAATTTTTGGCTGTGTGCTTGTCTTTGTACTTGAATTTTCCTATTTTTACGTGGACATCTCTTGTCTTCAGTGGTTGCAAAGAAGGTTCAGGCCATGTTGCAGGGTGGAGTGCGGAAGCAGCCCATCTTATGAGCTCAAAATATCACTGTTCTCTTTGGGTACACCTTGCAACAGGATGCGGACTGTTCCTCCAACCCAAGTATCCTCAGGTACTGGGGGCAGATGTTTCTGCTGTCCCCTTTTACCACAAAGGTTTTGGACTATCTAGCTACCTGGCTCTCAGATACCCCAGGCACCACAACAAGTTCACAGGGGCACCCATGCGATATTTTGAAATTTCAAGACAAACATAGTGATATTCACCATCTGTCAGACACCATGAGAACTACTAGGTCAGTTTCAACATCAGATCATGCTACATTCCTTTAGATGATGTTGTATTTTTGTGAAGCAGGTCTTTTGGTTTGCTGTAAACACAAGCAAGTGCCATGTGAAAATCAGTGTGGAACAGGAAATGAGGACGACAGGGTCTAATCTAAGATTTGATAAGTTGTCCAGTGCCCAATATACTATGTACATCCCATTAGTAAATATTTGTGGTTACTGAAGAATGAAATAAAACTACAGTTTTCTTTCACTCCTATATATTACCTTTTTTAAGTGGTTATCAAGTTATTAAGACACAAATACATAAGTTTTTTGTACCTAAGTACTTAATAAAGAGATCTAGTAAGTATTTCTTTGGGTCCCAAGGAAGGATGAAAAAATTACTGAGGCACTAAGAGGGGAGTGAAGAGAAAAGATTTAACAACCTCTGGTCTTAAATTCTCCATCGTGGTCTCCCAATCAGTTATTCTGATGGTCTGCCCAGAATATTTTCCCGTCTTGTCGGTCTTCTCTGAAACTAGAGTATCCCTGAAACTGCTCTCAACATTTGCATCGGTTTTAAGCTGTGGTTCTCTCAGTTTTCTTCTCCTAAGTGCGTTTTGCCTTTCAGTGATTCATCCAAATTTCTGGTCCACCAACATTAATCTTTAGTTCTCCAAGAACAGTAAGGATTTTAGGCGGGGGTTGGGGGGTGGGGTGGGGATGGGGTGAGATGATGGGGGTGGGGGTGCAGGTGGGAGTAAATAATGCCTTGTGTTTAGCTTACCATTTTTATCTTCTAAACCACACTGGAGTCTTTAGGTTTTTAGGTAGTATTTGGGTCTAGATAAATTAGAAAGAAGTCTTTGCCTTTATTATTTTGCAAGCTATACCCCCAGTTACTTCTCAGCTGCCTTTTTGTTGTTGTTGTTGTTGTTGTTGTTGTTGTTGTTGTTATACCTGCTCTGTCATAGTTTGCAGTATTTTCTCTTCTCTTTACTTGGACATACTTGTTGCTTTACCAAAGATATCTTTCTATATAGAATAGATTATTGTTATTATGTTTTGGCCAGCTAGGAGGGTAGAATTACCTCATTAAGTTCCTTGAAATTTTACTTATTTTAAAACAAATATTACCTAAATTGTTTTCATCATTGGCATTTTATTTTAGGTTGTTTGCTAATGTTAAATAATTACATAAAGAATTGTTTGGCCTTTGGGTCACCTTGGTGGCTCAGTCAGTTAGGTGTCCTGCTCTTGGTTTCAGCTCAGATTATGATCTTGATCTTGCAGTTTGTGGGTTCAAGCCCCGCATTGGGCTCTGTGCTGACAACGTGCAGAGTGTGTTTGGGATTATTCTCTCCCTCTTCTCTCTCTCTGCCCCACCCTCCCTCCCTCTCTCTGTCTCTCTCTCTCTCTCTCTCTCTCTCTCTGTGTCTCTAGATAAACAAACAAACAAACAAAAACCAAAAAGAATTATTTGGCCTTTATCTCCACATCGGATGTTGTAGTCACTTCTGTTACCACTATTACATAGTGGTTTCTTTTTTTTTTTTTTTTAATTTTTTTTTCAACGTTTATTTATTTTTTGGGGGGACAGAGAGAGACAGAGCATGAACGGGGGAGGGGCAGAGAGAGAGGGAGACACAGAATCGGAAACAGGCTCCAGGCTCTGAGCCATCAGCCCAGAGCCCGAGGCGGGGCTCGAACTCACGGACCGCGAGATCGTGACCTGGCTGAAGTCGGACGCTTGACCGACTGCGCCACCCAGGCGCCCATAGTGGTTTCTTTAAACATGTTCCATATTCATTTTTGTTCACATTTCAGAGGAAGCAGAATGTTTTCTTCTCTGGTATATCCCTAGTAGACATTTGCCTTCATAAGCCTTGTCATATAGTTAATGATTTGGTTTGGAAGTTTAAGATTTTTTTGAAGGGATCACTCTTTTCTGAATTGAATTTTTTAATTTATCCGCTGTCCCTTCCATACTAGGGACAGCACTGAAGCTTTCTCTTTGTCACTGAGAGAGAGAAAATACTCCTTCTGTCTTCATCATCTCAGGCTGCTATAACAGAATACCATAGGCTGGATGGTTTAGACAACAAACAATTATTTCCTATGGTTCCAGAGCCTGAGAAGCCCAAGATTAAAGCACCAGAAGATCTGGCATCTGGTAAAATACTCTTCCTGGTTTACAGGACAGGCAGTGGCTTTCTTGTTATGTCCTCACATGGTGGAGAGAGAAAGCAAGCTCTCTCTCTTGTCTCTTCCTAAAAGGACACTGATATCATGAGGGCTTCACTCTCAGAACCTAATTACTTCCTAAAGGACCCACCACTAAATGCCATCGAATTGGGGGGTAGCATTTCAACATGTGAATTTGGGGAGGACACAATCAGTCCATAACACCCGCTATTACTTTCCTTTCTATGCTTCCTCAGCTGGCTAGCACCGTGCATAGAGAAAGCAAAAGAATTATTTAGCCATGTTTATCTGCTTCTGCCAGTTAAGCAGTTAAAGGAAGGTCAAATGAGGTGATATCTACATGACATAAAATAATTGATTAAAACTTCAGTCAAAATAGCTATTGGTCAACATGTGTGCATGCACACATGCATGCGTGCATGTGTATGTGTGCACGTGCACACACACACACACACACACTGTGTACCTGACTGAGGTATGTGTGCACACATAAACACAACCTGATTCACACAGAATTCAGGCAGACTGCCAAGCTGACTAACCTGATAGAATCTGGTCCTCAGCCAAAACCCCAAGCCCCAAAGTACCACGAGGTAAAGTATCTCTTCAGGACCTCTCAGAACTGTTAGCAGAATGACTCCACACCCTTTATGTTGACAATCTAATCAACTTCCAGGAGTTTTACAAAGGAAATAATATATAGTAAAATCCCATTATAGAAATTGGGCCACTAACTTGGAATTAGTATTAATTCAAACAGGAGCTTTTCCGAGTTGAGTCAACATTAGCAGACAATACAAATTAGGATAATAGTCTATATAACGTGTCAATGAGAAAAATGTGGAAAGTGTAAGAAGCAAGTTGCTTGGGAGTATCCTTGAATTTGTTATTTTGACTTTTGTTGGCCTAATTAAAGTTTACATGCTAATTCAAAAATAACTTAAAAAAATTTATACTATGGTTACATTTTCACTATCTTGGCCTTTTTGTGGAAGGCAGATTGCCATCCCATAGCTCCAAAATTAGTGGTGCATCCAGACTGATAAGAATTTCTCAATTTCTTGGCACAGTTTTGTCCATAAGCACTTTAGGGATGGAAAACTTGAACATATTTCTTTTAAGGAACACTTAGATCCAACTTAAGTTTCCTAGTTGGGTTTGTATTGGTCATGCAGTTGTAAACTGAAAATAGAAATCAGTCAATAAGTGCAACATTTTCTAGGTAATGTTAGCTGACGTGTTCCCAAGCTGAGATAGTAATCTTGACAATAAGCCTAGCTTGTCAGAGAAAGTTCCATATGCCTCATTTCTTGTTTAAATATTTGATTTCTTAAAGGATTGCTTAGAACAGGGCCACTATAACTAGGGAAAGAGAAAACACTCGCTCGAAATGTAGTTATTAGAAAAATGACAGACTCCTTTGTAAAGAGAGCCTATTTTTAATATGCTTCATGGCTGTCAGCAGGTTGAGGTATGCCAGAGTGAGGTCATTGTTGTGTTTCAGCTTGTGATTCACTGTTTAACAAATAGAAACCATGTCCTATCATTGCAGCACTACAGAAAAATAACTGCTTAGAGTGGAGAAAATCCTGCTTTTTAAAATTTTATTCTGAGGTAATTTTCTTTTCCAGAAATATGGATCTGAATAATAAAAGTGGTGAGTCAGTAGTGAATCAAAGATGATCGGAGTAGTTTTCTTTCTTTCTTTCTTTTTTTTTTTTTTTAATAGGAACATTTTGGCCTATCTTTTTGGTTGTTCTTCCGCACATCTATTTTCATTGTCACCCGCATGCCTTTCTATTCTCTGCAAGTGGCAATTTGTGGCCGTTACTGTGATGATTTTATCTGGCCAAAGCACAACACCATGGTCCGTTGGCAACTCTCATTTCAGAGATGAGGAGACTGACTCAGGGAGGGAAAGTCAATTGCTCAGGGTAAGGAGTTGGTGAGTTGCAAACACAACAAGAACAAGAACCCACTTCTTCTGGCTCCTAATCACATTCTCTCTGTTGCCTTCAAAGCTCTGTGTGCCCCCCCCCCGCCCCCCAACCCCCACCATATGATTTTAGAATGCCTACTTTTGCTTAAGTTTTGCTTTCAGCTTTTGATACAACTTGACCCTGGAAAGGTGAGGGAGATTGAGTTGATTCTAGAACAAACAGTGTAGAGAAGGGATAAATGTATTCCAGAGATAAATATGTTTGATCAGAGAACAAGTATGAACACCTATAACAGGAACTTCACTTACTATTTCCAAAGGAAGGTAAAGCAGAAGTGTAATTTTTCATGCTCTATTGTTTAAGAGATGAATTATGTATAAATTGTTCCTAAAATAGCCTGGTAATTTATTAACATACTTTCAATGACTTCTGGGAGAGTGTTCTGAGACACAAAGGCCATGTCTGTATGCAATCATGAAATTAACCATTTTAATGTAGATTTTGGCGGGACATTCTTATTGGGCCAGTTTGGAATGACAATGGTACCTATGAGCTATCTTCTTTATCTGTTGTTTTGTTCTGTAGAAACAAACAGAAGCAAAAGGATAAAACACCATTTAGTTGACTCCTCACAAACGTGCTTTAAGTATCCTGCCTGGAACTGGCTCTCCTTTGTTTTCGTTTTGTTTTGTTTTGTTTGTTGGTTGGCTTTTTTCAATCTCTCACTCTTTCTCTGGCTCTCTCTCTTTTTAGTAAATGTGACGCAGGACATAGAATGTGAGATATGTATGTGGTTTCCGTTTATGTCGATACATTTCTATCCGTTCATTATTTATTTGGGGACCAGGAGAATCTTCATTGCTATTCCGTTGATTGTGTCAACAAGCATTTGTTACAAAGCTACTAATTTTCCAGGGTTCAAAAAATGTAGAAGTCCTGCCATATTCCTGAAAGCCATAACATTTAAGAACTCGAAATGCTTTGTAAATAATAGTGTATGTTATCTGGGTTGCTCTGTGTGTATGGGAAGCTACAAATTTATTAGAAATGTGAGTTCAAAATAGGAAAAAGGTAGAAGACACACGTAATATATCCTCACTGTGCAACAAAATTAACTTTGAAACTTTGACTCAATATCACCATTTTTAAATATCCGGTGAATATTTTCTACTAAGTTAGACTCTAGCTTTCATTAGGTGTTAGAATGAAGAATACCATTTTTCATGTGGCTATTTGTAAAGACTTTTTCAGATATGAATTCATCTATAAAAGCCCAAAATATAAGATATGATTTATTGCAATACTGTAAAATCTTGCTCATACAAATAAATTTCATTTATTTACGTATTAAATCCTCTAATATTTCTAAAGTCCTAATAATCTAAACTTTGTGTCCTTCATCCCTCTAAGTTAACTCAGTGTCTTCTATTTTGAATGACGAGACTAAAGAACATTTGATAAAATAAGTTTTATGTGTTATTTATGAGAAAGACACTTAAGGATTTAAATAAGCCTCTAAAATATTTACATTTTTACTTCTCACTTTTTGTTTTACACTTTTTTTAAAAAAAAATGGGCTTTTCTCTTATATGTGATGTAGATTTCAAACTTTAGATTTATGGTTCAACACCTCGCAACAAATTTTGTAAATATTCAGTGGGGGCTTAGTCTTGAAATATAAACATTTCTTGCTATTGAAGCACTGAAGAAAAGCAGAACCCCTCATTTATTATAAGACATCCAGAAGACTAAAGAGATTTTGAACTTTTTTTCTTTTTTCTGGAACATCTTCTTCAACAAGAAAAATGAAATGTCATCATGCTAAGGTGAATCATAATAAATGTTATGTCTTGTCTGACACTGAAAATAAATCCAAGTAAGTTTGGAGAAATATTGGTGGCTTTTTCCCCCATAGAGGTTTAGATCAGCTTTATAAATTAAACAGTATGCGTTGACAGCTCAGGGGCAGTAAGTAAACTATTCAGCAGATAATCTCCATAGAAACCAAAAAAGTTTAACCATCTCAATCTAAAATTGCACTTCTGGGCTCAGTTGTTGGATATAATAATGGTGGATCCTTCTTTTCTTCAAATTGATGATTAGTAACAAAGGCACTGCAAAATGTAACAGAAAATCTTGTAAATTATGAAGGTCAACACACAAGCATAGATTAATTTCTATGTCTGGTTAGTTAGTGTACTTGGTTGAATAGTGTCCCCCCCTCTCCAATTTATGTCTACGTGCAACCTGTAAATGTGATTTTATTTGGAAATAGGGTCTTTGCAATTGTATTCAAATTAAGATGAAGTCATAGTGGGTTAGGGTGGACCTTAAATCCAATATGAGGGAAATTTGGACACGAGACACAGACCCAGGGGGAGAAGGCCACTTGAAGACAGAGGCAGAGATTGGAGTAATGCAGCTACTAGATAAGGAGCACCAAGAAGTGCTGGCAGCTACTAGAAGCTAGAAGAGGCAAGAAAGAATTCTTTCCTAGAGCCTTTGTGGGGAGCATGGCCCTATGATGCTACTGAATCCCAGGAGCCTTCACTCTAATTTTATCTTTTCCGCTATCAATTCTGCAGTGTTTTTTCTCTTTTTCTTTCCTTCTCCCTTGCCATTGGTACCACATTTTGTTCAAAAGTATACCCTTAGTAGTCAATATTGATTTATTAAATAATTAATTAGCAATTGTGATAATTTTATTTATTAACTATCTGTGTCTGTATTTCCAGAAGAGATTAACATTTGAATTGGTGAACTGTGTAAAGAAGATTGCCCTCCCCAGGGCAGGCAGGCATCATCTAATCTGTGAAGAGCCTGAACAGAACAGAAAAGCAGAGGAAAGACATCTTTGCTTTCTGCTTGAGTTGAGATATTCACCTTCTCCTGACCTTGGACATCAGTGTTCTTGATTCTTGGGCCTCTGGACTCGAATCAGAACTTACACCATCAAGTCCCCTTGTTCTCAGGTCTTTAGATTTAGTCTAAGTGACACCACTGGGTTTGCTGGTTATTCAGCTTGTAGATGGCAGATAGAGTGAGTCAATTAACTCCTATAATCTCTCTCTCTCTTTTTCTGTATCAGTACCTCCCATTGGTTCTATTTCTCTGGAGAATCTTAATATAGCATCAAAAATATGCAAAAAAGTGGCTTTAAATCTTAGGAATACAGCAATGAATAAGAAGGCTTATGTTCTTAAGGCCTTATTACTTCATAGAGCAGATTGACACAAAAATAGGCAATTATAGTTCAGTGAGATAGAGCTTGGATGGGGGTAGAGAACACAGGATAGGAACAACTTCCCTATTGGAGGAGCTGAGTTTTAAATACAAGTGAACCCTCTCTGTTTCCCCGTCTAAACTACAATAGGTAAGCATATTAAAGATTCCTTATGAAGAAATACAAATGGTTATTAGGCACATTGTCTCATTTCTCCCAGATACACTAGAATTTTAATAAGTATGAGCCCATAATTATAAAATTTTAGTCCTTATAGTTGATCATAGGAGATATAGTTTTTTGAGAAATGAAACTTTTTAGTATTTCTAACTAACTTGAAATCAGTAAGCTCTGATTTTGTCTTTTGTGTGGCCAGTACTTTGGCCATCTCTTAGTTTAGAAATCATTATTTCCTCCATGGATTTGGTGAGAAGCCATTCTTGTAAAACCTTGGGAAATATCCATGAAGCATCACTCTATGCCAGATCCCGCATGTCTTTGGGAACATACCAACCAATGGGAGAGATAAGTTCAATGTCCTCCTCTAGCTATTTTAAGGTTATGCTACCATAACTTCAACAATGGCTGAAAAGGGAAGCATTCTGCTTGATTTGTCTATTTAAATTAAGAAAGCACTTGGCCTGAGATACTTCTCCAACCTCCATAAGAATTAAAACCAAGTAATGGACTTAGTCCAGTGTGTAGACATTTGTACCTTTGCAGCTGCAAAAAAAGAGACCCCCCCAATTAAATGCTCGAAAGCATTTAATTACTTTCCTTTGAGACTTTAACTTTAACCCTGTTTATTACTCTTAAACCTCTCAAGAGGGCAATATTTTTTATTGGTGACAGATTGCCCAAACTGTTGCCAATGACCTTAGTCTCCCTCTGCAGACATGACTGCATTTTGCTGAGAAGTGTTTTCTTGAATGAGGAGAAAGTGTGTGTCTATATCAAGGCAAGTGCTCTGCTCGTTGTTACTCCACATATGGATTATGGATTCATACAGATCCGTTACACAGACATCAAAATTCTCACTTAAAATCATTGGACATGGTTAAACACACATAGTTGTGTTTTATTTTTTAATGTTTATTTATTTGTTTTGAGGTGGGGGCAGGTACAGAGAAGGAGAGAGAGAATCCCGAGCAGGTTCCACGCTCAGTGAGGAGCCTGTCTCAGGACTTGAACCCACAAACCATGAGATCATGACCTGAGTGGAAATCAAGAGTCAGTCACTTAACTGACTGAGCCACCCAGGTGCCCCACAGTTGTGTTTCTTTTTAAATTAATGTTTTCTTACTTATTTCGTATTTATTTGTTTCTTTGCTTGTTTGTTTTTTAAGTAGGCTCCAAACCCAACATGGGTCTTGAACCCACTACCCCAAGGTCAAGAGTCACATGCTCTACCAACTGAGACAGCCAGGCACCCTTAAATACACAAAACTGTATGGCTTAGTTCTTGGAATCAGTTCCTCCTTATGTGTCTGTTTTTGGTAGAAACTTAGCATTTGGTATCTGATGTTATTCATGATGTGATTTGGGGGCCTAGGTCTGTTTAGGAAGCTTAGATTCAAAACCAAGCATCAGAAAAAAAGGGCCTATTTTTAACTTGGTAATCAACTTTAGACACATCACTGACCTTTACGCCTTGGTTTTCACATGGATTAAATGGTACTATTCATAGCTCTGTCTATGTGTGGAGTTCTGATGAGCACCAACCCATGTAAGATAAGGGTTAATTATTGCTGTCAAAGGTTATGGGAATATCCACTGGCTTCATAGCCACATTTTATTATCTCTGCCTTTCTTAGTACTGCATGAGGTAGTGATCATTGGTTTAAAGTACTTGAGTCAGAATAAAATAGTTCAGTGTGTCCCATCCGTTAAGAAGCACATAATTGGGTAAAAAAATAATATTAAGGACTATGAAGTCTTTTCTACCTTATCTCCTTGTGTATAATATATGTAATTATGTGTATGTGTATGAATATGTAATCTCTTAATTATTAACATTTCAGAAGGCTGTTTGGCACTTGATATCAAGAAGTCCTTGCAGGCACCTGGCACAAGAATGTATATAGAGATAACAGTTGATTTGACAAAGCATTTTTCAGGCAAAAAAACATGCTCAGTTCTGGCACATAAACCTTAAATCAAGTGTCCCCCTTCCCTTTATTGGATATGTATTAAAAAAAGAAGAGGGGCAGCTGGGTGGCTCAGTTGGTTTAAGTGTCTGACTCTTGGTTTTGGCTCAGGCCATGAACTAGAGGTTTGTGAGTTCAAGCCCTGCACTGGGCTCTGCGCTGACAGTGTGGAGCATGCTTGGAATTCTCTCTCTCCCTCTCTCTCTCCCCCTCCCCACTCTCTCTCTCTCAAAATAAATAAATAAACTTAAAAAAATTAAAAAGAGGGGAAAAAGGAGGAAAAAAGAAACCCAGAAATCTTCCATTTCTAAACCAACTCCTAATTTTCAACCCTAAACATTAAGATGTTTTAAGGGCATGATTGATAGGAAAATAATTGGCCTTAGTTTATGCATACTTAATCAACTGCCGAGGGGCTAGAGGCTTTTTACAGGTAGAAGAGGCTGATGGTGAACTGTATGGCTACCATGAACATGTGGTGACGTTTACTAACCCAAGAGCATATGAAGGTGAATTCATTCTTTTATAACTGAGAGGCTAATAAGTTGTGATTCTTATAGAAATCAGATCAGAGGCAATGATATGGTTACAATGTGTCACACTGTGTGACAGGGATAGAATTTTGGGCACTGTGTTTTACTTGCATCGTCAGTGCTTTGCTGATATGTTCACTTTGTTGGAAACTCAACTATAAAGGAGCATTGGATTGGATGAATTTCACATGACATTAAGAGCACAGATAGTGAGATCTCTCTCTCTTCCCCCATATATGCATGCAGCACATACATACTCAGTCCCTCATACAGATATTTTATATCTGACGTTATCCCAATCACAGGTTGCACAGGAATCTTTGCAGCTTTTTGGAAAAATGGAAAGACATTTTAACATGTACACAAAATAGTACATATATTTAAACGTTTACTTATTTAGGAGTCTACTAGTATTATCAACTATGTTTTAGATTTTTTAAGATGTTTATTATGATCTACTCAAGTTTGTGTTTAACTTTTCAATAACAAAAGATAAATATACCAGAAAATATAATCAAATCTGGGCTCTTACTCTAATTATCTAAAATGAGAATTTGTTTACTTTACTTTGGGAACAGATGTGATCCATCACAGTAGCCCATAAATAAGGTGTCAAACTGTTTGGCTGATCAATGAATATAAGTTATTGAAAAATAATGTAATTCCAAGGTCACGAAGGAATTGAGCTTAGTATAATTTTAACAGGAGGACTTTCCATTCTTAAAAATATATGTGCATATTTAAGAATGAATGGTTGTATTCTAAATGGAATTTCTGGCCCTCGAAGGCAGATTTGTGTTTACTCAGAGAAATAACTGATAATTCTTAGACTCTTTTATCTGAGTTTCAGCATTGTCTTCACTGGGGGCAACTCTTCTGGAATTCTTGCATTATCTGTAGTATTAAAATGTGTCCACAAGTCATTTGTTACCCCTGTCTTCAAAATGCAGAGACTAATTTCACTCCCCTTAAATGTGAGTCATTTATTACATTCAGTGACTCAGTTTTGACACACAGAATATGGTAGAATTGACTGTGTATGACTTCCGGGACTAGTCCTGATATAGGTTGCCACTTCTGCCTTGCTCTTTCTTGGATCCTCCTCTCTGGGGAAGCTAGGTGCCCTCTTGTGAGGACTCTGAAGCGACCTGTGAAGAGGCCCCTGTGGCAGGGAACAGATGTTTCCCCTACAATTAGTATGACTTCTCAGCCAGCCATGTGAGGGAGTCACCTGGCAGGAGAATTCTTCAGCCCCAGCCAACCATGAAATGACCTGTGTCCTTGGATGATGCGTTGATCATAACCTCAGGGAGAAAGAGAGAGACCCACACCAGAACCAGCTGGGTAAGCTGGTCCTGAAGTCCTGAACACACACACACACACACACACACCCACACACACACACAAAATGTTTATGGCTGTTTTAAATCTCTAAGGTTAGGAGTAATTTGTTAACGCAGTAGTAGATACTATTTATTTATTTATTTATTTATATGCATGGGAGGCTGGTAGGATGGAGAAATGTGTATCAATACTAGAATGATTACTAGTGGGATACCAGCAAGAAGCATATTTTAAGGACAGAATGGTCTTTAAATTACAACCAGAAACCTGTTGCCAAATCAGTTGTGTATGGCCTGGCTTTCCTGCTTTGTGCATTTCTTATAGTGCTTCCAGCAATGAGATAACCATCAGACAGAGCCTGTACACTTTTTAAGAGCCTATGAAACTATTAACAAATTTAAAACAAACAACAGCAGCAAAAAAAGGCTCCAGAATTATAAGCAGAAGAAATAGAGTTAAAAAATTAAAATTAAAAATTTAATTTTAATAAAACTTTAAAAAATACCAAAGTTACAGAAACGGGAAGAAAATTACAAAGGAGAAATTAGTTGTTAATATCATATTTATAGAACATCATTAGACAATTGCAACTCAAATAAACCCTTCCAATTATGTAAAATTTATACTTACTGTAGAACAAGTAAGAGTTTCTGAGGCCTACAAAGATCCTAAATGCCATTGTTTATTCTGTGACTGTCCCTGGAATGGAAAATAAATTACATTTTTGTCATACAAATTGAGGGGATTTACTCTTTTTTTTTGGTAGCTGCCAATAGAAACATCATTTCAGGAAGTCAAACTCAGGATTTTATGAATGGTAA